>NC_084760.1:109315866-109924616 GCF_028858725.1 Colius striatus
GGTTTTCACAGACCTAGCCAGTGCTCTGTTGCAAAGTTTGGTCCTGTCTTGCTATAGGTTGTAACATAAAATCCTTATGGAGCTTTGGGGAGCAGTGTGAAAAAATACTTAACTCTTTAGTTTCTGAAACAGTAAGTTTCGATTCCTAAAGCCAGCAGAGGATTTGGCCTCTTCACTTGTTGCTTACTAAGTACTATTCTTTAGATTTTTTTTTTTAGGGCTGTCAGTTTAAGGAAGCCAGGGACAAACTATAACTAAATGCTTCACACTTTGTATGTTTAGGCATTTCGTTGCTCGTTTCTGAAGAAAAGGAATATGCACTGAATGTGATACCAGATTACAGCTTCAGTTTGTTTGCAGTACAAATACCCTTTTACTGAGGCTCCCCTAGGTCTTCTGGTGTTGTATCCCGTGTTAACAACTTTGAGGATAAAGGCATTCTCTCTCATAAGACATCCTCTTGACTTGTACGCACGATTTTCTGGGAGTGAAGGCTGCGCTTCGCACAGGGCACTAGTCAACACGGTTGCTATTCACTTGCCTTCGACTTTTGCTGAGTGTCGATGCCCCAGCTCTCGGTGCCAGCATCTTTCCCTTCCCCTGTTAGCCCTGAAGGGAGGAGGGAAAAGTCAGCTCTAAGTGCTTCATTACCACATAGCCCCCGGTAAGATGTAACAACCTGGGCTTTCTGTAATGCGCCCTGTGGTTTGCAAAGGACTGTAAAGGAGGGGTAAGGAGCTGAGGCGGGACAGGGACGGCAGCAGCCTTGGCCTCCTACGGCTGTTTTTCCTTGTCAAAGGAAGTGTTATCACGTCGCGTTACAGTGTCACGCCGTCACGGCGCTGGCGGGACCCCGCGAATGGAACGGGCCGCGCCTCCCAGGGGGCGCCGAGGACTCGCCGCGGCTTGGCGGAGAGAGCCCGGGTCGCCGTCCCAACGGCCCCGGCGGCGCCCGTTACTGCGGGAGAGCCGCCGGGGGCGGAGCCGGGGCCGGGCCGAGCAAAGCACCCGTGGTGGTCACGTGGCAGGGGGTCACGTGGCGGGGAGTCGGGCCCAGCTGCTGCCGCCGCCGCCGCCGCCGCCGCTGCCGTCGCCGCGCCGGTAGCGGTGAGAGACGGAGACGGGAGGGCGGGTAGGGAGGGAAGGGGAGGCGCGTGGGGCCGAGGCAAGCGCGGCGAGAGAGCGCTCGGGGGCGCGAGCAGCCGCCGCCTGCTCTGCCGCCGCGCTGTGCCCCGCCGAGGTGAGTGTGGGGTGGGGGGCGATGCGCGGAGCAGGGCCCCAGGGCGGGGGCGGGCCGGGCGCTGTGCGGGGCCGCAGGCAGCTCCGAGGCTGTTTTCCTTTTGTTCTGGTGGGCAGCTGCGTGCCGACGGCCCGGTCGGTTTGGTAAGGGTGGGGGTCCCGGGGCGCCGGCGGGCCGCGCGCATCCGTTGTGCGCCGCGCGCCGCGTCCGTTCTGTAGCGGTTCCCTTGGCCGGCGGGCGGGCGGGCACCGGGCGGGCTGAGCTTGGGCTACCGGCTGGCGCCGTTCTTGCCCCCGCAGGAGCGACGGGCAGGGGAGGGTCGCTGGAAATTCCCCTCTCCTTCCCTCGTACGTGTGGCTCCGGGCGCCCCGAAAGCCAGGCGTTGAGGCGAGGGTGGTCCCGTCCCACTGTCGGAGGCCGCCGCCCGCCGCTCCGCCTCGCTTGTCGGCCGGGGTCGGACAGCGGCCGGCGCTCCGGGAGCCGGGTCCGGGCGGCGCTGGCTGCGGAGAGGGGAGCGGTGAGGCTGCCTCCGGCATCACCGGTGACTCGCCACACACTGCTTGTAGAGCAGCGATTTTTTAGTATTTCATCTTTTTCTCCTTCCCCTCTCCTTTTTTTTTTTGCTTTAATGTCCTGTTCTCCCCACGCCCCCGCCTTTCTCGGGGAAAATTTGCCCTGCCATATGGTAAAATTCGCCTAGCGAGTGCAACTCCTTCGCATTCTTTTGTGTTGTGTCTTCACATCATGCCTTTCAGTAAACGTCTGTGTGCGAACGTGTTCAAGCACCTTAGCTTCCTAAAGGTTCCTGAAAAAGTGCAGGAATCATTTACCGATTCAGTCCTTAAAAATTTGACTTAAGCCTTAACCCACACAATTAAAACAGCTGTGTGGGGTCAGATCAAAGGTCCCCCTGGTTTAGATTCCAGTTTCTGCAAGTGGCACATAACAGATGCTTAGCAAACACCACAACAACAGGGTGAGCGTGCTGTGAAGCTTCGGGAAAGCAGCCAGGCCTCCAGCAATATGAGGTTAAGGGACTTCCTGAGTCAAATGTGGTGGTTTTAGTATTTGAGAGCCCTTTTTCTTCCGTGATTTACATATCCTTGTGTTTTTTTTAAAGAAAGAACAAGATGAAGGGCTTTTAATAGAAAAGGGTTTCCTTTGCCTTTTTAAAGAAATGTTTGCACTCTTATTATTGTCATAGGCAATTTCATTTTGCCAGGATGAAATTTGCCTGTTCAAGGATTACTGATTCATGATCAACATGTTATGTTTTAAGTAGGGAAGGGGCCTTCTTGCACAGGTATTTTCTACGGCTCTGTATGGGAGCTATAAATAATAAATATTTGTGGTTTTTTAATGCCCATTTTTGTGAAATTTAAGTCTTCAAACCAAAAATATCAGTTTAATAAAATGCAGTATAGTAAGAACTTGCTCAAAATAGCAAATATTTTACTGTAATATTGTATTGGCAGCTTTTGAAGATGATTATGTGAGTATGAACCGTTAACATTTAAGCTTAAAGAGATAACATCTAAAAAGAATACATTTGTTAATGGTAAAGATTTCTCATTACATCAAGATTTCTGGTAAAATTATTTCAATGATACCATCATAGATATTTTTTTCATAATAACAAAATCATGCTGATCCCTAGGGATGCTAGCTTGATCCTGCAATCCTAATTCAAGAAATAGCTTCATGCCAGGAGCTCCTAACCTGAATGCTTTTGTATGGAACGTTTGTACAAGTGGGCCTCATTTTTCACAGGCAATGTGAATGTCAAGCAAAGTAGAGCTGTTTCAAAAAAGCCTGTATATCCCCCCACACCTCCAGTGGAATTTCATGAGAAGATTGTTACCAGTTTCTTGGGGGCTGAAAGGAGGCAGTGGGTTGGGGTGGTTGTGTGGGTATGTATAGATAGATATTTATAGGATTAAAAATAACTTAGAAAACTGTCAACTATGGCTTTCAATGAATGACTTTCATGGAAAGGGTTTTTTTAAATTTGTTTCTTTGTACATCACTACTGCTAACAACGGACTGGAATTTCTTCTCACCTAGTCAAGAGATGTTTGTTATAGATCTCTTAATATTTCACTATTCAATAAAAACCCTATTCATTTTGAAGTATACTGAGCTCCTAATGGACAGTTCAAAATTTTCAATGTATTTTCCTTAGTAAGTTGATGAATAGATTTAAATGATTCTATTGTAAGGTTGCAGCAAGAAAACTGTTACAGTACACTGTTCCTTGGCTTACTGAATTATTTTTATCACCAAATGTTGATTGATTCAGCTCAACTTTTAAAGACAGTTAGTTTTGTTTATTAACTAGCCTCTAGAAATAGTTCTACTTGTTTTATGCAATTATTAAGCATACTTATGATACATAGGTTTTAGCGGTACTTTTTATTAGTAGGTCTCAAAGCACCTTGCAAAAGAATTCAGTGTAATTATTCCCATCTTATCTAAGGGTAATTATTCTCATTTAGGGCTCATAAAGAGATCATTGTCTGCCTGTGATCACAGTAAGAAACTCTATAAGAAGGTCTAAAAAAAAAAAAAGGATTTTAATTTTTTCTTTGTTTTACAATAAAACCTCTAAAACTTCTCTTTCTGTTTTGTACAGTTTTATGATGTGACATTTGTATTTCGTTTAATGATGCCTGACGTCATTTGATACTGTACCTTCCATACCAAGGCTTGAAACTAAACGTGTGCTTATAAGTAGAACAGAATTCTTACTATAAGAAGAGACCCTGCTGAAGACTTAACCAAATCTATTGATGACTTAGATAATTATTTAGGACCTTTTCGGTTAAAGTAATCGAAGTAGTAATGATGCATGCCTCCAGTTCAGTTACCAGCAACTTTGACTGGTAAGAGAGTTTGTATAGATGTCTCCTGGTGCTTATCGGGGGGATGACACACACGACGTATGTGTAAATGATTGAGTTACGTGGCCAACACAGAATCATCATAGAATGGTGGGGGTTGGAAGGGACCTTTAGAGATCATCTAGTCCAAACCCCCTGCAGAAGCAGGTTCACCTAGATCAGGTCGTATAGGAATGTGTCCAGGTGGGTTTTGAAGCCCTCCAAGGAAGGAGACTCCACAACCCCTCTGGGCAGCCTGTGCCAGGGCTCCCTCACCTCAACAGGGAAATAGTTTTTTTCTTATATTTAAGTGGAACGTTTTGTGTTCCAGCTTCATCCCATTACCCCTTGTCCTGTTGCTAGATACAATAGAAAAAAGGATGCCCCAGCCTCCTGACACCCACCCTTTAGATATTTGTAAATGTTAGTAAGATCTCCCCTCAGTCTCCTCTTCTCTAGACTGAACAGCCCCAGTTCCCGTAGCCTTTCCTTGTATGAAAGATGTTCCAGTTCTGATTTTCCTTCATTTCCACCTTACAGAGCTGATAGAAATGATACAGAATCTTGCTTTTTTTTTTTTTCCTTTTGATTGGAACCACTTGTTCTAGTTGCCTTTGGACTTGAAGTCTTCTACTGCATTGATATAAGTTAGGAAATATGTGAAAGATTTGATAATAGATTAAGGATAAAGGATTATAACTTGGAAGCTATGTAGTGTATTATGTACTAAATGATGTGGGAATTGTATACCCAGGTAGTATAATGCTGTCCATAAACAGCTTAGATCTAAACTGTAAACCCTTTATTAAAGGAGACAAAAGCTTACCTACTGTAATTGTTTGCCAGCAGTCTTATAGATGTAGTCAATGATTTTCAGTTGACTCTGTAAAAACAAGACTTGCTTGTTGGTAGGCTAGTATATAGACTGGTTACATCTGTGTGAATTCATATTATTTGGAAAAAAAAGTCCAAGACAAAATGTCCTGAGAGGTTCAGTTACAAGAAGTTTTCCTGCTTTTTTTTTTTTTTCCTTGTGTTCATTGTTCTCATGTGACTCTTGTTTTGATCCATACTTTTGTATTTGATCCATTATTTCTATGTTATTTTTAACTAATGTCTTTGTTTACACCATTTTACAGTACTTAAAACTTTAATGTCTTTTAAATGGTCTATGATAATAGTTTTCACTTTGTGCTTGTACTCATGAAAGACCTTAGTGTTACTCAGCTGCACATCATACCCTTGTGATAGCTATAATATATCAAAGCTGATCTGGACAGCTTCCCACTGGAAAGCCAGGCTGTTTGTGTAGCGTGGAGGTCCTGATTCATTTTTGTTTGTTGCCTTCTGCATAGTTTCAGAGCTAATAGACCCAGCTGGTAGTCATACACTTTCCTAGTACCCTCAGTTTGAATACTCTCCAACATCCTTGCGTAGTGCAAAGTACTCTTTGCGAAGCATGTGCTTGAAGATTAAGTCTCCTATTAGAATATGAAGATGCAGCACTTACAACATCAATCTATCCTATCAGTTTTTCCTCTTCTTTGTCCGCATGGCGGAATAAATTCCTTTGAAGATATTCTGCTTGTTAAATATTTGAGAAGCAAATGTCTTGCAGCTAAACTGATTTCTAAATAAAATCTTTATATATCTCATTTCATTGGTTTGAATAATAATTGCAAAGAAAAATTTGGAAGGATGCCAAACCCATTCATATAACCATTTAAAGAAAATTACTGCAAATACTTTACCAATAGTATCTGGCACCATTTAAGCAGATAACAGAAAACAGAAAAACATAGGAAGAGGCATGAATGTTGGACACAATATGAACAAAAAGAATCTTTCTATGTGTGTTTTAAGAATATTACAGAAGAGCAGTGGTTTTGAAGATAAGTAGCAAATGAAGTTATTGTGAAAAGCAAAGGTTGGCTGCCCGCTGTGATTGTGATGGATGATAGTCCACAGGAGGCTCTTTAGCTGGAGAAAGACCATAGCTAACAAAATTCTTAAATTGTGAGAGGGAGAGAACGCTCTCACTTTTTTTTTCTGTTTTGATGCAGTTTCTAGTACAATGGGAAAGCTGGTCTGTTGGGCATCCAGGCATTACTAGCAATGTTATTGGCTGCCTGTGCTTGAAAAAAAGCAAATCTCCCTATTCTAATGGCAGAGTGGAATGACTTCTAGTAATCTTCTCAGTTGTAAATAACTAAGAAGTGAAATACAACCCCAAAGAAGTACCTATGTAAAATCTGAGTAAAATACGCAAAAGAGAGATTGACTAACACAATTCCTCTCTTACAGATAATGGAGACTGTTGATAATGTTGTATAAAAATATAAAAATTTGTATTCCTAAAGCTATTTTAAGTGTTAACTGAAACTTGAAAGGGGGAGTGAAATCAGCTAAGGGAGAAGGAGGAAGAGTTATATATTTGAGGTGTCTTCCCCAGCTCTCATGAGTGATGTAAGTATATTAAGAATTGTTACTATATAAATATCTTGGCTGCCATACAAGTGCCCTACATAGTGTTTGGAAATGAGGGAATGGAACAGTGTAGGTGTTATACCAGCTTTAGATGTTTTACCTTTCTTTTTCCCAGGCACAAGAGTACAGACCTAAGAACGGTGTCTTAGCTCTGACCAAAGGTGTTTCTACATCAATACCTTATTTTTAGCAGTGAATGATAGCAGACACCTAGGGAAGAGTGTCATAGTGTATGCAAATAGTTGCATGTATGAAGAAAGTATCACTGGCATCTGACAGGATGCAGTTTAGGGGTACCTGGGCAGGTGATTTTTTTGTATTCATTTGGTTTTTAATAGCTGTGGTGAATTTATGCAATATCCTTTTTGAGTCTTTGTTAGCTTCATGTGACACAAGAATGACGGAAGCCTAAGTGTCCAATTCTAGTTAGGCTGTTGCCAGGTTAAGAGTTATAATCCTTACTTGTGTTTTATGTGGTGTAAAACCCCGTTATTGTTAATTTTTAAGATTTGCCATCAAACTTGTATGCTGTATATGTATGGAATGTAAGGTCTTGTATGCAGACTTTTTACTTACTGAGAAATATATAAAAGAACTCTTCATAACATCTTCTCACTTTTAGTAATGCCCAGTTTGTTCACACTTTGCATTTCCATTCAAACAGGACCTGAGAACTGTTTATAGCCAGCTTTGCTTTTAGCAGTGTATCTTTTTGAAAAGACTACAGTCTTCGTATCTGTATAGGAATTGTATCTGTAGAAACATTGTGAACATAAAAATACCTTGCTTTTGAATAGTAATTGCTGAGCTTGAGATTGTTGATAAGAATGAAGAAAGTTTTGGTTCAGATTTTGGGGTGAAGTTTCTGTAGTTGAGTAGCAGGGGACAGGTATTATACTCATAATTTGTTTAATATTTATAGATTTAAAAAGTAACACATTCCTGAATAGTTTGGAAATAGAACAATGTATAAATGAAATGACTCTTTCCTGTGGTTAATGCTCGAACTTGCACTTCATCTGTAAAGAAACAGTGTTATAAACCAAATGGGTTTGATTTGCCTTTCCAGACTTGGATTGCTCTGGAGACTTGGTGAGGACTTGGATTCCTCCTTCCTCCTCTTGAGCACTAGAGTTTGCTAGCAGATCTTTAAAGATATTTGATACCCGAGGCAAAGGGTAATTTGTGACTGTATGCATATATATTGTTTGTAACTTAAAAAAGAATAAAATAAATGTCAGAACAGAAAATAGGACTACAGCTCTCATTGTCTAGTAGCTCTTTATGAATTTAATTAGATGAGGCATTGAAAGTGTTTGAATTCTAGGAGAGAGATTTAAATAAGTGCATTTGAATCTTAGAGTGACATGAGAAGCTATGCAGTGAAAATCTACTATCTTGCATGAATGATTAAGGGATAAAATTAAACCAGCTCATGTTACAGGTATGCAATTTGGAATCATTTGCCCTTTTTCCAAGGTGGAGATGAAAATGTTAAGAAGGGGGGAAAAAAATAGAGGAATGGGGGAAGGGACGCGGTTCTTCTAAAGCAAGCCCTAATACGAATTTTAATAGGCCACCATGAGTGAGAATTATTCTGTTTCAACAACAAAAACTTCAGTGCAGTAACAAGGTTCTATTAAAAGCAAATACAAATCATAGGATTAAGTGATTAAGTTCTCTTCCTCTGAGTTACAGGCCTTTCAGAGGTGGATTCCTTCCAGATTTTGCCTGCCTGCTGAGCAGACATTCTCTCTTCCTTTATACCAGTAGAATAACCCTGTGAAACATGTATTAAATTGAATATACGTTTATTTCCCAGTGTTGCAAAGAGAGTTTTTGAATTTGAAACTCTGTTTGCTGGACCCATAATAAGATTGTGAAAAGTATGTTGTATAAAAAGGTATAATGTCAGTACTAGTGCTAGGAGTATGCCTGTACAGTGTTAGTCTTCCCTTGTGTTTCTGGAAGGTTAACTCCTCCTTTTTATTAATAAAGGAACTGGAAATTGCTCTTTCTTCCAAGGATTGAAATAAGAGACCACTGATTAGAGAATGATATTGTTGCTTGAGAGATGAGAAAGAAGATAATGTGGAAAATTCTTATTACACAGTTTCATTTTCAGTACTGTGTTGCTGGGTTTTGTAATTTTTATTATAGAGATTAACTACACTATTACAGAGAGCAGAGGATATGAATAGTGATTGTTCTGGGCAAGAAGTGACCAGTAATGCTGGTAATCTTTCATAAAAGATAGTGTCCTGTTTTTGTGAGATGCAAAAGTACAGTATTTTGTCACTGTCATAGGAAGGTTATATTCCAAAGGTTGGATAGTTACTTAGTTCAGTCTTATCCTCCCCATTTTGGAGTTCGGTTTAAACACTTCTGTGAGGAAGCATCTAGTTGGTTTGGAGAGAAAATATTTGTGATTTAATTGTGTAGTGCTGTGGTGACAGAATGAGCTCTTGTTGGTTTTTAAATAGCATTGCTCATTGAATCTCCATAAATACTGGGGAAGCATTGTTCCCTAGTTTGGATTTGTATTTATGTCCTTCTGTGTTGTCTGAGGGTAAGAGTGAAAACCAAGAAATGACCAGCATTTGCTTTATATTGAGTAGAGAATGAAAACTCTCCTGAGACAATCAAATGACCTTTGCATGGGAAATGATAATATGATTTTTATCGTGTCTCCAGGAGCAGATCTGCTACTAGTTGTCCATTTTGGGGTAAAGTAGATACAGTGGGTCAGATGTGTTGTAAGGATTTGAATCATATTGACTGTCTTCCAACTGCATTGTCAAGAGTTTTGACAGATATATTGACTGATGACTGGAGTGTCCATACTGATTTGCAACTCTCTATTTTCACTTATGTTTACTTCTGCTTTGTTTTGTTGGTGTGTAGACTAAGATCTCATTGCTTTCTGAACTTAACATTTGTTCAAACTCCTGGAATAACTTTTCTCCCTTGGAATATCTTAAGGTGTTTGGGTCATTGTCTTCTTTACTGGCAGGACTAGTGGTGGAAGCATTGAATGAAAGATCTTCAGATGCTGACTGTGCTCAGTTCTGTTTCTATTTTGTTGCCCCAAATGACATTTTTGAGTGCACTTATCCATGTATAGGGTGATAACATTATTGATAAGGATAGACTTAAGGTGATGCAGGTTGAATGAAGAAAGCAGTGGAGGACATTACTTCTTGGAGTGTAGGTTGATGTGTTTTTTTGGGGGGGAAAGTCATGGTGTATTTTTATGGAGGGTTGTGTTTGATTTTATTTTTTCTCTGTAGCTGGTTTTTTATTTGCTTTTTTTAAAATTTTAATAATGGTTAGGACAGTTTCTTCTAGTCTTTCTGGTTAAAAGTTGTGACCCTATTTCTGGGATGTGTCTATTGTTACTGTCTTTGCCTTCATTGAAATTTACAATTTTGTCATATGCTAGGTGAGGCTGTGATTTGTTAGTGCTTCCTTCTTCCTTCTGCATCTTTGTAATACGTGTAGTCAGGAAAGAAATCTTGTGGAGATTTATTAAAAATTTTGTTTTAAAGCACCTCATTATGTTAGCTGATCTAAAAATCTATCTGGAAAATTGCCCCAACTTAAAAATAAATAACAATTGCACACAGACAGACTTGGCTGCACAGCAAGATCTATTTTTGGAAGAGAGTTCTGTCCTGTTTTCACTTAATTTTAATGATCTGGAGTTTTAACTTCTTTTGAGAAATCCTGATGAATTTTGGCATCTTTTCCAATCCTTTGCAATAGAAGGAAGTGGATGTGTCCTCTGGATCAGATTTCAGAATCAGTTTTTGCAGGGGATGCCCTACTTATCTATCAGATAACCTCAGGTATTTCAATAATTCTGGGTGTGTTTGAAGTTCTGCCTCTGCTTGTTTGGTGTTTACTCTAGCGCAGAATCTTGTGATTGAGAAGGTAAAATAGGGTGTAGGAGGTTGCTGCCATATAAACACTTCATCTCAAAAACCAACTAGAATCCCATATAGATGAGTCTTCTGATGACATGTTCATTGTTTTTTCAAATAAACCGGTGTCAGGTTGAGTTGTTACATTTCCATTTTACTTTTGTTGTGCGTTACTTGATGATTACAGCAGCAGATGGGGAATCAGAATTCCTCTACTTCTCTACCAATTCTGTCATGAGTTTCTCTATAGCCTTGAGATGCTTAATTGTCTTATACTCAGCAGTACAATGGGAATAGTGCCATTTTCCTCCTTCTAGGATTACAGAGGCTAGTAGAGTACTTCTAGGTCACAGGATAAGTGGTTCAAAGTTCAGGGTCATGTTAAAATAAATTGTCGTGCAGTTGGAAATGAGTCAAATGTTCACTCAACTGAAGATGAGTAGTCGTGGTTAAATTTAAGAAGTTGTAGAAAGAGAGGACTGAAATAGGACAGGCTAAGCTGTAAATGCTGTTATAAGTGAAAGGGACCTGGGGGTCCTGGTGGGCAGCACAATGAGCATGAGCCAGCAATGTGCCCTTGTGGCCAAGAAGGCCAATGGCATCCTGGGGTGTATTAGAAAGGTTGTTGGCGGTAGGTCCAGAGAGGTTCTTCTCCCCCTCTACTCTGCCCTTGGGAAACCACATCTGGAATGTTGTGTCCAGTTCAGGGCCCCTCAGTTCAAGAAGGACAGGGAGCTGCTGGAGAGGGTTCAGTGCAGGGCCACAAAGGTGCTGAAGGGAGTGGAGGATCTCCTGTATGATGAAGGGCTGAGGAAGCTGGGGCTCTTTAGCTTAGAGGAGACTGAGAGGTGATCTCATTAATGTTTACAATGGGTGTCAGGAGGATGGAGCCAGACTGTTCTCAGTGATGTCCAGTGACAGGACAAGGGGCAGTGGGTACAAGCTGGAACATAAGAGATTCCAAAGAAACACGAGGAACAATTTCTTCACTGTGAGGGTGAAGGAGCACTGGCACAGGATGCCCAGGTGAGTTGTGGAGTCTTCTTCCCTGGGGATATTCAAAACCCACCTGGATGAGTACCTGTGTGACCTACTCCAGGTGGTCCTGCTCTGGCAGGAGTGTTGGACTGGATGATCTCTCAAGGTCCAATCCAATCCTGAAGATTCTGTGGTTCTGTGATCATTTCCTTGTTTTCTTATTGATTCTTGGCTGATCACTTAACATTTGTAAACCACGAGATACACTGCAGTGATACTAAAGTAATGATATTTTAAAATAATAGATGGGCAAAAGTGCATGTCTGGATGAAGCATTTGTGTAGAGCACATATTTGGATATACTTGCTAAACCACTCTTGTAGCTGAAAGACTGCTCTATATATTTGTAGCAGGTGGAGAATCATGGAAAGAGTTTACATTGTTGCTAAATTAGAATGTGGTGTGATGGGAGTTTTGGGAGTTAGCAATAAAAAATCTGTATCAGACATTCATTGGAAAGGGTGTGTTTGTGATTGAAAGGTTGATTTAACAGCATAGTGCATTTATTTTTCTCCTATGTAATAGAAATTGCACTACAGACCATTCAGCTTTATGCACAGAGATGCTTGCTGGCCACAGATTTTTGAGTAAGGTTGGAGGAGTTTTAATGCTCACAATCCTGTAGCACTGTTTGTGTTTACTGATGCACTACATGTAAAGCAGGGATCTTCTTCTGTTGAAAAGTCTTATCCTACCTGCTTTTGGAGGACAGACTTCCTACAATTCCTATAATAATTTTCTTTAATACTTATTCAGCTATTATGCCCCAGATTTATGTTTGAACAGTGTAGTACGTGAAATGCAGAATACAGTTTATCCATGTCACAGATTTGTTAAAATGAGAATTAACCATTAAGATTATGAAGCCTAAACTTGTACACAGTGCTCTCTTTGAATTGTTTGTGAAGTTGCTTAGATTAAACTAAAGCAGTGGTGTTTTCAGAGAATGTAATTATGGGATTTTCTGTTATCTTTAGACTTAAATTCATGATACAGGTGTGAAGCTGGTTCTTATACTTAGTCAACTGTTAGTAGGTCAGTTCTTTTCTTGCATGTAGGTAAAGGCAGAGACTTGGTGAAGAGGAGAATTGTATTTCAAGGCAAAGAGGCAAAGATAAAATTCCTTTAGGTCACAGAGAGTGATAAGAAAAGGCAAGAAGGCTCTTGCTTCTCATTTTGAGGCTTATCAGTGTTCTGGTGCAGAAGATTAACTCAACAGAAATTTAACTCAACAAATAAAACATGCTATGAAAAATGCAATGAAAAAAAGTGCATTCTTTTCTGATCATTTTCCTCACTAGATTTCTCAAGTTTAGTGCAAGGCTTCTTGGATGTCTCACCTTGAGATGCTTGCCACCTCCCTTAATAACATATCTTGTTTACCTGTTTGTTTTTTCAGGTTTTTTTGAGACTGTCTTCAGAGGTTTGCTTGCTACATTGGAGTAGCTAAGCAATTTCAGGGATCTCTCAGAGATTTGAATTTGTCAAAAGATAACACTGTCATATTTCTTGCCTTGTTCCTCTGCATTTTTTAGATTTTCTTTCAGGAGAAGCTCCTATGGCTATGTGATTGATACTGTGTATAGCTCCTCAAAGTGAGACTATTAAGGTTTTTGCTCTCCACACTCTGATGTTTGTGAGGTTACCAGTGCTATAGTACTGAAGTCCTCTCTTTCAAGCTTTTCTTGCAGGCTATTTGAAAGCCATCTGTTTTAAAGTATGAATAAGTGGTAATAGGGAGGGAATAGTTGTAGGAGATACTGGTGTCCATGCCAAATAAAACTCTCAAAACTGCACAGCTTGTTTGGTAGTATTAGGATGTCTAGTGCACTTTGCAGCACACTTGCTGTGAACTGACAGCCAAAGACCTTTTGTACAGTGTTTTGGAAAGTTTCATGTGCAGAACTCTGGTTAAAACACTATTCAAACAAAAACCAGTATGTAGCCACTGCTCTGAAAGCAATAATCTCTCTTCTTATATTTAGGTTTTCAGACTCAATACAGAGATGTCCTGGCTCTACTGTTTGAAGGATCAAAGGCTTAAGAACATGGTACTTCAAATTGTGGGTTATTTGTTCTGCATCCATTCACATGGAGTATCTTCTTCAGAATTTTTCTGGTATTTAAAAACAAAATGGTCAAAAGCTTAAGATTTTCCCAGAATAGGTTTGTTTACTCTGTGTTTGGGATTTTTGGTGGGTTTTGTTGTTGTTTTTGTATTTTTTTTTTTCCCTCTCTAAATTCTCAAATCCTCACTGATGAGTCTAATTATAAACAAGACATTCACTTGTGCTGGTGATAAGTCTAAATCTGCCTTGGGACAATTACCTCTTTCTGAGCATGTTGTCAGTGGAAAGCCTGAAAATGCTGCTACTTTTTTAGCTTGTTTTCTCAGCTAGAAAAGAAACATTTATTATCAGTAGCTTGTTAAGTCCTTAGCATCATAGTTGATTTTGTGCAGTATAATCATAACATCCTTCATACAAATTCCTTGGCTCTTTTGTGGTTCTACCCAAAATCTGCAGGGTATCGTAGTGTGTTCATACCTTGAGCACAGGAAGACTTATTGTGCTGAACCTAGGCCTTCATCATTTGGAAAGGTTGCTTCCTACTTTCCGTTTCTGGTTATTGGTGCATGTTTGTGTCCTACAGAAACAAAAATGAAATGAAAGTATGGGTATTATGCACAAGTTTTGGGTTGAGAGAGGCATAAAGAGGGATTTTTGTTCATCCTGTCCTATTCCCCCAGCCCCAGTCATGGTGTGTGATTACAGTAATAGCCAAAAATGTGTCTGGAAAGAATATTTTTTCTAGGAGGAAAACAGAATGTCATCTCAGGAGTTTGAAATCCATATTTGCTTTTTAAGACAAACATACTTCTATCAGTTCTTCTATCAGTACTTATATCAGTTGAGGCTTTATGGGAATAATAGAGAAAGAATCACTGCCATCCTATTTTTCCTATAACCATTTCATCTCTATTTTACTTAACTGCTGATTGTACATTGTTTTTGTAATAACACACTCATATCTCTATATGATCTTAAAGTGTCTAATTTATCTAGACAGGATTGTCTTGCTTAGTGGATTTTACATGTCAAAAGATTTAGCATCTCATTGGTATGCTAATGAAAAATATGCTTCAATAACTTCAGTTTTGTTTGCAATATTTTTTTTTAGTGTAGAAGTGTCTTACAAATGCTGTTGCTAGACTGAAGGACACAAATTCTCTCCTCCTGGCCTCCTCAACCCTGTATCCCTACTAAGCTAATTAAACATCCTTTGTACTGGATGGCAAATGACACTCTGTAGTATGTATGTACAGGCTGTTGGCCTGTTTACTCAGTCTGGGAAATTGATACCGTGGCTGAAGTCTGAATCGGGCCTTTTGCCCAAGAATTTGAGCACCATGGCTTCAAAATAAAACTGCATGAATTCCACATGTTAATGTAGTGCTCTTTTTAGCCTGGGAACCACCTGCCTATTTGCAGTATAACCTTAATTTACCCTGTTTTCCCAGGAAGAAACTTACTTCTTTTGTCTGTTTTCCCATCAGAGGGATTCCCTCCAGCTCTGTCATTAGTGGCATGACCAGAATAATGTTTGTCGTGACCTGATGTCTCAGCTGGAAACGGGATGATAAGTCACTGGTCAGGTTGGAGCCAGCTCTGAAGATTGACCTACTGCTGCCATATGACACTGCAGTGTTTGGCAAATAACCATTACAATTTTTCTTATCTGTGCATGCGTAGATGGCTTTGAATGGGAAGGAAGCAGAAATACTGATTTCTGCATAGCTTCTCTATCAGGACCCTGATGTAGGTGTTATTGATGCTATATTTTTCCATCCAAAGTCACCTATGTGGTGAGATTTGAAGTATGAAGACTATATTTTCTTGAAGTTTTAAAGAAATTAAACTCATACATCTAAAGAAAATATGGTGAGTTTGACTGTGAGTTTGATGTGTCTTCTCCTGCTGTACCTTGTAGAGACTATCACCAGTCCACTGCTGAATAATAATAAGAGAATCAAAGTTTTACATTTAAATCAAGTTTCCTTGCTTGATGTTGCAAATAGTAACTATTCTTGCTTACCTGTCTTGAGTATCTGTCTGGAGCGAACCACAGAAGCGTTTTCACACCAGATGTGTCTCACCAAATGTTAATGAATATTTTTAAATATAAGAACAAAAAGCAGAATGTTGCTTATGGCATTTCCTGTGGATCCAAAACAGATTGAAATGGATAGGGAAGCATCAGAACAGCCACATTTAGTGGTGATAGGGTTGTAGCACAGACCAGAAGCCAGTAATGGTAAATTCTTTCTTCTTACTTCAACACTGTCTTTCCCTTCAGCATTAAGGAGGGTGCTCCAGCTGTGTCCTATGGAGAAGTTCTAGGGTGCAACTGATCTGATACCTTTCTGTTTCTGAAAGGTTTCACTGCACCTAAGTGTTGTGGGTTCTACCTGCTCCTTTTCTTCAGCTTTAACACTCATCTGAACCTTCAGTGAGTTGATCCAGCTCCAGCCACAGAATACCCCTCATCTTTTTAATGTTTGTTTTCTAATGTTTTAGGAAACTGAGTCTGCTCAAGGAGACATCAGCCAGACACCCAACAGTGAACAGAAAGATTAGGGCCATCCAGATCTAGGAGAGTGAATTTGAGTGAGTCATAGGGGTGGCTGGAGGTAAAGTTTTTCTCTAGTATAGGCTGCTTTGAACAATTTCCTTATCTTACAGGCCTGTACCTTTAGTTTCTTCATCTGATACAACAGGAATTATCCTTATCTATCTTACAGATTGCTAGAAAGACTTCATAATATTGGCGTTCAAAGCATTGTAAGTGGTGAGAAAGATCTTACAGAAGCAGTCCTGCCTTACTTTATACTGTATATGCTACTGCTTGTGCCACTGTGGTGGTTTAGCCCTGGCTGAGTGTCAGGTGCTCACCAAGTTGTTCTATCACTCCACCTCTTAAACTGGACAGGGGAGAGAGAAATATAATGAGAGGTTCAGATTTTCTTGAGTCAAGCTAAGAACAGGAAGATCATTCAGAAATTACTGTCATGGACAAAACAGACTCAACTTGGGGAGAAAAAGTTTGATTTATTAGTGAACAACCAGAGCAGAGAGATGAGGAATAAAACCAAGTCTTAAAACACATTCCCCCACCCCTCCTGGATACTCTCCTTCCTTCCTCCCCCGGCAGTGCAGGGGATGGAGGTTACAGGTAGTTGATTACAGATGGACTTTGCCGCTGCTTCTTGTCAGGGGGAGGCCTCTTCACACTTCCCAATGCTACAGTGTGGGATCCCTCCCACAGGAGACAGTCCTTCACAATCTTCTCCAATGTGGGCCCTATCCATGAGCAACAGTTCTTCATGAACTGCTCCAGCATGGGGCCTCCCACAGAGGCAGCTCCTCACACCCTGTCCCAATGTGGGTCACCCACCTTCAGATACCGACTGCTCCAGCCTGAGTCCCTCACAGGATCACAAGTCCTGACAGCAAACCTGCTCTGACATGGGCTCCTCTCTCCCCATGGGCTCCCAGGTCGTTCCGGGAACTTGCTCCAGTATAGGCTTTCCACAGAGTCATAGCCTCCTTCAGGCATCCACCTGCTCTGGCATGTGGTCCTTCACGGGCTGCGAGTGGATCGCTGCTTCCCAGTGGATCTCCATGGACTGCAGAGGCACAGCTGCCTCACCATGGGCTGCATCACAGGTCACAGGGGAATCTTTCTTCTAGGACCTAAGCACCCTCCTCCTCCTCTTTCTCCACTGACCTGGGTGTCTGCGGAGGTGTGCTCTCATGTTCTCACTCCCTTCTGCTGCTGTTGCAGTTAAGCAACTGTGCAGCAACTTCTTCCACTTCACAAATACGTTATTCATAGAGACGTTGCCTCCATCACTAATTGGCCAGGCCTGGGTCAGCTACGTGATCCATCTTAGAACTGACTGGCATTAGCCCTGTCAGCTACAGGGGAAGCTTCTGGCAGCTCTTTGTTTAAAGAAGCCACCCTTGTAGCCTTCTCACTACCCAAACCTTGCCCAGACAAAACCACTACACCCACAAGATTTTATTTCTCAAGAGATGAGATGTAATAAAGCCATTGGATTACCATTGATAATGATAATTCTGCAAGCCACATATTAGCTTGTCTGTGGAAGACTGATGAAGCTCTCTTAGTGTTAATAATTTTATGTGAAGAGCAGGGCTAGCTGTTTGAATCATTGAAGGTTGCTATGAGAAACAGTAGTGTTTCCGTAGGGCATACCAGTACAATTATAGAAGCGTCTTTTGAAAATGGATAAGATGTCAGTTATTTGCTGCTCTGCTTCAGAGCTAAAAAAAAAGGGTAACAAATGTTGAACAGAGCAGATGACTGGTGTGTATCCTGATTTTCTTTGTAACTACACGTGATCTTCCAGAGGATAGGTTTGCCTTTAGTCTGTTAGAGCTCTGACCAATCTGTGTACAGTTTTGACAAGCAGCGATAAAGGACATTCACTGTCAACCCATAGCTGTCACTTTTTACTTTGGCTTTTGGCTCTTGCAAGGAGAGCAAAAGATCTGAGAATCATGGAACATGTTGCATAGGAGAAGGAATGATATGAAACTGTAAGTGCCTTGCTGTGCTCTCCCTCAAAATTTTGATGAAGTATTAAGAGGAATAATTTTGCAACGTGTATAAGGCTCTATATGAGAAACAAACACTTTTTTAATTGTAGAACATCTCAGTATACTTGTTCCCCATCCCAGTGGGAGAGTTAACAAGATACTGTCTGTAATCAGATCCCTGCAGCTCTGCATTGCTCCAGTATGTCTGTCTAGAATCTAGCATTGTCTTGCTTTATTTTACTTTTCACATTGCTCTCCTGTGGGATGGATTTTTTCATCTGAAATGAAAATTTGTAAACATGCAAGTGCAAACTGAAGCTTTTGAGTTACACTTATAAAAAGCCACATTACTAGTTTCAGTCAACTCAAATATTGATTTAACATATTTTCTGGACGTGAACTTTAGTTCTCAAGATTTAATCAGCATAAGACATATGATGATGGTATTGGCTCTCCAGCCTTTTTGTCTTACATCAGTTACAAGACTTCAAAAAATACATTGCTTTAGATAATAATTGAAGTTAAGCAGTTAGAAATCTGATGGATTTGATATGCTCTTATTTTTTTGATGTTTTGCCCCTAAAAGTGGTGGTGGTGGGGGAATATATGAATCTTGTTCATACTGTCTTCTACCTACTTGATATCCAGTAAAAGTAATAAAAAAAAAAAAAAGACTAGTCTAGATAAGAGGAATAAGAGGAGACTGTAAGGGGATCTCATTAATTATTTGCAAATCTCATTAATATTTGCCTATATCTAAATGGTGGATGTCAGGAGGCTGGGGCATCCCTTTTTTCTGTTGTATCCAGTGACAGGATAAGGGGTAATGGAAAGAAGCTGGAACACAAAAAGTTCCACATGAAAAAATTCCATTTAAACTTAAGGAAAAAATATTTTACTGTGGGGTAAACTATTTTACACATGGGGGTTGTGGAGTCTCCTCTGGGGATCTTCAAAACCTGGCTAGACATGTTCATGTGTGACCCAATCAAGGTAAACTAGGAGGGGAATTGGACTAGATGATCTCTAAAGGTCCCTTCCAATCCCTACCATTCTGTGATTCTGTAATGTATGCAAGATAATTAAGTGGATGAGTATTGCAGACAATTCATGGCTGTCTTAGAGTACTAAGGGTAGAGTATCTCTCTCTATATGGATGGAAACAGGAAAGATGTTTTAGAGAGCTCCTAAGCCTAATTCTATACTTTGATAATTCTTGAGAGCAAGAGAAAGAAATTTTGGTTTTGTTAGCAGGCCACATAAATGCCATGTATGCTTGGAATCTGTTGGGGTTTATTTGCTTAAGGACTTGTGTCCGCTAGGGATGGACAAGAGAGGATGGAATAGCTGGTTTATGGTTTTTGTGGTTATCCATCAGTAAAACGTTGTTTACTGCTATTCTTAGTGGTGGGGTTTGGATGGATTGCTGTAGGAATGACTATGTGGGGAATATTTGGAAGACACAACTGACACATTACAAATCTGATAAGTGCATTAATTTGTAGAGCTATTTTTTTCCTACATGATAATCATCTTTGGGGAATTGCTTTTTTTCAAAATTATTGTTGATCATTTATCCATTCACTATCCATGTTACAGTTCTGAACATGCTTAGTGTATTTTTAAATAACTGTATATGCCATTTCCTACTGCTGTTTTGTGACTTTGCAGTTTTATTAATGCACTGAGTTGATCATCCTGGGAACATTATGAATTGGTTACTCATGTTTCTTCTCCCAGGTAATCTTAGCATCTTTCCATCTTCTACTTTGAGCAGTGGCACAAGCATTACACAGCTCCTTGTACGAGAGAAACACATTACAGTATGAACACAAGGAGAAATAGCAGTGGTGATGTTGTGTGATGGGTTATGGTTATGAACAATACAGGATGTTTATGTGTAATGTCTTAGTTTATACCTTTTGGAAAGAAATAGACTGATTTCAAGCAAACGTATAATCTTTGGATTATATATATTAAGTATAACAGATTTTTTTGTTTGTTTTATCTCTTACATCATTTTGATCAACCAATCCAATACAGAGTTGGTAGGTTGATGATCCATTGAAGTAAGAATCTGTATCGGGTATTTTTTGAAGTTTTAGAATCACTGAGTAACTGTATGTGGTAGTTTGACCCTGGCTGGATGCAAGGTGCGCACCACACCACTCTATCACCCACCTCCTCAGCAAGCCAGGGAAGGGGATAAAATAAGATGGGAGTCTCGTGGGTTGAGATAAAAGCAGTTTAATAAAGAAACAGCAAAGCTGTGCACGCGAGAAGGAAAACAAAAGCAGATAAAGCTGTTACTCTCTACTTCCCATCAGCAGCGATGTCCAGCCACCTCCCGAGAAGCAGGGCTTCGGTACACATAACGGTTGCTTTTGGAAGGCCAAAAATCAATCTTGCCCTCCCTTCCTGCTCCTCTCCCCCAGTTTATATTACTGAGCTGACATCATATGGTATGGAATATCTCCTTGGTCAACCTAGGTTAGCTGTTCTGGCTGTGGTCCCTCCCAAGATTGTGCTCACCCACAGCTATAGGTGAAGGCTGGAGGGACAGCCCTGATGCTGTGTGAGCAATAGTCATAATATTGATATCAACAGTAAGCACAGCACTGCAAGAGCTGCTGTGGAAAATCAGTACCATCCCAGACCCACTACACTAGATTTTTGCAATAGTTAATTCTTTCAATAGTAACAGAATTTCTTATTCTGATACTGTAATTTCTGTTTGTTCATTATCTGTCTTTGTTTCATGCTCATGTCATAGTAAGTGAAAAGTAGTATATAATATTAGTTATTGGGGTTGAATTTTCTTAAAATGTGATTCTTGAGTCATTTAATCACAGAATCTTAAGGGCTGGAAGGGACCTCAAGAGATCATCTAGTCCAACCTCCCTGCCAGAGCAGGAGCATCCAGAGTAGGTCACACAGTAACCTGTCCAGGTAGGTTTAGAATGTCTCAAGAAAGAAACTCCACAACCCATCTGGGCAGCCTGTTCCAGTGCTCCGTCACCTTCATGGTGAAGAAATTCTTCCTTGTATTTCTTTGGAACCTCTTATGTTCCAACTTATACCCATTGCGTCTTGTCCCGTCATTGGGACATGACGCTTGACTCTGTCTTCCTGACACACATCCTTTACTTCAGAAGCTTTATATCAGCTTTATGAAATACTGTATGTTTTACCTTTTTGTCTAAGTAACATTTGTTTTGTGCACAGATCAAATGCAATGGCTGATACAAGCAGATGCTGAAGTGTTGGTTTCGTTACAATCTGGCTAGTACATATAACAAGAAAGTGTATCTAGTTACCTCCAGTTATTCTGTGGTCTGTGCATAATACAGAGTTAATGGAGGCAGTATTGAGGTCTCACAACAGCATTAGATACTGCAGTAGTATACTAATATGTTCCTTGAATCTAAAAAGAAGCTGGAATATTCTGATCCTCTTCAGCTATGGAATTGAAATCTTGAAAAAGATATTTTCATGTAATTTGTTTTAATAGACTTTGTAAGATTAAGGGGTCCACTGACACTGTAAGATTATAAAGTTACCATGACAAGCTGCTTACCAGAAAAAGCCTAACAGTTTTGCTTGAGTAGTTTGCAAGCGGACCTTTTCAGTACAGGAAAGGAAACTTAGTACAGATTTTGAGTTTTATAGAGGGAATGATTGGGCTGGACTACATGTCACCAGATTTGGTATTTTTTCCTCTCTGATATTCTGCTTTTTCACCCCTTCACAGAGACAGTCAGAAAAAAGCACTTTAATGTAGTAAATATTAGACTTTTATAGAGCTCTGGAAATACTTTGTGAAGTACTTATTAAATACAAAAATGATAGTATGAAAACAAGTTTGTCTAAACATAGTAATTCTAGTTATAGGAGGAAAAAACAAACTGTATGTGAAAGAGCCTTAAAATTTTAGGTTAAAGAAATATTATTAAATTACCTCAGATTGCTTTTATCTTAATACTACATCAGCAAATGTGATGGAATCCTAAGACATGTACAGTCATGTTAAAAAAAAAAGCAACCTTTGCATGAACAAAACATGAGTGCATGTTCTGCGGTATTTGTCAGATTTAGCAGACAAGCCTGCGAAGTAGCATATCATCTACTAAATGCAATCACATTACTTTCCCAAATACAAGTTCTCAGAGTGATGCAGAAAATGTTTGAACCTGACATTCTTCAGTTGAGTCAGTCTTTTCTCTGACTGTTTTGAAAAGTTTACCATCTTCATCTGGAGATCTTTGTGCTCCTTTGGAAAGGCAACGAGGTGAAATGTAGCACTGAGAAAGAAGAAAATCCAAACAAAGAATGCTAGTGGTTTGAATTTTTTTCTCCTGTTTAGTTATGAATAGCTTTAGTTTTGTGTGTGTGTGTGAATGCATGAACTCTATGAATATTTATCTAAAAGGCATAGATTTAACTGTAATGGTGAATCTTCCCTTTTAACGCTTTGTAGATTCTGAATCTGAGCTTTACAAAAAAAAAAAGCAAAGGTTAGTAAAGATGCTGAAAGGCATTCATTTTTGTGTGTGTGTGTTGAAGAGAAATCATTGAGTGCAAGAAGTTTGATAGTCACAGCATTTGTATGACTTCGTAGGGAAAAAATGAAATAAAATTAAATACAGGTGTAGCTAAGAATAGTGAGAATATGACTTTTGCTTTAAAATTCCCCACAAATTTACATCTGTTTACTTTCTTGGTGAAACCTGAATGTTTGCTCAATCAAAGAGCATTTTCATAACTTAGAATCATAGAATGGTAGGGGTTGGAAGGGACCTTTAGAGATCATCTAGTCCAACCCCCATCTAGTCCAACTTCATAGAGATAATAGAAACAAACACTGTCTGGTAGTTGTACAGAATTAAATGAATTACACAAAATCTGTCTGTCTTGGCATGTTACCATGTTAAGAAACAGATATATTGATATAATATGAATGGAATAAATTTTGTATTAAAAATTGTACCTTTCAAAGGCTTGTTCTTTGTATGTTGACAGTGCTGAATGGGAAGAATTTGCATCTCAACTAAATTTTTAGTTAATTGTAGAAGTTAATTTGATAAAGAAATTTTGGGTAGTCTCTTTTTTACATTGACAGCATTGAAGTTGACTGTTCAGAATTCCTGCTTAACATAACTCATCTTACTCCTTGAAAATGGTTTTCCAGAATTTCTGAATATCTTTTTCTGTTCATTCATTTTCATCTGTGATCACTTTCACGCGTTTTTTGTAACCTCTTTAAAAGAATAGAAGACACAGTCCTTGACAGCTGTCCTTTCACTGAATAGCTCTGTAATCAGCAATTTTTATCTGTTACGGACTTCTTGCTAGACAGGTTGCAGTGTCACAGTCATGCAAGAAGAATAATAGTGCTGTTTGCAACTACAGCATACCTGCTGTTTCTTATCCCCACTTCAAAGTTTTATATCTACCTAAATCTTCATATGTCTAGCACAGGAGCATCTGGCCAGGATAAAGAGAGTATCATAGTTATGAAGACATTGACAAAGTAAAACTACTTGGACACAAGAGTGCTGTGCTAATCTGCCTAGTTGCAAATCTACCTTCTTGCCTTCAGTTTACCCACCAGAACATGACTGTATGTAGAGGATGCCTGTTTCTTGCTGGCCCCCTTGCCTCTGTCTGTACAGGTGACCAGTCAACACTTGGCATATTAATGCAGACAGAGCAGCTTGAAAACATCATTCATGTATCTGGGCACATATGTATTTGGCTGATCTCATGCCCTCTGAGTTTTGCTAGTGAAACAACTCACTTCAGTACAGACATCTTTGCTTTGCTGCAAGCCTTCATTTAAAATTCCTGTTTTTTACAAGGGCCCCTTCAGTGACTCGTCAAGGTTGCCTCTAAAGCAACCACTCTTTGAGTCTGTCTGTCTTTGTGATATTATATGCCTCTCTTAACCATAGACCTGGGCACAACCTTCCAGAACCATGAGGAAAAACCATGGAACTTGAAGCAAAAAGGGGCAGGTACAGGGAGGAGATGAAGCTGTTCCTTAGCTTTGTATCCCTTTATTTAGCGTCTCTCCTCTGCATCTACACCTCTAACTGGTTGATGAGGTAGGTGCAAGTCCTCCAACACAGACTGAAATTTTCAGTTACGGCACATTTGAGAGACAGTCAGGACTAGAGTAGAGCTCTTTGTCCAAAAGCCAAAGACTGAGAAATAAGAGTTCTTTAAAAACTGGAACTTTTTGTATTAAAAACCAAAAAGCATATATCCAACCTATTGAAGGTCTTCTGTGTGAGAAGTGCCTTGCTTCACAGCTTTAGTCTAGCAGCCTGTGATGAGCTGAGGGCTTCATGGTGAGATGCTCATCCCCCACAATCCACTTCACACCTGTGATGCAGCTTGCAGGCATCACCAGGAGCTCCCTCCCCACAGGCTGACACAGTGTCCTTCCCTGCTGCAACACGCTGCACTCAAACTGCTCAGCAGAGTTTATCAGATTTCTGACTGAAATATGTTTGCTTTTCCAACAGAAATAATTCTGTTTATGAGGTTCTTCTGAATTTTAAAAATCAGTGGCTCCTGTTATTTTCTCCCTTCATCTTATTTTTTTAGTTTTGTTTGTTTGTTCCAGTTTTGCAGTGTATGTGTCACATATAAAGATGTATTGGGATTTTGGGGGAAGATATCAGAACTTCAATATATGCTCATAGGAAAGTATTCAAATAGTCTGTGGGCAGATACTGGAGATAATTAGGAAGTAGCTGGAACTGCAGCAGACTCGAGGGATGTTTGCAGGCTGCAGAACATTCCTATGGGAAAGAAATTGCTCTGTAATTACAGGCAAGGTCAAGGCAGTCAGTTCAATGGAAGAGACATGGTGAGAGCTGAGGCTTCCTCCCCTGAAGATCTTTGAATGTCACTAATGAGACACAGTTGTTGCCACTTTTTAAATATGTGTCCCCTAAAGAATATATACATTGTGTAAGTGTTCTCTGTGTTGTGAGGATTGCAGCTGTTTCTTGAGAGGAGATTCACACTTGTTAAGTGAAGGGAATTTCTTGGTTGCACTTCACATTTCTTTTAATCTCTAAAGGTTTGAATGCATGTTTTGGTGGTGCAAAATTCCAGTTTATTTAAAAGACTAGTACATGTTATTTGTATGTGTTGTTTTCTGAAACAGATCTTTCAACATCTATCTGCAGTATTTCATCCCGCTTCAATTTATTGGAAAATGAGACATGTTTTCATGGCTGATGGATAGCCTTGCCTCTAGGATATTGTGGAAGCCATCTTAAATTCATGCTAAGAGACAGACTTTGCTTTCCTCCCTTCTGAGGGCAAACCCTTGAGTTCAGAAATATTCTGTGCTCAAAATTAGTCATCAGAAGCCTTCAAGTGGCAATACTAGCTGCTAGTGCTGTTCCCTTCTGTTTCTCGCTTGTGCAGTACGACTCCATCTTCTCCATTTTGCCAGTGGAGCTGAATGTGGGACCACACTGGGACTGTGTGAGGGACTGATTCAACTTGAAAAAGAAATACCTTTTGAGCACAGTTCAAACTGATTGAAATCTAGGCTGTTGTGGTGCCATGCCTCCCACCCCCTTTCTTACATTGTCAATAGTGCTGCTGCATGTGCATGGTGAATTCATTAAGGGAAGCTTCCTTAAAATCAAGTGCAATTTTTGAAGGATAGAGTTTTGGCAATATCAGCTTCCTGATCTGACCCATTGGAAGAGTGGTGGTGCTGGTGTTAGGAGCGGTTGGAGGGATACGGCATGTTGTGAATCTTCATTTCTGAAATTTTTATTTGGATTGTATCTTTTTAGTTCAGATGATAATCCTGGCTGAAGTGAGAGGTGTGGTGTGCTGTGGTAGGGATTGAGAAAGAAGTGATCGGAGCTGTGGGAGCAGAAATATCTTCCGTTTGTCTTGAAGCCAAACACTTTGTTTTTCTGATTTGCTTCCCTGCCACATAGGTGTAATAGATCTAACATTATTTCACTAGGAAATTTCCCATGACTATGTTTTGACCAGTAGCTGATGAAAGGGACTTGCAGCAGTATTCTCACAAATGCATATCATATTTATTCACCTATAGTGTGTAGTTGCTAAAGAAAGTGTTTAAAAAATGAAACCGAGACTGAACAAAAACCCCACACCTAAGTTAGATATTTTCCTTGCATGTTTTGGCAGGTTCTGTTTAGCTCACATATCCTTAATTTTGGGGCTGCATCTGTTTTGTATTGCTTTTATCGTTTCTAATTTGTTTCCACTGTGATCAGCACAACTGTTTACCTCATTTCCTCCACAGGCAGGGTTTTAAACAATTTTCTGTATTCCATTTCTTTAGGCCTCCACCTTTTGGAGAAAGTGTTTAAATTTGGCAACTCAAAAGCTTCTATCAGTTTGCTTAAGGACCTTTACTATTTTTCTTGAAAATATTTTTTCCTGAAGACATTTAAAAATTTGTTTGTTGCTTATTCTTCCGAACTTTACTTTTTAATTTAATTCCTGTTGAATCTGATGTAGCACCAAGCATTCAAAGTTGAATAAATATAATAGTTCTAGAAACAATCAATTCTCTTGTTTTTCATATAACACAAGTATATATGAAAAAGGTTCTTGTACTTTAAGAAATGTGTACAGCATACATTTATTGCATTCTCCCCTATTACAAGAACCCAAGAGGGTCATTCAGCACGTGAGAAATATCAATCAGCTACTACTGTTTTTTATTTTCACTTCTCTGAGAGTGTAATTTGGTGGAGGAGATGATTGTAAGTTTGTGTAAGTATTGCTTTGAAATAAATTTTGTCAGTATTCACAATGAATGTCTGACGAACAGCCACTTATATAGACTTCACTTCTCTCAATACGCCAACAGATAAATTTTCTGTCAATTTAATTTGCTTAATTATATATATATCTCTAACATGACACTGTCTGTATTAATGGGCTAGTAGTTATCACAGTACCCAGTGTTACACTCTAGTTACGCATCTGTTTCTGTGCGGCTGGCTGGGGTTACAGATTTCTTTACATCTCTTATTAGCATGACTGACTGTCTTGCTCAGGCTATGCAGCCGTCTTCAAACAGGGGAAGAGCTTCTAGAATTACCCAAGGACAAACATTGTGTAGAGAAAACCATTTAAGAACAAACAGAACAAAAATCAAGTGTCTTCTAACTCTTTTTTTTTTTTCCACTCTCTGCTCTTCCTTCATTGTGAAGAACATTTTTACAACCGCTTGTTAGCTTATAGGTGTTTGTTTAGAATATTGTCTTTGAATTCAATTTTGTATTGTTGTATTATGTGAGAGAAAAGGGTTAACCTCAATGACTTATGCCACAATGGAAGGTAAATAAAGCAAAGCTAATTAGAAGAAATGAGTGAGAGAACAGGAAAATCAGTACTTGCTCTGACAAAAATGACATTTTCTCCCTATGGAATTGGCCCTTTTTAATGGGAAAAAAAAATCCTTTAACCTTCAAACCAGTTTAGTTTTTCTTGTCTGTACTACAGCTGTTTAGGAATTGAGTAGTGAATTTTGTTCAATAATTTTCTTTCCTTTTGGACAGGGTTATTTAGTAATTTATGTTACTTTGTACGTTGGACTAAATAAATAATGAAGTGTATTATCTTGCCAGTTTCTAGCTCTATAGTATTTAGCCTGTACTATGGTGACTTTTTTTTACAGAATGTGCCAATTTGGAAGTATAGTGTTCAGCAGTAACCTTGAAGGTTACTCCCACAGTCACTATTTGATAGCTGGTGATCGTGATTTGATCCTTTGGAACAAAATGCAAGTTTGTGGTCTCACATTTTTTTAAAGTACCTTAGTGTCCTCATGGATACTGGTATATATTTTTTCCTTTTTACACTGAAAATGAAATTTCCTTTGACCTCATGGAAGATTGACAGAAAGAAATCTGGTTAGGTAGAAAAATTCTGAAATCTGGTAGCCTGACTTTTCAAAAACACTGTAGCTTATGTTTCTTTTTGTGATGTTTGGATGGTCAGAATCTTCAAAATGCAGGCTTTGAGTTATTTTTTTGGTTTGGTTTGGTTTTTTTGAAGGTAGTAATTTAGAAATAGTGTGTACTCACCTGATTTTTCTTTCTCTGTTTTCTTTCCCCTCTCAGTCTACTTTTATCCTTCAGATGCTCTGCTCTGGAGCCTTGAAAAGTGATGTTTTGAATAAACATAAAACACTGAAAAGCTTGCTGCAGTATTGATATACTTGGCTGTGCGTGACTTCTTTCTGTCAACAAAAGAGAGACACCTCAATGAAAGATGCATGAGAACAAGCAAATATTTTTCTGGTTGTCCCAACTGTGGCTTAACACACTTTATATAAGTTAATGGAAACAATTAGGAGATAAAAGCTGTAAGTTAAATATTGACATTAAAATATGAGAGCCACTGTTAATAAGCTCATTTAAAAAAAATAATGCCTAAATTTCTTTCTGTAATATGAAGACATACATTGTTTTTGGTTTGCATTTGATAAAAGCTGTGCTTTCCAAGCAAAATCAAATAAAATACTTGTGGATCTTTCTTTGTGTCACAGGTCCAATATGTTTTTGTTTCATTAGATGTCTGTGTTTAAGAAATGTTTTACACCAGTGGACTTGGACTCAGAGCAGTATTAGAGGATGAGTTCAAGTAGCATCTCCTTTTGTTACAGGAAAATCTAGAGTAAAGATATTTTCAACTACCCTTTAAGTGAGAGTAAAAGTAGTTAACTGCAATGTGTTGATATTTAGTGTCCTAGTAATAATTTACCAGCAAAAATAAATACCTATTTTTCAGAATTCGTTGTACTTCTATGGTACAATGCTGCTCGGAAAGAAAAGACACGTAAAGTTTGATTGTAAAAAATCAGTTAAAAATTTAGTTTGGGTGAGTTTCATTTGGAAGGCCAAGTTCTCTTTCTATGGAGAACCTTAACTAAATTCAGACTAGTGGTAAGATCATGCAAGTAACACCTAGCTCTTCTATAATGCTTTTTATCCTCAGTTCCTACACATGCCTTACAATAGAGTTGGTAGTCATTACTATGGTTGGGGGGAAAAAAGGCAAAAAGCTTGATTTAAGCCAAGCTTGGTGAAAAGGAGCAGAACTGTGAGGCTGCCGTAACGACAGAAGAAGGGAGGATGACCAAAATGGTTGCTGGTTCTCCTGAGGGAGGACTAGCATCTGAATTTTTTAATTAGGTTATTTCTTAGGAAATACCAAGTGGGTGGAAATGATGGAGAGGGGAATGGAAAGAATTAAATCTTCATAGATAATACGTGTATTCTTAAGTCAGCCTATCCTTTGAATGTTTGACACTAGGGTCTTAAAAGTATTTTTTATCTTGTCTACTGAATGGAAGTACAACATAAGGGAAATGTTGACCCTGAGTGATTTAAAGGTAAAATATTCTCATAGGGTGTATTGTATTGAGGGAGAGGTATTTGAATAATAGCTGGCTTTATTCCTTTTGTGGTTATTTTAGAATTTAATCTATTCCTGTCCAGCATTCTTAATGCAGTTAGGATATTTTTAAGAGGAGCAGCCATTGGTTTGTCTGATCTTGAAAGTGATGGTAAATGGGACTCAGATGAGAGCAGGTTATTGGCCAAGACACAGAAGAGTCTTTTTATCAAACTTGTTAATTTTATATACAGTGAATAAAGACAGAAATTGCATACAGATTTTGTGCAAAGCCACTGAATCTATAGTTGTCTGTATTTTTATAAAGTCATGGTACTTGCACAGCTCAAACAATTCTATTTAATACTTACCTCATGCTGCTCTGACTGATGTTTCAGAGACTTTCTGTTTTCTTGGTAAACTTGTTTTGTTTTGTTTCGTTTCCCTGTAGGATTAGTAAAGGCTTGCATCACAGTACCCATGCTGCTAATATAAAATATAAACTCTTGAATGCAGATGTTTGTTAGGAAGACCCCAGTGGTTATGGAAATAATAGTGCAGATCCTTGACAGGATCAGATTTGCTTCTGGGATCAGCTCAGAAATTCTTCAAACCATTGTGTTCTGAAAGTTTTTCCGAATTTTCCTGTATGTGAACTTTCTTTGGAATATAATTGAGAAGCAATCTGGAAAGCCTAGGTGATATTTCTGATATCCTTATCACGCCATGAAGGCAACAGAAAGGTAGCAGCCATTATTTAAAAATCTTCAGTCAGTTGTAATGCTGAAAAGTTCTGGTAGTGACTCACTAAACCTCATGAACAATGTTGCTGTTAAGTGTGCTAGCTGAAAAATGTTGTAAACTACTTTATGACCTTGCCTTTATAGATATAAATTTGTTTCCTTATGTTTTATTAAAAAAATAAAAATTTTTAAAATCTACATTTTAAAAAGAATTCTTATTGATGCATCTGTGCTAGATTAAAAAGAGAAGTGATAAATTGCTTGAAATATGAGATTACTACAGTGCTGGACTTTATAGATGACCATTTTGACAGCTCTGATGGATGTTGTGAATGTAATTCTTAAAGAGGTCTGTTTAGCATTGACTATATAGATGCAATAACTGTGTATATGTGTGCACTTCAGATACAACTTCTGGAATATCCTGGACAGCATTTTGCTTGGTTTCTTCTACCCTATTTACGTTCTTCTATATCTAATTGACTGATACAGTTTTTTCCCTGTCTTTCAAATGGAAACATGCAGGATTTGAGTAGTCTTTCAAATACTGATTCAAACTTCCAAGCTTTAATTTTGGAGTACCTTAGATCTCTTTAAAGCAGTAGTTTAAGCCCTGGAGGAATCTTCTCAATCTCCTTTGAGACTGATTTGAGTTCAGCACTATACTGCCATGGTTTGGATAGTCTTTCATATGAGGAATTTCTGAGAACTAAGACTGTTCAGCCTGGAGAGGAAAAGGCCCAGGGAGATCTTTTTAATGTGTAAGAGTGCTTGATGGGAGGAAGTGAAGATGAGGAAGCCAGGCTCTTTACAATGGTGCCCGGTGACAGGATCAGAGACAGTGAGCACAAACTGAAACACTGGAGATCCCCTCTGAACATCAGGAAACACTTCTTTACTGTGAGGATGATTGAGCACTGGCACAGGTTGCCTGGAGAGGTTGTGGAGTTTCCTTGAAGATTGTTTAAAAGCCACCTGAATACAGACTTGGGCGACTGACTGAAGGTGATCCTACTTGAGCCAAAGTAGTTGGCTATTCTGTGATTCTGTTTGTGTACTTCAGGGTCTAATTCTGTGTCTGCTCCCTTACTTAGACGGCCCTTCCCTACCCTCCCTACAAAGTTGTGCAATCTTTGTTTAAGAGTTTACCCTAGTGACTGTGGCCAAAGAAGGTTCCTTTTTTTACCTCTCAATCTATCCTCTCTGGATAGATATCATTAGTTATATGTATAAATTGCGAAACATTCTGGGAACTTTAGAAGTGAAAAATAAAAATTTGTAGCTTGTATTTTTGTGTTTATCAAATACCTGTGTGTGTGTGTCTGAATATTGCATGTATCTATATCTAATATTGATATTTTATAGGAGTCCAGTATAAAATCCTTAATCATAATGCTTTGATTACTGTACCAATCATCCTTGTATCTTTAAATTATTCTGTGACTTATTTTATTCACTTTTTAATTTATTTTTTTGTATGTATGTGTGCTTTGTCTTGCAGAGTTGGAAGAATCTAGGGATTTCAAGCTTTGAGTGACAGGCATCTTACAAGATTACCACAGCTAAACTGAAAAGGCAGACGCTCTGAGTACCAGATTGAGTGAGCTGGTGTGTGCACTGCACGTACATGAAAACGCACATGTTTTTGTCATCACGTAGACTTATTCTTGCATATTCCTGAGAGCTTTGCAATTGATGAAAATTACTTTGAGAACCAGATGGAGCACCTTTACAGCACAGGAATCAGTAATCCATGGAAGGACACCTGCCAGTAATGTTCAGCTTTCCACATGGTCTTCACGGGTGAAAAAGATTTGCAAGAAGAGGAAGAAAAAACACCTTCTGCACGGAAAAAGCCTAATAAATACCTCCACAATCTAAATCAATAGCTGCGAGGGAAACAGAAGAATACAGAGGGTAGAGGAAACTGATTTTGTTATGGCAGAGGAATAATGTATGGTCTTTGGCACACATTGCTTTGGGCTCAATAGATTGTGAAAGGACTAATAAATCGTGACCATATGTTGAGTAATGATGACTGGAAGTAAATAAGTTCAGGAACTATGGGACAAGTCTGGGCACTGAACTGAGCAAACCTTGTCGTCCTTCTTGAGTTAACCAAGTCATCAAACTTGCATATTCTTTCTCCCTCTCCTTTTTTCCTCTTTTCACTTAGTGTCATATAAATACTAATTAATTGAGCTCATAAATGTTATTAAAATAAAACCGTTGGAATACTTCATATGTTTCCTTCTTGTACAGCTGCAAATGTTGTGTCTGGAACTATGAATCTGTGCTGTAGACAAGCATCAAGAAGGAAAGATCCGATCAAACAAGCAAGGAAAATACGTAGAGAAATAGTGAACACAAGAAGTGAGATTTTTAATGCTGCTTCTCTTTCTTTTTTAGATAATTATATTTCTTCCTTCCTTGACTTGTAGAAGATTTTGAAAGAGTGCTTTCTTGACGTGCTTTAATTCTAGCATTTGTTTTTTACAGTAGGATGAAAAGTCTGTGATTCCTTGTAGCAGAAAAAAGGGAAAAAGTAAAGGAAAAACATCTTGACATTTTAGCCTGTTTTTGGAGGAGAGAGAACTTCATGGTTCACCTGAGGCAAACTTATCTGCTTGGAAAGCTAAAAGCTTTAGAGCATTTTCTGCTATAAATGAAGAGGGGGTTTCTTTTTCATTCGTGTGTGGCAGCAAAAAGTGGGAAAGCAGGCAAGATAGCGTGATAAACAGTTCAGGCTCTGTTGGGTCTCTGGTGGAAAAAAAAAGTGCTACAGTGAAAATTGGATTGGCTTTGGATTGCAAAAACTTTTGAGTCCAACGAGTGATTCAGTACCAAGAGCGATTTCCAACTGGCCTGGCACACCAGTGCCTGCACAAGTTCGGGTCTGTTGTTTCGCACGGTTTGTGTGCCTTTTTTTCCCTTTATGCAATCTCTTTCAGCTTTAGCAGCAGAAATACATCAGATGGAAAAGATATGCCAGAGGGCAGCTTGGAAAAGATGAATGTCATATATATACATATATGTATGTGCGTGTGTTTAAATTTCTGCAACTGAACTTTTGAAGAAAATCTGACTGGAGGAAATCTTAAAAGCCTTAAGTTACTTGAAACCTACACATTTGCAACTCTTTGTCTCTGGAATTGCATTACACTAAACTGGAATCTCAGGCTGTATAAAGATTATATCAAGTTGAGCAAAAAGATGACTTAACCATTTCTTGAGCGCCTCTTATGAAGTAGCTGTTTCTCCAAAGGATAAGTGCACCCTCACTCTACAGACTCAAAAACAAAAATGAACCTGATTTTTTTTTTTAAGTGTTACTTTTTCTTAACCAACTGCCATCATCTTTTATAGAGGAATTTTTCACTATGCATTTGGTGGATATTTATAAACACTGACCCCATCCTCCTCCCTTTCAATGATCTATCCCAGGTCAGTCTTATCAATAATAATAAAAAAATTGATTTAAATTTTGTGCACTAGACATATTACTTTCTTATGTCAAAAAATAAAATCTTTAAAAAGCATGTATGCAGCAGTGGAACATGGGCCTGTTCTTTGCAGCGATTCCAACATCCTCTGCCTCTCCTGGAAAGGGAGAGTCCCCAAAAGTGAGAAGGAAAAACCGGTCTGCAGGAGGCGGTACTATGAGGAAGGCTGGTTGGCAACAGGCAATGGCAGAGGAGTTGTAGGCGTCACTTTTACTTCCAGCCATTGCAGGAGGGACCGGAACACCCCTCAGAGAATCAACTTCAATTTAAGGGGCCACAACAGCGAGGTAAGCAATGTGTGTTACACACATTCTTCTTTTGGTGGTGTTGCTGCTTGAGATTTGACAAGGCAGGATGAAGGAGACTCAAGACTAGCCCAAATGTGATTGGGATCTATTAGAGTTCTTCTAGTAAATTCAAGTGTATGAGACTAGCAGTGAGGAGGTTCTGTGGAAATGAGTCTAGTTTTGGTTTGGCCATTTTCTCCTTCATTCTTCAGCACCTCCCAGTTTCCAGGCAAATTCAATAAATGGCTATTAAGGGAGTTAAAAGTTATGATAATTGCTTTTACACAGTATTGAAGTGTAGTGTGGAAGGTTAATGGAAAAGCAGGGGACTGGGAAAGGAGGTCGGTTGAAATCTGCCAGTTTTTCACCAGCTGCAAGCTGGAATAGCCTGTGGCAGGGTATAGCTGTCATCTCTAGAAAAAGTTTTAGTTTTGTTAAGAAAAAGCACAAGTGGGACTTCTCAGAAAAATGTTAATACACCCTGCAGTAAAATACTTTAACTTCAGAGTGCAAGGCATTGTCCTGACTACAGCGATACAATAGCTTTTCCATTTTTTTCTGAAAGGAATAAATCTGTTGGTAAAAGCTGGTATTTCAGCTGTGCTTTATTATCTAACTAACACATGTCACTTTCCCTGCATAATGTTTCATGGAAAGTGCAGATGATGGCCAGTGGTGTAGAGTGTCTTGGGCAGGTGTGAGGACTTTGTTTCTGCTTTTTAGTTAGGCTGCATTTGGATGTGCACTTTAGAAAAGAATCTATCCAAATCATTAGTGATTTGAATGACATTCTATGTACTGAAGTTAAAACCAAAGGTACAATGTGTTTATTATGTTTTGTGTTACTTAATTGTTGGACTTGATTATATATGTTGCCCTTTTGACATAAGCTGTGCCAAAGATTTGTAGATGGGTGTTTTTTAATAACATAATTAACAGTCTTTTTAAGGAAAAAAAGTAGTGGAGGATAAAATTTAGTTTTAAATAATTGCTTCCACAAACTTTGCCTCTATGATTTGTTTATATACAAGTATGTGGGTATATATATATTTGTATCAGGTTCTTTGAAAAAATTACAGCAACTTTTTCCCAAAGAGAAAAATGGTGTTTGAATCCAGCATTTTGTTTTGAGCCATCTCTAATTGTCAGTGTAATTTATCAATTGCATTTTCTTTTCAAAATGTGTGATATAATGATCAATTTCCATTTCCTTGTATTTTCTCCTCTAACTTTTCTGTGAACCTGGGCACCTATTTTTTTCTCTTTTTGGGTAATTATCTGTCTTGGAAGCGGTGGAGGAGTTGCTATTCATGGGAATGTTGAAGTCTTGTTGCAAAATGTTGAAATATGAGACTAGGTTTAAATATGTTCAAGTTGAGTGGTTCTAGAAGATGATGATGTGTGTGCTGCCCTTTAGTTTTGTGTTGTTTACTCAGTTGACCATTAGATTATTGTTCTGGGTCACTGCATCATTGTTATCTGGATTGAGCTATGCTGTTTGTGCATCCTTTCACCTAACAGTGATTTGTGTGAGAGAGACTCTCAAATGAAAGGAAAATGTTCTGTGTTTTTTTTTTTATATGAGCACTTAAAATATTCTGGATCAAACTTGTCATTAATAAATAATTGTTTCTGTAGCTAAGCTTCCTGATACCAGAAAATGTGTGAATGATGAGAATAGAGACTACCAATTAGTTTCTCTGTATAGCACTGGAAAACTGGTATGATGGAGTAAAAAATGTGTCATACTGAAGGAAGAAGAGAAGTGGCATGATTGCAGCTAGCTTTCTGTGATGAATCTCTGGCTGCTACCATATTTTCCTGCTGGAATATGTTTTTGAGCATTGATTTCAATGAAAGTTTTTCCTTACAAGCTGATGTGTTACACAGCACTCTTCACCAGGCATGCTGAATGTTATCCTAATGATTTTGGTAGGAATGAAACTGAAATACAGGGTTCATTAGTTGTTAAAGGTATATAGTTGAATGGACATGATTTTTTTTTTTTTAGAAAATACTTTCTAAGTGTCTGTTGAAATGTTCTTTAAAAGAAGCAAGTGTTTAACAGAACAGCTTATTGCTAATATTTGTTTAAGAAGTAAATATTTTATTTTCCCATTGTTGTGGTAAGAAGCAAATCAGCAACAGCCTTGTCTCTTCTGTGTACTTCTTTACACAATTTTGTAAGCATGTCTTGGTATATGTGTCTGCTAAAAGCTACTTTTTTTGTACAGAATGTACCCAAAGGGATGTGATTAACTTAAAACTTTAAGAGCTCATGTGTTTCACTGACCAATTCTAGGATGATACTGTGTTATTGCCAGAAATGGTGATTTGTACCTTTACATATTTTTCTCTGGGATAAACCCAGTGTGACAAGTCAAGTTTATTGGTTCTCTGACATGCACTGCTGCCTTAATGGTAGTATATGTTCATTTATAAAGTGTGAAATGCTGTAATGAAAAGAGCAGAAAAGGTGAAAATACAGAAGCTAATACTTTCCATTTGGGGGTATAATTAGCAGTATGCTGTGGACAGAGCACAACATTGTATTTTGCGTTCAGGGTCAAAATCTGGAAGAGATAATGTGGCAATGGTGTGCTTGTGGAAAGAATGGGAGGTTATTTTTAAGTGTCACAAAGATGGATGCTAGTGATGTGTTTTTGTGATGTTTTTATGGTTGCTGAAGAGATTAATTGAAACCTTTTAGTATGCAGCTCCTTTCTTGACTGTTAATAGCCTGTCTGTTAGCATATCAGAACAAACAAGAGTGAAGAATCTCCAGGACTGAATTACTGACACACATATTGCAGTGCTGGACTTGCATGACTCATCACATTGAACAATAATTGAGAATGAAGTGCTTTGTAGCGCGAGCAATGCTTGCATTTTTACAGTTGTTTCAAGGTTGGTTTTTAGAATATGCAACTGGGAAGTGACTGCATGTTTACATATGATTGTATATTTTAATTAACAGCCTATATTTTTTTTCAGTTTCTAAGGAGAACTGCAGGGATTTAAATAAGCATATCCATTCTATTCTGTGACAGGAGATGAAAATTGGGATAGATCCATTTTTTAACTTTGGCATTGCATATACAATTCTGAATCTCATTTGTGCAAGGCCCAGCATTCTAAAAACGAAAATTTAAATGGGCACTTATCAAAGGCAGAAGTCACTTTGATGCAGAAGGTAACGGAAATGTGTATTGTGCACCAACTGGGCAGCTATGATGTGTTTTTGTGTGTTGTAGGAATACATTGTATCTTTGACCACGGGATGGGAGCCTGAGGGTGGATAGTGGATGGAAGAGATGTGAATGATTGCAGAGGTGCGTGGTTCAGTTTGGCTTTGGAGTATTTACCTTGGTCTGGGAGAACAAACTGACAGAGGCTGACGTTCCGTGGGTTTCTTTCTTAAGTCTGACAGAAAAGTTAGAAGGCAGTGATGCTGGTTTTCAGCATTTAGTGCATCCTGAGGTTTCTGAGGAGATATTTTCAAGGGGATCTGTGAAAGATAATTAGAAAAAAAGCCTGAACTTGTCCACAGTGTGTTTCAATTAGCCTTACAGGGACCATCCCTTCCAGTGAAAGTTTTACAGGATGTCCCTGCCCAAGGCAGGGGAGTTAGACTAGATGGTCTTTAAAGTCCCTTCCAACCCAAACCATTCTGTGATTCTGTGATTATAATTATTAGTAGTATTTAAAGAAAAAAAAAATGTTTTGCAGGTGTAAATTTTTTTCTTTTCACTGTGATAACTAAAACCCACATTTTACATATTTAGTAAGATTCAGTATGCTAATTGCTGAAGCATTAAAAAGTAGTGCAGAAATATGCAAATTCTGATGCACTGAGTTAAGTAATATGCTGAACATATTATTGAGTATGCATGGTGTTTTTACTGTAAACATAAATTGCTCATTTATTTACATTTGTCGTGGTTTTAGTGTCCTTACTGTATGACTGCAGCTGCAAAACCCACCCTTGCTTTGTTTAACACAGGATTTAGAAGTAGTTAGGGATGTAAACATAGCTAGACTGTCGAATTAATTTTAATTACAGATTTTCAAAGGAATGCTGTCCTTTTAAAAATACTGGTTAGATGTCGCTTTTCATACTACATTAGTTGTGGAAGTCTCTGCACAGTTCTTGGTTTGGTTTTGTTTTAGAGTAGAAGGACTTCACAAATAATTTTCCTGTTTTAAAAGGAAAGCTATTTTTTCTGTCTACCTTTCTGAGCTTGTATGTGAAAGTTCTGAGCAATTCTGGAAGAACAGATTCTTTCTGTATGTTTTCTGCTTGCTTGGGAAATAAAAAAAACCCACAAACAAGTAAATCTTTTCAGTAGTGTTGCTATTTTGTAGTGTTACTGGTAAGAATCTAGAAAAAGTATGGAAAACATTTTTCTTTTATAGAAAGAAAAAAAAACCCAAACAAACCAAAGAAAACCCCTCAACTTTGTTTTAATTGTAACTGATATTCGACCTTTGAATGTGTTTTTTAATATGATTCTTGAACAACAGCAGCAAAAAAGGGAACATGTGAATCTTGACAGCACAGGTACCTTGTATCAATCATCGCTTTCAGACATGGTTGGAATGTTACTGGTCGACGCTGGAGAAACCTTGCAATGGAGCAATACCATAATGATGCCTTTGGCTATAGAAGCCTCAGTGGTACAAGATATACAATGTGAACTGCAGTGGTGCTACTGATCTTCTCTCATGCTTTTCTGTCACTGCACACAGAAGACAGGGCAAGGTTTGTCAGCAGAAATATCATCTTTTTGTTAAAGCAAGCTAGTATAATTGGGAAAAATAGATGAGCTTTTTAGTATACAAGGTTCTGAAGAAGAACACGTATTTGTGAATGCTTGTCTAGTTGTTACAACTCTGCTAGCTGGTACAATGCTACATCTGTCCACAAATCTTGCCCTTCCTCTGTCCTTAAGCTATTATGGCTACAGAAAAATAGTACTGCAGAGAGAGACACAGAATTATTTCTTCTGGAGGAAGTGACTTGTAGGAGAATACCTCCTGCACCTGACTGGACTGACTCTGTTGAATTTGTATTGTGACTAGTAATTTCAGGCTTTCTGATTTTTTTTTAGAAAGGACAAAGACATTGAGATTTCATGTCAAGTTCCTTATTATGCCTTCTTGGACTGTCTGCTCTGTGTTTGGTCTGAGTGCTTAAGTGCTTTGATTTCTTAAAACAAGTATTAAAAGAGCCAAAAGAATTTAAACTTCTTTGTTACTCTTTTCTTACCAAACTTTTACTGCTGACAGTTGATACCTAAGCTTGGAATATGAGCACGTTCTTCAGCAAGTAATTCTAGCGGCCTTGTACATATATACATATTCAGCATTTGAAAAGGGAGAAATCAAGTTTTATGATAGCATTTCTGAGCCATAATAATTACAAAGGACAATGCCTTGGTTTAAACAATTCCCAAAGCAAAACCTGCCTGGACAAGTTCCTGAGTGATCTACTCTAGGTTGCCTGCTCTGGCAGGGAGATTGGACTTAGATGATCTTTTGAGGTCCCTTCCAACCCTTAAGATTCTGTGATTCTGAAGAGATAACATACCCATTACAAACCATAAATGTTTCATAATATAATTGAACGTAGAGCACCAAGTAATTGCTTGTCAAGTGTAGCTAGAATGTAGTTGGTAAGAAATTTTATAGGCACTTGTCCTTGGGCAACCATCATCTCTGCTCTGATAGCAATTTTTTATAAACATGTGTGAACTTCTGAGGGAGTTCTCGGTATTCTCTCTGGGTACTTCTTTAAAGAAAAGTAATCTCCTTGTGTAACAAAAATGTTAGAGGAGGTAGCAAAAACAAAGTTGAATTGGGTACATTTTTGTGAATTTTCAAAAAAGTGTTAGTTTTAAGTTTTCAAAATAGGATTGTGAAGTTTCAGTTCTGGAATTATTTGTCAAATTGGTACATTGGAAAATACATCCTTATATTAACACTGTAAGAGCCAATCTGAGTAAACTCTCTAAGACTCAGTCTGGAGTTTTAGAAGGCAGGCATTCTTTCATTCAAAGCTGCAGCAATGAAGACACACAGGGATATTTCCTCTGAAGTGTGTCTAAGAATGGAGAAATGGGCTGACAGGAACCCCATGAAGTTCAAAAAGACATGCAAAGTCCTGCACCTGGCAAGGAAAAACGTATGAGGAAAAGCTGAGAGAACTGAGACTGTTCAGCCTGAAGAGAAGCCTCAGGAGGATCTTATTAATGTATATAAATACCTGAAAGTAGAGTGCAAAGGGAATGCTGTCAGGCTCTTTTTGATAGTGCCCAGTGACAGAGGCAATAAGCACAAAATAAACTGCAGGACATTCCCTGTAAAAATCAGGAAGCACTTTTTTTACTGTCAGGGCAACTGGCCCAGATTGTCCTGTGGGTTGTTTCATCCCTGTCCTTGTAAATACTCAAAAGCTGTCTGAACATGGCCAGCCAACCCTATGTCCCAGCTTGAGCAGGGAGCTTGGGTCTTCCAGAGGTTACTTCTAACTCTAAACGTTCTGTGATTTTGTGAAATCTGCTTGTAAATCTAGGTGAAATCTTTTGCACCTAAACTGGTAATGTAAAAAACCATAACTCCTGAAGGCAGGCAGGAAGTGCTAAATATGCAAAAGTGTGGAGAGAAGCCATTCAAGTTTGGCTATAATGAGAGAACAAACTGATGTGCTAGAGGAGATACAGAGCATTTTTTTCTGAGGATAAATCCAGATGATACTCCCAAGTAGTCAGGCAGTTGGAGACCATAGTCAAAATCACCATGAAGAATAATAGGCAGAGATAATTAAAATGCAGAAAAAAGTCAAAGCTGTTGGCTGTGAGGGTAACTTCATTAGAGAAGCAGAATTCAGGAAGGAAAATAGTCACTAAGCTGAAGAGGAGACAAAACTGTTTAGATGGCACCATCCATGGCCTTTGGAAAGAAATTTTAGAAGAAGCTGCAGAGCCTGAGTGTTGTAAGCTATATAAATCTGCAGCCCTGCTTAAAACAAAGTAATTAAAAAAATGCTAAATGTAGACAGTGAAAGATTTGACTTCTGGAGGAAATGGTATCACATGGTAGCAGTGCCCTGATTACTGGGTTGGCTTATCAGGGGGACTTGAGCATCTTCCCTTATGAGGAAAGGCTGTGGAATCTGGGACTGTTCAGCCTGGAGAAGAGGAGACTGAGGAGGGACCTCATTAATACTTAAAAGTATTTAAAGGGTGTATGTCAAGAGGATGAGGCAGCACTTTTTTCTGTAGTATCCAGTGATAGGACTAGGGGAAATGACCAACAGCTGGAACACAAAAAAATCCATTTAAACATAAGAAAAAATTAATTTACTGCTCAGGTGAGGGAGCCCTGGCACAAGGCTGCCCAAGGGAGGGTGTGGAGTGTGGAGGCTTTCAAAACCTGCCTGGATGTGTTCCTGTGTGACCTGATCTAGGCTTAACTGCTTTAGCTGGGTTGGACTAGATGATCTTTAGAGGTCCCTTCCAACCCTTACCATTCTGTAATCTGTGTGAAAAGTGGGAAAACAGCAAGTAGCTCTTTCATTGTGGTAATTTGACCCTGGCTGGATGTCAGGCGCCCACCACACTGCTCTATCAGATTTTTCTATCAAGGAAATACAAGGCAGAATTGTGAAGAAACCTGCAGCTGCAGATCATCACTACCTAGGACAGTTGTGTACATGTGCCTGCCCATGTACAGGTGACACAGGTTCAGCTGGAGTATGGCCAGTCTCAGACATGTTGTCCAAGACTATATTTTTTCCAGGCAGGATAATGGCCAGCAGCAGAAGACACAACTGGAGGCCAATTATTGTTGCATGGAAAAAAGAAAGACAGGGAAGAGGTAGCTCTAAAGCCTCTAACCTGAGAAGAGCTAGAGGAAATTGAATTTCACAGAAAATCTGATTCCATCTAAAAGAATGAATGAAAGTCTTTTTTTGAGAAAAGGCACAAGAGAGAATTATGTCGATGTAAAAAGAGTAAGGTAGGAAGAAGATTTAAATAGACTTGATTATGTAATTACAAAATACTAAAAATAAAGAATGTTTTTAAATTTAGCTACACTAATGAGGACTTTTCTTAAGGAATGATCTTACCTTTAAAGAGTGGACATGTGAAGATATCCCAAAAGGCTGTTTTGGGAATGCAATGAGACAGCTTGCTAATGCTCTACTGTTGATAAAAGGGAGTGTTCATTGCATCCGAGAGAGCTTAGTTTATAAGGGATATAAATAGGCCTTTATATTAGGATTATCTTAAGGAAAAGGAATCTTATTCCTGATTCTGTCCCTTCTGTTAATTCTGATTAGGTCATGTGAAGTATTTCTTGAGCCTGGTAATATCCAAATATCTTGATCCTCAGTTCAGAAGTGTTCTGGGAGCATACAATGGAGCTATGTTTGCTCCCGCTACACAGAAGTGATAACATTAAATATCTGGTTAATTAATACATGGTGTTGCTGTGGAGGGAGTTGTACTTGTTGTAGGGAATGGATGCTCAAAATGTGGTTCCTTGAAACAAGGTGCCTTAAAAATACAGAGAGGACCAAATGGATGAGGAAGCCTGCAGTTTAAGAGTACCTGTCACTTCTTGTTCTGGTAATATCTTGAGTTAAGCATAGTCTTCATGACTTAAATGGGACCAGTATTGAATAAAGTGTATGAAATTGAAGACCATTTGAGGCTACAGTTACAGGCACAGATTGATTTACTGCACAAAATAAGCTATTAGCATAAGTCACATTTATTGGTGCATAAGATAAATGCCTTCACACGTATGTCATCTTAGCCTCTTTACTTTTGCCCACAAGGGACCCCATTGATTACAGATGTTAGAGTAGGAATTTCTGGTTTCTCATGGAGTGCCATCAAACATTTACACATTTCCTCTAAATTTGATTGCATTTCCAGCATTCTTACCATTTCCAGAATAATACCCTCAGTGACTTCTTCAGATTTATTAGTCGTTTTACTAATTAGGGGAACCCAGACCCTGCACTCCATTTGTGAGAGAAGTCTGCTTGTCATAAGCTCTCTTGAATATTAACAGTACTTATGCAAGTTATAAAAATGTAAACTGGCACTTGTTTATTGAGGAATATATCTTGGACTATATATCTGTTGTTCTTGCTTGAAGGAAATCAGAAGTCTTTTAAAGAAATATTTCAAATTAAGAATAGTTGTTAAGCATAAAATTTCTGCTGCATTAAGTACTTTCTCCAGAAGAAACAAGTCGAGCAGGGTGGTTAACAAATTAGATTAGAATATTATCATTTTAATACATACTACTTATGCAACCAATTATACCTTGTTATTATGTCTTGTGGCTGCCATAAAGTCATTCTGTTGATTAAACAAATGCAAATTAGGCTTTGACACAATGTTATTATGTATTATTAAAGGCCCTACATGGATCTGGAGTTTCACCAGGTTAATCGTGGTAACAGTTCTGGTCTCTGTGGTCACTGTTAAAACCGTCCTCCCCCAGCCAGCTTCCTGCTCAGCTCCCTCAGACTGAAGAAGTGATCTCTGGTTGTGATTATACTGGCCAGGGAGATAACTGTGTTTAATGGCTGGCAGTGGATATTAGTAATTACAGATGTAGCTCGCTTCTCCATCCCAAAGGTCCTGAGTTGCTGATAACAACTAAACCGAGTCACCTTATGCCTGAGATGGCAGAGGGAGATGCCTGCTCTAAGAGTAGATGAGTCTGAACTATATTTTAGGAGGATACATGTAAATTTTTTTTCTGTACAGTTATAATATTTTCACATTTGCCTTGTTTTCATTTTAAATGCTCTTTCTGCAGCTTTGTACATGATTGTGACAATAATCAAAACCTGAAATCTGAGAACAGACACTTGAAAGCTTTTTAATACTGAAGGTACTCTCATTTCTGAAGTTAATTTTTTCCAATACTAGTAGTCATATTAGAAATAGTTATCTTATAAAATGTTATTTTAAATTTACTGGTGAAAATAATAGTACCACCTGAATTGTTTAGTATTATTTTTACCCACATTTTAGAAATTGTAAGCTTTCCAATATTATAACTGAACAGTTGAAAAATAGATAATTTTTTGTTGAGCATCCATTGTTATTTTTACTGGTGTTTATTCAAGCGGAAGGTTTTGCTGATTTGTTGCAGGGATCTAATACGTAATTAATTACATATTCAGTAGTAGCAATGTCCATGAGAGCAAGGAAGGAGCTCACAATTTGGGAATGAGCAGGCATTGGGTAGCAAGGCAGTCTTAAAGAGGTAGGATAGCAGTTAAGGACTGTTTGGATACCAGGCATGGGAATACCTGGAGGGGAAGAGGAGGGAGAGAGAGAGGGTAAGCTTACCTGCTATTTTTTTAACAAGTCTTTCTGCCAGGTCCTGGAGTCAGACCAGTGGTTCTGAAGTTCTGAATTCTCCTTGATTTATAAACAACTATCACATGTGGTAGAAATTTCTTCATCCTCTGTAATGACTGATCCAAACCAGAGATGACAACTTTAATAGCTGATAGTAAACCATAAATAGTAGATCATTTTGTGGAATGATGGTGATTGTCAGGAGCAACATACAGGTTTTTCCTATTGTAAAGCTTGAGCAATTTGTCAGATGGCTATTTTGTATCAGAGAGAAAGATTAAACTGTCAGAAGTTATGAAGTGTTGGCATTATGTGCAGTTAATTTACCATGTTCATTCATTTCTTTGAATGTCTTCATAGTCTTTGAATATGTACATGTGTGTTATGATTCAATTTTCAGTTACCTAATACATAATTTTTTGACTCCTTGGAATTATCTTCTGTTCAGTGTCTGTACAGTGCCAGTGGATGAAGAAAAGTTGCCTGAGCAACCTCTATATGACTTGTTTTGGAAATCAGTAAGTATGCAGTGAGGGGCATGAAGAAAAGTGAAGTCCTGAGGCCGAGCAGCTGAATGTTGCTGCATAGGGTTGAGGTTTTTACTGGGCTTTTCACCACAACGAGGATATATTTCTTGTTTTCTTGAGTAATGGTTGTAATCATTTTATTGTCTTTAGAACTGTGAAGATTAAGTAATTAATTTTCATTAAATGCTCAGTTACTATAATTTTAAACAGGTAGCCAGCATTTGTTGGTCTTTTATCAGTTTAGTCTTGATATAATCTTGATAGTCTTCTAGGAACCTGATTTCACAAACCAGTTGAAAATAAATTTTCATGACTCATCTTCAGAGTTTGATTGTGAGTAATCTTTGGCCCCACAGCATGTAGGCAAAAATGCAGTGGGGTTTTTTGGTATATAGCTAATCTTGAATGACTCCTTGGTGAATAGACTAATGGAGCTAAATTCAAAACTTGATATTTTAGTTACATAACAGTCAAAGTAAGAGGATTTTTAGTTTTGTTTTACATGCAATTCATTGTGATTCAGTCAGTTTATCAGCTTAGAAATTCCCTCTTCAGAACTTCCCAACAACTGTAATAATGCAGATTGTGCCCAGCAGATGTATAACGTGATTCCTGTTAATGTAAGGTTTTAATAATTGAGGTCACTGTTGCTAATGATAACATTAGAGATGTTAGGTCTTACTTATCCTATTGAATTTGACTTGTAAAGTGTTAAAAATAAGTTTCTGTGATGTACTTACATGCTACAGTGATTACTAAGGCTGAGAATCACAGACGTGAACTGAATCTGCTAGAAAGAAGTTAGCTAGTACATGGAATGAAGTTTCCTCTTATCAATTAACTGCAGAATCACTTGAGAAATGCAGATGGTTTATCAGCAAACTTACTGTATCCTTACCAGTACTGCAAATAGCCGTGCAGTCTGAAAAAATCAGGTTGAGCTTTTAATCCTCACCAGTAAACAAGGCTTTGTAGGTTAATGTGTGTTAGGTCTACTGTATCAACTCTTCCACATAACATTTCCAGCAGATTTAAGCAGTTACAATGAAATGAACCATTGTGTTTATGAGTAAAAATATTTCTTCGGTAGTGAAAGCAACAAAACCATGTTATCTTTTCTCCTACTATTCTGACTCTGTGGTGTTAACTTCTTATCTTGAATGTCTTCAGAGGTGAGTTTTAAATGCTCACTGGGTGCAAACGTATTGAGTAAACAGTTACTGCTGTTAAATCACTTTTAAGGCTGTATTTTAAAGCCCTTATGTTGCCTGACTGAGGCAGAAGCCCATAAAATGCCTTACAGAAGGTGTATGAACTGTAGAGAAAGCTTTTAAAAAGCAGGTAAAATGTCTTTTTAAAGGCCCTTTATACTTACAAGTGGTTGCAGAGTGTATTTTTTTGGCTTCACTGTCCAATGTAATGACAGTTAATTTTCTGAAATATTTTACAAGTGTTCTTTAGCAACAACAATTCTATCGTAGTGTGATTTGGCACTCATGGGTAACTTCTGTCAGTATAGATTTAGCTACCACTCTTGTGAAATGGAATTTTTCTTTCATAATTTTCCTTAATAGCAAAATATTCGTGTAGATGGCTCTGATTTTAGTGGAGCATGTTAGATTATGTAAAAGATTAATCTGGTCTGGTGATAATGACAACTTTTACAGAATCACAGAATGGTAGGGGTTGGAAAGGACCTCTAAAGGTCATCTAGTCCAACCTCCCTACTATCCACCTAGATGAGGTCACACAGGAATGCATCCAGACAGGTTTTGAAAACCTCTAGAGAAGGAGACTCCACACCCTCCCTGGGCAGCCTGTGCCAGGGCGCCCTCACCTCAACAGTAAATTAATTTTATCTTGTGTTTAAATTGAACTTTTTGTGTTCCAGCTGTTGTCCATTACCCCTTGTCCTGTCACTGGACACTACAGAAACAAATGTCACCTCATCCTCTTGACATACACCTTTTAAATACTTTTAAACATTAATGAGGTCTCCCCTCAGTCTTCTCCAGGCTGAACAGCTCCAGATCGCGCAGCCTTTCCTTATTAAAAAAAGATATTCCATTCCCCTGATCATCTTGGTAGCCCTGTGTTGAACTCTCTCTAGAAGTTCCCTTTCTCTTTGGAGCTGGGGCACAGTACTCCAGATAAGGCTTCATCAGGCCAGAGTAGAGGAGGAGAACCTCCCATGACCTGCTGCCCACACTCTTCTTGATGCATCCCAGGATTCCATTGGCCTTCTTGGCCAGGAGGGCACATTGCTGGCTCATGGTTAGTTTGTTATCAATCAGGACTCCCAGGTCTCTCTCTGCAGAGCTGCTCTTCAGCAGTTCGACCCTCAGCCTGTACTGGTGCAGGGAGTTGTTCCTTCCCAGATGTGGGACTCTGCACTTGTCCTTGTTGAACCTCATGAGGTTCCTCTCTGCCCAACTCTCCAGCCGGTCGAGATCCCACTGAATGGCAGCACAGCCTGTGGGGAATCAGCCAGTCCTCCCAGTTTGGTGTCATCAGGGAACTTGCTGAGAGTACACTCTGTCCCCTCATCCAAGTCTTTGATGAAGATGTTGAACAAGACTGGCCCCGGAACTGATGCCTGTGGAACTCCACAGGGGGGTTTATTTACGCTTTTTACAAACTTAAAAGATTTGAACTTTTTCACTTAAAATATCATTTTCAAAAGCCATTTTGCTCACTTCTCTTTATCTGTATAATTCTGCTAGTTTGCTGCTTTCTTAACTTACTACTTGGGGTAAATTGGGAGGGGAAACTTTAAAAATACTTTAAAGGGAAGTCTTAAGCTTTTACATTTCTGTGAGTTGATAATAGTCTAAGTTGAAAGTGAGAGATCTGTTTTTGAGGAATTTTTAAAGCCGATTAATTTTTAGGGAATAAGTGCAATCACAACACTCACAGAATTGTTTGACAGAAGGCTGCTCACCAATTTATATTCATTTTTGGGTGGTTATTAGCAAGCTAATAAGTCCAGATGCTGTTTTGATATTTCTTTGTCACTTCTTGTCGTCGTCACTGGAAGCACTGTGTGTCATTCCAATGCATCAGCCTGGCACTTTATGCCACATTTCTCACAGGTGGTGATGAGGAGTGCACTGTATCTAGACTGATGATACCCAATCCTTCTACCCTGATGAACTGTTTAAGAGAAAATTATGTGCTTTGGCTTCTCTTCCGCCACATGGCTGGACTTTGTGTGCAGCACTACAGTCATGTACTTCCAGAAGCAGTGCAATTAAATAAGTAACTTGTATATGGCCCTCAGCTGGAAGTCAGCTGAGCAGCAGCTGTAAAAGATGCTCATTACAGTGTTTTGCTGAAGGTGGTACAAATGTGGAACCTAGGTGCTTCATCAGGGCCATACTAAGGAATGATTCTGTCTGCCCTTCTCCTTTGTGTTGTCACCATCAGCACTGCTAAATCTTTATGCTTTACACAGCTGCAAAAGCCACCATACTTCTATAGTGGTAGCACTGTGTGTTGTGCACTGTGGGTAGCTGGATTGATTCTGTCATTGGAAGCTTTTCCTGAAGCCGAGTTGTAGCAGAAGCTCTTTGCCTCCCCCATTTTGCAGGGTTTTCATCAGTGATCCCAGCAGTGTGAGACTGAGTCAAGCTACAGAGCAGAAAAGACTGAGGCAGGATCTCTCAGTTACCAGGATTCCAGACAATCGCACATCAAAAAAACTGTTATATGACAAACTCTAGTAAAAATAGCATGCTGAATCTTTTAGAATATGAATCTATTTTATGATCTCCCTTTAAAAATAAAGCTATATAATAAAGTGCTCCAGGGTCCATTCAGATGAAAGGCGTTAGATAATGGCGCCTTTGGATGTTTACCTTTTATCTGAGCCTGTTAATTCGTTTATCACTGAAATGCTTTATTGCAACAACTCTATTCTTGCCCATGCATGGTGTGAAACCATTTGAATGTCATCTTTATTTATTTTAGCTCATTTATTAAGTCGCTTATTGTGAGACATCTATGACCTGAATTAAAATGGATAGGAAATGCTAAAACTAAATCTCTACACAAAACTGCTGAATAAAACACACAGGCAAGATTAAAAATTATTAAATAAAAAATTAGGCATAAAGATATGCCCAGCACGTCTCTTGCAAACCACCCACAAAGGGATTAGTTCCCAGCTACTCAAAGGAATGGGAAAAACATGGGTGCAGATAAAAGAGCAAAGGGAGGGGACCCAAAATAGATAAAAATAGCTCAGTTGAAATAAACAAGCCTTGCAGTTAAGCTGTCCAGAAAAGGGCAAGAAAAGAAATGCCTGCTGAAACGTTACACAGAAATGAGGTTTTTATGCAGAGGTGGAAGTCCTGGTCCAATGTGGTGTCCCAAGCCTGAGGCTGATGTGGAGCAGGCTGAGGCTTTTGCCGATTTGCATCCTCCAGGCTTCAGTTTGATTTTGCCTGTCTGTTTGAACCTGTCCGTGAAATCACAAGCTGCCAAGAAGGCAATGCAATGCTGATATAAATCAAACAGCCGGTCTTCTGAACACCATAGTTTGTTTTCTTTGGTTGGAATTACAGTATCAGGGCTCTTATCTACCCATTAGGCACAGAAGACCTAAGTACTAAAATGTTTTGTAGCATGAAATCTAGTTGTAAATAGATGCATCCTTTTGCGATTTTGGGTTTTACTGGACTAGGCGATTTCCTCTCTTTCCCACAAAAAGCCCCTTATAGCCACCAGAAAGCTATAGGCAAATGGAGAGCAATTGCAATGGCTTATCTAAAACATTCTCTTTTTAATACATTGTTTCCCCACAAATGGACCCTACTAGTTATATAATAATTTAAATGGAATTTGTGTTTCTGCAATGTTTGTAATCTGAACTGTAATTCTTTACCTGTGCCAAATTACTGTCTCCAACCAGGTTAAATTATTGAGGGTGGGAGAAGAGTCTCAACATATGACTTGGCATTTTTAATAGGGTCCACCCATGTTCCCATCTCTAAATTTTGAAACAAACACACCTGAACATTGTGCAACCTTTTTATTATACCTCTGTTGTAGCAGTGCAAGCTATATTCATTCAAAGATGTAGAGAATCTAGGTAATGCACGTACACAGGCAACGTAGTACAACCAACAGAGTTGACTTGAGGCTACCCTTCCTTTGCTAGCTACTTCCTTATATGCTGCTTTCACCCAGGGCCCAATTGATTAACTTGCAGCACCTGTTTGTGATAATTGGAAGTAGCTTGCCAGCTGCATTAACTTGTCCTTACCATCTTTATTCAAGCTGGCTGGTCCAAGCCACATTTGTGCCTACATACCTCCTGGCAACTGGTTTGTGTCGTGTAGCTGCCACTTCATGGGTTTCTTACTGCTGGTTATTTTTTTTCCACTTGGCCCGTTTAGATATTTGTTTAGATGATATAAATAATAAGAAGAATAAAAAGATGTCTCTTAAATTCCATTGCTGCTTTTCATTAAGTACCATTTCAGTAGTTTTCTCTCCCTTTGCAGTCACACCCTTTTGCATTAAAAATTGTTTAATAATAATATTGCTGTATTTTGCCCTTTCCTTCTCTCCTTCCTTCTGAATCTCTTGTGAAACTGGTGCTTGTCAAGTTGGCTGTTCTGCAGGATAATCAGAGATGCCAATCCGAGTAGATGTGCAAAAAGACAGCAGTTGTAAGAACTCTTTTGGCCTCTGACGTTTATGCACATCCATTGCCAGTGGTCCTGGTATGATCTGCAGTGACAAGGCTGGGGTTGCTCCTCTGTGAAATCCTCTACACATCAGGATTGTCATCTAACTGGAACAGGCTTCAGTCATTACTGTCCTGTCTTAAAACTGTGACTGAAGGCTATTTGTAGGTGACTAGGAAGGTGCTTCTGGTTTGTCAAGTATAGAAGGGGTGTGTTAAACTATAGCTGGAAGTTTACAAGGTAGTGGGGCATTGCAAATGTCAATTCTTCTTTACTAATCTGTTTTCCTAAGTTAAAAATATAATATCTGTTTCCATTTAAAACATACATTAATTGAAATAATTTAAGAACATATAAAATAGTAATTTCTGTTGCATCAAGCACTCTCTCTTTCACTCTCTTGAAACTCTCTTGGATGCTGTAGTTGTCTTCCTTAATCCAAACTTGTCATACCCACGTGAAACTGCATCCTGTTTGAATGTGTAGCTTTGAATGGACTCACAGATGAGTCCCTGCAGGAGTGTGGGTACAAGAAGCGTGATGAAAATGTTAGTCTGTTTTACACCCTCATATGTAATCTGCTGTTTAGCATTTCTCAATTCCTGATCTTCACTGGTGGTATGCTGTTAGACTTCTAGAAACTATTACTGTGATACTGGGTTTATGGTTGTGATAAAATACATTCTAGTCTTCAGAGCTTTCTGTAGAATCTGCTGTTTGAAAATGTAATATTTGTGCCAACTTAGTTACCTTTGTTTAATGATACATTTATTTGGGCCAGAGATTTCTGCTTGAACTTTCTCATGGTAAAACAAATTAAGGAGTCCTTCAGGATCTGCAGGTGTTCATCAAAACTGTGATTTGAGGCATTTGAACTTTTTGATGTGAAGAGAAAACAAAATGAGATACTTAAAACTTCAAATACTGACCTTTTAAGAAAAAAAAGGTGAAAAAGAAGTACAGATCAGATTTTACCAGAGGTAGAGATAGAGAAAAGTTTAATGCTGGCACTGACAATTTTTAGAATTAATTTGTGGCTGTGTATTACTGGTTTGAGACAGGTTAGCGTGAAGTTTTGCATGGTAAAGGCTTTGTCCACAGTAGTTAAGAGCATCCATGGGTGGCCAGATGTCAATAAATGGTCTGGTGTGCCGTCTGGTAGTGACCAGTAGCTGATGCTTAGAAAGGAGCTGAAGCATGAATGAACTCATAGTTGTTTTCCTGATACAGACCATCATGCTCCAGGAGTCTGCAGCTCAAGAGCTTCCTGGGGCAGGTACATGGCCTTTGTGTGTCTGTACAACTTTATTCTTGCAAATTTGTTGAACTGCTTTTTGCATCTCTGTAAAATTCTGTCCTATCCTGTATAGTGAGTTGTATAAGTTACCTATGAATTGTGTGGAAGAACTACATTCTTTTCTGGATTGAATATCCATCCTTCTCATTTCCTTTGACTTTTATTTTCTACCTCAGAAAAGGTAGTAACAGTTGTTACCTATTTACTCCATGTCACACTTGATTTAATAGACCTGCATGATATATCTTCAATAGTAATTTGTTTCCCAGATTTGAATAGTGCTAGTTTGTTGGTCATATAGAATCTAATCTATCCATACATTTGAATTATCCTTTTTGTCGCCTTATATATATATTGAAACTAGATCAACAAGAACTACACAGAAATGAAAACTCATTCAGTGCAATAATGCTGACTTTGGTTTTCCTTATTTCCATTACCCTGTTACAGTTGCAGATGGTAGCCAACATAACGATGACAATTACCTCTTGTTATAGTTAGGGCTGATGTTTTCGTTGTAAGAAGGCCTAGTGGGGGACAGTTTAATTGATGATGGTCAGAAGATCTGATGGGACTCCCAGTAAAGTTTCTGCTTCTTTGTTCCATGTAATGTTTGTCAAAACAGTGGCAATGAATGATGACAAGTATTTATTCCTTTTCAGTGTGAAGGATGGTTGCATTCAACATGCATACATGCAGATAAAAGAAACTGAACAGCTTCAAAAGCTATGTCAGTCAGTCTGTCAAAATCACACTGGCAGACCTGGAACACTGTATGTACAGATGGGACCTGAAAGTGAGATCTGTTTGCTCATGGGGAAAAAAAGGGGCTTAGTTTGACAAAATCACTAGAGAGCTGCTGGCTTGCTTGGCCGTGACCACATAGTCACATGCCTTGAAAGAATCTTGCCCTACTTGGTTTTTTTTTTACCTTTTTTCTTCCTGCAGGCCATGTTTCCCTCTCAGAGGTGCACAGCCTTCTGAATGTGCTGTGTCCTCTTTGGGACACCATCTACCTGCCCTGGCCCTGCTCCTGGAATCTCCCTGAGCCACTCACTGTGAGGGAGGTTCATGTAAGGGATGAGCAGGCAGAGGAGCTGCTATTACAGTTGTACCTTTGCTCATGATCTGAAGGGTTCCCAAAGAAGCTAATAAAGAAACAGGCTGCTGTGCAGTACAGTGGAGTTAGGAAAGAGCACATAAGCCTTCCCTGGGACCTGAATTTTGACTGGTTTTTGTGGTGGAGAGATGTGTGCCTGTGCTCAGGAAGCTCGTCCTACATACCTCAGAGAAACCTTTTTAAACTATATTAAGCCTTGAAGCTAAACTGAAGTTACTTAATTGTTGACTAGAAGATCAAGATTGTTTTGCTATAGGATTGGCAATTCAGAGCAACTGTTCACCTGTCGAGTTAATAGAAATATATGTTTTTAAAATGTTGGGAGATTATTCCCTCTGGCATCTGTAACCTTTATGTATTTTAAATCAGAGTCAGTGAGCACAAACTGAAATACAGCCAGTTCCCTCTGAACATCAGAAAATATTTTTTCACTATGAGGGTGACAGAGCACTGGCACAGGTTGCCCAGAGAGGTTGTGGAGTTTCCATCCTTGGAAATACTCAAAAGTCATCTAGACATGGACCTGGGCAGCCGACTCTAGGTGGTCTTGTTTGAGCAGAGACTTGGACCAGATGAACTCCAGAGATCCCTCCCAACCTCAACTATTCTTTGATTCTGAAAAAAAAACCAACCCAACTTTTAATTATAAAAAGGAATATTTCATTTCCATTTGCATAATATGAGCAGCTCACCCAACACAGTCAACAGCTGTAAAAAGAAACATTCACTTTTTCAAATTGCCTTTCCAACCAAACAAATGTTTTAATGATTATGTTTCATTGATAAGAGAAGATAGAAGGGAAGCTTCAGACCACAGCATGAGTTTGGGGCTTTTAACTCCTCCAGCTGTAAAATGAGGGTTTGCATAACACTGTCAATAAAACCTATCTTGTTATGGACTATAATATTCAGAAATAACTTTGGTGGAGTCTTGTTAGCAGCACTGAGTAGGTATTTGGTGTTTATGACTCACGGGGATGCTTTCTAATGTTCTTGGGAGAGATCTACAGACTTTTGTCCAAGAAATTATTTTTTTTTAAATAGAAGTGTGAAATTAATGAGAGATTAATTGCCATCCAAATTGGATTATTTGGCAGGGCTTCCTGTGTAAATCCACTGGCATCAGTGCTTGATCTGAAATGATGATAGCATTAATACTAAAATGTAAAGCACTGGCATTTTAAGATGAGTCACTTTAGGAAGAAATACTATTTTAAAATCAGTCCTTCAGTCTGAGCTGCAGGCTGGGGAGAACAGTATTTGCTGTTGTTAAGGGATATGAAAAAAAATGCTTGAAGGTTTACTGAGGGACAGAATCATTGCAGGCATGCAAAGCTAGAAAAGGTAAAGCATGTTGAAGAGGACTGTAGAGGAAAAGCCTGCTTTCAAAGAGACAGAGTAAGCTGTAGAATCCAAGATAGATACAAGCTAATTGGCTGACCTTACCTTATTTTCTGTGAGGCTGGGCTTGAAAAGAGGAGAAGTAACTTCTAGTTGAAGGAAATTTTCTGTTTACTTCTTTGAACTTTGTTCTATGACTTGCATTCATAATTATTGATGTAGCTTGAGCTGAATTACAATTTATTTTTTTAACAGCAGGTTTTTTTAATTGTAGTTCATGTTTTCACAGTGTTTTGAACACGAAAAGTGCTGCATAAATGCAAAGCGTTGCTTTATCTTTTGGATTCTAGTCTTAATTTATTTACTTGCATTTATTTGTGCTCCAATTTTGGTCTCTCTTTGATTTCCCTTTATCTTCTACAGCTTGTGTTGCTTAAGATAGATGACTTAAATGAGAATAAAGCTGAATTTATCATTGTTTTTTCTCAGAATCGTTTAATGACTGTTTCTGGTGCTGGTTTCCTTAATTTATGGCTTCATTTTTTATTTTCTCCTTTTTCTGAGAGTGTTCAAGCCTTCAAATCACTTCCCAATTTCTAAATCTAAATTTTAATATTTCTTTACTTTTTTAATGAGTTCTCATAGGTATCTTTTTATTACTTAAAGAATAAGCATGTCTGATACGAAATGTTTAGTTCCCTGATAGGTGAGGCAGCAGTAATCAAATATATTGTATCTCATTCTCTGTATCAGAGATTTACATAACACTCGAGTCTTCTGTGATTGTGAAGCTTATTATAATTTAGACTGCATCTTTACTTTGAGACACAAGTAACTGTTTTTCAAGATACTGGATTTTGCATCTTACAATACCTCCCCATATCACTGTAACTGATGGATGCAAATCCATCTGCAGTTCAGCTGTCTGTCATCCTGCATACTACAAGATAAATTTGATTTATGTGGAGCAACTTGAAGTAATACTTTAATAAGAGAGAAAATGTAAACTTATGAAAAGGGGGTTGCTTTTGCTGTCTCAGAAGCCAGATTTTTACCGTTATAGGTCTCCTTGAAAGAAAGAAAATACCATGGAAGCTGAAGTAGTTCTTAATATTTGAACAGCTCGAGGGAAGAAGATTTAGCTTTCCATTGGATTAAGCAAGGACTTGCTTACTATTTAGTTGGCCTATTTGGATTTCAGCATTTATGAGAAAAGCTAGCTCCAGTTTTTAGAAGTGAAATCATCCAACTGTGGATTCTGTACTGGTTCATAAATGGAAAAGATGCAAAATGTTAACTAGTGAAACTGCAAGTGAAAATACAAGTGAAACTAGTATACTGGGATTAGATTGCTTCAGTCAGTGGAAAAAGAAATGTTTCTGGAGAATCTAATATATGTTTACTTGGGAAAAAAAAACCAAAACAAATGGTGGTAATAATAATGTCCATTATCAGAATCCATTAACAGCAGGAAGTCTAGTAGCAAGCACCATGTAGTTAAATGCTTTGACTTGATAGGAGGGCATACCAGATGCTGTCTCTTGCTGCCCTGCAATTGTGGTGTTGAGGTGTAGTGGTAGAAATGAGATGGAAGAAAAGAGCAGAGGAAGAAAGGAGATCAAAGCAGAAGTTGTCACTGTAATGATAAGGAAAAAAAAAATCTAGCAAGACTAGTTATCTCTTTGTCCCTCCTCCTATTTGATGGTGTGCTCACACCAGAGCAGGGAATGGGCTTACTTTTTGGCAGATGTCTTCCAGGAATTTGTGGTAGTGAGTAAATAGATCTGCTCATGGCTAGAACTGAATGTTTCTTTTTATAGACAGAATCTATTTTTGTTATGACCTATTTATAATTCTTTACTTTCTTTAGTTCACTGGATAAAAGCAGCTCATTTTTCATCTGAGTTGTCTTTTGGCAGTCACATTTTCCATGGCTTTGGAAGCCTCTCCTTAATTGTTTCAAACTCTTTTTGTGTGTGTGGGGGAGAGGGTGGGAGTGATGATGACTTCAAGCTGCAATAACTTCTAGGTCTTCTCCTAGACCAAGCTGTCTGCTGGTTAATAGGCTTATTTTAACATTAGATATTTTTTCTTGGAAGATCTGTGATGGCTAGTGCTGTTAATTTTGTCACTATTCCAGCTGTTTACTTTATATGTCAGTGCAAACAATGATGAGAAGTTCTTTTAATCTTATGTCAGTGTTTATATTGTGGCCTAGAGAAAGAATGAAACTTAAATCTGTAGGAGCCCAAGGAAACAGGGGCCTAGCACATCATCTAGTTTGGCCAATAGTAGGTCACAAATTGTAAAACCAAGTTAAATGAAGAATTCAGTAACTTGAAAATTGGTCACACAACTTATATTGGCTTAAAAAAGTCTTCTCTTGCATTTGAAAAAAGTACATTCATTTTGTCTCAGATGTGGAAAGTTTGTTTCGTTGGGAAAATGAAAGTTAGAAGCCCTCAGAATACTTTTTTCATGCCTTTAAGTAAATATGTGGTGGTGACATTACTGATAATATGTCAATTGCTTCAGAGTACTAGTGAAATACTAACCGTCTCACATGTAGCTGTCAAAAGAAATGCAGAGGACTACTTGCGAGAGATTAATTGGTAGGAGTTAATGAGACCCGAAGGCAGTTTGCTCATAGCTGTGTGCAAAGATAACCAGATGCTCCTGTCCCCACATTGTCGTTCCTGTACTGTCAGACGTCTTCTTAAGCGTCATTGTTCTAATGAACGACCGCAGAAATGTCACAAAATCAATTGTTTCAGATTTTTCTTTGGGGAAAGTGGTGTTTAATGCGATCGCTGAATTGCTACCAAAAGTGCCCCAAATCAGCCCTTTACGTGAGAAGACATCTCAACACATGTTATTGTTTTTTGGCTTTTGTATGGACTGTTGAGAGATGAAAATACAAGGTCAATGTAGCTGAGTTATACCTTTTAAATATACAATGTGAAAATTACTTGGGTTCTTGTAAATTCCTAGAAAATTCTTTCATTCAAGTTGGATTATGAAAAAAGAACTTGTCTGTGCAATGGATGTTCTTAGAAGTATACATTTGGGTGCGATGATTGGTTGGTTTGATTTGTATATTGCCTGGTTTTTTTAGAGCTCAAGCTAGGTACAGAAATTGTCACCTGTGATATTTTTAGGTTTTAAGATACTTTCTAAAGGAAGAAAATGAGTAATCATATCTAAGCAATGAGCTCATTTGTGAGCTCGGTGAAAATAGAAATTTTTACTTGTCCTGCTTAAACTCGATTTGTATTCTGCCTGTAGAGGAACAGTACTACTGTGCATATTAATAGTGTGAAACAAGTTATTAATATGGGAATGTTAACTTTACAGTGTTTCTATGCAGTTACTATCTCTTATCAATTGCTTGTGGCTCGCTCTTTCTTGCTCTAGCATTGGGATGAGACTTCAGAGCTTGTCAGCGCTGGTTCATGTTCAGGCAGAAGAGTGGCAAGTGAGTTGAGTGCTGGACTGAGAGTGAAGCTCCACAGTAGTTCCAACTCCTGCACTCCTGGGCAGGCAGACTGAGAAAAAGAGCCGAATTTTGCTCTCAGAAAAACTGGAGTTACATCAGCAAAGCTTAATACTTCTGTAAATCAGGTTAACTGTCTACATGTCTCCTTTTGGGCCATGCTAAACTGGCCACTTCTGCACAGTCTGTGTGGCAACAGTTGCCATGGATAAGAGAAAGAATTGCATAATGTTTTTCTACCTTTCTTGACATACAGTGCCCAAACAAGACTCAAATGTTGGCTTCAGAAGCACATGAAGCTTGTCAGCTATCCAGGAGCTTTGAGGCTGAATGACAGATTTTTGGGTCAAATCTTGAGCCCACTAAAAACAGTTAAAAATCTCTTGTGATCACAGTAGAGTCAGTCATGGTTTTAGCTTTAAAATAAATAATATATTGGGGAAAAGAGGCATATCCTTAAAAACTATTATATATAACAATTGTTGTCTTTTTGAGGTTTTTTTCCCTCAGGAGGATGAACTGGTAATAAACAGAATGTTGATGTACAATTGTATTGTTTTTTAATTGCACATAGCATATTGATAACAGGTGGCAATTGTCACTGATTTTATTACTACTGAAGAAGCAGCTCTAGAATTAACTTCTTTTTAGTATCATGATACCTTTTATTTTGAGAGAAAAGTCCAATGCCTAAATGGTTTGGTGTATTGAAGCATCTGTTCTAGTAAGCTGACTTCTCACTCATGAAATGCTTTCATTTTATCTAAAATAGGATTGTACTTGGCTGTTGCTTGACATGTTACACCTGTTCTAGTGTTGAAATGAGTGGGTACAATATATTTTTTAAATTGTCGAAGAACACTATGGCTGATAAAATACAGAGTGCACAAATGACACAAAATTCCTGAATTAAGTTTAGCTGTGTGATGTGAGTTCCCTACTTTATGCACAGGCATCAGGAACAAGCCTTTAATTACACAAACACCTAGTGGAATTTCTTGTCTTTTCATACTACAGGATACCTGGTCTGTATGCATTTACTGTCAGAGCCTTCAAAACCAGCTTGGTATTATCACTGTGGTAATACTTGGTGCTCAAAAGTAAGACCTCAAAAAGTCTAGACAGGAGAAGTGCCAACCTACATTAAGTGCTACAGTAAAGTGCCAAAGTCACTGTCAGCTGACTATGAAATTGTGGGATTCCTGGCAAATTGTTTAAAAACCAATGCTTAAATCCCTGTCTGGAATGCAGTAAGGAATCTGTTAACAAGACTTAAAAACTGTTTAGTAGAGTTGTAGCACATAAGCACAGAAATCTATTTGCAGCCACAAAGATCCATGCCTACATATCAAACTGAAAGGTGCTGAAAAATAAGAAAATGACAATAACAAGAAAATAAATGAGTTTTCGACTCTGAATTTTATTTAGAGAAACTGGAATTTTAAAAATATCAGCACAAGCTAATGATGAAGAGATCAACCTGAGTAGGCGTGAAAGGCTTGCACTGGTAGGCAAACAATAGACTTCAGTCCCATGGTTGACCTCATTTTGAAGGCGCTTGCAATGATCTCTTTCCTGGAGCCAGATACTGGGCTGGGGCTATATTCCCTAAATACTGCAATGTGCCAAACATTTCCACAAATTCCAACATAAGAGCAGATGAGGGAAGATAAAAGAGTTGCCATGCATCGCTCTTATTTATGGTTATTTTGTGTGGCATTCTTACAGACTGCAGTAAATATTAGATAATTTGTGTTAGTTCATTGAACTTGCTCTTAGTGACTGAAGTTGTTTACTAATGCTGCTCTTTGACAGCAAGGGGCAAGGAGGCAGTTGTGCTTGCACCAATTCCTCTGCATCAGATCTAGTACTAAGCAGCTCCAGGGAGGATCAGCTGAGCCAGTTGAGCCCACACAAAATCTAGTTCTATACAGGAATTAGTGCCACTTCTTCCTTTTCTGAGGCTACTGTCAGTTTTACTTATTAGGATTCTTTTGTGTATGAGATATATGTTGTTTCTTTCTTTCTTTGGGTCATACTTAGCAGTTTGTGGGGACTTCAGTCTTGCATGTTGTAAAGATTAATCTACTAGGCTTGTCATGTGGGTTTTATTTGGCAACGGTTGGGTTTAACAGAGCCTGTGTTTAGTTCTGAATGCTGTTTGAAGAGGAAAAGAGAAATACAAACCCATCATGTATTTTAGGTAAAAGTAGGAAAGGAACTGAAGGAAGGCTCTGTATAGGAAGTGGTTTTATAGAAGTTGGGGTCTTACTTGCTCTTGCTGTTCAAGGTAAAAGAAATAATGAACTCATGTTGCTGCAGCCTAGAAAAATGAACTTGTAAGAGTGTGTGGATTGAAAGTGCAAGAGCAGTTAGCCAAAAGACTAAATTGCCAAGGGAAATAGTAAAATTGTTCATTTAAGCCCATGTAAGCATAGTCTCGATCAGGCTGCCATCATTGGGGGGCTATCTTAGGGCCAATGGCATTGTTTCTGAGACGTGGCAGCAAAATAGCTGGCTGAGCAACTGAGGAGTTCTTCCAAGACAGTAACAAAAAATGTATTAGATATCGATTGTTTAAGGGCTGTGGTAAATGTAAGGTTCAGAGTAAACTCGTGTTGATTTAGATGCTCTCATTTGAGCTACATCTTTGATGTCAGCTCAGCTGAGCAGATTTGGCTTACAGAGAGAATGGAGAGGCTTTCTCCAATGTCAATCTTAATCTTTCTTTTTGTGATTACATGAGCCACTTTCTAAGTCATTTCCTTGCAGTGTATTGTTTCTACTCTTTTAATGTACAGGTGGATTTATGTGTGGATATAAGATTTGGGGTCTTTTTAGTCACTTGAAAAGTTATTCCTTTATGGCCAAAACGGCTTCTCCCCATGTAGCGTACAATCACAAGCTTTTTAAGACCTCTGCTGTTCCTCAGCATTATCTATAAAAGCTCACAGAGGAGCAGACAGTCTTTCAGCAAGCAGTAGGTGGTGATTCAGTGCCAGCTCCAACTGTTCCATCTTTATGAGTGACTGTTTTGGCCAGTCATTTAATCTTTTTCTGTTTTGGTTTTCCCTCTGTAAAATATGAGTAATATTAATTTCCTTTTAACACCTTTTATTGGGATGCTAGCTTTTGGGGCTCTTTATTATAGCATATTTGCACAAAATCCAGCACCGTGGCATCCTTGTCTTAGCTGAAGTCTTAGAACACTATCATAAGCAGTGGCAGAAATAATAAACTCCATTCCCAATTTATCCCAAACCTTAAGACAAGTAAGTGAAGTCTTGAGTTTGATACTTTGCATACGGTCTCACAGATTGCTGAAGGCTTTAATCAGGAAATTGTTATGATATGGACTCACTGGAACAGAAGTTAAATTTATGAAGGAGTTAACTTTTCTACCATGCTTTCCCAGTGTAAGCCCTCATTAAGATGGAATTCATGTTCAGAATATATGCAATTCATTTAAGGGAATTTAAAAAAATATTACAAAGATTTGGAACAATACAGCCTGCCATGAAAGACAGAAACTCCCAAACCTTACAAGTTCTGGAGTTAATGTTAAAATTCACATTTAGCTTTCTGCTAAGTTCAGAAACACGGGGTTAAAGTGCAAGAACTACTAGTTTTCTGTGATGATCAGAAAGCTGTGACTGTGGATAATAGTATTGTGTTCCAGTTCTGATCAGACTGATAAAATACAGATGTCTATGTGTTTTAATTATAGTTCCACCCCTCTTTATGGTCGTAAAACAAAAAGAAAGCTTCACAGGTTGATTAGCAAAGCCTTTCCATGTGGCATGTTTTTTCGCTTATGGAGGATGGTGGTTGTTTTGAAAGAAATGGAACATCATCTTTCCTAAGCCTAGATTGCATCACTAGTCTTTAAGATGAACTGGGATGTGGCCATCCCTTTGTGGTGAAGAGGTTGGGACATCCCTTTTTTCTATAGTAGCTAGCAACAGGACAAGGGGTAATGAGATGCAGCTGGAGCACAAAAAGTTCCACTTAAATATAAGAAAAAACTATTTCACTGTTGAGGTGAGGGAGCCCTGGCACAGGCTGCCCAGAGGGATTGTGGAGTCTCCTTCCTTGGAGGTCTTCAAGACCTGCCTGGACATGTTCCTATGCGGCCTGATCTAGGTGAACCTGCTTCTGCAGGGGAGTTGGACTAGATGATCTCTAAAGGTCCCTTCCAAGCCCTACCATTCTGTGATTCTTAATGGAATTTTTTGCTACAGGGTGAAAGTCATCAGCCCTGTAAATTTAGAAAGAGTGGGGAAAGATGGCATGACCGTTAATCCTTAAACAGGTAAAAGGGTAGAATTTTTGAATGATGCATGAGATTTCAGGGAGCTTTGACAGTATGTGTATCTTGCACTAATATCCTTTGAGACACAGGAATGATTTAGAGCAATGTTTTTGGCATTTTTGTAACCTGTTTTAAATTTAATTTTATTTCTAGGCTGACCTCTTGAGTTCTGCATTTTGTGCAAGTATTTTACCTGCCAATAGCAAACATTCCAGCATTAAAAAAAAAGGTAGCTGGTATTTCTGCACTACCAGGAAGATCAGAATTTGAAATCTGTACTTGAAGATATAGATACTTACCCCCTACCCCCTAATTGTAAATGTGTCATTATAGACAAATCTTGAAATACTATGGTTAGTTCTTGCTGAGACAAAATATATTAGTAAATATTTCTTTTTCTGATTATTAGCTCTTTCTTATAATCTAAAATTCATACATTTGCAATTCAGATTTTGTCTCACTTCATTAGCAACCTTATTTCTTGCTTTTAAAGACAGTCTCCAGCTGGGCTAAAATATCAGTTGTCCAATGGATAGAATCAGTTAAGCAATCACCTGGGCAAACCTTCAATATATCTACTTATTTGAAAGGCAGAGATAATCTGCTACAGAAATAAAAATAGCATCTGAATTATCCAGAGGAGACAGAGGATGAAGCTACTGAATTAGAATACTGCTCATTTGTATGCAAATGTACTTTCTTCCTGAATTTGATCCTTAAGATCTGTTAAAATGGAAGAGTAAGGGATGAAAAACATTTTTGGAATTGATCCAGACAGATATACAGGGGTTAGTGCTGTGTGGGTAAATCATGATGGTACATGTTGGGGATTATCTGAAGAAAAATCTACATTTGAAAAAGCCAAGCTGACTGCTGTGAGAGATAGAAACACTGCATCTAGCACTGCTCAGCCTAATGGTCCTGTATGACTATCATATAAAGACTTGCATTTTCTAGAAAATTTCACTGGCAAATGCCTGCATTTTTGCTTCTAAACATTGCTAATTACATGTGAAGAAACATTACCCAAATGAATGGAAATATTTTGATGGAAGAATTTTTTTTTTAACGATTATTTTTTTTTTTCTGGGGGAAAGAAAGAGCTAAGCTTACAGAATTCCAGCCAAACCTGCAAATACTTAATTTCATATTTGAATCATGTGGGGGCTCTGAAGTGTAGCTTCTGCCAAGTGAGTTCCAATGCCGTGTACTTTCAGTCAGCACTGGAGTCTGTAATGTTCAAATTTGGTGTCATGGAAGTATACCTAAGTAAGTGAACACACATGGCTGTATGGGCTTTACATTGCTTTCTCACCATACCTAAAATTATAAGAGACTCATAGTTTTTAGTTTCCTATGGTGTCTCTGCTGTCCTGTTTATCCATCATGCCATGAAGGAACAGCTCTGACTTTTTGTTAGTTTTGGTAGCAAAAAAACCCCCAAATAAAAACAAAGAACAGCAAAACTGCTCATTTGATAAGAAAGCAAGGATATGAAATCAAATCAAGACATTGAGAATAAATGTTAGAATTAAGGCTATTAGCCTTCCTCAAAATTTCCTCTCCATTGGTGTTATGGCTACCCGATTACTGAGATACTACATTTCATGGTTTTGTTCTTTAGATCCTTTGCCTTCAACAGGGCAGATTTTGAGTGGTGCAGGAAAAGAGAGAAAAGTTGATACATTTACAGCTCTAGACTGACTTTGATGGGTCCAGCAGCATGTCTCCAGATGCTTTATGCCATGTTAGGCAGGAACACTGTAGTGTCTGTACACAGAGCAGACACAAGAAGGTGGCACACATGCTCAGTCCCACCCTTCCAACAGGCAGGAAACATCTAATTCTCTCAGTTTGGGAATTATTTTTGGAATTTATGTGACTTCTGTGAGTTGAGTCTGATATTCTGAAATGAAATGAGAGTATTTGCAGTATTTTCTGTGTGCATTGGACAATACTGTTTTGTCTTACAGAATCACCAAATTGTTTTGATTGGCATAGAATACTATAAATATGTAATTAGGCAAATGCTTGGTTGGCATTTCCTAATACTTGTGTTATTATACATTAGTTTATAAGTTGTAGTTAACCTTTCTTGCCTTTAACCATGCTTAATCTGTTCAATGAGTAGACTTTTGTTATAACTTCCTATGCAGTACTTGAAATAGTCAATCTCTAGACATGTTTTTTGTATAGCTGTCATGTTAGGTGAATCCCTTTCTGTTAAAAGTGATTATTGAGAGAAAGGTCACATGTAAAAAAATTGTCTTGGAGGAAAAAAGTGTGCTATGTATATAGTTGGTTTTTTGGTTAGTGTGCTTTACAGTCTGTTACCTATTCCATTTGTGTGACTTATCTCCCATTTAATTTCGTATCTTCTTTTACCTCCTGGCAAAAAGCAATATGCCTCAGCATAATGATGAGCAGCAGCAAAGGAAAAACCAGATATATTTATATTCTTTCCTGCCTTTCAAATTTAGAAGTGAAAATAGAAACTAGTTAATACCTACTGAAGGATAACAAAAAACCATGGTATGGATAAAAAGGCTGGATATATGTCAGTGTTTTTCTGTATTATGCTTTTCTGTACTTTGTAAAGATCTTTGTAAACTAATTCAGGAATTATGATGACAAGAAAAAGATAAGCAGGAAGATAATTAGCTCCTGGAAGCACTTTATGTATAGCTTTTATTTCAGTGAGACTTCAGAGGCTTAAAGCTAAATTATGCTGAACTATTTGCAGGATGAAATGTGTGGCACATAAAAAGCGACACAGTGCATGCAGAGTGTTTGGAGTCCATCAAGGCTTGGAATAATATTTTTAATAAAATATTATTACTATTATTACCTGCTGCTATTTAATAACTGCCATCAGTGCATACTGTTCCCTTCTCACTAAGAAGTTATCCCTCTGGATACTGCAGCACAATTTTATTTTTCCATTGCCACTTGGGTAGTCAAATGCTGGAAGATGTTGCCCAGAGAGGCTATGGAGTTTCCATCCTTGCAAATACTCAGAACCTGACTGGACACAGCCCTGAGCTCCTTGCTCCAGCTGACTCTGCCCTGAGCCAGAGATTAGACTACGTGATCTCAAGAGGTCCCTTCTCACCTCAATAGTTATGTGACATGATAGCAAAGATGGATAGCTTTTAATAAAAAGTGCTTCAAGTGCTGGAACACGCACAGACTGCAACTGAAAGAGGAACTAGGCCTGATGTCAGCTTAGAAAATGTTGGCACATTGTGGCCACAGACAGTTTTGCAAAAAAACGTATTACTAGTAAATAATCACGATGGGGAATGGGGAGACCAAAGTCAACTAGAGGATGGATGTGACAAGGGTGATTTTAATAATAAAAATTAGCCGCTTAGGTGCAGTACAAAACAAAGGTAGTAGAGGAATTGATTGAGTAAATTAGCAGCTGCTTAAAGATTTTGAAAATGAAGAATTGGTGCCACATTTTGTCCATGGCTGGAGTGGTTTCACCCAAGTTGAAAGTTTAGCAAAATAGTTGTTTTAGCATTGCCTTAATAACAAAAAATCGATGGGGTTTTGTCATGGTTTGACATGACAGCCTTTTCTGGTAACGGGGAAAGGGCTGTAAAGATGACTTCTGTAAGAAGTTGCTCAAAACTCTCTCCAGCTCTGAGCCAGACCTACTTCTTGGGCTGTGGCAATTAGTTGCCTCCACAATCAATTTTAAGATGAAGCTAGAAGAGGAGGCTTCTTCCTCCTTCTTCCTGTTTCTTCCTTCTTTTGTGCCTTCTTCTTTTCTGGGTGGTGGTGGTGCCAGGAGTAGGAACAGTGAGAGAAACAACCATGCGGACTCTAAGGTCAGTGAGGAAAGAGAGGAGGAGATGTGCTGGAGCAGAGACTCCCCTGCATTCTACAGAGAGAACTGATGAAGCTTTGATTTGTTTGCATTTTGCTAAAGACCCCGCATCAGCAGCAGAGACTCATTTTGATAATGACCCCGTGGCCAAACCATGACAGTTTTATATGTGGTTTTTGCTCCTTTTCTCGTCTGAAAAGCCTAATAGGTGGGGTAACAGCAGAAGCAGTACCTTTTAACTGGTACCTTATGTTCCCCTGACAGCTACCTCTAGGCAGTAGTGTGACTGGGGAAACCAGCTCTTCGAGACAACTCATGGTCAAGGCTTGCCAGCTATGGAGGTGGTTGCATTGGTGGTCTGGGAATATGAGTTGTGGCAGTTCTGTTTTCAACACAACTTCCCTCCTTCCTTTCTAGGATCGTGAAGTCACCTGGCAGGAGCTGTGTATTTTCTCTCTGGCTGTTTATTGGCCAGAGATGCACAGGCATTTGATGTTAGAGAGTTGTAAATGTTCAGTAATGTCTTTTATACTCTAAGCCTTGGAACATCTTTCAGTTATTTTATTAATGAGCTCAGACATCGATTATCTGTTACTAGGAGCTCAATAGATAACTTTAGTTTAGCCCATAATTATCATCACTATTACACATCTCTTCCTACTGATTTTCTTGCCTGAATTTAATCTGTGATGGATCTTTGGTAGTGTATGTGGATGTTTAAATAAACAGCTTGAGGACAAAGTATGACAAAATGAACGGTAAATCCATGATTAAGTAAGTGGCAATGACATCATGACTATGAGATGAGATATGGTCTCCAGTGCAGTGATGCCAATCTATTGACTAGCTACTGCCAAAAAAAAAGAAAAAGAAAAGACTTCCCTCCCTCCCACAGTTTTATCCTTTTTTAAAAATTACTTTTTATTTCTCATAGTTTCCTGACAGATGAGCCCCTAAAGTAGAGGAGAAGAGGCTGGATGATATTTGTTGCTTTCAGGAGTAGCCCACAGTTAGATTGTCTCAGTAGTGTTATTCAGACCTAAGGAGACAAAATGGACCCTGGGAACTAAGGGTTTGGCTAAGAACAATATTGTTAAAAGTTTCATTTTGCAGCAGAGGTTTGAAAAATCCATATTTTCTGGAATTTCCTCTAAAGATTTAGGTATTTTGTCTGTATAATATTAGATTTGGATGGTGAAATATGACCATATTAGGACATCACTGTAGGAATATGTTGCTAATGTGGACTGTGCAAATCCTGAAGTTACTGGATTGACATTGGCATGCACAGGAGTTAACGACACCCCCTGAATAATACATATGCTGGGCACAAGTGGTTGATGCACTGCTGTTGCATGACTGATGTGTACATGATGAGAACAGAAGAGGTCAGGGCAGCATGAGGTCAGAAGTGCCCTTCTGCCTCTTTGACTTCTCAATCTTAAACATCAGGCATTAGAAGAAACAGGAGAAAAGGTGCTATGGTGCCTTTTAGGTTGTTTCAACACTTTAATGTTGTATAGGCCTGAAGTGAACTTTGTCATCTTATTTCACAAAGTGTTTGGTTAAAACTAGGCTATGCTTCTACAGACACATGTACGTTAGTGAGTTTGGTAACACAGTCATGTTGAAGGCTGTTCAGTAACTAGGCATTTCCTGAGCAAGCTGTTGACCTGAGCTGAACCTTACTTTTGAGGATAACATACGTGAGAAGAGAACAGAGTATCTTCTTTTTTTCTCTTTTATATATTCTGAATTATCCCATTTACCTTTTCTTCCAATATATTTAAGAATCTTTTTGGAGATACATAATCCTGTTTGTTCTCCTTTTACTTATTGATTGCATTAGAGAATCGTGTAATTGATATTCTTTCAAACATTCATGAAAAGTAGAAATTGCCTGAAACATTAACAAAGAAAGATTTTTCTCTAGAATATTGTCTAGCTTGTATTTGAGTGCAACTTATCAGAAATACATAATGAAGTTTTACACACTGAAAAACTCCCAATCTTCCCATTTGAGATCTTTTCAGTGTCTGATGCTCTTATATAGGTGTATCTTTTATAGTGGTATAGAAAGCTTGGCAGTTCTGATATAAAAATATGTGATATATTTTAACAATGGAAAGAAGCCCACCAAATAATGCCAACTGTGCCAAAATGAAACTACTTTAGATTTGTGTGCATGAACATGAAATATATAATTATATATATGCTTATAACATAGTAGAGCGGCCACAGTGTTTTTCTTTTTGTTTTGAGCAACTCCAAGAATTGTGACTCCACAACTTGTCTGAGTCCAAATATCACAGTATATGGTATAAAATACTGAATGTGGGACAGAAAGTGAGATGAAGTGCAGACCTTTATGGCCCACACTACATGGAAGCACTTCAGCACATGCTCAAGTCTTACTGCAGTAAAAGGAATTTATTTTTTGGTTTCTGTGCAGTACTGAGCTGAAGTTGTTAGTAATATTTATTTTCATGTAATGGTGCCTTTCATATTCCTTCGGGATATTAAACCTAGTATTCAGTTACAGAGATCAAATGGGCAATTGTCAATTCTTCTGTCTTATTTCCTGCCTTTTTGTTTTAACAATATCAGTGGAAGGGGCTATCTTTGAGACCCAGGTACAACCACGTGTCTCTATGGGCTTTGGTGAGTCTTATTACTAGTGACTAGGAGTTGATTTTTAATTTTGATTACTATAATACTATATGACACTGTAAGCATTTATGTTTGCATGTGAAGATGTGTCATTTATTTATAATATGTGCAGTAATATTTTTTTACACCATAAGCCCTTTGAATAAACCCCTTGAAAGAGCAATAGAGCTGCAGCAGACCTGTGCAATAATCTTGTCATCCTCAAATAGTTTTTTGGAAGCCCTGCTCCTCAAGCTGTTGTGTGGGATATTTTCATCTCCTTTGCTTATGGCATTCACTATGTCCGCTTCCAGGGCAGCCCCAGGCAGACTTCTTTAGAAAAACAGATGAAGTGGTTTATATATAGCATTCTGTTTATTCCCGATGAAATCAAATGGCCTTGTGGCCAGAAGACTTCAGATAAAAACAGCAGTTTATTAAGAACCTTTAAATAGAATAAAAAGGATAACAAATGGTGCAGTATTCCCCTCCTGCTTACCTTTTCAATACCATATGGAAAAAAATCTCTCTGAAATGGCAAGGATTCTCCACATATTTATCAGGTTTCTCAGTGTTGTTCTTTGAGCAGAAACATTTGACTGGATGTTATTTGTAATTGACATGTAAGGACAAGTCCTTTTTTTTTTTTCTTTAAAAAAAAAAAGAAAAAAGAATTTCCATTGCACTTAGTGAATTTAGAGGATAAACCTGAGACTCGCTTCTGACTGCAGTCTAATTCATCATGTGATGTGCTGGAAGGCTCATAAAGACCTACTGAGCATGATTCCTCATTGAGAGGGCTCTAAGCTGAAAGTATACTTTACCCATCAATGCCTGCATAACACCCATGTGTCTAAGATTACACGTGTTTGCACAAATCGTCGTGTGAGTATACTGTATTTAGTGACTGTGTAGAGTGCTTTGCCATGGAAAGACTTTTAGGATTAGGATTACCCCTAGGTCATTAGCTGGAAGGGATGCTAAAAGTCCATCAGTGTTGCTTGACAGAGTGAGTCAGATTGATGCGTGAAATTAAAACTTATGTAATTAGTGTGTGAAGAGTCATCACATGTTCACCTCCTTAACTGTACTTTTATCTTGAGATGAAAGGGTATGCATTTGTCTCTTATAACTGTAATATTGGTAAGCCAATTGAATTATCTGCTTGAAAAGTTTGTTCTTCTGATTGACTTTATTATAATTTAATTCTTTAGAGTTCAATTATAGCTTTAGAGTTCTGTAATATAGCTGCATGGTTTTAAAATAACTTTTTAAACCATCTCAAACTGAGTAATTTTTATTACTTTGATAATTTTGATAGCAGATGCTATATTGTTTCTAATGTGTTTATTGTTTGTCCTCTTCCACTTTACACCTGCTTGTAGGTCTTTAAGCTAAGGAAGGCTTTTTCTGTGGATGCATTTCATTATGCGTTTTCTCAGACTCACCAGTGACTTTCCACCTGTTCCGTTACTCCTTTAACTTTTCTCTCTGATTTTAGTACTTTGCAAGTTAAGTAATGTTAAACTTACAAGAAACAGTTGTTCAAGATGAATGACTTAGACTTGCAACCAAGCTTAGGAGAGCGTCTTCCAAGAGTATGTGCCTGCTTGTAATGAGCCTGTCAAAGAAAATGACAGAACTTCAGCATCTTCACCACTGTTGAAGTGGTGGTTATTATTTGGAATTTTTTTCAAATTGTAAGAAAAATACAATTTTTTTAAGGTGCTTGAATTTTCAAATTATGGTTGCTGAATTGGCTTTTCATTAACCTGAGTGTTTCAGCAGTTGTTGGAAGAAAGGAGTATTTAGCAAACTGATCTTTATTAGTTGTCATGGGCAGTCAACTTTTTTTGCTGACAGCACATCAGAATATACAGGGTTTTTTTCAGACACAGAGATTTTAGTTGTTTTTAGAATTAATAAGTTTTACCTTTTAAATTTGATAGAGTTTTGCACTAAATTAAGTTTGAACACAAGCTTCCTAGCCTTTAACAACCTTTAACACAGAAGTGGCCTTGGTTTCAAGAAGGAAAGAAACAAACAAAAAAAAATGGAGAGTGAAGAATGGCAGAGCCTTTCTTTCAACTACAGGATACTCTTCTTCCACTTGTCCTCAGCCCTCAAGCCCCACTTACTTTTCCAGTGGTATTGCAAGTAGTGTTTACAGGATCTCATGTTCAGGATTTAATTTAAAAACAGAAGGAGACCAACTGCAGAGAGCAAAGCCTGCCCTGTAGCTAGATGTAAGCTCACTTTATTCATTCCTTTCCTAGTCTGTAAGAGGTTTAGTTCTCTTTTGTATGTGGTTGTTCTTTGCTTACCAACTCAAAAAGCCAGATATCAATGTGAACCTTATCCTGTTCCACAAATGTAGACGACATGAAAAACTATGCCCACGGGCAATCTGTAGAGGTCGGGCTGGAGTCTAAGCACAATTATCTCTGGGTAACAGAATAATAGTGTAGTGAAAACAAAAGTACTGCAGTTTTTATTTTTCTTTTAAACTTCCTGAAAGTGTGTTTTGTAAGGAGATTGTTCTAGAGAGCTTTATGGCTCTGAAGTTGTGCTCCTGAGCTGTGCTCAGCAGAGACCCCTATGTCTGCATCGCAACATGGGATTTTTGTACCATGTCAATCATCCAACTGGAGCCTGATGGAGGGGCTGCCATCCACTTGTGTCTGGCTGTTATTTTGGATCTTACAAATAGGTGCAGATAACAAAAATAAATTATTTTTGAGTTAATCATATGGTTCTGAAAAGCAAGTAAAAACTGAAATCATTGCAAGAAACAAAATATACGGGGAGGAGAGGCAGGAGTACAGAGGTGAGAGAGGCACAAACTGATAACATCCACGACTTACCTCTTTCAAGTAGATGAATAAAGTTGAGAAAAATACACGTGCTGTAGAAACTCAAATTTTAAATTGATACCAGTTTATATTGCCATATCAGAGTTATGCTTTATAGCTGAAACAAAAACTCTATCATAAATCCAAACTAATCTGTTCTGGGAGAAACAGATTGAGGAATGACTCATTCCTCCTCTGGATTTATATGCTGTTATTGTTAACACAGGAATGTGTTGCCTGTTACACTCTTTGGAAATGCAGGTGTTTTCCCAAGTATTTTGAATGCCATGAAACCTCTCCCGAATTGTGATTGCCAGTGAGATTTTCACTGGGTGATGCCATGAACCACCTTCCTGGAATTCCCAGGAAAACACATTGATATGATGTCTGTTACATCCTGTCCCAGGTGTTCCTTTAAATTGGCTTGAAATTCTCCTCAAGTCGAGTTAAGGTAAAACGAAATACATTTTTGTTTATAATACGAAGTTTGAACAAATGAGAGCAATGTAAAAGAAAGAAAACAACACAAATACCTCCCTCTTAGGTTAAATCAAGGTATTTTTCCTAGCGTGTATGGGATAGCTTGCAGATTGCTAGAAGTTGACATCCCTGTAGCTGAGGAGCCGTTTCACAAGGAAGTTTGTAGTCTGAAATTGTTGCAATGGAAGACAGTTAAGGGGAAATGGAAGCTATTACACCCCAACCTTTTTTGTCTTTTTGCTGTTTGGATTTCATTTGCAGTTGATCATGCCTTTTCTTCTCCCTCATTCCTACTCTTGTGTAAAAATTACTGATCCATAGGTTATTCAGTTTTAGATATCTTCTGTTAAATAGCCACACTTTCTGGAAATACCAGGATCCCTTAGACTAGATTTCCTATAAGACAGTACACTACCTTTTTGATAGATTATTTCCTGTACTTGATTAAAATGTTACTAAGTTGTTGATTTGTTGAGAAGGAAAGGTGTGTTTCTCACTTTGTAAAGAAATACAAATGTCTCAGGTTAAAGTCTTTTTATGGTCTGGACCATTTGAGCATTTAATTCAGCAACTTCGTACAGACACATAAACTAAGATAAATATATGCATTACTGGCTACTGAATGAATCTAAATATAACTCTCTAGGCTACTTCATGGGGAAAAAAATGGATTGGGATGACAGTCGCCACCTTTTTTATTTCTTTAGAGAAACTGTTTAACCGTTTTTCCTTGCTCATCTTCTGGAAAGTCATACATCTGAGCCTGTTGCTTCTTATGTCATGACAATGAAAATCGGTCATCTAGTCATAAGCTTAGTTCCTTAGTCTGTGATGTTGAAGCTTTTCTCATAGAAAGATGAATCATTTCTGACTGTATTAATGTACAGACAGAGCAGCGGGTAATGCACTCTTAACATACTAAGCTTTTGTAGTTAAGGATAGCAGGATAACTTATGGATAGAAGATTGTTAGAACTCCACAGTTGGTTTACAAGGGGCCTCGTAGGTGACATTACCTGAAAAACCTGGTGCCTTTGCATATCTACATGATTGGATTCAGTAGGTTTGTCCTTTGGGTTTTGAAGGCAATAATCCTCACATTACTATTTTTAATCCCACACAAGTCTTTTGATTTGCTATTGCCTTAACTTTTGAAAAGTAGAGCTGATTATAATTCCTTCTTCACAAGGCACTATTATAATAATTGAAAAAAGAAAAAAAAAGGCTGCAAAGTGTGTTGCCACCCTGAGCTGTAAATACACTGTGAGGCAACAAGGGGTAAGATTAGCCTTTGATAGGACCATTCAGTGAAACTGCAGTGTGGACAGGAGTTAAATTTAAAGATGGTAAGATTTTAAAATAGAAGAGAGAAGTGTAGTAACCATTCTGACTGAAATACTAAACTCATAAAATAAGATTTATTTTTAACACTTCTTTGTAATCTGTAGCAAACTCTTCTAAAAGCCCCATCTCCTGGTGTTTTATAGATATTTGGATTGACTGCATTATGTGGTTGTGTTTTGATGTGCTCCTCATCTTTACCTTGTCATTTGGCGATTGCTTGAAAGAAAATACCTGCATGCCTCATAGCTTTGTACCTTTGCTCTTTTGCTTAAATCCAGTGTGGTTTGCGAGTGGGTGTCAGTAAAGGAAAGTAAATGCTGTTCTCACTGTTCCCTCAGGTGGTAATTTTGTGTTTGTAACAGTAATACTGGAAGTCAAACCAGGCTTCTTCAGGTCAACAAGTTTTCCTCTCTGAACTTGGTTGTGCACTGTCCTGTAGTAACTGCAGTACACTGCCTTATTAAGCAGGGCAGTATTGCTGAGTATCATAGAATGGTAAACATCTCACTTGAATAATTGCTGGATCTGTTTAGTTTTTTAGGCATGCAGTTGAATTAATAACAGTACCTCAATAAATTGCTCAGCAAGTAAGCACCTGTATGGTTACTTGTTTAGTTTTTGGAAAGGAAGAATCCATCATTATTTTTATTTACATAGAGTAAATCCAAGCCCCTCTACTAACTTTATTGCTGTGTCTTTGTATATACTTTTTAGTTCTGAGAGATTCTGAGAGCAAAGACCCTTCTGAAATAGTGTAATTCACTTGCACTGAACTGGTGAATTGACAACTCTACATTTTTTGACACAGCCCTTACTTTTGAATTACAGCCAGCGAATGCTGAAAGTTGCTTAATACTTACGCTAGCAAAAGGCAAAGAATAAATCAACAGCTTAATAATGTCCTCCTTTAATTACTTTTACTCTTTTTTTTAATATTTAATTTTACATTGAATAAAGTGTTGCTTAGAGTAATTGAGATGTTGATTAGTTAAATGGATTATTCATGAAGGAAAAAAGTTTAACTGAAGTGAAAGCAAACATCTTTGCATATGTGTGTACAAATCCAAGCAAAATTTTTTTAAAGCTGGCATATTTTTTGGTGATTTACAGCAGGAATATGACGGAGAGATATCTCTGATATTCTGTTACTGATGCTCCACTTGCTGATAGAAGATTTCAGTTGGCCTATTAGAAATTTATAATTAAAACATACATCTTCTTGGAAAATGTGTGACTTCCCAGTTTTCAAATTATCTAAAATAATTGGTAGTTCAAAAATAAGGGCTGTGACACATTCATGAGTATCTGTCATCAGCAAATATCTATGATGCCCACCAGTAAAATGTCCTAGCACTATGTAGAGGTGGGAGTCTAGGACAGCAGGCTGCTAATGTTATGGGTTGCTCTGTGAGCTCATTGCCAGAGATATGGGAGGTCAGCAAGCTGCAAGTACCATTAATGTCGGAAAATCAGGTGTTCAGGGATACCAATATGGGAGAATTTGACCAAGTGCAACATACAAGAACCTGAAAGTATCAAAATGGAACTGGAGCTCTTTAGTCTAGAGAAGAGGAGGCTAAGAGGGGATCTGCTTAATATTTACAGATATCTACATGGTGGATGTCAGGGGCTTGTAACATCCTGTTTTTCTATTGTATCTAGTGACAGGACAAGGGATAATGAGGTGAACTGGAACACAAAAAGTTCCATTTAAACATAAGAAAAAACTATTTTACTGTGAGGGAAAGGGAGCCCTGGCACAGGCTGCCCAGGGAGAGTGTGGAGTCTCCTTCCTTGGAGGTCTTCAAGAGAGCACCTTGGAGGTGTTCCTGTGTGACCTGATCTAGGTGGACCTGTTTCAGCAGATGAGTTGGACTAGATGATCTCTAAAGGTCCCTTCCAACCCCTACCATTCTATGATTTGTCCTCTCTTAGTCTTCAGCAGTGTCAAATCCTCCTTATTCGCCCTTATAGTTAATGTAGAAATGGACCCTCCTGTTGGAGATCCTGTTGGTTTGGAACTCCAGATGCATAGATTTTAATCCCAAATTGTCCACTTACAAGCTGTATGATCTTGGTCTAGTTGATCCACCTAATATGCTTTATTTTCCTCATCAATAATTTGGGGATATTCTAACTACCATCTGTGGAGACATTTGAGCTCTATGAATGCTCAGTTCATGCAAGAGCTGAGAGATACCGGTTGCATTAGTAATGACAGTTTCCATCGGAGTAGTGACTGTTTCTTTTTTTCTTTTTGAATCATTGTGTGACTGTGATAGGAAAGAAACTGAGAAGAAAGGAGCTGCTGGGGCTGATAGATATGGTATAACAGGAATAGCCTTCTGTCTGTTATCTAGACCTACTACTCAGCCATCACTGGATGCATTTGTATCTGCAGCTGGACTGGCTTAAACTTTGTAGAGAGTTATTTCAAAGACTCACAGGCCTCTCTAATGACACACAGCTTATATGAAATAATTTTGAAGAATCTGGCTTTATTAAGTAGCCATGAATGACTTGGACCCCAGTGCTGAGTACTCATTTTGTAGCTGGTGCGATGCTGCTGCTTGTGCTGTGATCTCGTGGGCCGTGGGATCAGGCAGCGCCGCAGGAGCATAGAAGGGCAAGAGACAGGGTTAGAAAGGGATAAACTGCAGAATAGCATGCTTATTTTCAGACATTGTTACATGAATGTTTTAAGAACTTCCTGCAGCTGCCCTTCATTTGTACAAGGTAGCTTTTTTATTTCATATTTTTATTCTTGCTCTTCTTAGTAGTCACAGCACTCTCTGAGCAGAGAGAGCATCTCAGTGCTGTGTCGGAGATGACTCAGATGCTGCTTTACAGTGTATATCTGTATCTATGAATTTGGATTTGAATTCAAATGAAAATCTATTTCCATGTCACGACTATCTAGCTTTCAGAAGCATCTGCATCTCAGTGGTTTGTGTGTTAGATTTAGTACAATTGTTATGAATATCTGACCCTTGTCATTATGTCAAAATTGTCACTTGGGAATATGCTCAGTTCAGAAAGGTTTTGGTATGTCTTATTGTTAAAGGAGAAGACACTATCATATGTGGCATAGAGATCAAGAAAATATCTCCTTTAAATAGAAATCAGTGCATTGTTTGTTCATAGGAGCCTGTGAAAGTGGTTGGGCTCAAAAGGCAGTTGTCTCAGTAAAGTGCAGAGTTCTATTCCTTCAAGCTCTTGCTGTAATACCACCTCTTCCATTAGATTAAGATCTTTCCTGCTTTTTTAATTGTTGTTTTTGTTCTTGAGGTTTAATATTCGTGAGACTGAGTCCGACTGGAAGCCAGCAGGCTGTAGGCTGGCTCTGTAGTGTTGCTGCTTTTCTTGCAGAAGCTGTTGCAAGTTTGGTCCTCAGTCAAACCTCAAAACTCCACTGGGAAGTCAATATGAAAGCAGATTGAAGCGCTTAGATATTCTTTTTGGGAACAAACCCAATTTAGATGGTTTTGAAGAGCCAGAGGCCAAAATCTTTCTCAACTGCAGTGTTCCTTTCAACCACTTCCTTCAGTTTTTTCTGTCCTAGCTCCTCTTCTGTAACCTGTCCTTGTAAGGTAATACAAGCTAAGAGCTGGATATAAGTATTTTAACATTCTTTTGTCTCAGATCTGTGTGAAAAGATCTGTGTACAGCTGCTGAATTTTTTTAAGGGAGGAGAAAGTTCCACAGAACATTATATTGGAGACATATTATGTTGCATTTCTATGTAGTGTTGCATTACTTTGAGAGAACTGTTGTCTATGTGCTGTATGACGCAGTTCTTCCTTACGAGCCTGACTGACCACATTTCTTACGATGTGCCTGCAGTTATACTTAGGAGACTTGAAAATTTCCCTGGCAAGTTGATGTGCTTGCTTCTGTCATATTTATCTATTGTCATAATACTTGTCTCAATGCATTGCAGTTGAAAATAGTCCCTAAGCCACTCAGAATTGTTCAGTCTGGTGTACTGTAGAACAGTCTTTTTTGTGCACTGACCTCTCATTACAAAACATTTTCCTTGGATCACCTCCTCTCATCTATTTTGGGAAAACAGAGTGTGATTGCCATTCCTGAATGCTATTCACAACTCCCAAGTTGAGATTGTCTTTCCTAGAATAAATACTTTCCAGTGACTCTCCAGTGCATTATCACATGAGCACTGCATTGTCCATAACTCTGCTGTTACCAGTCGTAAGATTCCTTGACTTGAAGAACACAGTGCAGTAAACTGTAAATAATATTATTTTGTGGTGATATAAAATGGACACTGAAGCATAGATAGTGTATGCTTCAGAAATAGAAAATGTAATTGGGAAAGGTTATTTAACTGCTATGGATTAATTTCTTCAAGAGGAGGAAAAAATCAAGAAGGTTACTGTGATCTGTGGAAGCATTTTAATCTTCCTTTATCAGGAATAGCATTGCTGTTCCCTTAGCATAGTGACTATACATTAAATAGCAGCTCTTTAAGACTATAAAGGTGGAGTTTTGACAATTTTACCCTTATTTCAGAGCCTCTGTTCTAATTTTCCTGGATAGTGATAATTCCCCGTGAAAAAAAGATAATTACTTTTATGTTCTACGTCCAGAGAGTCAGATTTTGGATTCTGAAATTCCCCACAAATGGTCAAAAGTATTATGTAGACTTCAAATATTTGAGCTGTATAAGCAGGAATGAGTCAGAAATGAGAGCCTTGTTGCATAGTGAGAGTATGCACAGCTTGAGGCTTAGGGCAGCGTGGATTTAGCTCCCAGAAAACTAATTTGGAGGAAAATCTCTATACTATGAATGAGTTATAATATACTCTAGATTTGGGTACACGCTGAATGGATGGGTGAGTTAGCTGCCCAAAAAGAAAGTTGTTTTAGGACCCACTTGTGGAGTATATATTTATGGCCCCCAACTTTTTAAATTCACTTCACATGAGAGTTGTGCATTATTTATAGTGAGTGTGGGAGATGGAAAAAGTACTGTGGAAAAAAAAGAAACCTTTCGATCATGAATTCTGTTTTGGACTGTGATGCCAGTTTTGGGGCAAGATGCCAATAATTCCACATCCAAAATAGAATCCCCCCAAATTCACCAGTCTTACTCACAATCTGAATGTTTTCTCAAATTGTAGTTGGGAAGCAAAGCATGGAGTCTTGAGACATGTGTCAGCCTCATGATGAGAAAATCAGATCATCCTCTTTTAACTCATAAATGTTGTCCTGCTGTAGGTTTTAATGGCCAGAGGTGAACTCTGTGTTTAGATGTTGTCAAGATTAGCAGGCTGTGAAAACAAACTGGCAGATGTCTCAGGCTTTGTGTTCCTCAGTGCTTGGTGCTCCAAGCCATGGGCTGTACGTTGACAGCAGGCTGCTTCTTGGCTGGGGACAAAGTGTACTGAAAACTCCTCCAGAAGGTGTCCAGGTTTTGGAGCTCTGCAGGACTGTAATTTTACTTCAGTTCTGGGGTTTAAGAAGCCAGATGAAACTTGTGTAGGAGTTGAGCTGTGGTGGGTGTAAGAGGCCATAGTCATCAGATGAACATGTTCTATCTACTCTGCTGCCCCTGGAGAGGCACGTGGCCACTTAAAGAACTGCATTGGCAGAAATGAAAGAACAGTAGGATGGGAACCAGATGAGGGAACAAGGAGCTGAGATGGGAGCTTTGCCCACTGGAGAAAGTTTATACAGCAGCTTTTCCTGGGTCTCCTACAAAAGCATGGCACTTGGCATATCTGACTCAACTGACCTGAGAGTGTTTAGGTCTTAAACACTGCACCGGCATTACTCAACAGTCCTAAATTTTTGTTAAAAGCATGCATTAATTGTACTGGTCCATGCATGCTTTGTTTTGCTTACAGCTGAACCATGTTCATTCTGCTTAGTGCTACAGTAAAAATTACTTGAAGAGTCATGGGGGTTTTTTTTTTGTTTAGAAAACCAAAGTATTGCATAGTGCATCTGTCAAGTCAGGTTGCTTTTAAGAGAAGGCAATGTCCTGTACTGTTAAAGCAAGTCAAATATCATTTATTTTGAGTCTGTTTACAGAGTAGCCTAATAAATACTTGTTCAGTCTAGATACCATGGCATGTAAAAGGCCTATAATGCTTATTAATAATGAAAGAATCAAACAACATGAGCCTTTTGGAGTTTTTTTGGTGGTTGGGTTTTTTTTTTTTGTATATGTATTTTTAATATACTCTATTTGTTTTTCATCTGTGGCAGCCAGAGGTCACAGTGGGACAGATTTCATGTTTTGAGTGTCATACATATAGAAACTGCATAAACATGATGAGCAGGGCAATGAGTAAGAGACAGCGATTCAGCCCAAATCTATTGTGGAGCTATTAACTCTTCTTATCTTGTAGGAAAAGATAAGAGTCCGAGTCCATAGGAGACCATCTCAGTTTCTTAATTAAAGTCTGTGGTGTTTGTTTACACAGACATTCAAAAGTCCTATCTCAACCCTCAAATTTAGGAATTATAAAAAAAGTCAGTTTTTCAGCTGTTTGTCCTTTGAACTATTAGTATATCAGTAATTCTGCTCCCGATGACCACAGAAAAATACTTACAGAATCATAGAATGGTAGGGGTTGGAAGGGACCTTTAGAGATCATCTAGTCCAACCCCCCAGCAGAAGCAGGTTCACCTAGATCAGGTCGCATAGGAACATGTCCAGGTGAGTCTTGAAGACCTCCAAGGAAGGAGACTCCACAACCCCTCTGGGCAGCCTGTGCCAGGGCTCCGTTTGGCTAAACTATAAATGAGATTACCTTGTCAGTTTCTGGTGTGCTTTGAGATCTAACAAGAAGTGAGGAAGTTACAGTAAAAGTGACCTCTTACACAAGCCCATGCACCAAAACCATTTTCCCTGTAGTTCAAGTGAGAGAAGCAGGATAAGGAAAGGCTTGACAGTTTCCCAATCCTCAACAGATCCCAATCAGTGCCTCTGCCCTGAAGTCCTAGAGTCAGGATCTAGTAAGCAGGTTGTCTTTGTTGTGCACCTTGCCTGGAGAGAAGAAAACTACTACCTTCAGAAGGTGCTCAGCTGAGGACTCATAAGGAAAGGAAGCCCATGAAGTAGTCCTACAATAGGTAAAAATGGACCCCAAAAGACTGAAATGCTGGCAGTAGAGCACATAGCTAAAGGAGCAAATAACAGAAAGCACATTCAGTGAATGAGAAGCTGGGGAGAAAACCGTTTGACCAGCCAAGCGAATTCATAAAATCATAGAATGGTAGGAGTTGGAAGGGACCTTTAGAGATCATCTAGTTCAACTCCATTGCAGAAGCAGGTCTACCTAGATCATGTCACAAAGAAACACGTATAGATGGGTTTTTAAAACCTCCAGAGAAGGAGACTCCACAACCCAACTGGGTCGCTTGTTCCGGTCCTCTGTTCCTCTCACAGTAAAATATTTTTTTCATATGTTTAAGTGGAACTTTTTGTGTTCCAACTGTTGTCCATTACCCCTTGTCCTGAACACTGAACACTACAGAAAAAAGTGTCACCCCATCCTCTTGACATACACCTTTTAAATACTTGAGCTGTGGAGCCCAGAACTGGACACAGGACTCCAGATGAGGCATCACTAGGGCAGAGTAAATGGGGAGGAGAACCTGCCTCAACCTACTGGCCACACTCTTGATGCATCCCAGAATGCCATTGGCTTTTTTGGCTATGAGGGCACATTGCTGGCTCATGATTAGTTTATTGCCAACCAGGACTTTAGATCTCTCCCTGCAGAGCTGCTCTTCTGCAGGTCAACCCCCAGCCTGTACTGGTGCATGGGGTTGTTCCTTCCCAAGTGCAGGACTCTGCACTTGTCCTTGTTGAACCTCATGAGGTTCCTCTCTGCCCAACTCTCAAGTTGTTCGAGATCCCGCTGAATGGCAGCACAGCCTTTTGGGAAATCAGCCAGTCCTCCCAGTTTGGTGTCATCAGGGAACTTGCTGAGGGTACACTCTGTCCCCTCATCCAGGTTGTTGATGAAGATGTTGAACAAGACTGGCCCCGGAACCGATTCCTGTGGAACTCCACTGGCCACAGGCCTCCAACTCAATTCTCTACCATTGATCATCACTCTCTGGGCTCTGTCATTCAGCCAGCTCTTGATCCACCTCACTGTCCACTCATTCAAGCCACACTGCCCGAGCTTTCTGATGAGGATGTTATGGGAGACAGTGTCAAAAGCCTTGCTGAAGTCAAGGTAGATGACATCTGCTGCTCTCTCCTCATCTAGTCAGGCAGTTGTGCACTCATAGAACGATATCAGGTTGGTCAAACAGGATCTCCCCTTGATGAATCCATATTGACTCCTCTGATAACCATCTTTTCCTTCATATGTTTGTTAACAACATTGAGGACGAGTTGTTCCATCACTTTTCCAGGGATGGAGGTGAGGCTGGCCGGCCTATAGTTTCCTGGGTCGTCCTTCTTGCCCTTTTTGAAGGCTCGGGTGACATTGGCCTTTCTCCAGTCCTCAGGCACCTCGCCTGTCCTCCATGATTGTTCAAAAATGATGGAGAGGGGATTAGCAACCACATCAGCCAGCTCCCTGAGCACTCTAGGATGCATCTCATCAGGACCCATTGACTTACGAGTCCTAGCCCCACACCCACACCCACATCTCTGGTTCCTCCTGCTTGTTCCCCAGGCTGTGTGCATTGGCATAGAGGCAATGCAAGGGCTTATTACTCAAACAGATTTCCCTGGATGGATGCAAGAGGATCTGCTCTGATTTGATACTTCTTCAGGAAGTATCCCTGCCCTGTTTCCCTCTTAGATGGGATGGCTTGTTCTTTGTCATTTTCTCCCAGCAGCACTGGTGTGGGATTATGCCTGCCCCACTGGCCTTGATGAAAAGCAGAATTGGAAAGTGTTTAAAAGGTGTATGATTCTTGTGCATGGAGAGCTATGAGACTTTCCATCCTACACCCTTTCATAGAGACCTCCATCTAGGAAAGATCTGGACCTGAGAATACCAAACTCTTTCTCAGTATGTAGCTGATTTGAAAAATACAGCAGTAAAAGAAAAAAATCCCAGTAATTTTGAAAGCATAGCATTAAGAATAGGAAAATAATAAAGTATAGCATAGAGAATATTACCAAAGGTAAAAGCCAATGTATCAAGAACACCCTCATCTCACCTCAAAATAGCATTGGAGGGTTAGTGGGAGTTCTGGGAACATGAGATGAAGCTGAAAAAGGATCAGGGAAATCTTGGTTGTGGAGAATGGCTGAAGAAAACTGTGACTGTTTACCTTAGAAAGCCGATGAGTCAGAGAAGAGACATGCTAAAACTGTATAAACCAGTAAATGATAATAAAGAAGGAAGATTGGAGTAATTTCTGTTTTTTCTTGTTTAAATTGCTAACGTGAGTGGATATCTAAAGGAGTTGGAAGGCTGCAGATTCCAAAACTGATAAAAGGAAATTCTTGTTCACATCTGTGATTAGGTCATAAAAGTCATTATGACAGTAAGTGGTTAGTCCCAAAAAGTTAAGGTTTTAGAAAGGTTATTTAAGTGGATATCAGAAATATTTACAGCTGCCATAATCCATGCTGACAAGTTTCAAAGGGGATGTTAAGCCTCACACTTCAGATTTTAAGACAATCTCTAGCTACCAGGGATATGTTTTATTCTTTTCTTGATTGTTCTTCCTAAGTGGTGTAATTCATATAGTATTTGTATAAAAACTGTGAAATTACTTCCAATTCTCAGTAGCATCTTAAAGAGCATTCTGTGTGGTTGATGCCTGAATTCAGATGGTATGGTCTGTTGTAGGCACTGGCTGAACAGAGTAGCCTGTGGGAACCGTAAGGTTAGATTCCCAGCCTCTCTTAAAGTCGCCAAGGTTTGTGGCTAAACAGAAGCACACCGATAAGGGATTCCAGAAATGTAGTAAGGTCAGGAACTGATGTGGTTGTAAATTCAGGTAGACAGTGTTGAGTGTCTGTTTTTTGGCCACATGTGCATCACTTGTATGAGTAAAAGACCTTCATCTCTTAAAAATACTCTTAAAGCAAGAGCACTTTCTGTACTTGTGTTTTGGAGTTCATTTCGCTTACAGCAACTGGGGATAAGCAACTGTTGTCTTTAACTGATGTTTCCAGTTAAACTGTTAAACAGACAAACTTAAATGAGGATCTTTTTTTAAAGTTGCCTACAAAAGCACATTTCCTTGGTGTAGTTCCAGTATGAATGGTTTTCATGGATATGCATTTGAGAACATGTGATATGTGAGTACATGATGATGTGCACTTCATTATTTTTGTTAAGGTTTTGATTGTTTTAAATTATATTTGTTCCTAGATGAATTTGACTCTGACACCTGCCAGGCATCAGATAGTTCATATAGTCCTGCCATTTCACCTGATAGTAACCTCCGAAGGAGTTATACTCGCAGTCATACAAGCACATTTGTCTCTGTGCTGATATGGTTATTCTCTGAGTTTCACCTCTTTTTAGGTGACGTATTTTAGGATGATTCAAAAAACACCAAACAATAATTAATGACCTTAAAGGTGTGAGATATTTGAAAGGACTTTGAAATAAAGTCCTCTTGAGAAAGGAAAGCTATATTTACAAAAAAGTAACTTCTACTTAATTGCCAGAAGATAAGGTAATTCCAAAGTGTTAATGGGAAATGTTGATGTTTGTCCTTCAAATGGCAAACATGACACGAACCTGCTGATTGGAATCAGTAAAATGGTAATGGGGAAGAAAACACTATACTTGAGAGTTTTAGGAAATCAATAGGTAATAAATTGTGCATATGCTTGTGCAGTAATAGTAACAGATTTTTAGAAAAATAAAAAGGCTAGCATGTTTTCTGTTAAAATAATGTTAACTAACTGGACTATAAATGTAAACAAACCCATAAACTCTAGAGACTGGTTCACAGTTACAGTACCTCAGCAATTGTGGTTTCACTGCATAACAGCAGACTCCAGTGTATGAGTCTGAATCACATGGTTTTATTTTTAGTACTGATAAACCTAATATTTCAAGATCATGTGAGACAGGCTGGGCACCAGAGGTTGCTCAATAGCTGCCTTTTCTGTATTCCCTCACTTGCTGCTGAGAGACACTGTCCAGGACTCACTGACTTGTGCTCGTTCCCCTTGACAAAGGTGTCAGCTTTGGCAAACAACTCATTAAGAGCAAAATCATTCTTCAGAGACAGTCTGAGATTTGGTGATGCAGGTTTAGGAGTGTAGTTGCAGGCCAGGCAGTGTGTCCCTGCCATGGCTCATACAAAGCAGTAGGCAGGTGTTGACATCAAGGATACCACAGACATAACAGGCTACAACATTTTTATTGGTATTTTCCACCAAAATGTACTTTGAAGGAATTAAAACATAGCAATGGTAGCAAAGTGGGATAGAACTGCAATGATGTGATCGATCCTGACATGGAGGTGGACAGAAAAGCTTCTGGCTGGTGGGCTGTACAGTTGGACTGCAGAGTAGGAGGGAGGCAGTGATTGCCATAGGCCAAGTGTCCACCTTTCAGCTGAGGCTCTGAAACAGGATGATGGAGGAAGCTGCTGGCTGTGAGCTGCAGCAGTCGCATCTCTCTGCTCCGGTGTTCAGGGATGCTTAGCTGGAGCCTTCTCAGTTCAGCTTCCTCTCCTGCCCTGTACTAGCTGAGCTTAGTTGATCATGAGTCAGCTTACTGCGGCTCCTTCATTCAAGCAGATGTGGTGCCTTAGGGTCCAGGTAGTATCCTTGAGTCCTCAGAGTGCTCGTTGCTACTGCACAGAGGACTAAGCAAAAAATTACTCTTTTGGGTCCCATTTCTAACTCTATGCTTTTGATCAGTCACCCTAACTCTCCATTTCCCTTTTTTTGTTTTTTTTTTACAGAGAGGGAGGCAGTTTGATATCTTTATTATGATATGATCACTCAGAACTACCTCATACAATTACCCTTTCCCCAAGAACACTAGCTGCTTAATCGTATGAACAAAACATTCCAAATGGAGCTGTTTGATCATCGTCACTGCTTTGTTACTAAAGGTTTCTGAAAAAAGAGTGACTCCTGAACTGTTTCACTCCATATGTGGTTCTTTAGGAAGATATTGTACTCTGAAAATGCTATCACACTAACATTTCAAAGTGTAACAAAAGCAAACACAGAGCAAAGCTTAATGGAATGACTTACTGTTTGCAGATCTGCTTGGAGACATGAAGACACCTGTCAGACAATCTTAAGCAGCCATCACCTATACCCCCAACCTATAGAAAGACACAAAAAAAGTGAATTAATCCTAGCTATACAAAGACACAGATCATTCCCCTTCACCCTCATGCATGGAATAAGACTATTAAATCTTTCTTTTTATCACGTACTGAAATGTCTTTATTCCATATCTGTGCCACGCTCTAACACTTAAGTGAGCTTTTTTAATAGAAAAGGAAAATATTTTTTCCCTGTATTTGTTAACAAAACACAATTATTTTTCTTAAAACTCAGTTAATGAATAAGAAAATAACATTTTAATAACAGAACTACTGAAGTGCAGTAATCATGTGTAGTCAGTTAATGCAAAAACCAAAAAGTAAGTCCCTGCAATGTACCTTTTAGTGGTAAAAAGATTGGCTTCATTCCACCTTTTCTTTTAAAGGATTGTTCAACCATTTCTTTGATTGCTGGAAGCCTTACTTGGTATTTAACCTAAAATATCATCCTATTACTTACAATAACACTTAACAATATTCTCTCTCTCTCTCTCTCTTGATTTTTGGTATCATTGCAGTACTTGCTCACTCTCCATATGACTCCACTTTGCCAGAATGCTAATTTTTTTTTTTTATTTGCCTTTAGTAGCTCAAAACTTCTGTTGCTTTTATTGCTTTCGAAGAATGGTAAAAAACCATTCCTTTAAAATCTGTAAAGTATTATGAAGAGAAGAAACCAAAATGGTTCATAAAATTAAGACAAGTATTTTCATCATCCCTGTCTGAAGTAACGCCGTTGCTTCTTGATAAGGGGATGCTCAGTGGCAGTGTTTTCTGCTTTTGAAATTGAACTTCATAGAACCCTGGCAGTCAGAGAGCACAGCCTGTGGCACTTGTGGGCAACCTCTTGCATTGTTTATTTGACAATACCTATTATATCTATGTTGTATATTTACAGTTTTAAGTACTTTACTGATGTTTGTTCCCCAGTTTCTTGAAGAATATTCTCTTCCTGCCTAATTCTTCTGGTTAATATAAAGGTGTCAAACCAGAAATATGGGTCCTTCTTACTGCTTTTTCTATCTTTTTTTTTTTTGAGTGAAGTGAGGAATATCTAAACTATCAAAACTACTTTCTAGTCATGCAGTGTTTGTAAGATAGATGGCTTGGGCTTTTGGAGACAGAACAGACAAGTTTCATCTCTAGTCTGTGGTTCATATACCAAGTGGGTCGTTAAAGGTTCAATATTGTTGCTCTTTGGTCTCCAAGAAGAGTGTCAGTTTTATCTCAGTTCCTTGAAAACTACTTTTTGTACCACAGATAATCATTACCTTTGTTAACACTTGTATTAGACGTTGTCAAGTATTGTCCTAGACAGTCAGATAGGTGTTTCCTATCACCCTTATGGCCAACAATCTGGTAGTCTCACGGTGACCCCTGTATCCCATTAAGGTACCCAGGGTTTACATTCCAACCTATAGTTTGGCCTTCTCAGGTACGTTGGGTGAATACAGTAATTTTAGATTTTCGTGGAGTTAGCTTTCCTTGAAGTGCTTCTCTAGCCTGCTTTTTACTTTATCTTGAAGGTTAAAAACTTCATGGACTTTTCTGGTTCATAAACTACGCGGTTCCAGCAACATGAGGGTCTCTCCTTGTTAAGAATTCTGTATGCCACAGCAGTGAAAAATAGCAGTGATTTGTGCTTGCTGAAGGTGTCCACTTTGCCTGTTGCAATCCTTCTATCTGAGTAACTGATTGAACTCTTTGTAGCCCCCTGGTGTTCTCTGGAAAGTCAAACAAGATAAATTATTGGTCACTTGGCACACTGGATCATAGTACAGTTTTTCCTTCATGAAGAGATAAGAAATGAAGTGAAAACTGCTTACAGGGGTTTGCTCAGAATACAATCTGTGCAAAATGGCAGGCCAGCCAAAGCAAAGATGGATTTTCAAAGTGCTGTTTGGCATTTCTTAAGAGTCTGGCATTTCTTTAGCTAGTATTCAGATTGTGAGAAATTTTTATGGTATCATTTGCAAATTAGGCGTGCCAGTGTGTCTCAAGCTTCTGAATGTTTTTCTTGAGAATATTGTGGTTTAGCTGTATGTATTGTTAATTTAGATTCTACTCTTTATTATAACTCTGTCCTGAGAAATGCAGGTGCTGAGTGGCTGTGCTGTCCTTTCCCTAGGCACTCCTTCCTTTGCATTGTTCTTCTTGGAAGTAGACACCATTTCATTTCCACTTTGTTTTCTATGTCCATCTCAGCAATTATTGCCTCAATAGCTGCTCCAAGTGCCACTAGCTGAACATAATATAAACAATCCCATTCAGGGGCAGCTGATAGGCAGGGAGTTCAAGGTGGTAGCCTCATGGTGGAGACGTACTTTTGCAAATTAACATGGTAGAATTTCATTATTCTCACTGTAGTGGGTTTGCATAGCAAGGTTTTGATAGAGGGGATGAGGGAGCTACTGGGGTGGCTTCTGTGAGAAGCTACCAGAAGCTTCTGTCATATCTGATAAAGCCAATGCCAGCCAGCTCCAAGATGAACCTGCTGCTGGCCAAGGCTGAGACAGCCTGGAGGAGATTGAGCAGAGACATGATCACTCTCTACAACTACCTCAAAGGGGACTCTAGTGAGATGGAGATTAGTCTCAGCTCTCCAGTAATGAATGATAGAGCAAGAGGAAATGGGCTCAAGTTGCATGAGGGGAGGCTTAGATTGGACGTGAGGAAGAACTTTTTCACTGAGGGGTTGTTAGACACTGGGAGCAGGCTGCCCAGGAAGGTGGTGGAATCACCATCCCCAGAGATATTTAAAAGACACATATCTGAGGTGCTTAGGGACATTAGTGATGGGCTTGGCAGTGTTAGATTAGTGGTTGCACTTGATGATCTTAAAAGTCTTTTTGAACCAAAACGATTCTATGATTTTGTGACTTAGCAAATGGTGGTAGAACCTGTGAGATTAACATATTTGAGAAGGGGAAAAATGTATTACACAAGAACCAGCTTCAGTGGCAGAGAGATGAGTGAGAATGTGAGAGCAACAACTTTTCAGACACCAAGGTCAGTAAAGTGCGAGGAATCCTCTCCTGAGAGGATGGCGCAGCAGAGACAGTCTGTGATGAACTGGCCGTAACCCCCATTTCTTACCCCTCTTTGCTGCTAACAGGGAGAAGGGGTAGAGACCTGGGAAGAAGGGAGGAGTAGAGGGAAGGTGGTTTAAGATTTAGCTTTTTATTTCTCATTACTCTTCTCTGTTCTGATACATAATAAATGAAACCAATTTTCTCCAAGTCGAGTCTGTTATGACCATGACAGTAGTGGCTGAGTGATCTCCCTGTCCTTATCTTGACCCCTGACTGAGCCTTTAGCTTTATTTTCTCTCCCCTGTCTAGCTTAGGAGACTATGAGTGATAGAGCAGCTTTGGCAGGCACCTGGCATCCAGCCAGGGCTAAACCAGCACACTCACAAAAGGATTAGGGATGCATGGTCTCTATGAGTCATGAAAAGATAAGTCCAGGCAGTCCAATAAAGATCATACAAATACTTTCTTTTCTCAGTTTCTGTGACTAATTTATGGTTACTGATATTCCTCAGATGGCCAGAAATGTTTTACAGTTGTGTGTAACTCACACAGAGATCTTATGGTTGGACTTGATGATCAGAATAACAGTAGTTGAGTATTTCTTTGGGAATTATGAATAGTAAAATAGTCCCACTTCAGCAGTGAAATGCCCAGCTATATGATTTGTCTCCAGTCCGCCTTATAATTCACCTTAATTAGATTAGTCCACAACTGTTATCACCTGGGGAATGTTAATAGATTTGAAGAGCTGATCTGTGCTTTTACTGAAGTTTGAATTGTTTTTATTTCCTTTTATTTAGGGGGAAAAAATGTTGAAGTATAGTAGCTGTCAGAGAAATAATCACTGACACTTGCCTCTGAATGTTAAAGTCTTTTCTGTTGACATTGCTACCAAAAATCAAGTTTTTGCTGTAGTTCTTAAAGGGTAAAGTTCATCTCCCTGGAGAAGGCTTTCACAAAGGTTGTGCTGCAGTCAGGTCCCATTTAAGACTTGTTTGGTGGACTGTTGCAGTGATTTTGGCTAAGTGCATGCAAGCTAAGTTATAGTTTACCCTGCAGATTCATCAAGAGAGTCCCCTTGGCTGGCTTCTGATTACAAAATCTCTACTACAAATGTTAATGATGATGTTTAGAAACCTGGAATAGTGTTACTTGATTGCCAGGCTCTATGGGATTGAATATTGTCTAGAATATGAGTGAAAAATTATCTGTAACTTAGTATATTTTAAAGAGAAAGACTTAGTAGGTTTGATACAGGCAGATCCTCTGTATGTGGTCATGAGACATCACTATTTTTCTGATACTTCTCAGATTAGACTCCAGAAGGTGAAGAACTTTCATTGAACATTTGCATTACATTTTAATGAATTTTCTTTAAAGTTTCCTAGTAGTGCAAGTGTTTTTTCCTCTAATAATGTTCTTGTATTTGCATATATGTATGTAAAGTTATAAAACTATATTTCACTATTATATTAACATTGCATCAGCAATTTTTACTCACCAAACTGGGAAGATCAATCGTAAGGGAGAGTACCTCTGTCACAGTCTCTTCACTGACTTTTTCTGGGGTCTTCACAGACAATGTAGCTTTTACAAGGTAGACAGATACCACCAGAATTGCTAAGTAGATGGTGTTGAGAAACCAAAGTAGAGTGAGTTTATTTTGAATAGGAATGGTTTTCAGTGTTTATTGTTACCTTGCCTCCTCTGTTTTGTTTTTTTTTTAATGATTTGGTGATCTATCATTTTGGATAATACATGGTTTCAAACGGTACTTTGTCCTCAATTGCATATTATTCAAAAGAAGACACAGAATAAAAACTGAAGGTTCTGCTACAGGGGGTCTTATGTCTCTACATCCAATATTTTTTAGAATTATTTTTAAATGGGAAAAAAGACAAATAATTCAAAGTCTGCCTTATGTAGTCTGTTTTTGTTGTTTTTTTCAGTCTCTCCTTGGAACTTTTGTTAAAAGATGTGCATGATCTCTCAATTTATATATGGTGCAGATGCATAAGTGGATATCAGTGAATGTTATGTGTGCTTTTAAAGCTTGAGGTTCATTTACATTGAACTTCTTATACACAGCCAAAAGACTGAATATAAACTTAGAGGTTATAAAATGATCCTCATTTATACCATCTGTAGTCTAGTTTTGTCAGACCTTAGTGACATGAGGATTAGACTCACGTACTTCTAATGTAATATAGGTCAAATACCAGAGAATTTTTAACCAGAGGCTTTTTTTCTTGTGGAAAAATAATTTGACCATAGATGCTGAAACACAAGGAACTAGGAGCTCTGCATAGTTATTACATGCATCTTATGGTCCTTTCCTAATGGTGTTTGTCAAGGATTTGCTGGAGAGAGGGCATCTATTTTGGTCTGGGTATTTTGATATCAAAGCAAAACAATAGTTCATCTTTAGCTAAAATAGTCATGTCTTCTTTATTATGGTGCTTTTATCTATTATAGAAACTAGAACAAAGTGAAAGTTGTCTTCTCATAAAGAAAGATGATCAAATTACTACTTTATCTTTTGCTCATCTTCATCAACATTCAGTTTTGATTTATTTTTTTTGGCTCTGTACTTCTTGGGAGGAAGTATGGGCAGTTAAGCAGAAATACTTTGCAGGAATGTTTAAGATCATGAAGACCATTGATAAGAGACAGTGGTAGTAATGTAGATGCCATAAAGGAGTTTCCCTCACTACTGGAGAATGTGGCATACCTCTGAAAAAGATTTTTCTGTGGAAACAGTTATATATTCTGTGAAAGAATAGATAACTTGGGACTTGAGCATCCTTGTGAAGGAAAGAGAGTCAAAAACACACCATACTCCTTGTCGCTGTTACTCTGTTGGCTGTGAGATGGCAAATGAGCAGACCTCCACCAGTTTCACTTCTGAAAACACAGTGTGCAGATATCTCATTGCATATTGGTGATTGACTTCACACCTTCAGTCTTTTCATGCCTTAATTATTTTCTTTAACAGTCCTTGAAGGAATAGATAAGAAAATCAAAACAGAACTGGTAGCCAGATACCAACACCTTGCCATGCACATTAAGTTCAGATTGCCTGTTATTTCTGTTTTCTTGCACGCAGTTTCCAGTTCTGACAAGTGACCTGCCAAAAATCCTCAGCTACCCAAGTTTATTTATTGGATATACCTTGGATATAGCTAATTTCCTCTGTGGTTTTTTTTTAAATGTCTTCTACAACTGTAGTTCTTTGAAGCCACAATTAAATGGGATGATTCTGAAGTGGAAAGAGTAATTCTTTTGGAACTGGCTCTGTGAGCCACTTCACTTGTAGTGGCATAGCACTTTGTGTTTGGCACCTGTGAGAGGGCAATACTTTCCCTTAAGGTAGATCAGATGGCAAGTTTTGTGTTCTGTGAACATATAAAATGGTTATGTGCCACATCCTTGGAATTAGTGTACTTTGGGGATGTATTTCTTAAAATGAAGTGTATGACTGAAGGAATGTAAGGAGATTTGTAAAGCTTTAAAGCCTTTCTGTGTCCTTGTCTTGGCAGTTTATGATCAAGGCTCTTAAATGTGTTCAGCGAGATGTTGGCAGTCTAGGTATTTTTAAGGCAATATCTTACACTAAGTACATTGCCTCCTCAAAGTAGCTATCAAAAACAATTTTTTCTTGCAGTTGCCTGATTGCCAAAATCATTCCTTACAGCCTTTAAAGGTTAGACTGCCTTCCATTGGGGACTGGATTCCAACCACAGGATACCTTTCAAAAACAGGAGTTTGTGGTAGGTTGGATATTAACCCCAAGATATCTTTTAAAATCAGGAATGTGTGGCATTCATGTGCAAAACAAATAGACAAAATTTGCTGGGTAGCATCAACACACTGCCCTGGGAGTGAGCAACCACATTGTTACTTGTGGACGGTACCAGTTTCTCATGTGGAGAGCAAGTGAGAACTCTACTATGCTTACACAGAGTAGTAATACTGGTAAACTGTGCTGCTTTTACTTGGCCTTCTCTCTGCATCCGAGCAGATGATCTGGATCTTTGTCAGCCTGATGCATGCTCTGAGCATTATGAAAACAAATGCCAAGGAAAAAGGGGGAAAAAAAATAGAGCAAGTGTATTGAACAAAATGACACAGAGCTCCTAATGTTTCCCTGTGTTGTAGTCAACTTTAGATCTGTGCCTGAGGTCTTTGAGTCAGGGATGTGATTGTTTGGAGCAGATTTTCATGTGAAGGTCACAGAGAAGTCTGTGGTCAGAAGAAGGTACAGAGTTCCATGTTTGTTAAGGTCAGTACCTGTTGCTGGTCCAGACTTACCTCTGATTTCAGTTAGTGCATGGTGAGATCTCCAGCTGTCACAAATGTCATGCTTATCTTACAATGCTGTTATACTGTGAAATCAGATTTCCTGTTAAAAGTAAACAGACCAAAAGACTATTAAAATTTGGTCCTTGCATGGATATTTTTGTGTTTCTAAAACCCTATAGTTGGTAGGTTTTTTTTCACAAGAATGTTGTTATATTTGTTTAAACAGTATTTGTAGAAATGGAAGCTCCTTTTCAAAGAGCAGAAAAAGCAACATGACAGCTGCTGGCAGAGTAATACAATTTTTTCAAGGAAGAAGTAGGATCTGGGAATAAAGGGGCAGACCTCTAATGTACAATTGGCAATGGAAACCCCAAGGGCTGTGGGCAGCTGCCATGCTGTTGGCGCACATCACCAGTGACTGCGGCTTCTCCTGTGGCAGGGGCAAGGGGTGTTAAAGGACATCCATCCATGAGATATCTGGAGGCTATTCCAGTCCTTTCAGGAGGAGACTTCATTTTCTTATTATTTAGACTAAAGACACACAGAGAATTTGAGTTGCTTTCTGTCTCTAGGAACTCATTTGCTGTTCATTTACCAACTAGGTAACATGCAAGCTATATTGTGAGTTGACAGTTTTTCCTCAAGAAATGTTGACACTGTTACAAATTTGCTGTTCTTTAGCTACAGCACAGGGTTTATTATTAATAGTAGTAGTTTCTTCTTAATAATAATTCTGTGATGGATATCATACCTTGGAGACTAACAGCTCTATATGCAAATAAAGCACATCCACCTAGATGTAATGTCACTGGAAACAAAAAGTCAAAGCTCTGCAGGTGTATGAGAGACAGGGAATGTATTACAAGAGCATGCAATATAAGATAAGTAGGATAGGAAGACAAATGTGCCACTCCAGGAGAGGCAAACCAGCTGTCTATCATATCTGCTCATTTTCTCACCTAATGTTAATAGGACGAAAAATACTTACGTGATGCTCGTTGTCTATGTGATTGAACTAGTTCAAACAGAGAGAATTACCCTGATGTTGTCATGTCAAGGAGGTCATAAGTAACAATGAAAGTAAGAACAATTGCATAAAATCTTTTTGCAGCATGAGAAAATATGGGAGAGAAACTTGAATAGCTTTTATTTTAAAAATACTAATATTTTAAAAATAGTTGTACTTTATATTTCATTGAACTAAACATATGCAGAATCATTTAGAATAAAGCAGTGGGTATAGGTAAAGTGAGAAGCAACAGCTTGTTAACTGCAATTCTTCTGCTTATTATGGGCACCTGTTGTCACTTTCAAAATACATTTCAGTTACAAAAATCCAATTTGGTTAGCTAATTTCAAGTCAACACATGTACAAAATAGACACAGTTTCCTTAAGGATTTAGTAGGGATGTGTGTTCATGTACACACTCATTATATTTATGTAATGTGTATACACATTATACGTGTATATCTGTATGTATATATACATTGTACATGTATCTATATGACGTAAAGACATTGATCTGTATTAGTAAGCAAAGGTGGTTATTGGTTTATTTGCTTTTATGTTTAATTTTTGTTCCCCACTGTACACTCACCTTTTTTCTTTGATACATACACTTACACATCTCTTAATCTTCATTATCATTAGTAAACCATGTGTGCCAGTGTGTTTCATATACTATATGCATATACTTGTAACCATGAGTGAACATCAATCTACTTATCAGGAGATTGCATGGTAGGATTGCTTGATACAGCAAATAGATGATGCGCAGTGATCCTAGGCAGATTGTCCAGTTCCTTTTTGTAAGTGCTTTGTTTCAGTCCTCATATGTTCCTTTAAATAATTCAGTAGTTTTATAAAAGCATGGGATTGGAAGAAGCCTTTGCATAGAATGATTTCTGTACTCTGCTGCTGTAGGCAATAGCCTATTCTCCTTTATTAGTTTTCTTATTTCAGTCCTTGGAACAGTTAGGTCTTTTGCCATCGCTGCTTGGAAGGTGGATTCATATCAGCACTTTGAAATGTAGCATTTGAACTGTAGCATGATTTCTTAAGGGAACAAAAAGCCAGGAATTCCATCGAATGTTTAGTATTGTATATTCTCAATAGACTTATATTGCATCACATCCTTTGCACCCTGCAAAGGTGCCAAGTTCATCTGTAGTTTCAGAAATACTCAGGCCAGATAAAGGAACACGGTTTTCCAGGTGGAGCAAATTTTGCTGTAATCAGATATTTGCCATCAAGTATTCTCAACTCTGTATTGGTGCAATAGTCTTTTGCAAGCACATTTCCATAATGTATATGAAAGTGAATGCTGGAGGAAACCTTTATCTTCAGAGCGTGTACATGCTCCCCAGTAAAGTGGATGAAGGATCAGAGATTAAAAAAAAAGGAAAAAGGCTCACTGTTACTCACTACGATGCAATCTAGTTTCCTTTCAGTAATAAAATCCATCTAGATTTGGTAAGGAACTCTAGGAGCTAATTCCCCTTGTTATTAGTTGTTTCTCCCTTTCCTATATAGCAATTATGTACTGTATGTTCTAGGGATTACGGAGATGAGATCTCAGTAATGACTGTTGTATTCTAGATGAAGGACTTCTGCTCTTGGAAGATTGATTGGTATTGTATTTTCAGTCATCTCCTTTAAAAACTACAGTGAAATTAGGAATAAGAAAAATCCTTTGGATTTTAGTGATCTTATGTTAGAAAATGTGGGGGGGAAAAAAAGGTGTCAATAGCATGTAATGAGTTTTAATCACCAAACTTGATTCTGCTTGGAAGAGCTACTCAAAATTTCTTGTCTGAGATTTGAATAAATAGTTACATTCCTAAGTGCATGATGGGCTTTCTATGACAGTCTCTTTCTAAGAAACTTGATCATCTTCCTGGCCAGAGACTGACTGGACTATGTTTTGTTGTTTGCAGCAGTAGACCAAAATGCATTAGAGGAAAAGAAAATGGAAGTTTGAAAGCATAATTACGTCATCTTAAAAATAGATATACATAAATTATTGTCACTTTGTTTTTTCAGTTAGAATAATACAGATATTTCCTTTGCCACAAGTCAAGGCTTTTCCAAATGAAGCATCTGTACAGATGGAAAGTGTCGGGAAGTAACTGTGGTTCATAAACTATAATTTGTGTTCCCACTATATTTTCAATTAGGAAATGTTATCAATTGTTTCATTCATGATTAGTCCGTCGCACTGGAAGTGAATGCATGGATTTTCCTCCCAAGTGTCATTTAACAATATTTTCCCTTTCAATTTTGTACATAAACAAGTTTTTAAATGTTGAGGGTAACACTTCCTCACCTATCCTTAATTTGTGATGAAAATAATTTTTAAAGGTTGGGGTTTTTTTTTTGCTGGATCTGCCGTGTTTGCAGCATTTTAATATGTAATCAGTTCTTGAGGAGAGTGTCTAGCACCTTTAGGATTAATTAAACTTAATTCCTTATAATCGAGTTAACAATTAAAAGAGAGCTATTGAGGATGCTGAGTGTTGCACATTTGAAACCGTTTTTTCATCTCTATTATACAACTATGCATTATATAAAAAGGAGCTCAAAGAATCCTTAAGACCCTAATTCAAAAGCTTGTTGAACTTGTATGGAAAGCAACCTGTTTGGGGCACTATATTGGCCTTTACAATGTACTTAACAGATTAGGCCAGGACTTCCTTGAAGTTTTATTCGTAAGAGATGACTTCCTGTATAAGATAGCGGCTTTGAAGCTGATTAATGTGTGTGATACTAATTTTTAATAGAGTAGAACAGAGGCAATCTGTGAAAACACAAACAATAAGCAAACCAAACTAATTAGGCAATATACAAAAGACTGTGTGGTACATAAATAGCCAGCAACTTCCTTTAGCATACCAGCAGTTTTGCTTTTTCAATAACCAGTAAACCAGTTTGGTGCTTCAGTACCTGTGTCAACATGCTAAGTAGGAAACAGAGAACCATAAAGCCAGAAGTAAAAATGGGTCTTCTGTGAGTTGAAGCTGTTAGTGAAAGTAATGATAGCTTTGTGTTTATGGGTTGGCAATAAAACTCCTCTCCGCAGAAGGGATAATTCAAGCTTATATGTTATCTAAGTGCATAGGTTTTGGGACATAGACTCACAGAATGGTAGGGGTAGGAAGGGACCTTTAGAGATCATCTAGTCCAACCCCCCTGCCAAAGCAGATGCACCTAGATCAGGTCACACAGGAATGTGTCCAGGTGGGTTTTGAAAATCCTCAGAGAGGAAACTCCACAATCCCCCTGAGCAGCCACATGCTTTACATTTTAGCCAACATACAAGGCAAAAGTCACCTTAATTCTTAGGGTAATCCTTCCTTTCTCTATCTCTTCTTTAGTATTTTAAAGTGTCTAAAACTGAATTGGAAATACACAAAGCAGCTGTAGACTCAGCACCTGTAGTCAGGTATTAAATGTAAATCAAGGAAACATCTTAAAATAACCTCATAAGATGACAACATTTGCTGTGTTTTAAAGTTGTTGATTTTTCAAATTACAAGTCTGCTTTCATATGAGGATGTTATCAGAAGGCATATAAAATATTTTTATCACTTTTATTTGTGATTATAGAGAAATGAGTTTATTTTGGAAGTTACTAATTTTTATGTAGTTGGGATGGAGGGAGGCTCTAGTTGATCTTGTTTACGTACCAAATGTAGTACATTTTAGGATGTTTTAGCAAATGCAAAGAAAAGACAAGTTGTACGGTAGTTGGATCAAAATATGCCTTCAAATTTTAACGAGATTCCTATTTAAAACAAAAGAGAGACAACCAAAAGGTAACTGTTGCCACTTTGTTCATATTTTGTATCATTAAGTCAACTGTTACATCTAATATATAAAATCATATACTCATCTCAAATCTTTGCCAGACAAAACAAGGCAATTTTAAGACGATAGCACCTTTGATGGTGTTAGCTAAAAACCATGTTGTTTGAACAATTACTTTTATCTTTTGTTCCTACATTTTCTCTAGCAATTTCTTCTGTATGATCTATAAAATGTCCAACATGACCAGTGTCTAAGCAGAATAGGCCTGGCTTTTAGTGGTGATAAGTACCTCCAATAGTCGTCTTTAGCCTTAGCAGCTCCCAGCCTTTGAAGATGAAGATATTTCAATGTTATCCTTGGAGTTTTCTTCACTTCTTTCATAATCGAGTTAGGCATTACTGGCAAGTACAGTTACATTGTTGTTGCATTTTGCCTTAGGGTGGGTGAAACAATGGCTCTATGCGTGGAAGTTACACTACTAAGAAAACCAATCAGTTTTGACCAATCAGTGCTATTCTTGCCTAGACGGAAGGGACAGAATGAAACCTCTACCAAAGTACAGCTGCTTGTATTGCTATGCTTGAATATTTTGTTTACTGCTTTTGCAATAATAAAAAAAACCCCGACAATGTGTGATCCAATCCATCCAGTGGCATGATATAACCTACCTAACTGCAGTTAGGACTAAGGACTTAAAGTACAGCAGCAGGGTTATAATCAAATAGAAGTGTTTTTCTGCAAAATCTCAAGCTTGATTCTTTTTAGCTGCTTAACAACAGAGAGTTGGTTTGTCATACCCACTTTTCCCCATAATTTTTACATATGCATGAAGAAACAGTTTTCTTGCGGTCGTTTAATTGTTCAAGGGTTGATGCTTCAGGGTGATGAGCTCAACTGATGTTCTGAGCCTTAACACACTGTGAGGAAGCGTAGCCCCTGCTAAATAAATGTCAGCTGTCAAGTTTGGGTTTTAGGTATGCATACTTATATCTTAATTCTTAAAATGACTGCTGATTTTGTTGTGAAACATGAAGGCTCTGTCTACTCAGAGCTCATCTTAGGACTGGAATCTTTATGAGTATCAGTCCACCTCTTTAACAACAAAATATATCTCAGGAAAATTTTCTCTTTCTGCCTCTTTTAGATGATTGATTGTCTATTTAGATTTATGGAAAAACATCATTAGAGCTGGATGCCCATCAAGTAGTTCAAATAACACTCTACTGATTGAGTATTTAATACATCTTTTCTTTATTTGAATATGTTGTGTCTCCGTAAAATAACTGGGGGGAATCTCCCTGTGAATGAACCTAAGCATCCCACACACATCTGCATGTTTTTGAAATAAAACTCATTTGGAAAAAAGGTTTCTAAAAAAAAGTCTAAAACAGAAGGTAAATGGTTTTACTGGTAATTTCTACTTCAAGCACTAGGATGACATGCTTTTTTCAGTTTTATAATTGAGATATAATATAATATATTATTGAGATCTCAAGAGATACTCTATTTGTTAAATTGATATTAATTAGAAATGAGAGCGCAATTTGGAAGATTTAGATTTGATTAAATTCTCAAGAAAAGCCCAGATAGCTCTAATGCAGAGAGCTTAAAACTACTTTGTATTCCTTCTGCACTGAGTAGCAAAGCAACTTTTCTGCACAGTTTCTATTTTTTAATAATTTGAAGCTCTCAAATGAGTATTCAGATTCAATCTGATGGTGCCTGTAACTTCAGTTGAAGTCAGCAAGAAGTGATGATTTGATGTAGAGTCCAACAGTCTCTGAGATTACTGTGGAGGAAATAATTTGAAAGAGTGTTGGATGGTCTGTACAGGGCCTACTGATTGCTGCTTCTGGAATTAAATCTGCCTTACCAGAGTACAGTGTGTTTTTGTTGAAAGTATGTTGAAAGCCTTCCAAAAAGGCCTGATAGTGAGTGATTGAGCATTTCCTGACATCCATGACAAGACAAAACGATTCCAGCTGTTCTTGAGATGCACCTAACGCTGTGGTGAAAATTGCCGGTTTGTACATCTTCTTTAAGGTTTAAATGTGATGGTATTTATTGTTTAAATGACTCTTGTTAAGTAGTTGCTAGCACAACAGACAGTTTTAGTAATGCTGGTTTTGTTTGTAATCTTTTAAGGTTGTGCTGGTGAGGTGGAATGAACCATTCCAGAAATTAGCAACCTGCGATGCAGATGGAGGAATATTTGTTTGGATACAATACGAAGGCAGATGGTCTGTGGAGCTTGTGAATGATCGTGGGGCACAGGTTGGTATGCATGTTTTCTCTGCAGTCAAAAGCGGTCAAGTCCTGAGAGGCAAAATGAAGAGGACAAGGAATAATGGTGCTTTATATTTCTTGAAAAGCACAGGAGAAAGCAAAACATTTTGTTATTGAAAGGAACATGTAAAGACAGTTTGCAAGGACAATTGCTTTTATCCAATAGCAGTGACATCAGAGCTACAGCTACTGGGCTAGTAGTTGGGTTGATAAGTTCTGTGCAGTGATACTTTTTATTGAAACAACAAAAAATTCCTACATGGCCCATGTGTCTATTTTCTTGTCTTTGACATGTTAAGGTAAGCGACTTTACATGGAGCCATGATGGGACTCAAGCACTTATCTCCTATAGAGATGGATTCGTGCTGGTCGGTTCAGTCAGTGGACAAAGACACTGGTCTTCAGAAATAAACTTGGAGAGTCAGATCACCTGTGGCATATGGACTCCAGATGACCAACAGGTAATGGGGCTTTTAGAGGTATTCATTGGATTGCACTGATATGCTATAGAATACACCTTTTAAGTTGTTAAGTGAAATGGTCACTTTTTAAGAACAGTTTCCCTCAAAACTGGTGCTCCCACAGATAACAAAAAATTAATTAATCCTCTCATTCTCATTAGGCAAGTGTGATAATGTAGCATTATCTCCCCTCATTTTTCAGCCTGATGCACATGCAGTCTTATTCAAAGTTAGTTGTTTGGGACAAGAACTTGTAATTGTACCCTTAATTCATTGATAACAGCTATCTTGAAAATGCATACTATCCTGGAGTAGTACACGCCTGCATATAACTGTTCAGTCTGCATTTGCAGCAAAAGCATTTCCAGTGATGGATATGGTTATGTTTACAGGAGCAGATGGATCCAATTGATGGATTATCAGGGACCTCTCAGCCTTATGCAAACAATATAGTTTAAAAGAAGGCCATTTTCCCAACCATTGTGTCCAAAACCTGCAGGGCTTTGAAAAAGCCAGTTAAAAAATTCTTTACTCTTTTTTACTAAAGAAGCATATAACATTAGTCACATCACCATTTATAGCAGAGCATAAGCCAGCCCATTGGTTTCATTTGTAGAATTTACAATAGCCCTTTGCCATTCACTGTTGAATGGCAGGTCTTTCCTTCTGCCTGCTTGCTGTCATTATGTTTAATGTGTGTGTAATATAGCACTGAAAGAAATGATGGGAGTAGAATAGTGCAAAGGGAAACTGTGTTATGATTACAACTGGATTCATAGAATCATACAATGGTAGGGGTTGGAAGGGACCCCTAGAGATCATCCAGTCCAACCCCACTGCAGAAGCAGGTTCACCTAGATCAGATCGCATAGGAACATGTCCAGGTGGGTGTTGAAGACCTCCAAGGAAGGAGACTCCACAACCCCTCTGGGCAGCCTGTTCCACTGCTCCATCACCCTCACAGTGAAATAGTTTTTTCTTATATTTAAGTGGAACTTTCTGTGTTCCAGCTTCATCCCATTACCCCTTGGATTCTTTTCTTTCCTTTGTTTTCCACCACCATGAAAAGGTGCTGCTGACTTTAATTCATAATACTATAAATCCCTCCAAGATAAGAGTTATTTTTGGAATTGCTAGTGGAATATAATAGCACTAATAATATGCATTTCAGCAGCATCTAATAATTTTAGAGTGCTCTACAAAGAATAATGAATTAATTACTGCAACACTGCTCTTAAAAGCCAGGGAGTTTAACTGCCTCTTTTTGAATCTGGGGAAATGTAAATCTTGACAATAAATAATTTAAACTCAAGAGGAAAAGACAAGCAGCAGAAGCAGGAAGGAAACTAAGATATAGCTCTTGGTCCTATGTTTTAATCATGAGGCTGCCCCATTTGTGTGATACTCAGTTGTTGCTGCTGCATTTGGAAGTGCCTTCATTTGAGTGTTTAGTTTGAGGTGACTGCCTTTAATTCAGTTTAGCCAATATGCTTGTACTTTCCAATCTGGATACTCTATAAGTGGTTACTCCAGGAAACAAACACTTGTTCAGTGTCCAGATAAGCACATTCACGCAGCTGGAATTGGCCATTATGTTTGAAAATCACTCGCTTGAGTTACAGACTGCTACTGAAAAACTCACTGAAATAGAGACCAAAACCAGCCACGAGCTTGATGTTTATCTGCACAGTTCTAACTATGGGGTTACCATGTTAAGTGGCGATGGATCCTTGTACTGTTCTGTGGAGTTAGTGGAAAGAAGTGATCTTCTGAAATGTGCTTAGATATATTTGCCTCTGGATGCACAAAGAAATACAATTCACTGAAGTATTGAGAGAAACTATGCTCAGTTCAAACTGAATAAATAAGGAAACTAGAGGAGGGAGGGACATTGTGTACATTACACACAAATAAGCACATACGGAAATGGATATTCTTACTAGCTTATCTTATCTAATATTTCTCCTGATTTGTATCTGTGCACATAAGAACAGAATATTATTCTAGTCTAGAGTAGCTTCAGCATCTTCCCTATTGCTTAATGTAATGTGCATGTCAGTACCCAGTGAGTGACAGATAAATGTCAACATTTAAATTCATGTTTTCATACTATTCTTTTTGTCACCCTTCTGGCACTATGAAGATTGCTAGTGAAAGTATTCCTGGAAAACATTGCACACCATGGTCCCATGACCTTTAACACAATTATCTTGGAAAATTAAATTTCCAAGGGGAGCATATTGTTCAGTATCAGTTTTCTATTGTCCTAATGAAATTTTGTGCAATGCAGTCTGGCAGTTCGCCTCACTCTTCAGTTCTCTTAATTTTCTCCCTCAGCCCTTTGCTGCATGTGTCCTTCTCTTCCAGTCTCATTTTTCATCTTTTGTCTGTCTGTTCAACACCAGCAGGCTATTGCCTCTGTCACTCCTCACCATAGCTGAATGACAGCTCGGTGGGAGGCAATTTTCTACCACCATTTTTCTGTTGAAGGCGAGTAGATTGGAGCCTACAGTATTGCCAGCCGTCTTGCTTGATAAGAGAGTATGTGACCTCTGGGTTTGTGTCCTTGCTATGCATTGACACAGGCATTTAAATAAAGCACCTAAAGTTGGGGCTGATGCCACCTGTGGTTGAAACTTCTCAATTAATGTTTCCCAAAGTCTTTTGAGAGCGTGGAGACGGGATGAGAGTTAGAGAGATGGCCAGGGTGGAGTACAGTCCTTCTGAAACAGAGCATATAGTTGTATCCTTGAACTGATTTGGTAAGTGCTTTACCTCAGTGAAGTTATTAACTGATTTTATTAATACTACTTTTTATTAGTATAAGATGCAATGGTTCTACAGTTTCTTTTAGGAGAGAGTGGTATCATTCTGACTGTGGCTCTGTTTTTCAGGATTTCTTGAGCCCTCCTTGTCAGCTAGGGACAAACTTACTGTCAGTCATAGGACAGCTGATACAATCTGGTTGACTGACATGCTTTCTTTCTCAGCATCATGTACCATCAGATGATCTTCTCCTGAAGGTCATCAGCAGATTTTTGCTGTGGTTCATGCTCAGGTCCTGAGTCTGGACTTTGAACTAGGGGCTTCTTCACCTAATTCCATATATAGGCTTTTTGGTTGTGATTCTGCATGTTTATTGTAGAGGACTAGAAGTTAATTTTCCCACTTCATTGTGTGTTTGTAGTCCTGATCATTTGTTTCCTGCTCTGGAATACTGTAACCAGAGCACCTCTCTGTCCAAGGCAGAGCCCCATTATATCACCAGCCTCTTGAGGATAATAAGCAAATGCATACATAGGAAGACTTGACAAGACGAGGTCCTCTGTGTCTCAAGTTGAGTGCCACACTCAAGATCAGACAGATGGGATCGCTCAGGAGTGTGACCTTCCTTTCACTGTTTTGAAAAGTATTTTTGAGGCAAGTATTTTTCTCTTGAGAAGGCTCACCTAAAATCATGTAGGAATGAAGTTTGAAATATCCGAGAATGCCGTACCCTCTCTTGAGACAGTTCTGTGTTGTTGTACCATGCTTTTGGCAAAAAGCAAGTGTACATACCAGGTAGAATCAATGACTCCCAAGTGAGAAAAACTTCAGTTTTGTCTAGCCAAAGGGTTTGTTTATAATTATAGAAGCAATGCCAGTAAGTAATTGAAGATTTTTCCTAAGCTCACAAATCACATAAAATATCTTTGCAGTGCTTCATCTCTCCTCCTGCATGCTTGCTGAGTTCCCAGTGACATTTTTCTGTCAACTTCTGCTGTCATTGGGCCATCTTCTCCCAGATTGTACCTATTAAAGAGGCATATCACAGTTCACAATGGAGAAAGGTACAGTGTCAGAGAACTTGTTGGGAACTGTAGAGGGATCTGATTATCGTCTCGTTTATAGCAGTGTAGTGTGACTCTCTGGACTTCACTGTGACTGTTTCTGGTGCCTGTTGTGGGTGACTCACTCTTAAGAGGCACTGAGAGACCCATCTGTCAGTTGGACAAAGGGTCACGAGAGGTGTGCTGTCTGCTGGGAGCCAAGATCCAAGACATGGCTGAGAGAGTGCCATGGCTTGTCAGGGATGCGGGCTACTATCCCCTACTCCTCTTCCACGTGGGGATGAATGATGTAGTGAGGCACGATATCTCCAGAATCAAGAAGTATTTTAAAGCAAGTGAAGGGTAGAGAGGCACAAGATTTTTTCTCTTCCATCCTGTCCACCAGAGGAAAAGAGGAAGTCATGAATGCAAAAATTGCACAAGTTAGCTCCTGGCTAAGAGACTGGTGCTGGCAGGAAGGTTTTAGTTTTTATGACAGTGAAACTTTCTTTAGTGACTGTAATTTGATAGGGCAGGATGGAATATACCTCTCTCATGCAAGGCTACAACCTCATTGCAGTTACTGAGACGTGGTGGGATAGCTCACATGACTTGATCGGCTTGAGAACTGGGCAAACTCATGAGGTTCAACAAGGACAAGCGCAGAGTCCTGCATCTGGGAAGGAACAACCCCATGCACCAGTACAGGCTGGGGATTGACCTGCTGAAGAGCAGCTCTGCAGAGAGAGACCTGGGAGTCCTGATTGATAACAAACTAATCATGAGCCAGCAATGTGCCCTCATGGCCAAGAAGGCCAATGACATCCTGGGATGCATCAACAAGAGTGTGGGCAGCAGGTCTAGGGAGGTTCTACTCCTCCTCTACTCGGACCTGCTGAGGCTTCATCTGGAGTCCTGTGTCCAGTTCTGGGCTCCTCAGCTCAAGAGGGACAGAGAACTTCTGGAGAGAGTCCAGCGCAGGGCCACCAAGATGATCAGGGGACTGGAGCATCTTCCTTGTGAGGAAAGGCTATGGGAACTGGGGCTGTTCAGTTTGGATAAAGAGGAGACTGCAGGGGGATCTCATTAATATTTTCTAACTAGTGGATATCAGGAGATTGGAGCATCACTTTCTTCTGTTTTATCTAGTGATAGGACAAAGGGTAATGAGATGAAGCTGGAACACAAAAAGTTCCATTTAAACATAAGAAAAAACTATCTTACTGAGCCCTGGCACAGGCTGCCCAGGGAGGATGTGGAGTCTCCTTCTCTGGAGGTTTTCAAAACCCACCTGGACTATTCCTGCGTGATTTGATCTAGATGGACCTGCTTCTGCAGGGGTTGGACGTGATAATTATTAGAGGTCCCTTCCGACCACTACCATTCTCTGATTCTGTGTGTGAGAATGGAATCAGGAGGAAATCACTTTACAATAAGGGAATCACTCTCCAAGGGAAGCCTTGATGAAAATAAATTGGTATATTTTAATTCCTGGATATCCCAAGAGGTGCTATTAATCTGTATTTGTTCCCTACATCTCAGCTAGTGTAAATTATTAGACTTTACTGTCAGCCATAAGAGCTTATTTCTGTTTCCCCCCTCTCCTCTTTTCTATTGTAATCTTTTATTTGAGGAAACCTGGGGACTGGCCAAGATTCTCTTTGGCCAGCACATGACAGACTGCAGGTCTGTGTGAACTTTGCCAGTGCACTTCCTTCTGTTTGCTTTGTTTAAAACAGGTGTACAAGCAGTTAGCTGATTTGATTTCCATCCCACTGGGTGCAACGTTAGCTATTGTATGTGGTCGCATCACAATGCAACATGTATTAGTACTAAGAATGTGTAAATACCAGCCCCAAGTTTCAGCCTGTTCTGTGTCTAATAATACAAAATTCTGCTCTTGGTAGAAGAGAAAAGCAGCATCCCATTAGGAAGAGGTACAGTGTGCACTGCAGGGTGTTACAAGACACTGGAAGAAAATTATGAGACCAATAGCAGATGAAACCATTTTGTATCAAAACACAAGATGCAGTGATGGTCTGTATGTCAGGGGTTTTTTAAATCATTTGTAGTTTGCAGTAGCTGTGCAGGAACTCAGTTTCTGTGCTGTTAGTCACTCCTGCTCCCAACACTTGCCATCTCTACTCCCATGGCAACCACAGAAATGTCACCATCTTTTCCCTTGAGAGGCATGAGGCAGGGGCAGGCTTCAGCTCCTCACAGCACCCTGTCTGCAGCAGCGCATCAGGAGCCCAGGACCCAAAAAGGAGCTTCATGTGAAGGAAGAGATGTGTGCTGCTTTCTGGGTCTGTAGATCTATGTGATAGTACAGCACTTGGTCCCTTACTTTTCCTGGATAGGATGAGCACCATGCTGTGCTAAGTGGCGGCTATGAGGTAGGAGCTACAGCACAATTCTCCCCAGGAGGTTGGAGCTAATTAACAAGAAGCACTGACAAACAGTTACCAGTGGCACTGGGTATTTCATGCACTTGCTTCTCGGGCTCCTTGGTTTTTTGTGTGGTTTCATTCCCTGGCAGGAGTTTTAACTAATAAATCCAATATAACAGAGTCTGGTTTTGCATCCTTTCATTTTCATCTGTGGACTATGATTTGCAGTTGCTACCACCTTTTCAGGGAAATAGTTGTTCTGAAAAACTCCTCAGCTGAAAGCAAGGATAGTTGCCTTACTTAGCTTCCAGGAAGTGGCTTAAAAATAAGGACATTGTGAATGTTTTAAAATGTTGCACGTGTTTAGGCCATGATGTCATCTTCTCACCTACTACTTCTTTTGCCTGCTGCTCTGAAAGAGGAGTTTGTGCTTCCATACTCTCTAATGTTTTGGTTTTGATCAGGTGCTGTGGTGCACGTCCGATTCTGCCAGTTGTTGCTATTGTGCTAGTCACACTTACCAAGTTTAATTATGCTCAGACATCTAGCATAGTGTGAGGAAAAACACCTCTTAAGACAGCCTTCTAATGAGTTGACAGAATGATGAAAGGGACCTACAAACAGGCAACTGGGACAGTATAGGGAAGGCAACTATTCACCTGAATGACTGTGAATGAAAGGAAGATAAAAGAAATTAAAATAACCTGTAAAGTTTGAAAGCCTAATCAGTTCTTTTGGCAATGCAGTTTTTGTAAGCATTGATATTAGAATACTTTTTTCCTTATTAAGGATCTCTAAAGGTTCACATAAAGGGCCTTCAAAATGCCAGCGAGTATTTATATTTTTGTGTCTTAACCTACAAAAAATACATCTTTTTCCCCATCAGTTTTGAATGAAGAGACTTTCAAATGTATGTTTACCATGACTAAGGCAACTCAGAATGGCACTGTTAAGATATTCTTTGAGGAAGAACTGACAGACTTATTTTCATTGATGGATGAATTACTCAGATTACTGGGAAAAATGGCTAGAGGCTTTTTATAGCATTGAAGAAGCGTCATTAATTAAGTAGGCAGTTTATTCAAGCTAGAAGGACTGCAGATGATGGTTAAACCGCATATAAGGATTTTAACATGCTTTATAATTGAGCAGTACTATTAAAATGCAAAAAGAGGACAGGGGAAGGAGACTTCAGCCTTCTGTTAAGATAAATCTACTTATTATATAAAACAACAGATAAACAAAACCCACCACAGCTTAATTGTCTTTAATATTTTGGACTATTTTTAGAAGCATTTGAAATCTTTAAGGCAGACTTGCTATTAAAATTACTGATTTCTGTTGGTTTGTGCTAAGGGTTTTGTGGATATTTGTTATCCTATTTTATCTTTTTATAGACAAAAGAAATGAGGGTTTTATATATACTTAAAAAGTTTAATGTTATATACTTGAATGTTTTTGCAGAGATTTTGTATTCTTTGATGTATTTATACGTGCTGAAAGCTAGGAACACTTTGCTTTTGTTCTTTTCATGGTGACTTGATTTTTTATGATGCCACATAATAATGACAGATTTTTGTGTGCAAAAGTAACGTGAATCTTAAGTGCTAGTTAGCCTTTCTTTCTCTTGTCTCTTTTTATTGTGTTGTTTTAAAGCTGCATTATGCAACTATTTCTGAAATAGTAGATCTCTCAGAGGGGTTGTTTTTTGGGTTTTTTCCCCCTGGTGTCTATACCTAGTTTTATTAGCATTGTGTTTCCTTTGCCTTTTTGTCTCAAGTAGGTTTCACGCATCATTCTGCTGAGAATACAGCTTCTAAAAAGAAGGAAGGAGAAGAGTTAAACAGCTTGGTGCATGGTGCCTTTTTTCAGTTGTGCTCTCCTTTTCTCCCTAGCAATAAGCAGCTACACTGCAGATTTCAGTATTAAAATGAGAATTTTACAGGTTTTGCCTAGAGTTTTGGGGGTGGGGTAGACAACAAGGATGTTCTCCTTGGAGCCTCTATGTTTCATCTGTGGCTTCAGGAGCTGTGGCATCTCTCTGTGAGTTTATTCCAGAAACATTTTTCCTGCTAGAAACCCTAGCTGATGCTGCACAGTTACTGAGCGGGTAATTGAAGGAGCAGAGCAACAAGGTGATGCTTCAATGTGCTTTCTTCTTCCCACTCGCTTCATCTGTGCCTTGCCTAATCTTTCCCTTGATGCTCTTCATCCAGCCTATAGTGGCAAGACACTGAGAGAGCTGACAAGATGCTGCCATTTGTTCTAGTCATGAGGGCTGTAACAACATGGGGGATGTTTATGGGCTGACAGCATCCTGGCTCATGTTTTCTCAGTAGCTCTTGCAGTGTTTCGTGTCAACACTGTTTTAGATGAGTCTTGCAAAGAATTTTTTCCCTTAATGACTCTGTCTGAAAGGAGTAACACAACTGTTTTAATGTTTTGCTCATCCTTGTAGACAGGGTATTTGATGTTTGTTACTGCAAAAAGGCAAATGGCTGAGTGGATTTCTCTATCCCCAGTGATGTACAGTGTACTAGGACATATAGACGACCCTCAACAGTGTATCTTGTAACTCTTGATCTAACAGGACACTCAAGATGGGTCATGATATCCTTATGTAAGTTGACCAGAATCTGGGATTTGTTAAGTTCTGCACAATCTACCACATCTACCCCTCCCTCAGGAAAGAAAGGATGTCAATAGCAGTGGCAAAGGGATGGAGAGATGAAGACTTGTTGTGCTGTTCAACTCATTGGACAGTTAATGTCTCCACTTAGCATTATTATACTCAATGCTGTTTTACATTATTGGAGCATCACAGAATCTTAAGGGTTGGAAGGGACTTTGAAAGATCAACTAGATTGGTGAGCACAAATAGAAACACAACCAGTCTCTGTGGGAAGTGTCAGGAGGAAAGAAGTAATTTGTCTCTCCACTTACCTTGCTGGCACTTGTACAGAAAGATTTGATGACATGGTCTGAAATCTTCAGTTCTTTAGGACAGGAAATATTTACTTGAAACTATGTTTCTGAGAAGCTCTCTGTTAAGATTCAGCTGTGGGGTAAGTACTAAGAACAAAGATCTACAGTGCACCTCTGCCAAGTAACAGCACATAGTTATGCTGCCTTTTAGGCAGTGCAGGGAAAAAATGGAACTTCCTACAGGAAGCTTCTCTAAGAAAAAGTTATGTGAAAGGTAGGAAAATTGCTGTATTTTGTTCATTTAAATTTTCAGTTGATCAGGAGAGGGCATGTGAGTGGAAGTATAACTTTTACAGGGGAAAAAACTCCTCAAACTGTTGACAGCATTTTTCAGAAACAGTCTGTGTTACCTGTTGCCAGAGTTGCTTGGCTGAGACTGCTTCAGCCCCAAGGACCCCTTTGGTTCATCCAGAGTTTTGTCATCTTCTAAATTCAAAAGAAATGTAGCTACCAGAGTAGTTAATTTGAACTTTATTATCACTTGGACTTGATCCCTCAATGTTTTCCAAGTTAGTAAGAAACCAGGAGCCAAATGGCATCTTGACCTTGGGTCAGATGCATTCAAGTCTGTGAGTAGTCTGTGGAGGGAAGAAGGATTAGAGTGAGTGAATCGGGAGGAGGAGATTTGTGGATTTCTGCACTAAGTCTTCTCTGTGCAAGCAAGGCCAAGTTTCACATTAAATCAGAGATGAAAGGTGATACTTTTGGAAGGTGACATCACATGGTCTTTCCAATGATTTGACAAAAAGAGATAGTATGCCAATGGAAAGTGGGAGCAGTATCTCTTTATTGTCCAAGACCCTTCCCCACAGTTTTTCATCCTACATAGATTCAACTTGAGCTCTCTCCTCTTTATTCAGGAGCCGGTTTCTTGTCAATGTTCAGATGTCGAGGGATTGTTGGTGACTGCATCAGCTGAAAAAGAACTAAACCTTCCTGGCTTTTCTTGCTTTTAGGAGGATAGTCATTCTTCTTCAGCGCCTCATTTCAGTAGCGGTTTATTACCCAGTCTGTCTCTGCATTGACTCTGTGATACTTCATACTTGTCCTTAGTCATTCTACATATATATATATCCTGACCATGCTTAGTTACACATCTCTGCCAGCACCAAAGACCTAGAAGGAGGAGGTTGGAGAGCTGGCTTCCATTAGCATATAGCATAACCCAGGGACTTCTTGATTTTGTATTATGAAATTCAAAACAGCAAGGACATTGCTTCTAAACTGCTTTGTATTGCATTTTCACTGGGTGAGAGTGCAATCCTTGTTGCTAAGTAATACCATTTTCAATTAGGAAAAAAACCAAACCACAAAACCCCATCAGAAACTCTCAGACTTTTAGAACTCTGAAGAAAATTTTAGCTTCAGCAGTCAACATATCTTTCAGGAAATAACTAACCTGACTTGGGAATAGCGCAATAGTGCTTGGAGACTGCCAAGTGTATAATTTGACTTCTTTGTCTGATTGAGTGGTTGTTGGTAATTGCATTTTCCCACCTAACAGTACCAAATAGTTGTTTTTATTGCTATATATAGTTGGATATATGTGAAGAATATCTGTTCTCACAGGCATGTGTGCACTTTCTTGTCAGAGTTCAGTGAGAAAACAAAACGGCGCTGCATGAAGAGCAATCCGGAATACTTCTGCTATGGCTCACTGGTCCAGGCTTGAAGTCCTGTCCATGTTAAAAGCTACAGATGTTCTGTTGAAGATCTTCCAGCTGCTGGCTTTTTGTTCATTTTGCACACTGTTTTCAGATGTGATTTGAAACCTGACACAAGTTTAAAAAAAAACCCACAACACTTTTCCACCTCTAAGGAAAACTGAGGCATATTGTTAATTTAGTAAACATTACATAGAAGAGCAACTCTTTCCACTTAAAAGACTGTTGTAGAATGCTTTCTTGAAAAATGTCTCCAGTCAAGAAAAAAAAATACAGAAATATGTGTACCTAGAAATACACAAGTCAGAATTAGTCTGGGTATAATTACAGGGGCATATAATAATCAGTCTTTCTGTGATTTACCAGAATGCTTTCAAATAACGTTATCTTCACCTGGACAATTACTTTCATCCCCACATGCCCAGAGCAGCTGTATAACTTGAGATCCTGGTTTTGTGACTACTTAAATTTTTACTTCTCAAATGGCATGCAAGGCTGTATCTCATTTACAGTCGTTCAGCTACGTTATACAATTTCAGAGAGAAATGAAGCCAATGCAGTTTGATTCCCTATGTTTTAGTACTTCAGTATTCATTAAATTAATTTATCACCAAGATTTCCAATGTTTTTGCTTTGTCTTCTCATTTGAGGGCTTTGTAATAGTTGTCTAGACCCTATGGACTTTGCATGAGAGAGAAGGAGCAAGCTTGAACATAGGTAACTAAACTAGTGCTGCTTTTGCAAGTGTTAATGAGAATTTCTCAAATCCTTATTTCACTGCTGTTTATGTATGCAGTTAACTGATGATCTCGTGGTGTACCATCCATGTGTGGGGCTGGCAACAACTCCTTATGTCCACAGGAATCAAAAACATAAAGACAGTCAAAGAAAACCTAGTGCTTTCCCCCGAGCTTGTCTGTGAATTGTGGTGATGTTTTTTCTGTGTCAGTTCAAGAAATCATTTTACAGCGGCTGAATTTTTAATGGAAATAAAAAGTGTCCAGCAGTTATCTCCCTCTCTCTGTTTCTCTCTCTTTCTCTCTGCATTTTGAGGTAAAAGAAGGAAAGCCAGAAATATCACATTGAGAAAAAACCCCAAACTTTCACTTTTCAGTGTATTCTAGGGGGTAGCTGCTGCACTGTCTCCTGCTTTGTGATAGAGAAGCAACAAACAAGCAGAGCACAAGGAATACAAAATGCTAATACCACAACTAAATGGACTGCAAAATGCCATAACTCAGCCTTTCCAAGACTGGTGATTTTTTGTTAGGCTACTGAATGAAAATATTTAAAGGTTTATTTTTTTTCAAGTGTTTCCTGTGTTACTAAATCTACCTGCACAAATAGAAGGTTGTGCCATCATTTTGTATATTAATCAGTTTATGGTTCAGTTCTTTGGGGATCAGCAAAATAGATTTATCTCTGTTAATATGATGGCATTATGGTGACGACTGAGAAGATGGTTCCTGTCATGAATACTAATCATTGTCTGGATAGCTAAATCAGGGCAAACAGAACTAATCAACTTCCTTGAACTGCTCTGCATCTTCTGATAATGTAAATGTAGTTGGCCCTATTAGCATTTTTGCAGAACATAATTTCTGAGTTGCAATGCTAACTTTTTCCTTTGGAGGGAGATGGAAGAGGAAACTGATAGATCTAAACTTTGAGAAGAGGAACGTCAGGGAAACAACATGAGGTGGCTGTAGTGGTGCTCAGGGTAAACTGTTAGTGATGTCATTTGTGCCTCAAAACAGGTGTGCCAAACAGGATAGGAACCAGAAGGGCAGAGGGTAAACAGCATGTTGAAAGAACAAGGTTTGCAAAGTGGGTAGGTGGAAGAGGAATCCTTTAGACTTTGGAAACACATCCCTCGAAAATGTGGAAAGCAAAAAGTGTAAGTTTTTGTGAGATAGTTCATGACTTACTTGATCACAAGTTGCTGATGAGATTTTCTGCCCTGGGCTATTCTCTGTTGAGAGACTCCTCATTGAATCTGAGGAAGTTAAAAGGAGGTCCTGGAACAGGTTAGTTTGAAATGCAGCAAGTCCTTCTGTCTGACTGGTACATCCAAAGATTATGAAGGATCTTGAGGGTAAAGTAACATAGCTACTTGCAGAAACATCTCTCTGTTCTAAGTTTTCAAGGTTTAGAAAAGGTTTTATGAACATCCAAGAAATGTGCAAATAAGATTTGTATCCGCACCTTGCAAGTGATTGAAGCAAAAATTGAACATGGAATCGCTAAACACCTGTAAACTGATCTAAAAGGACTGGGGTAGGATGTTTCCTCCAGAGGGAGATGGTGACTTACTGGTCTCAGAAGTCTTTACATGTGTTGTTAAAAAAGATGGCTACAAAAAATAGCTGAAACAATGTGTGAAGTTCTGAAAATGTCAACAAGTTGCAATGCAGTCTTCCCCCCTTAGGATTTCCTGACAGAAATACCTGTGTGTGTGCTTTGGTGTAGTGGGGTTATGTCCTCTGCATAAATGATTTAGCAGGTGTAGCAAATTATAACAATGCATATTTTACTTAGTGTGTTGGGATGACTTAGTGGAAAGAGAGGAACTGGCCAGGAATGAGTCTGCAAAGGAGCAGACTAAGTAGCCAATTTGCATTATAAAAGTGGAAATAGTAGCTATGCCATATGCTATGTCATACTATTTTTTTATTGTTAGTAGTCATTTTAAAATTCTTACTGTTGTTTAAAATATTAACCATTATGAGACACCAGCATTTTCATGTTACATAGTTATTTGCATTACTCAAGGCTGTAGAAGGCTTCAGAATTTCAAGTCCAGGTCCAGTAAGCAACTTCCAGGACACATCTAACCCTTTGCCACCTTCTAATGTGATCAGTCACTTTCTGGAAATACTTAAATGTGGTCACTTTGTCTTTTCCACCTGCCACATATCCTATGGGAGAAAGAAGTGATATAACTTGAGTAATTACTGGGTGGAGTTACGATAAAGCTTTGCCACAGCTTAGACCACTTGAAATTCTGTGAACAGATGGCGTTCACTTTCAGAACATTTCAGTGTACCCAGGCATTTAAATGTAAACTGTTGATGCACCTTACATAGTCCAACAAAGCAAGTTCTGTCTTTCTGTGAAAATTTGGAGTTTCAAATAATCAAATTATACTAGGATGGAGTTTTAATTTTCAATGCTATTTTAATTAGCTGAATTTATGAGTTGTTTTGCCTCCCTCAGTTGTCAGATGTACATTTTGTGTAAAAATTCAAAGAGGTTCTTTTGAAAATCCTGGGCCAACATGAGTAAAGCAGATGATTCTGGACTCTCTCACTTTCAAAGTGCTATCCTGAAGTAATCTCCAGTGGCTTTCTTTTTCTTCTTGTAGCTATAGCAAATCCAGCTTCTCTTATTTCAATTTGAGCTTCAGTCAAAGGCTACTGCATATAATCAGATGCAGTGAGATGATGGGATCTCCCTATTTCCTACTGGGCTGGTGTGTTCAAGTTAACATAAAACTTCACTGCTGTTCTTACTGTTGATGAGTTCATTTTGTAACCAAATTAAATAGCAACAAAAAATATTGTGTGCAAAACCAACATCACTTAGTAAATTAGATTTCTCTTATGAGGTAGTGGGCCTCCTGAGCGAGACCTTCAGTGTGCCAGATCTGTGGTTGCTTCACTGTAACTCTGTTGATCTTGATGCTGTCAGACCATTTTCTGGTCCAGATGCTTTACAGCATCACAACAGAAATGAGAATCGTTGACAGTTCAACGGAACAGATCCACATGTAGCAAAGTCATTGAATGGGTTTGAGTTGTTCTTCTTGGATTTAACTTTTTAGCTTCTTGGCTGTTTTGGTATTCATCTCTTCATGAATAAATAGCTTCAGAGCAGAGTACCCCACCTTTTGATTACTACATGTCTTTTAGGCATTGATACATTTCAACCTGAAAATAGCATGAGAAGGTAACAATGGCAACCAGTAGGATTTTGGCTTTGTAGAAGTTTATCTTGTAGAGATCTGAAAGAGAGTGAATGTATTCTGAAAGCAGATCATGAAAGTGACTGTGCACTGATTATGCATGTAGAAATGGTTGAAATAATGAACGATGTGAAAGGAGATGGAATGATACATGTGGAAGAAAATTATAATTAAAGGACTATAAGAGAGGGGAGTACAAGATGAACAAAGGTGGAGTTCTTGCTTTTATGTCTAAAAAGTAGTGATCTGAAACTTGTAGCAAACTTTAGCCACTGTTTTAAGGGGGCAGCTATTTAACACAAAAGTACCTGTGACATGCAATGATTGCTGTTAAGGCAAGCAGGTACCATTTTTTCATTGCTTCTGACAATGTGAAACGACTCTATTGATCTTCTTAGTATTTTAATGATCTTACTGGAGTTCCTCTGTTAAATTACTGTTCTAGTTTGCAACCTTCTTGATCATAGAAAAAAACAATTGACCACTTCTTATTTTTGACTGAGCCCTTTGAAGCCATCCTTCCTTTCTGAAACTTTCAGAAGTGCAACCATAGCAAGTGCTTGCTAGATTAATGCTATTGTGTAAGTCTGATACAGTACACAGTTTGAATGCTTGCAAGCCTGGCATGACGTCTCAGAAGGAAGGTAGAAAGGAAGACCTCTGACAGCGAAGGTCAACAAGGATGTTGGGAGTCTTTGAATGACAGCTGGTCGTGGGGATCCTAAGCAGCCTTGGAAAAAAGATGACTCAAGGATTAGATAATAGAGGTTTGACCAACATTGGGAATGTAAGCAGGGAACAATTAGTCTATATTTCTTGTACTGTTAAGAGGTAAAGGTTACCACGTGGAATTATCAGTTATCAAGGAAGAAGTGGTGTTTTTTGCTGGAAGCTACATGGGTGTGTAGGGGACGTACCTGTGCAGTGCATCCTGTTCTTCTACTCTTCTCCAAACATTTGATTACTGTTAAAGTTAAGATACAAAGCCAAATGATGTTTAGGTCTGAGCATATAATTGTTAGAATCTTAAATTTACACTGACAGTAGGTGGTAGACTGGATTGCTAATATAAGATTTGACCTTCCCTTTAACTTCACTTTTAATGCTGACTAGTTTTCAATTTGATGAGTGCCTTTAAACTTACTTTAAAATATATATGCCTCATATGGAATTATGTGATAGCAGCTACAGCCTTGGCTAATGCATTTATCCTTTTGTGGATTTATTAATTCATAATTTAATTTATTATTTCCTGATGTTTTTCTAAAATTCATCAAGTATGCAGGATCTCAACCTGCTCAAATCCTCAAGACAGAAAATGCTTATAAAAAAGAAATTTTAGGTTCTAATCAGCCTGACTTCAGTCAGTAAGCATTGGCTACCGAGTAGAGTAGGAGCAAGAAAAAGAACGTGATATTATACATTTTGTGTTTGAAATGGTGGGTAAAAGGTCATCTTCATCTCTCCTGAGTGTGTAACATACTGCCTTCTTCTTGGACTACAATAATTTGCTTCCAGCGGACTGATCATATTGCTTTTGCCTCTGTTTTTGGAAGACAATCTCCCACCTTGTCTCAGATCATCAACTGAATAACCTGTCCTCCTCTATTCAGCTTTCTATTTCTCACAAGCTCGTTTGAAATCTCTGCTAAGACCTCGCTTTTGTCAGCTGTGCCTTTTGATATTGTTGTGACTGATGGATACCTTGGTTTGTGCCATCAATTTTAGAAGTTTCTGTATAAACCAAGAATACTGCAGAATCTGCAGTAGCCCTTCTGCGGGCTCATTTTAGTTGTAGCAATGGCCAAGTTCAAACGCAGCGTAATGGTTCATATTAAAGTGAACAAAATACACCCTGCCGTGAAATGTTACTTTCTCACAGATTTTAGGCTCTTACTTCTAGACCCTGCTGCTTTAACTTCATTCTTTATATACAGCTTTGGTTGCGATCTCCTGTTGTGGCACCGTTTCATGTCCCTGACTGCTTTCAACTAATTTCCAGCATAGCTAATTACAAGATGTGTTTGAAGGAGGGTCCAGCGGCTGACGTTTAGTGGGACTGAGAGCTGTTTCTGTTATTTTCAGGTACTGTTCGGCACTGCTGATGGACAGGTTATTGTCATGGACTGCCATGGCCGAATGCTGGCCCACGTGCTCCTTCACGAGTCAGATGGCATCCTCAGCATGTCCTGGAACTACCCCAGCTTCCTGGTGGAGGACAGCAGTGAGAGCGACACAGACTCTGACGACTATTCGCCACCACAAGGTAGTGCTGTGTGCACATCCTCCTGTCTCAACTATGTAAGCGCTCACAAAGGCCTCTTGAACACCAAGGAGTTGTCATGCTGTTTTAAAACAACAGGATGGCCACAGATTCAGGCTGGTAGAGGCCAAAAGATGGTGAATTCCTGTGAAGATCGCATAGGGGATGGAGCAGAGAGCTGGTACAGGAGAGGAGGTTTGTCCCCTGCTCTGCCATCAGCCTTGCTGCATGGCTTGCTGTAGGTCACACCTCCTATGTGCTGCTCTGCTGCAGTTTGCACAAATGAGATAACATGAAGCTCAAAGATTTTAATGAGGGTGAGTGAACAACATAGGAGAGGGGCATATCAGGTTTTGCTGAAACTGCATCTGATAACAGATGGAATAGTCCATGTATATGGAGGCAGTCAGATTGCATTCACAAAAGCTAATGTAGCGTTACGTAGATTCACGTGAAAAGACACCAATTCTAGGCATAGTGAAAAGTATGACATCTTTAATTTTATCTTTATCTCATAGGATTTCTGTAATGCTCATCAGTACAGTCTCATCCTTGGTAGTCTTGACAGAAAGAGCTCCAAAAAGTTGTAAAAGATTTGGAAATGAAAATGTTTCCTGCAGTTACACAGGGCAGAAGAAAGGAGACTGGAGCTGTCTGGAGTTACTAATTCACATGCTTCAGGACACGTTGCCAGTTTGAGGGTCAGGAAGAAATCTTTCCCTCCCCTTAAGTGTAAATATAACTCATCGGGTTAAGTGTTTTAGTTTTAAACTCTGGAAATCACCAATAGCAAAGACCTAGGAGGCCTATGTATCCAAGCACAGTAAGCCCCATCCTTCTTATTAAAGTAATTTCTTCTTGTAAATGCTGTTGATTAGTGTATAGCATCTGTTTATTTTATTTTTATATTTCAGTGTATGAAGTCTGAACTAAGTTATGAACTACATTAATGTAACAGTAATTATACAATGAAAAAAACCCTAACATAATAGCTAGAAAGAATTCCTGATTTGTATCTCAAATCTGAACCACTGAATTAAGGACTATTGCCATTTTAGCTCTTAATTTAGATTCAGTCAAAACATCTTCCTTTTCCAGAATGATGTGTATATACGGCAGTATAATAAGCCTATGTATTTCACAATGATAGAAGATAATGTGAGCATCTGCTAAAATGTTAAGATCTTTTAAAAATGGGTTTTGTTTTGACTTTCATGCCTCACTTTTGGTACTGAGTGAGATTTCTTACTTTAGAAGAACAGAAATAAACTTCAAATTTCCTAGCAAGTGTCTAAAGCAAGACAGAGAACAACATTAAATTATTTTCTTGTTGTTTTTTAAACTACTGAGGTTCCAGTTGGAGAATGGGGAAGTTGCAGAGTATGCAGATAAGAACTTAAATGATCCAAATGCGCGAGGTTTTTCTGAGTCAGTTGGGGGTGGGTGGATTCATTACAAGCCTACAAGTCTATTTTAATGATTATCCAAACATGATGTGTTTTCTTTAGAGCAGATGCAGCATAAACCTCTCAAAGGTGACAAACCTTTGACTCACAGAGGTGTGTAGGCAGGACTGGAAGTTTGATGGGTTTTTCTTATTAAATTATATACATTAAATGCTAATTACTAGACAGCTTTCTCCAAAATGTTTTCTGATCAGCTTTTTTAGAAGTTCACCACTCTTAACTGAGCCTGCCATTTTTCTTGACTGAAAAGATAGTGGCTGGACCTTGAGAGGCACTTTATTGGGGGCCAGCAGCATCTCCTGTCAAATATCATAATTAAAAAGAGTTAAAGAGCAAGTGCTACAGTTGGTGATATTAGTCATGAAGTATTTGAACTAGGGAATTTTGACAGGTCCTGAAAAATAGGCCCAGAGGAGCAGAGACTTTGCAGAAAAGGTTTTGAAAGCTAAATGTTCCATTTGGGCTTACTTCTACCTTTGAGTGCATTGGATCCTGTTATGCAGGATGACAGATAACATTTGCTGCTGCTGCCTAGCTCTTAACTTGTAGAACACAGTGATTTGTGAAAGGTCAGTATGTTCTCTTAGAAGTTCATATAACGTCTCTATATGATCTCAGTTGGGGTCCTCAGCACTAGCCCAAGCAGAAAGTGTGTCTAACAAATAATTTTTCATGTGATTGTATAATTTATTGCACTGTTATTCAACTTGAGTCTCAAGGAAGACTTCTAATGCACTGATTTTCAATTTGTGGGCACTTTGGGGAGCTGATAACAGAGAAGGATTGAAAACCACCACTGGATAACATAATGCATAAATCACTTTGAATAAACTGCAGTAAAACAGTTCTTTTAGGAAGAGCTTTTTCACTGAGAGGGTTGTTAGACACTGACACAGGCTGCCCCAGGGAGGTGGTGGAGTCTCCGTCCCTAGAGATGTTTAAAAGATACATGATGAGGTGCTGAGGGACATGGTTTAGTGGTGGGCCTGACAGTGTTAGGTTACTGGTTGGACTTAATGATCTTAAAGGTCTTTGATCCAGAATCCAAGTGATTCTATGAAAAATTCACAAAGTAAAAACGTTGAGGTTCACAAAAGCAGACAATCAACTAGGTAAACCTGCTTTGTGTTTGCCCATAGAAAGTAGATTTTGAGGCCTGGAATCGGTCCCGTTAGCAGTAGGCTCAAGTACAGCATAGTTACTTCTGGTCATTTGCCTTTTGCTCACTCCAGCACCTTCTTTGTTGCAGATGGACCCGCTGCGTATCCAGTCCCGGTGCAGAACACCAAGCCTCTACTTACTGTCAGCTTCACATCGGGAGACATCAGTTTAATGAACAACTATGACGACCTGTCTCCTACTATCATCCGCTCAGGGTTGAAAGGTACAAACAGAAGCCACTTTGTCGCCTTCCTGCTCTCTCTTTGCATTGCCTTTCTGATGAGGTCATGTCTTTGGGGCTGTCCTTCCCAACCCAGAAGCCCTTGGCCACCAGTACCTCCATTTCCCTCAGCGATGCGGGTGGAACGGGAGCGCTCGACCGGCAGAGCTTTCGTCTGCCGAAAAAAAATGTTTCAGTTTTTGAGACCTTGGAGTTTCTGGCAGTTTTGTAGAGCAAACTGACCCATTTGCTGTTTTCCAGATGAATGTGCAAAGATACTTCTGCTTCTCTGTGTGAACATCCCTGCTATGTAATGCTGCCTTTGTGTCTTTAATTCACAAGGTCTCCTCTCATGCATTTGGTAACGAATTGCAGTGCAGTTTTGACTCTCCCAAACACTAAAAACTTGCTGGTATTGTTATCAAGAGGCAACTTGTTCTGAGAGGATGAAATTCTCCTGGTTAATCACCATACATCATGCTAACTGATGTGCATGAGTGTTTGTAAGGTCAATATTCAATATAAAATCTTTAATTGACATTGAATTTTTTGCTGTTCTTACTTATCAAAAAGTCTTTTACTTTGCCAGGACTCTCAGTACAATTCATAGCGTTTTGCCTGCAGAAACATTTTCATTCACTACACCACATAAACACATACTTAAATATAGGTTCCATTGATTCTTTTTCATCTCCACAGGTAAATTAGTTTTATATTAGATGAATTAGGCTCTTAACTAATCTATAATAGTGGGATGTTTTTGGTGAAAACTTGCCCTGACACCAGCCCAATAGTTTTTGGGTGATCCACTGTGTAGGGTAGTCTTAGAAGGTAAAAGTCCCTCTTGAGATTTCTTTTCCATGTCTGCTTTCATCTGTGCCAACACAATAATTGCTTGTATGGGAAAATGTAGCATCATGAGGCAACGCTGTTATCTAGGAGACTTCTTCAGCTGAAGATGCCTGAAGTCTGGGAAGGGGGAAGCAACTTAGAGAAGCTCTTGTGATATTCACTGACTGGTCTGCTCAGCATCAATACTGTATCATGGTAACCAGGACAGGGAGTAGTCTTGAGTTGTCATCTAGTCTAGCTTTCAACTGGAAACAGTAGGGATAAATAATCCCCATCTTATTCTGTTTAGAGTTGCAGGGCGCTGTCTTGCTGAGGATGTCTGTCCTGCTTCTCTTTCTCCATTGACTGTCACTAATGAAAAAAAGATCCATTAGTTAAATCATCATCTTCCTCTAGAAAAATATTCATGTACAAATTAGAGGAGAAATATTTTTATGAATTGTAAACTGGACTACGTTGTTTTTGTCAGTAGACAAAGAATGTGCAACATCTTGCTGGACTGGGAGTGTATGTGAGACAAGAGACAGAGAAAAGTGATTGGGATATCACTATCTGGTATTTTGAAGCATTATATGGTGGAAAGTATTTTACACATAGTTTTATATAGATGTCCATATATTCTTTATCTTCTCATAAACATTTTTTTACAGTAACTGTAATTTTATTGACCTCTATCAGATGCAAGAATGTGCAAAACCACCCAGCTCAGGGTCTTTTCCAGCTACTTGGTATTCTGCTGAGAGTGGACAGTCTTCAGTACTGTTTGCAAGTGTTAATTCATGTGATTTTGTTTGAAATCTCAAAGTGTTGCTTTGTGGTCTCTGCAGCAGATGTCCTTGTCTTTATGGGCTGCTGTAGGCTAGCCAGTGTCTCTTAAAAGCAGGCAACTATAAAATTGTTTCAAGCAATAACAATATATTTTTGCTGTTCTGCTAGCTTTGGATAGCTGTAATTTTTCTGGGAATACTTACATTGATATAGGAAAACTTTTGCTTTTGAATGAGGATTTGATTGCCCAAATTACCCAAATTTGATTACCCAAGTTCTTCTTTTCATCCAGCTTGAATACTGTAGGAAGTTTTGTCATTTCTGGTGGAGGTCCTAAGCTGTTCAGTCCTTTCCCTTTTTACACTTTTTAAGTCAGTGATTCTCAGTGCACTGCTGCCATCATAACTGCTGAATTACATCTACTAGTTTTGTTAGCTACCAGTGCTGCCTGCAGAGCTATTGCACAGTTAGGGTGCTCTCTATTTGTGGTTTGCCAATATAAATGCCTTTAGTTGGCTGGGAAATAGTTTTGACAGATGACTCTGATCCACTTATTTACTTGCAGACCCTTACCCTAGATGAAACCTCTACTTGATTTTTAATCTCTCTGCTTGCCCTGAGACCTAGTTGAACTGATGTTGAGCTATCAAGGCTTAATAATCATTGAAGACCCTGTTGGCATTGCAAGTGTGCTGTAGAGCTGCTGTCCTGCAGGGATGCTGTAGCTCGTGTCCAGCCCTTCACTGCCTTTGCAGCACTCTGGTTCTAGGAGTTTTGTAAGAGAGAGAGAGAGAGAACACTGATGTACACAGTAATGACTCCTCTTCCTCTTGGTGTGGAGATCAACTGAAAGTTTTACCTGAAGGCATGTATCCAAATGAGACTGTTTTTCCACTGTAGTGTTTTTGTGTAGTTAATCCAGTTGTGAAAAAGTGGAGTTGATCAGCTTGCCTCATTGATTTCTAACTTGCCTATCATTATACACTCTGAGAAAGATGAATTAAATCCCATTGTAGATGAGAACTAAGAGGAGAAAAAGAGGCATACAATGCCTAAATGTCAAAAAATTATCATGAGGAGCATACATCTTGCCTCTGATGTGTACAGAAGCATAATTCCCATGGGAAATATCAGAAAGTTGAAATAATACAAAACCATTTTTAAATTGCTCATAAAAGTCTCTGAAAATGACAAGTTGACATCTTGAAACAATTTTGAGATCCTTCCTGCCAACTCTTATTTCTCTCCTGCTTCTTCATTTGAAGACAGCTTCTCGCCCACAAATGTCTTCAAAAGGTTCTCAGCAGATTGAGCGTCCTAGAGCACAAAAGTTTTGTCTTAGCCTTCACGTTGTCTCAGCACCAAATAGCTCCCTTTCACCTTCAGTCTAAGAGTGAAAAGGTTTAAAGGTTAGCACAGTATTTTTTCACACGCAAATCTGCCTCTGAAACACAAGCCAAAACATAAAATACTGGTTTAGTACTCTCATTGCAGTATGATAAAGAGTTAGAGGATATTGGAGTTTGAAATTAGCATCCCCAAATTAAGCTGTGGGTGTTTCTCATCATGAGGTGCCTGTAGGAAAAGTAACTGATATGTATATTCATATTCATATCCATGTATATGAGAGATTAAGCAAGCCCTGGATGCTTCTGGCAAACTCCTGCTAGACAGAGGAGTAGATTTCTGCAAGTCAGGTGTCAAAAGAAAACCTGTGACAGGGAGGCTATATGTATTTATAGACAAAAATCCAAAAGTCTTTCTAGTTTGATGGTATACCAATAACTCTAGTTTGAGATATGCTAAAAGTTATATTCACAGCCAGTAAGAACTTGGGGCATTTATCTGCATGTATGTCTTCCATATCAGTTTTAACATCTCTAATAAATTCTTGTCCTTAGGTACTTAGGAGCAACCACTGACTGCTTTCTAAACTCAACACAGAGAGAAAAATGAATGTTTTTTACATGTCTGTTGTTCAGATTACAAAGTCAAGTCAAGTCATAGGCGTATATTTCCATTTCTAAGTACTTAAGTAACCTTTTAGAGTACAGTTGAACTGTTCAAGTCACTTTGCAGCATCTGGAAACGTCATTCTGCTGATTCTAATCAGTGATTATTGCAAACTGCCTTTGTGATTTCAGATGTGGTGGTACAGTGGTGTACACAAGGAGACCTACTTGCAGTAGCAGGCATGGAAAAGCAAAACCAGCTAGTTGACCTCAACAATGGTTCTCTGTTGAAGAGCGCACTAGTCAAGTTCTACAATGTGCGTGGGGAACATATCTACACTCTGGAGACACCTGTGCAGGTAGGAGGTATTTTATAGTCAGTTCTTTAAGTGTTACTGATCCCTTGTCCCACGTTAGCTCCTTGGTATAAAGGTTGCAGAACATCCTGAACACATTCTGAAATACAGTATAGGCAAAAATGCACTGTATATAATTACTGTTTGCATTAAGGTAGACGTCCAATAGTGCATCTGAGTCAAAGGGCCACTGTGCTATGCAATGTGTAAATACATAATGAGAGCCAGTCTGCTTCTCAAAATCATATAGCCACGAATGGATAAGATAGAAAAAGGAAATTCTCTTGTTTTATGGATAAATGTCTGAGGAGAAAAAAACTAGCTAACTTGTTTGATGTTGTGGCAGAGCCCAGAGCTGGACAAAAATGTTCCAAGTCCACTATCGTAACTACAAGGTTATTCTCCCTTTGTTATTGCTGTAATTTTCCAATGTATGATCAGTTGATCTGATTGCAATATTTTACTTTTTATGGCATCAAACAGAGGAAGATGATTCAGAAAGTCTTGTTTCTGTTCCCACCTTCTGTACAGACTTTCACTGTAACCCTGGTCGTGTTAGTTGACAAGTAAATATCAACACATGATCTGTGTCCTGCTTAGGAGTACAATATACATCTCACAGGTCTTTCCTGATATTTCAGAACCCACTTGAATGTGTCCCTACAGTTTATTTCATTTTCTGTAGAATGGGGTGACTGCATTTGATTTCTGACTATTATAAGTGAAAATTAATGTGTAATAGCTTTGAAATCTAAAAGTTAAGAAAAATGCTATAGGCCTATTTACCTAATTATAGATAATGATGTTACCATTTGTTATCATTTTTTTTTCAGTACCTTGCTGGGATGGATACAAAAGGATGACATAGTAAACCAGCTGCCAAGCTTTTATGTTTGCTTAAATCTAGCATTAACCTGTGCTTATTAACGTTAGTGTTCTAGTTTAGATAGAATTCTTTAGTTTTATAATGTATAAAATAATGATCTCTAAAGCCAACCTAAATACATCCAGTGACATCTAATGCTGATTTAGGTACCTAAAGGACTTACCCATAAGCACAGCTTTATTGCCTTAAATATAGTCCTTTCAGCAAAGTAGCACAGCCCTTTCTTCTCTGGATCGATTCTGGAGAAAACATATTTATACCAGTGTTGCTTATTCCCAGACCAGGTAAAAAGCAAACCTCCTTCTGCTACTTCAGTACCAGAATACCATATGTCCACGGTAGCTGTTGAACCAGTCTAACACTGGAGTCAAGCTGTGAAATCAAGTTGTGGTTTGAGCATTGGAACTGATGGCATCAGGTTGTTCTAAGGTGTGCATGTATGAAGGCTCTTCTCTTACTGTTTTGTTCCCAGTAATCTCAAATTTTCCTTCTAAATGAAGGAATACATTCAAGTCCTTTAATTCTCCCTATACCCCTTCCACTTCTTTCAGCTCTTCTTTCTCTACTTGATCACCTAGGAGAAGGCACATATTGTGGCTCATGTGAGGACTAATTATTCTGCCATTATGTGAGTAGGGCAACTGACAGGTTGTACAGAACAGGTAACTACGCCAAGTTCATACTGCAATATTTCTCATAGTGAAGATGCTAACAGTGAGCCTCTCTGCTCTTTATAGCCATTAATTTTCACTGAAGTTACAGCATGTTAATCTCTCAGAGATTTCTTCCCCCATTGTCAACTTCAGATGAAAAGCCAACAACGTCAAAAGGTGTAAGCCAAGTTGGAAATGAAGCATGGGAGAGTTGGGGGTTGCAACCAACACTAATAGGCACAATCAAGGAGCCTGATTTCCTTGGAAAACCAGGATAAAAATGCCATTCAAACTGATATGTTTATTAAAAACCTATGTGCATACACCTGCCTAAAGTCAAAGCCATTCCTATTCTCTTACTAGTCCATGTTTGTTCTCCTTATTTAGTGCATTTAAATTCATTTTTACTCAGTTGCAGCAGGAAGTGAAGGGTCTTTCAGAAGAACACCGGTATCCTCTCTTGTGGACTTTATGCTTGTATGTATTTGAATGCTGGTCTGGCAGTATTCATAGAATCAGAGAATGGTTGGGATTGGAAGGAACCTCTAGAGATCATCTAGTTTTACCCCTCTGCTCACATCTAGTCCTGCCCCCCTGCTCAAGCAGGCTCAATCAGGTCACATAGGAACACATCCAGGCAGATTTTGAAAATCTCCAGAGAAGGAGACTGCACACCCTCCCTGGGCAGCCTGTGCCAGGGCTCCCTCACCCTCACAGGAAAGAAGTTTTTTCTCATGTTCAAGTGGAACTTCTGGTGTTCCAGCTTGTGCCCATTACCCCTTGTCCTGTCACTGGGCACTACTGAAAAAAGACTCGCCCCCTATTTGTAAGTGTTAATGAGATCCCCCTTCAGTCTCCTCTAGGCTAAACAGGCCCGGGTACTGAGCCTTTCCTTATAAAAAAAGATGTTTCCGTCCCCTGATCATCTTGGTAGCCCTGTGTTGGACTCTCTCCAGAAGTTCCCTGTCTCTTTGGAGCTGGGGACACAGGACTCCAGATGAGGCTTCATCAGGGTAGAGTAGAGGAGGAGAACCTCCCACAAACTGCTGGCCACACTCTTGATGCATCCCAGGATGCCATTGGCCTTCTTGGCCACGAGGGCACATTGCTGGCTCATGGTTAGTTTATCAACCAGCACTCCCAGGTCTCTCTCTGCAGAGCTGCTCATCAGCAGGTCAATCCCCAGCCTGTACTGGTGCATGGGGTGGTGTATGGGGTTGTTCCTTCCCAGCTGCAGGACTCTGCACTTGTCCTTGTTGAACCTCATGAGTTTCCTCTGTGCCCAACTCTCAAGCTGGTCGAGGTCCCGCTGAATGGCAGCACAGCCTGTGGTGAATCAGCCAGTCCTCCCAGCTTGGTAGGTAAGCTAGGACATTGCCAAGTGTTTGGTTTAGTGACAGAACCAGATAAAAACTGCTGTTGCAAAGAAATTGCTTGTAACTTTTGATACTCTCTGCCTCTGATCCAAAGATCTATGTGCAAAGATGACAGAGTGAGTCAGTGGTCCCAGTAATTTGTCTGATGACAAATTTGTAAGTGTAAATAAATTCATTTTCTGTATCATGATAGTCAGCCTTGTAATGGAATTTGAGAACATTCATCACTGGTCATTGAAGAAAAGAATTGAAGAGATGGAAAGAAATTCCTCATCTTCGACTCTTCTGCTAGAACTCTTTCTTCTAGAGCAAGTAAATATGTAACTGGAAAAGCACATTCACTCTCACTGAGCATTGTTCCAAATATGAAGGTCCAAAAAAAGTAAAGCAGCAATGAACATAGAAAATAGTGGATTACAGGTGCAAAACTGATTTTCCATGTGGTTCTCTGCCACAATTCTTTCATAGTGCAGATGTCTGCAAATTTCATCAGTAAAAAATACTGAATTGTTTCAGATTTAGCTATTTGTCCTGAATATCCATAGGATATTCAGGAAACGAAAGATTTTATTGTTTGTAACAAACCCAAGTCTCAAACAGATGTGGGATTTATATGCAGCTTGATTGGAATGTTACCTAACATAAAGTTACTGCAAACCCCAAGGTAGAATAGATTTGAGTACTGTGGGATACTCAACTTTATGATGACTGTTGTAATGGATCCCTTCAAGTTGTTTTGTATGCCACCCTCTCTTCCAGCTTTAGTATAGTTTTGGCATTCACTGTCTCATTTGATTAACTCTCTTAAACCCTTACCTTCAGTGTAGGATTTTATCGTTCACAAACCTAGTTTGCTGACTACAGTTGGTATAGAAATCACACTTGTCTGGAAGTAAACAAACGCAGTAGCCTTGCATGAAAATTAACATTCTTAAACAGAGTGGTAGAGTCAGCATAGTGTAACAGTCTCTCTTGTTCCTGGCTCTGGGTCTTCAGCTTGCCACGCTGACATGCTGCAAGGATACATTTACAGGATATGGTGGAAAGAACTGAAAAAGCATCTGTAAGTGTTATGCAAATATTGAACTTCTACTACACAGAATCAAACTGTTTTTTAACTTGGAAAGAATGATGAAAAAAAATCAGAAGGGACTTCAGGAAATCATAACAGACTCTTATCTTACTGGAAGCGATTGTGTGAAAACTGAGTCCTTACTGTGGCTCCAAAGAGTCAAAACTGGTTATTTATTTTATACAAAGAGTAAATCTTAAAGTTTGTTGATCAATTGACGACTGTAAGAAAAAGTATGTCATTCATTTCTGTAAAACTTAGCTCTTAATACACTTGCCCTTGTGTACACAAGCACCAACCTGACGTACCAAAAATGTGCCCAGTTCATTTAGCTATCACTTTTTTCATAGTCCTGCTTTTTCAACTTAAAAATGTGATTACAACAGCAGGCTGAGCTGCTGATCATAATTTGTTTTATTGGAGGAATGTTAATTTCCTACATTATTTGTTAAATCCTCACGGCCTTTCCCTGACATCAAGTAGGGATGAGAATAATCAGCTCATTCAAGACTGTTTTACAGTTGAGTTCAAGTTGTTTACTGGAAATGCTGCAATCAGTTCTGTCACTTCAGAATTTCTCATCTGAAAAGACAGGCTTTTGTTATATCAACTAACAGTACATGCCATGGCTTCTGAGTGGATTCAGCTGCTTTTGTATCTTGCCATTTGAACTTGAAAGAGAGTAGTCTTCTACGGGATCACTTCAAAATTACTTAATGACTTTAGCAAACCTGTGAAACTTTTCTGCCTCATGGTTTGTAGTTGTGGCTTATACTTTGGTTCCTCCTTCACTTTTTATAATTTTCTTTTTCACGTCCCACAGAGGACCAGGGGAAAAAGAATGTGGATTGAGAAACCCTGATGCTGATCTCATCTATACACCTATAATCCTATAGTAAATTTACATTAGCTTATGATTTTATACCACTGTGTAACTGGTGTAAGAACAGATTAAACCTCAAATGGAATGAAGAAGGAGGATAAGAGTGAACTGAGCCCTGCATTGTTCCAGAATCTGTTGTATAGGCAACAAGATTATGTGTAGAAAAGCTATAATTGCATTTTTATCAGTGTAATATTTTCAAACCCTAATTCAAAGCAGTGTACCAAAGGCTAAGTCTTTATGAGAGAGGTTTCCAGGAGCCTTTGAGAAGATGATGCACTGGCTCCAAACCTGCTGCTGTCAGCAGCAGCCTTCACAACATTTGTTAGGCTACTTCTCTGCTGGAAATGTCCTGGCATCTGAATGGATAGATTTATGATGCTGTGATCCTGTAAAAACCTGGTAGCTATGTAAAAGCTATTTTACTAAAGCCAGAGGAGGAGGTTGCAATTTTATGTTAAGTTCAGGTCAAAAGACTTTGAGAGAAGAGGCTGCCATTTACATTACTCAGTTGAGCTGACCTTACTTCCTTTATTTCACATAAAGTGTCCAGGTTTGTTGCTTCTGAGTTAACATTGTTTTTCATTTATATCCTCTAAAATTGATACCATTTTGTTGTTATCAGATGACAACAAAGCTTCAAGAAGAGTTTATTTTCTTACACACAGCAATAAGAGCAACAATTTAGAACTAGGTGGTGAAACATTCTTCGTCATATCAAGAAAGACCTTGATATTTTCCATGTAGACCATAAGATCATCTCTGACTGCTGCAGAAATGGGTCATCATCAGAAGTGGAAAATGGAGACTTGTCTAAGTAAAGATTCATTCTGCTAAAATGGAATCTCATTGTTGTATGGAAATCTTAAACATAAATAAATTACCATAGAAACAGAAAGGATATAAGAAACATCTGCAAGTTTCCTACAGGAAAAATCACATTAGACCACAGAAGTGTCCTTTCTGACCACACAGTCTTTATTGCTTTTATCACCATCAATTCTTACTAGTTAATACTAGTCACACTGTAAATATGGGGAACAGAAGAATGAAGAAGCTACACGATTTTCTATCAGCCATCCATGAATGCTCTAACAGTATAGAGAGGTCTACACACAATTCACAAGAGCTGAGTGAGTACTGCTTTGTTGCACCTTCCAGCTTCTCTCTGAGAAAAGCAGAGGGGAAAAATGTGTGTCTCCAGGTCAGCAGCCTGAAGTGAGAGCAAACAGGCAACGTTCGTCACAGTTTTACTTACACATACCATTCACTAGATACTGTTCTGCAGCTGGGTTCTCTCTCCTGAGAAAAATGCTGCTTGTTGCTGGGCTTTCTGCCCTGGAATACCGTTTTTATGTCATTACCAGTGGGAGTCCCAGTGCCAGCAGACAAGGGATTAGTGCAAGCAGCAGGCAAGCCTCATAGCTCAGGATTTCTGAGCTCAAGGCAGGCAGCAAGAATCAACTTAACTGGTGTTATCATTGACTGAACTGTGTAGGTATAGAAAGATGAAAGGTGTATAAATTGTGTTCTCTTCTGTAAGAGAGACAGATGAGTGATTTATAAGATGCAACCACAGAGCTTGAGCAAGAATATCCATTCCCTTATGCTTTTCTAAGGGGAGTTAACATCCTTGCTGGGGATACAGATTTGAGTAGATGTAGCTGACTTCCAAGTGCACTTGGGGAAAGAAATGGCAGAAGAGCATGTTGTTGGCCACTTTTTGAGATATGTTTTCAGTCAACATTTCTCTTGATAAACATCTACTGGTTTTTTTTTGTTCTTTAGCCAATTATTTCAAATAAATAATTGTCATGAAACTGAATTCTATTTATGTGAGGAAGTCCAAGAGGTTTTCCTGGATTTTTAATTTCCCACATGTTTTCATTTAAACCCTGGAATTCATTCAGGTATTTAGAGTTTGTGCTGATATTTTTCAAAACCTGATGGGATTTCTAGATGCATTGTGAGATTAGAAATTAACATTAGATGTTACATTGGTAGCTGCATTTCCTTGTTCCTAGCAGAAAAAAAAACAACCATAAAATTCATCTCTGCTGCAGTCTGCTGCTTCATTTTCTAACAGGTGCAACATGGGTATCAATAACTTTTTCCTTCCTGTTTCACTAAAACAATGCAAATAAGTGGATGCTTTATGACAAACAATCCTTTCATGTTGGGCATTGGAGTTCAACTATTTGTCTCATCATAGCTTGGAAGGAAAACTGTAGCCCGCTCATAACTGACTTGCTGCAATTCATTCATATCCCTTGTCCTTCAAGAGAAAGAGTGGGAAGCATAGTTATTGAAAAATATTATTGGAGCAATACATTTAAAGGTCAGGTCAGATCTGGCATTTGGGTGATCTTTTGTTTCTCCAAGCCTGTAATAACAGGCTAATTTTTCCTGAACCTCATCTTAAAAACTTTAAACACTGGCACAGGCTGTCCAGGGAGGTGATGGAGTTACCAGCCTTGGAGATATTTAAAAGATGGATAGATGAGGTGCTGAGGGACACGGTTAAGTAGTGGGCTTGGCAGTGTGAGGTGAGTGGTTGAACTTAATGGTCTTAGAGATCTTTCCAACCGAAGTGATTCAATGATTCTATGATTAAATCCTAGCTCTTCACTGTAAATGAAGTGTTGCTGGATATCAACATAGAACCATAGAATGGTAGGGGTTGGAAGGGACCTTTAGAGATCATCTAGTCCAACCCCCCTGCAGAAGCAGGGTCACCTAGATCAGGTCACATAGGAACATGTCCAGGTGGGTCTTGAAAACCTCCATGGAAGGAGACTCCACAACCCCTCTGGGCAGCCTGTGCCAGGGCTCCCTCACCTGAACAGTAAAATAGTTTTTTCTTATGTTTAAATGGAACTTTTTGTGTATTGACAGCTTGTGGAGAACACCAAGCCAGAGGTGACTCTGCCTAGAGGAGTCTGTGATTCTCTGGGGAGGTAACATTGGAGCTCTGCCAGAGGCCACCTATGTTGGCAGAGTTTGTGAGGACTTGCCAGCCTTGGGAAGGACACATACCAGAGAAGTTTGTTAGGGACTGTATACTATGGGAGTGAGCCCACTTGGGAGCAGATGAAGAATGTGAGGAGTCCTCCTCTGAAGCAGAAGAAGCAGCAGCAGAGACTATCTGTGATAGACTGACTGAATCCCCCATTCCCTGTTCCCCTGCCCCACTGGCAGGGAAAGAGAGAGATATCGGGAGCAGAGAGCTGAGCCTGGGAAAAGGTGAGGGGTGGGGGAAGAAGATCCTCATGTGCTGGTTGTATTTTTCTCATCATCCTGCTCTGATTCTGCATTCTGTCTGTTCTGTTTCTGGTGGTGGATTAAACTGATCTTGTTTTCCTCCCTAAGGCAAGTAGTTGAGTCTGTTTTGCCCAGAACCATAGTTGGTGTGCAAGCCCTCCCTGCCCTTGACTCAACCCACAAGACTCTTGGTTACCTTTTCTCCTCCCATCTCACTGGGGCCTCTGCCATCCTATCAAAGGGACTGGGGGATGGAGGGGGATGGACGAGCAGCTGCCTGGTGCTTTATTGCGGGCTGGCCTTGGACCATGACATGCGGGAATGACTGTTCCATAGCAAAGGAAGGGAAGATGTGTCTGGTTAGTAAGCAAAGGCAAACCAGTATTGTACAGGTGCTCTTTGCTGAGATTGAAAAGATTAAGATTATAACATGTGAAGCGTGGGGAGACACTAAATGTTGGAGTAGAAATGTTGTGATTTACAAACAGTGCACCACTAGTAGGTATTGTATGTGTGTATTTAAACATGCACCTACTCACATATTGTTTACGTAAAAAATATAAACAGAATTTAAGGGAATCAGACACTTAGAAGTTTAGAAGATGTCTGAACTGTGGTGAAATCGTGCAGTGAGGCAATATCTTTTGACCTCTGACTTTCTGCTGTTCCCCAGCTCCATAGTGCTGTGTTGCCAGAGGTCCCACCCAGCATTTCAGGGCTTCTGATAAACTTGTTCCTTGGGAATATGTTTAAGATTGCAAAGGTTCTTGCACTGGTGCTGTATGCATTGCAATGGTAACCTAAGGAGGGATGATTTCATTTGACTGTAATTGGATGAACAGAGGCCTATCTGGGTGGGATATATTGGGTTATAACAGCTGTGATACGAGACTTCATGGTAGGGCTGTCTGGGTGTGCTGTGTTGGATTATGATAGCAGGGATATCAAGCAGTTGTGTGCTAAGTGACATACTTGTTTCTTCCTTCACCAGATTTATAGGTAAGCTTTACTTGATGCAAGGTGAACAGAAGGATGTGGTTTGTATCCCACAGTAATGCTCAGACAGATAGTTCTGCCCATGCTGGGTTTTAGCCCTTGGGGAAATCAGGGTCACTTCTACTGGTGCCTTTGTCAGGCTGTTGTGTAGTAGATGTGACAGGTACCTAACTTGTATCAGTGCCTTTTCAATTGCATTTATTTTGCAAGCAGCTTGAACTGTCTCATTACTGCCAGACAGGATGAGGGCTGAGCCACGCTCTCAAATCATAAAAATACCTATCAGTAAGGGATACTTTCTGTGATCTTTCATCAGATTTACGGCTCTGTCTCACTGATTATGGTTCTGACAAGCCATATAATAATTATTGATGTACACAAAGGATTTATCAGCTCTTTTTAAGTTCTCTACTACAAAATGCTTTTAGCAATTACTGTGAAAATCACAAAGTTCACGTGTTGCTGCTTTCTATTTGCAAATCAGTCAGCCTGAAGGTTTGTGCCTCTGAGGAAGTATATTGCCTAGATATAATGACAATGAAGGTTCTTCATGCCTCCCACTTAAAAAACAGTATTTTCCTTTACATTTAAATCTAGGGCAAGATGACATAGGAGGGAAGATCTTTTCCCTGAAAAAGTTGTTTGGCCCAGCCCTTTATCTTGCAGCGCTCTGCAGCTGCATTTTGCTTCATATCATTCACATAAAAACATCTTGTCCCAGTTTCTCACCTTTAAGCATCTTGAATTTTTAACTGAAGGGAAAGCTTTTTGCCCAGACTAGATTAGTGACTTCTGGGTTGATCTAACCCAACTATCTGCATTATGTTGCATTTCTGGAGAGGACTGGATAAAAGTTAGAACTTGTGGTGCCTTGACTCTTATCTTCTGTGTAGTTTATTCTTGTTTGGTGCATCTTGTGAAGAACAAAGATATTCTAAAGTGACCTCAACCTTTCAGTAAATACATTTCATAATCTAGGGGAAAAAACACATTTGTTTAAACTTTTGAATGCCATGGATTGTGAAAAGAAGGGAGCCCTTCCCAGGAAGGAGTAAAACTTTTGTAGTTCACTGATTACAGCCTGCTGCACAATATTATTTGAGGAGTGAGTTTCTGCTTTTGCTCTGTGTTGCTTATTTGTATAGAGATAGCAGCTACAGGGTTGAAATTCCAAACAGTATGTGTACATAGGCAAATACAGATGCTTTGTAACACAGAAGGCAAGAGATGACCTGTGGATGAAACTAACAATGAAAGGCAATAGTGATAAGACTGTTAGAGGTTGCAACAGAGTAGTGTTTTAACATGAAAATGATGAGGGTTAGGAAGAGAGTTTAGAGGGCTCCTTGCAAGCACAACTCATTATTCTCACATGAACTCGTAATATTCATGCAGCAGGGAATAATGTCCAAAGCAATGTTTGTTTATTGTTATTCTGTACTGTATTCTGACACTCTAGTACCAGTCACTCCTCACTCACTCTGGTTTTACTGTCACAAATTTAGACATTTCTGAGTGTAGACAAGCAGAAGACAAAAGGCCATTCTCTGTTTTGTTCCTAGTGCTCTTTCACAATTCAGTTCCTCTGAGAATAGTTCGAAAGAGACACAGCACAGCAGAAGACTCAGTGCAAGACGACTGAGTTTTGACCACTAGTTTGCTAAGTGTCTCTGGGCATATCATTTACTTTTCAGTTGTAAAATATGAGCCATTGCCAGTGGATGAGGATTGATTAGATGACAGAAAAAAATATCTAGATAGAGCATCAAAAAGATCCTTCTTTTTAACACTGTGGGACTTTAAAGTCACTTATCCTATCTAAGTAATGAATTTGATAGATAATTTCTTCTGTGAAGAGCCTAAGCCTTGTGAGTAAAAAGCACTGTATGAACATCAGCTGCTGTTCTCAATAAAGTCAGATGTTCACATTCTTCTCCCTTTTTGTGAGCAATAGCATGCACTTTTAAGTTTCTGAGAGACTTAGGGTAACATGATCAGTGCTGAATTCGTGTGATCACTTGCAGCACATCTGCCTTGGGGAAAGTACAGGCTGTGTTAAAGATGTATCCTTTGCCTCTCTGCAGCGTCCCATCATCTCCATCTGTTGGGGTCACAGGGACTCCCGCCTGCTGATGGCTTCCGGACCTGCATTATACGTTGTCAGAGTCGAGCACAGGGTCTCCAGCCTGCAGCTGCTGTGTCAGCAGACTATTGCTAGCTGTCTGCGGGATGACAAGGACATCAGCAAGCTGACCCTGCCTCCTCGGCTGTGCTCGTACCTCACCACTGCCTTTATACCAACAATCAAGGTAAAAGGAAAGAAATGTGTCTATGTGTGAGTGGAAGAGGAAAGGGTTGCTTGATTTCCCTTCCATAGTGCTCCTAAGTAACAGTGGATAAATTGTAAGATATTATCATTTTCATAACTGCAATTTTAAAAGCTCGATTAAGGGTCATTCCTGTCCTCCTCAAGAGCCCACTGATCTGTTTGGTGCCTGTTAAAATCTGAAAAGAAGGCTCACACATGCTGATGTGCATTATTCTATGGGGACGGCTTTTTCAAGGACATCCCAAGGGTAAAGCATGCTGGTGACTCATAAAGACTTCTGAAGAAGCTCGTGCTGATGATAACACTGTGTCACTATTATAGGGGAGATTCACAGTGGTAAAACTGTTTCCCCCTTTTTACTTAAGTCCTTATATTGCCAGGAGTGTTATACTTTAGACCTGTGGCTGCCCAATTATTTCTACTGACAGTGAGTTCTGCTAACCTTACTACTCCAACAGGGCCATGGAAAAATGAACCAGATATTATGCTGTTTCCTGTACCACTGTCAGAGCCATCTGCTCAACCCTATTGTTTCATGGTTTTGCCCTCAGTCACATCTCAGGATTTCCCAGCTTCTTAGCAGAGCCAACAAACTAGAGTGTTAACTCCTAAGTGCCCTGTGTTCAAACACCTGTTTTTTGTATGTGTTACAGCAATCTTTTGAGTCAGTTTCAGGACCTTGTTAGAACAACACAGAGCTGAAGTAACTAATATGACACCAGCAGAGGTGGTTCTGTTTCAATTAGAACAAATTATGCCAATGAAATAATGATTCAGGATAGTTCCATTTGAGTACTGCTAACCAGGGTAATTTGTGTGACTGTGAAACATTTCATTTGCCAGAGAAGAATAAATGCCTTGCTGTAACCATAACTCCCCAGCCTCTGAGAATGCAGAGCATTTCACAGACCAGTGATTCTCATTTCTTTCTAGCATGCCTACTTCTCCCCAGGATGCTTTCCACGTTGTCCCAGAGCCGCTCCTGTAGTTCTCTAGAGCATCAGTGACAGTTGCTTGGCTGTTAGGGATGGGATGGGATGGGATGGGATGGGATGGGATGGGATGAGGGTAGCAGTTGGCTGTAGCAAAGCTGGTAGCTATGATGGGGATCAGAGAGGCAGAGGCAATACAGAGGCACATAGTTGCTAACAGCCCTTCTGTCACCCCCTAGAGGGAATACAGTTGTGGGGCTGCATAGCTGAGAGGCTGAAGTAGGGTTCTCAAAGTGGTTCCTGACGTTTCACGGATGTTTCTGGAACCTACTTGGAACTGCTTTATACTTTATTCTGGTTCCCCCCAAGCCACATACTCCCACCTACATCATCACTCGTGCCTCTAGTGCCTGGCAAGGCACTCTCTGCCATGCACACATTCCTCTTCCCCCACCAGCTTGAGAGCTGCACTGTAGATCAGTCCTCAGCCCATATCCATCTTGCCAGGTCAAGGAGTCTCCCTTTTTCCCCCTACTTTTTCTTTCTTTCTTGTACATCCATTTTGGAAGAAACTGTGTTGACTTAGTTTAATATTTGTTGCATACATGCTACAGTGTTCCAGGCAAAAGTGGTCCAACTGCCTTAGTACCGAGCTTTTCATGGATTAATACAGTGTTCTGGCAAGCAGGGCAAAGTAAACCACCCTGAGCTGTGTGCTTATTTTTCTCCACATTGCACATGAATAGCGCCCTCATCAAAGATGGTGCTTGGAAGTGACAGAAGTACAAGCTTTTTCCAGAGCTGACAGCATTATAGTGTAGTGGCATAGCATGCATCAATACTAACCAGGAATAGGAACCTGAGTGGCCAAGTTAACTTGGAGGACCAACAAGAAATGAGATACTCTGAGACTTAGACTTGACAACATTACCCAAGTTAAAAGAGAAGTTTGTGATAGAGAGGCAGGTTTGTTGTCCACTCCAGTGCTGTAACCACAGGCCCAACCTTCCTTTTTGATGTAACTAGCTTTAGTTTTCTGTATGCAGCTGCTTTTGACCTAACTAGATAACACACAGCCACTCTCTCTTGCATGTGGGTCCTGCATAACTCATGCAGTAACCTGGACTAATCTCAACCTGCCAAGTTAGGCTTGGGGTCAAATTCAGCTTGTTGTGTTGGGATTAAGTAACCACAAGAAAAAAAACCCAAACCAAACAAAACGATAACCTATAGGAAACTTTCTCTTTCCTTCCTTCATTTAATGAAGCCTCCTATCCCAGACCCAAACAATATGAGAGATTTTGTCAGCTACCCAACAGCTGGTAATGAACGGCTCCACTGCACGATGAAGCGGACAGAAGATGACCCAGAGGTCGGTGGTCCATGTTATACTCTGTACCTGGAATACCTTGGAGGACTGGTGCCTATCCTGAAAGGACGTCGTATCAGCAAGTTGAGGCCAGAGTTTGTCATCATGGACCCTAAAACAGATGGAAAAGCAGGTAGAACAGAATTGTTGCTCTGTATAAAAAATTCTTTAGAAGTGCTTCAGATATTAAATTCTCAAGAGTTAAAGAAAAATCTGTGTGTGAAACATGGAAGGTGACATCTGATATTTTTTTTCTGATGCTATAAAAGTCTTCAGCGTAACCCAGGCTCAAGCCTCTGAAGTTAAGCCAGGCTGTCTTCTGTTTCACAAAAGGGAACTTAATGTATTTTGAATAGTGAGGAATAGATTGTAATTAGCAGAAAATATTCTTGCAGTTGATCAAATGCTATTCACCTCTGAATCACGTTCACTTGAGTTTGAGCTGTTGGCAATTTGGAGTTTATACTAGGCAGGGTGGAGAACGGTTCATTTTCTCTGCATAGTTTTATCTCAATTGTAGCCTGTGGATTGGATTTATGCTTCTGGTGACTGATAGTGGTAATTGATACCAGTTTACTGAAGCAGCACTTACATTTTCTGGGGCCTGTCTTGATAGATGAAATCTATGGAAACAGCTTGATATCCACTGTGATTGACAGCTGCAACTGCTCCGACTCCAGCGATATCGAATTGAGTGATGACTGGGCAGCAAAGAAGTCTCCCAAAATCAGTCGAGCTAGCAAATCACCCAAACTCCCCAGGTAATACTTCCTTAGATATTTCTTTTTCCTCAGTTTTTCTTCTTTTTTTGTTTTTTTAAACACTGTCTTAACACCTCATAAAATTAAAAGCAAACTCCTGGGCAGATAGGAGTCTTCTGGAGGAGTGGAGTCCTCTACAGTGTGCAGTTCTGGAGCAATCTCTATTCATGTTGAGGTGGACTGTAGAGAAGGTTCTAGGGTAAAGAGTAATGGAAAACAATAGGACACTGCTTTTCCCCAACCAGTCTCAAAGAAAGATCTTACAAGTTCTCCCACTACTGCCTTTGTTGCATAGGATGTATGCCACCATAGGATATATTTTGTCCCCTAGACAATCTGTGTTTTTACCTCCTCTGTGCTTAGGGCCTTTTTTTTCCTCAGGAGTATTTTCAAACTGATTAAATAAGTGGCATAAATCCTGAAATAAGTGGCCCTGCTGCTGTGGTGACCTTGCAAGGAAGCCTCCACAAACAGATGCTCCCAAACACTGGGTTGATGATCTTCTGTAACCACAGGCAAAATAAGCTTATTATTTGTCTGATTGCTTTCCTGCCAACTCTTCATTATATTCATTATGTACGTAGACAGAACCTTCCACCTGCACAGTCTCGCTGATGTCTGTGACGCTTGTCATAGGCACTAACATTTATCTGCCAGCTTCATGTTGTGGGATTGAGGCCCTGATGCCTTCTAGCTGCAGCTGACAGTTTTCTAAAGACCTTTTGTCTAGTATAAGGTGAAGCAAATGCATCAGTTTATATGTGAACATAATGTGTGACATACTCAAATTTTCGTTCAGTAGTACTTGACAAAGGAGCCCTTTGTTCTTGAACGTAAAACTGAAACGGCCAGGAAAAACAACTGTCCAGCATCTTTTGTTTTCTAAGACTGTACTTTTGAAATTAACTTCTATTCATTCTTTTTTTCTACCACTGAGTTTTTTCAGGTGCTTGATCTCTTATTCATGACCCCCTTTGCGTGGTGGGAGGTAGGAATAACTTTTGTCTTAGAGTAAGAGCACTGTTGAAGTTTTTGGAGCCTTGGTTTGCCTTACTAACGTGGAGGTCTGCCAGCTGAGGTGTCGTGCTTCCATTTCTTGAGGTTTTACTTGAGCTAACATGACTCAGCCCTACACCTTCTTATGGATTAGTAGAGGACATAGTGTATCTGGCAGAACTGCTTTAAGCTTGGTTAAATGAATCATAAAGCATCCTGTCAGAGATACTGTAACTGTGTCAGGCTTTATATATCTTTAAATTGACCCATAACCCTTCATCCTCTAGACTCTGTAGTCTTCATTAGTTTAGAGGATGCAATGCCAGTTGTCTTCTTTGCAACTTTCCATTCAAACACATTAATTTTATACATGTGCTTATGCTCATTGATAATTCTACTTGTTGCTTGATATTGCAGAATCAACATAGAAGCTCGCAAATCTCCAAAGATGTCACGAGCTGCACAGGAGATATCAAGATCGCCAAGGTTACCAATAAGGAAACCTTCTATAGGTTCACCAAGCCTAACCCGAAGAGAATTTCCTTTAGAAGATATTACTCAGGTATTGTGCACATTGTTACCAGACCCAAGTCTGAATGCACCTCCCTCCAGAAGCAGCAATGATGATACAGATCCAATGATCACCAATAAGGAACTTTCATTTCATTATGATAACTAGACAGAACAACCAGTGAATCGCATCTTCCAGTTCAGTGCTAACGTTTGAAAGTGTCAGTGGACTGTCAGGCATTGTTTGATAAGTACTAGCACCACTAACTTCTGTCAATGTGAATCCATGACAGAGGTTTTAGTCTAGGTGTTGGCTGTTTGATAGTTTACGTGAAAATGCTTCATATTCAGTTTCTCAGAGCTGTCCTGATGCCACCACAGTTCTGTGCTTTGCTAGGAATTGCAGAGTTAAGGACATGCCTGCTTCAGGGGGCCACATGTTCTCTATCTCATAATTTATGCAATCATAGAATAGTTTGATTGGAAGGGTCCTTTAAAGATCATCCAGTCCAAACTCCCTGCAGTAGGCCGGAACATCTTCAACTAGATCAGGAACATGGAACAGCCTTAATTGGAAGGAAGGCAAGGAATCAGCCCTGTGTGCTCTTTGTGGTGTTTGTGACCTGTGGGTAAATGAAAGTTTGCAGGCCGTAGAACTGTGTGGGTTAAACATTTTATCAATACCAGCCTGCATTCTTAAATTTTTATTTGTTTCATTTAAGCTGTTATTTTTTACTGCTCTATCTTTTCACTTTTCCTTTCTATTGAAATATTCTATGTAACTTAAATAGCTGCAATAGATAGGACCAAAAGATCTTGGAACAGGGCAGGAGATCAGAGGCTTAAATCCTGCTCCTGATATTGGTGGTCTAACTCTTGGCCTTTGAGAAAATCTAGTGGTCTTTGAGGCCCATAATTTGATCATCGGTGATGATGATCATCGTTTGATCAGTGGTGGTTTGGGAAGCTGCTTTGGAAGCTCCAGGAAAAATACATTTGTCAAATTATTGTTCTTTAAAGTGATTTGTAAACACAGAACCTAAGTGTTCTTTCTGAAATACAGAATAGCCATGCTCTTGCTGTGCAGATTTCTTCAACAGCTTTAATCAGCCTATGTGGCTGTTGTATCCATCATTTCTGATGGTGTTCGGATATCAAAATGAGACTTCTTAATGACTGGATCTATCAAGTGCTACATAGGCACATTAGGCTGTTGTGGTAAAATAAAAACAAGGGAAGCTGAAATTGTGTTGTCACTTGTAATAGCTTGATTGCTCTGCAGGTTTTTATTAGAGCTTGATATAGATTTTATTAGGTGAAAATGATCTTGTTTTTGCTTTGCAGCACAACTACCTTGCTCAGGTCACATCTAATATCTGGGGAACGAAGTTTAAAATTGTGGGTTTGGCTGCTTTCCTACCAACTAACCTTGGTGCAGGTAAAAGTAAACTCTGTGGATTTTTTACATGTCAAACTCTTTCTAACAAGCAACAAACTTAGAATCATAGAATGGTAGGGTTGGAAGGGACCTTTAGAGATCATCTAGTCCAACCCCCCTGCAGAAGCAGGTTCACCTAGATCAGGTCGCATAGGAACATGTCCAGGCAGGTCTTGAAGACCTCCAAGGAAGGAGACTCCACACACCCTCCAAACTTAAGCTACGGGATTCATTTTAAGTGATCAAAAGGCGTCTTTTGACACAGCACTTTCTGTAGACAGTAGGAACTAGATATTACAAAAGTCACTGTAACTAAAGGAGATTAAAATCCATAAATCAAATAATGAGAAGATCAATACAATGTTAGAAATCTCAGCTGTAACAAAAGGATTCATTAACAGTCAAGCCCAGACCTTTACTTTTACAGTTTATTTAAACAAAACTCTGAACAAAGAACATTTTTGCTAGAAGACTATAAAATAACAGGGTTTAAGTTACTCTAAGAGAAATATTTTTTAAAGTCATGTTCTTGCATTTAGCTACTAGTTATATGAAGATGATGTTAAAAAAACTCTTAGAGGATCATGCTCAAAATTCTTCATGTCAGTGCATACCCTTACCATATGATTCTCTTGCTGAAGCATCAGTAAATCGGTAGCCTTCATTAAAAGCAGCAGTTGTCTTGTCTTTTGACCTTCTATGTAGGCCATTTCTCTCTAGATAGTCCCATTGAAAGGAAGAAGGCTAAAGTAAGAACAGGGAACCACCTAGCAGAACTGGGCTCTGAACTGAAATACTTATACAAGAGTTCTCTTACTAGCTCTTTGGAAAACTTACGTTTGCCTGTGTTGCATTATATAGTTAGGTCAGGACTACATAATGATGCCCTGGATGCAGAATTAGGTAAACAGGTATCTTTTGTGCCTATATTGAGTACTGTCAGACAACAGGTGAAGTCCCAGATAGTGAGGAGAGGATCTTCTCTGGCCTAGCCTCCAAACAAAGGTTGTTCTCCCAGGATGTTGTCACCTGGGAACAACCAGTGCTACTACTATAGGGCAGTGGTAACTCCTACTTCATAAGGTGTTATGGAAAGCCTCAAGTTTGTTCGAGACACTTTTTACCAAGTGATATACAAATTTCTGACATCTGCATTTGCAGTGATTGTCAAGACACTGTCAAAAGAATGACCCTACTCATTCAGACTAGAGGTCATTTCAATTCAGTTATCATCAGTAACAGACATGTAGGGAAGGGTGTAAGTGTAGAGTAAGTGTGTGGTGATGTTCATGTGTTCTCATAGTCTCCAATGGTTTGGGTCCCAGGGACATCCTGAGCCAGGAGGGATTTCTTTGTGTCTAGAAACTCTCAACAGATTTCCTTCCCAAGACCTTTCTAGTTTTCCCCAAAACTCATGTAAGTCAGGAGCATCATGTGGTGAAGGTTCCAAAAGTAAACCAGAAAAATTATTTTTCCTTCCATAAAAATAGATGTGAATTCAAAATGAAGTAATTCATTATTTCTACATGTTACTCAACCACAGAGGTACTGCTTCTATTTAAAGAGAAATAGCTGAAAGCAGCAATCTGTTTTATCCCATTTATGCAAAGTGTTACATAGGGATTTGGCTAAGAGTGGCCCATTATATGCATTTGTTCATTAATACATTGAATACAAATAGTCATAACTCTTCTGTCTGCTTTAAGTGGATTCTTTCTTAGCTTTAGATGCTTTTTGTGTAACATTTTTCTTTTCTTGTCTCTTGTTATACTCTTTCTCCAGTAATATATAAAACCAGTTTGCTGCATCTGCAGCCCAGGCAGATGACAATATATCTCCCAGAAGTGCGGAAGATTTCAATGGACTACATTAACCTGCCTGTCTTTAATCCAAACGTTTTCAGCGAAGACGAAGATGATTTACCAGGTAAGGAGGGAGGACCTGGAGGTCTGCCATGTTATGGGTTAAGCTAGACGGAGGACAGATGCCTTGCATCACAAGTCCCCTTTGGTAAACATGAATCAAAATTCCTTAGTCTGATGGGGTCTTGTAGAACTGAATTAGAATAAGACTAGTATGTATTACAGACATTGTTTTCTAAAATAGGTGGAAAATATAATCCATATAGAGCTGCTAAGGTTGAAGTTGATTGCAAGATTAACCATCTATTTGATTGGCTAAGAATTGTCCGTAGACCGAAGCCTCGCATTCTGCGTCTTTGTAGGACAGAATCGTAACGTGTTGGAAGCCCAAAAGGGTCATTGTTGTGACCTGATGGCAGCAAAGCACAGCCTGCGGAGAGGAGCTTGGGCTGGAGGGCAGGTTCCTGTAAAATGTGGCGGCCCTTTGAGAAGTGATAAATTCCCATTTGGATCTTTATCAACACCAAGTCTTACAGAGGAGTTAAAATAGGAAAGTAGTTTCTAAACAAGGGAGATGGGGAAGAATTTCTCGTTTCCCTGAGCTGTAAGGAAGCAGAAGATTCAAGCAGTGCAGGGAAGGCTTGGATGCAGGTGATGTGAATAGGGCAAGTAACAGGACTAGAAGTATTCAGGACCTTCTCCAATTAAAAAAATATATAATCTCTGTGCCAATAATATTAACAAACAATAGACAAGAAGGTAAATTAATACATTTTCAGAATTTTCACACCAGTGAAGGATTTTTGTTGCCAGGACGCAAGGTTTTGGAACTATAGGAATGGCCATCGTGCCAGTACCCTTTAAGATACTTACCCTTTAAGGAGGAAGGAGTGTGAACACTGCAAAGTGATTAGAGGCTTGTGCTAGAGCCTATTGAAATAAATGGAAACACTGCCATCATTTCAGACCTGGGTTTTGACTGCTGAAAAACACCAAAGCTTGTGTCTGACACAAGCATCAGAGTAGTCCTCTGGACTTCCAAGGAAATACTCATGTACTTAAAATGAAGCTCATTATTTCATGATTTGGGGCTTGAGTTGCCTAATTTATGTGTTCATCATATTCACCTGTAGGAACTGAAGAAAATAATAGACACATTGATGATTGTGTATATATTATGCATAGGAAGCACTCAACATTTTCTGGTATGAAACATGGTCCAAGCTGACAGAAAGTAATAAAAAATAAATAGAAAATAAAAAAGAGTTAATGGAAAGCCTTTGCCATTCCTTCCTGAAAATTGAATTAGATCTGCAATATCGATTCCTTTTGTATTATTAAAGGAGCTGAAATGGTACTCAGAACTGCAGGCTGATGAACACCATATAAATGTAGGGAAAGTTGTTAAGAGAGTTTTGTTTACAGCTCTTTGAGTAAAAGGGTCATATTACGCTGTCCTCTGTAACAGCCTTCTTCTCGTTGTCCACTTATTTCAGCCAAGTTCCTTCTGAATATTCATTTCTGATGTTGCAAATGGAGGCTACGTAAATCTTTACAAAAATTGGGGGGGGGATATCCTTTCTTAAAGCCTGCATAGAAAGGAAAAAGGTGCCTATGCTAAGGGGAAACAAATATTGCAGTGTAAGTAATGATTACATGATAGATTTTAAAAAGAAAATAACCAAAGTAGAAAGCTGATCTTGGGGCAGTAGAATGTTAATAGTGAGGTATTCGTGGGACAGGTGTTTTTTAGTGAGTCAGTCATTGGAGGAATGAAAGAAAACATTGGATATAAACACTTTGGGATATTAAGCAACACTGCAGTGAATGAGATTTTGTTTGATAAAGTACTTAATACTCAAGACAGCAACATTCTGGGTTGCTCAAGCCAAGCTAACAATTAAACCTCAAGCTCTGGCAGGTAAATTGCTAACCTGCAGGCATCAGGATGAAAGCATGGCCTGCCAGCCAAGAACTGAAACATGCTGCCTTAGGGTCAGTTAAGTTTATGTCAGTCTTCTTCTAAAATGAGCGAACAGAACTACTGTAAAAATTTACCAGCGTAGCCACAGACCTACCAGTCATATTTGTGACTGGTGGTGGTAAAATCCTGCTGCTATTAACAGGGCATAGGTAGATGACTAGAATTTTAATTAGAAATTAATTAGGAACCAGGCAGCAGCTGGAGGACTCCTGCCTAATGGGTCTCTTGCCTGATCTGGTCTTGCAAATCAGAGGTCTCCACAGAATTTGGCACACTTAAATGATCCTGGATATTACTCTAGGATCCTGGATATTTACTGTGTAGTCTCTTTTCCTCCCATAAATATGCTGATGCAACTCACCATTTTCTATGGCTTTTACAATGGGAAACCAGTAAAGACTGTGCAAGATTCTTGGGGGGTTTAATACAGTAATTACTATTTCCCCTTGATACTATATTTTGGTTCTTCTTATCCTGACTTCTTCACTTGTACTTGGTTCCAGCATCCTCATTTCCCTGCTGCGCCTCAGCTTTTCAGTGGTAGTTCCTATTGGAATCACCATCACCACTTTTTGCTAAAGGAATTGCAAGCAGTTGAGCAAGCTCTATGCTTCTACTTAAAATCATCACAATTGCTTCAGGCCTCACTGTCCCTTGTTCATCACCACCACTAAGTGTGGGAAACTTTTCCTATATGCATTTGCTTCTTTCCACATTTCTGATTGCAGCCTGTCCAAACATTGATGCTCAAGTTGCCTTCACTACAGTATCTGCTTCTTGAGTCCTTTTGGCTTCCCATCAGTTTTCTCATGTCTTCCCCTTGCAGTTCTGACCTGGCTTCTTATCTGTCATCTTTTCCTTACAAATCTTCTTTCAAGAACTTATTAAAAGTTTTGTCTGTATTTCATAGAATCATCATTCCCCTCTCTCTTTGTTTCATCTTCCTTCTTTTTGCATTACCATTTTCTTTGTCACCCACTATACTCAAGAGATAATGCTGCTTCTCTTTTCCCAACTCTTGACTGTATTGTCTAGTTTTCCTAAGCTCACTGTGTCTGGGGACATTATACTAGCTACTGTACAGTCCTTTCAGTACAGGTCTTCGACTTTCTTTTGCTTTTCCTCCACTTGTATTGTTTAGAGTTTTATTTAATGACCACAAACATCCAAGTCAAAATTCGTAACTGCTGTCAGATTAGGGCAGGCTCGAGGAGCACCATTTCATCTTCCTCCTGAAGCTTAGTTCAGCTTAGTTCAGCACGACACAGTACTACCTAACTGGCTCCAGAGGGAGCTAGCCTGGGCCAACGATGACTTTTTTGTGCCTTACCATCAGGTGGCAGCAGCCCTAGAGGAAGCCAGGAGGCCACCTTAGCAGTCCTATAGGGGCAAAGAAGAGGTACGGCAGCAGCCACAGGTCCGTGGGTGAATTTTCTGCTCAGTTGTTTGTTGATGTATTCGGTAATTCAGACCCATCAGGCAGGTAAAGTGCCAGCTCTGTGAAAATCCATGGCAATCATAGTGTAGGCTGAAAGCAAGCTCTGAACTTTACCTCTGAAGCATCACTCCCAAAAGTTAAAGTTGACCACTGGTTGTTCCAGTGGGAATCAGTGGACACAGGATGGCTTATTTACTCAAGCTAAGGTCTGATCCTGTGGTTTTGGGATGTGATAGCAGTCTGAATACAGCATTAAGCAAGTACATAAAGATAGCAGGTAGTTTAAAAAGTCGAAGGCAAAGTGGAATGACAGAGTACAAAAGATGTGAAGGGATATTTTCTTCCAACTAGATTTAAAAAATAAACCGGTTTCTCCCCAATTTCTATGTCAATACTGATGTGAAGTTCTCCTGTTCATTTTTTAGTGACCTGTGTGTCTCCCACAAGTGCTGAAGGAAACCCCTAAAATAGGTGAAACGCTGCTTCAGGAAGCCCTGTTGCAGTGCCTGCTGCCCAGCTGCTGCAGTCTGACAGGGCTCACGGCCCCACAGCAGAGGCCTGGCCACTGGCGGGGCACGTTAGGGCAGAAGAGGCTGAGGTGTAGTGAGTGACACGCTGTGTTGTTGTTCGTTGCAGTGCCCGGCGCGCCCGGAGCCCCCGCCAGCAGCCCGCCGTGCACCGTCAACATCCCCATCGCGCCCATCCACAGCTCGGCCCAAGCCATGTCGCCCACGCAGAGCATCGGCCTGGTGCAGTCACTGCTGGCTAATCAGAACGTGCAGCTGGACGTACTGGCCAATCCGCCGGCAGAGGTCGGGGGCGAGGGAGCGGGGCCGTTCCCCGGGCCGCCGGGCCGCTTCCCTGGCGCCGGGGCGGGGGCGCTGCTGCCCGGAGCGCCGGGGCCGCTGCCACCAGGGCCGGGGCCGCTGCTGCCCGGAGCGCCGGGGCCGCTGCCGCCTGGGGCGGGGCCGCTGCCGCCCGGAGCGACGGGGCCGCTGCCACCCGGGGCGGGGCCGCTGCTGCCCGGGGCGGTGGGGCCGCTGCCTGTGGGGGCTGAGCTGGGCCGCGCCGCCCCCGCGCCGCCCGCCCTTGCCCCGCCGCCCCCCGCGCCCCCCGCCGCCGCTGCTCTCGCAGCCCTGGCCGACCTGCGAGACCACAGCGATCGCGAGCATGAGCCCCCGCACAAGGCCAAGGCCCCGCGGCCCGGGCCGCAGCTGGTGGAAGGGGACGCCGTCGTGTTCGGGGCCGCTCAGGAGCTGCAGCTGAACAAGATGAACCCCCCACCGCCCTACCCCGGCACCCTCCCCACCGTGCCGCCCACCTCCCTGCCGCCCCCGCCCGGCCCTCCGCAGCCACCCCTCGACCTCTGCCTGAAAAAGGGAGAGTTCTCCCTCTACCCGGCAGGGCACTACCAGACGCCCCTGGGGTACGAGCGGATAACAACATTCGACAGCAGCGGGAACGTGGAGGAGGTGTGCCGGCCGCGCACCAGGATGCTCTGCGCCCAGAGCACCTACACCCTGCCGGGGCCTGGCAGCTCTGCCACCTTGCGCATCACCGCCGCTGAGAAGAAGATGCAGCAGCCCTGCGCCAGCGCCACCCTCAACCGGCTCACGGTCCCCCGCTACTCCATCCCGACGGGGGACCCGCCGCCTTACCCTGACATCGCCAGCCAGCTGGCCCAAGGCAGAAGCATCACGCAGAGGCTAGACAGCACTATCATTCACGCAACTCTTCGGAGGAACAGCAGGGAGGCAGCCCTGAAAATGGCTCAGTTGGTGGATGGTCAGAGAGCCACTTTGCAGCTTCCCCCCAAAACCAAGAGCAACATGGTGGCAGCACAGTACCAGCAGAGAGTACCCACCGCCTTGTACACATGCAGCCAGTGCAGCAGTGGCGGCAGTGGTGGCAGCAGCAACAGCAGCAATGCAAACACTGGTGGTATGGGCAACATCACTAGTGCCAATACTAGTAGTAGCACTTCCACTATTGGTGGCATGAGACCTGATCTGAGTGCAGGGAGCAGCTCTCAGCACAGCTCTGTTATCGCTCACTCTGTCAGTACTTCGCCTCTGGCCTCCCAGTCCTCCTACAGCTTGCTGAGCCCACCTGACAATTCCCGTGACCGAGCAGATTACATCAACTCCGCCTTCACGGAGGATGAGGCCCTTTCTCAGCACTGCCCGGTGGAGAAATCCATACGGCACGTACCTGTGTCCTTGACAGAGGCTGCTCTTGGTGTAAAACGGCCACCGCCCTACCAGTGGGACCCTATGGTAAGTGAAGAGATATGGGTTCCTCAGGAAAGGACATCTCAGAGCTCAGTGCCCAACCCTCTAAAACCTACTCCTCTCATCATCGGTCAAGCTCAACATCTGGATATGTCTCGAGTGCCATTTGTTTCTCCCAAGTCTCCGACCAGTCCCACTGCCACTTTCCAGACAAATTACGGGGTTGGAGTACCTTACCCAGGAAGCTACAGTGCCCCTCCCCTTCAGGGAATGCAGCCCCCCTGCTCCCCCAAAGAAGCTCTGGCCCCAACACAGTTTGCACAGCAGGAGCCCACAGTTGTGCTTCAGCCAGGTTACCCATCCAACCTCTCCTATTGCCCTTTGCCACCCATGTACCCAGGAAGCAGCGCCTGCTCTAGTTTACAGCTGCCACCGATCGCCTTGCACCCGTGGAGCTCCTACAGCACCTGCCCACCCGTACAGACCCCCCAGGGCACCTTGCCCCCCAAGCCTCTCCTCGTGGTGGAGAAGCCGGTGATGTCTCCCCCACCGGCAGAGCTGCAGGGGCGTGTGGGCACAGAGGTAATGGTGGAGACGGCAGACACCTTCCAGGAGGTGCTATCCCTAACAGAAAGCCCCGTTCCTCAAAGGACGGACAAATTTGGCAAGAAGAGCCGGAAGCGCCTGGACAGCCGAGCTGAGGAAGGAAACGTGCAGGCTATCACTGAGGGTAAGGTCAAAAAGGAGGCAAGGACACTGACAGACTTCAATTCACTAATATCCAGCCCTCGGCTGGGGAGGGAGAAGAAGAAGGTCAAGAGTCAGAAAGACCAGCTGAAGTCCAAGAAGCTAAATAAGACTAATGAGTTTCAAGACAGTTCAGAGAGTGAGCCAGAGCTTTTTATCAGCGGGGATGAACTGATGAACCAGAGCCAGGGCAGTAAAAAGGGTTGGAAAACCAAAAGGAGTTTGAGGACAGCCAGTGAGCTGGACGAATTCAAGTGCCGGAAGGCCAGCGAGAAGGAGGACGGGAGGCTGGGGAGCCAGGGCTTTGTGTACGTGATGGCCAACAAGCAGCCGCTGTGGAACGAGGCGACGCAAGTCTACCAGCTGGACTTTGGAGGGCGGGTGACCCAGGAGTCAGCAAAAAACTTCCAGATTGAGCTGGAAGGACGACAGGTAGGAGGAGGAGAAGGAGGTACACGTGAGCTGGGGTGGGAACTGGGGTGGGGGAAAGCTGTGCCAGAAATAAGCTTCACCTCTCACATGGCCGAGTGCCTCCTGCTTGCATTAGCTGCTCTCTGAAAAAAGCTTTGCCATGTGGCTGATAAAAAAACAGCTATCAAAGGTCTTAGAATAAGAATGGAGGATGAAGTTCAGTTGTAAAGTAAACATGCAAAATATGTGTGGCCTTACTGCAGCCAGACTTAGGAATAAGGGCCTGTTTTAGTCTCATTGGCTCTCACTGCTGAAGGCAGGTGGGTTTTGTAATAAACACGTGAGATCTCCCCAGCAGTATCTGTGTTTGCCATTGGAGGCTGTGGATGGCAGCTGACTGAATGAACCCTGCTCCCTAGTTGCAGTGCTCAGCAAAGATAACTAAGCCAGTCAGCAGATAACTAAGGCAGAGATGGTGGATGGCCAGGTAGGTTTTCTCCATGCCAAAATTTCCCCTTGTAGTTTACTAGGCCTTTAAGTCTGGTTCTTAATGCTATAGGAGGGAGGCGCTGACCCTCCCCAAAACAAAATGCTCCTGGATTCCTTCTGAACCACATGTGGGTAGAGAGGTCTGTGGACAGTTGAAAACATGAAAACATTTAGTTTTATACTCTCTCACCTTGGCCCGAGTGAGATGTTACCACACCAAACCCGGGATTTTATGTGGTACCAGTCAGCGGGACACTGGACTGAGACCCAGGAGACATATATTTATTTCCTTGTCCAGCTGTTTCATCTTCTGTAAGTCATTCTTGTTTTATTAAAGGCATCAAGGTTCTTAAACTTGGGAGCTAGATGTCTTAAATATCCAACATGCATGGCCAGTGGCAGTCTCTTGGTTTTGTTTGTAACAAAAGTTCATTAAAAAGGCATTAATCAGAGCCCTTTATACCACTTTCGTCTTCAGTGAAGTGGTCATGGATATGTGTGCAGCGGAGCAGCTGTGCAAAATCACCTGGCCTCAAGTTTTACTGAGGAGAAACAAAGCCTGGCTCTGCTTGCACAGCCAGCCTCCCTTCTAGCTCAGGGACCTTAACTCTAGAGCAAATACGATCTGGGCTCCTGATGAAGTGAATAAAAAAGCAGTAGTAATAGGCCAGACTTCAGACATTCCCCGTGGAAGAGCAGCGAGCAACCTGACTAGCTTCGCTTTACATTTCAAACAGCTCCCACTGCCCCTTTGCTAATTCGTTCTTGATATAATTATGTACAAGTCAAGTTTATGCAAGGGAAAGCAGAACTGCCAAGCTATAGGGTCAGGAGGTTGGTTGTTCCCATTCCTCAGAAGCGCCTTTATTGGAAAATCAAATCTATTTTCCTGATGGGCTGATGCTAGGATCTTTACAAGGAAGAGAATGGTATTTTTCTGCAGGAAGCATGGGTAGAGCAGTGGGCTGGAGCAAGTGGGGGGAGCTGTGTGCTTCTGTTCTGATGGCTTCTGTATTTGCAACCTGATCTAGGTGAACCTGCTTCTGCAGGGGGTTTGAACTAGATGATCTCTAAAGGTCCCTTCCAACCCCTACCATTCTATGATTCTATGAAGCATGATGGTAGAGCAGCCCACATCTGCTGAAGTAATTGGTGACAATCTGCTTACACCAATGCCGTGTCCAATCTTGCATGTTTTAATCCTCAGTTTATAACGGAGTCAAATGTTGCAGTCAAATGCTCTATACAGACCAATAGGACAATGCTCTTAGGCCTTCTTGGCATCATACCCTGATCTGTGAGTAGCCCCGTTCATATCAACCCAGGAGCTGAGGATTTCATACAAAGGAGCAAAAATGTTTCACTTCTCTTCTCTGGTTCCTTTTCTGTCGTTCACTTTTTTTGACCTGGTTCTCTTTTTCCTTCCCTTCTCCTCTTCCCCTGCTTCCCAGGTGATGCAGTTTGGAAGGATTGATGGCAATGCTTACATTTTGGACTTTCAGTATCCATTTTCTGCAGTGCAAGCCTTTGCTGTTGCTCTGGCTAATGTGACTCAACGCCTCAAATGAACAAAAGCAGAGACTGGAGCGAGGAAAATGTTAACCTTCTCGTAAAATCCAAGCCAGAAAATGTCAGGGCAGCCTGCTTTAGGTGTGCAGAGGTGCCTGGGAGCGAAGAAGGCAGTAAAACTGGAAAAGTCTCTCGGTGCCCAACAGAAGGGCAGCAACTCTCATCAGTCATGGGGTGGAGGGTGGGGGGCTGTTTTCCGTTTTGTTCGTTCGTTTGTTTGTTTTCAGGTGTTTCCTTTTCTTTCTAAGCGTTGTGCTGCTGGGTCTCAGAAGGAGCGAAGGGTTGAGAGCCATTCAGTGTTACGTGGAGAAGTGTGGCTTTTGGCTTGTTGTGGTGGTTCTGCCGTGTTTGCTACAGTAGCTGGTGTGAGCTCATAGGGGGATTAAAACAGACTGCTCTTTTTGATAGACTGCCTTATACCATGCTGTTCTTTTTAAAACCAGGAACATAGCTTTTTTTTCTGGTCCAGTTTGTACTACTACTACTATATCAGTTGTTACTCTACTACTACATCAGTGATAGCAGCAAAAAAAAAGCTATAATACTTGAAGACATGTGTTTCTTCTCTGATCTCTGGTAACAACTGAGCACCACAAGTTCCAAGGAGGCTTATGTAGGTCAATGTTTAATTTATAAATAACAAATGTATTATTCAGAAGAGAAACAGCTGTTACCAATGGGTGGTTTAAAAACCCACTGTGTCAAAGAAGCCAATGTCTGCTTGTTTCGTGTGCTGTTATTGAGGGTAAACATCTTTCGGTAGGTGACAGAAGACAGAGTAAGAAATAATTCCAAGCATTACTTCTTTTGTTATTGGGGATAAACATCTTTCAGTGGGTGACAGAAAACACAGGAGGAAGGAATCGTGAGCGTTGCTTCTTTGCTCATATTGATCAGCAGTATTCGCCTACTTGGCCTGTAGGTGGGAGAGGTACAGTGTGACCAAATGTACCTCCGAGGCCATGTCTGTACATGCTCCTCATTCAGATGTGTTTACACTTTATAAACCAAGTTTTTCAAGCAAGTGAGAAAGCCCAGCGTGTTCAGTCTTCTTCGTAATCAAGATGAATCAAGTCTACAGGAGCATTGTTAGTGCTTGAATTAGGAAGGAGACAGAAAAACAGCAAGTCATCAGAAGAAGCAATTTCATGAGGAAAGCGATTTTATTACAGGAAACAACATCATGGCTGGCTGGAGAACAGAGGGAAGAGGAAGGAAAAATTGGACAGAATCATCCCTTTTATCAGTTTGCTACTGGAGTAGTCTTTGTGACTGTGATTTGAGAAAATAACGCTCCAGCTAAGTACGGGAAGCCAAAGTTCACATGGAGTGTTATAGAGGAAGGCTTAATAGCCATAGCATGACTCTCTGCAGCTCTTTCTGGTGGATGTGCAGACCTGTTGAGCGTTTCAGAAGGACTGCTTGCACAGAAGAGGTTCTGAGTTGTTCATGTGTTGTACATGTATTTATTTGCTTTCTCTCTTTCCTCTTTGCCTGCATTTTGCTATGGGATATGTTTGGAGTTGGAAGTCGTTTCCCCAGCAATACACAAAACTGTTAATGCAATTATTTGGACATTAGATTACAAAACATAACTGCTGATTTCCCTCAGAAATGACTCTTTAAGTGAAAGGCACACTGAGAAAGATACATGGGTAGAGGTGTTGATGGCCACTTTGTCTTTAATCCACAATTCAACTTCTTATTTGAAAAGCTCAGTATAATTTAAAGTGAATAGGCGTGATTTTCTCTTTTTGCCCTCCTTAAGTCCTAATAGTGGGGCAGATAGGTCCTGCATTTTGATTTGTTCTAGAGGAACATATTGCATAAGATGAGACCCCTCAGTGGTAGAAGTTGCTAGCATTCAGTGAGCTTATAACTTCTGCTCTGCTGAGGCTTCTAGAGCTGTGCGGGAGAGGGAGTAAAGCCAGTCAGAGAGGAGTTTCGGAGAGTTACCAGGAGAGATGACAAGGCAGATCACCCATGGGTAATGTCCCCCAGGGTAAGTCCAGGAAAAAACACCTGCAAGATGGTTTTCTTGGAGAGAGGAAACAGGGAAGGAAGGAAGGGGAGGAGGGAAGTAGATGGTACTGTGCCTGTATTATCCCAAAGCTCAGCAGCTTCTGCTTGTGTGCAGGATTGGTCAGGCACAACATTCCCCTTTGTGTCTAAGAGATTGTTGTATGCTTTAATTAATGTTGTTGAATTTCCATCAGTTGTCTGGGCCTATTTGTATTCTTTCTCACGTGCATGATTTATGCAGCAGTTTGAGTGCCTGTATGTATAAGGTACATGAAGCAGACAAATCAAGATGGATTTGGTCCTGGGCCCTTTAAAATCAATGGAAGCGTTTCCCTTGGATTTTTGTGGATAAAGCACTATTGAGCCCTTGGTCTATATTGATGTATACACTGTACAAACACTAGGTCGAATTCTGACTCCACTGACTGCAATACACAAGGAAGAAAGTTGGCTGATGAGAGTCTTCCCCTCCCTTGAGATCTCTGCTAAGCATTCTTACTCAATTAGACTGTAACAGACACACACTGAACACTGTCAGAGAAAAAAATATACCATGGCTTGCTTGCTGAGGGAGAGGCCACTCAATCACATGTTAGAAATGTTCATCTGGAAGGAACATCACCTGTAGTTTTAAGCCAAAGTTGTTAGTACATGGAAACAACACAAATGTGGGGGGAGTTTTTTCTGAACAAAATCCAAATAGGATGACTTCTGTATGCAGTGTCTTTAACCTTCAAAGGAATTGTATTTCTCTTCACTTGGTTCATAGCCAAATTTTTGCAATTATCAAGCATTTATGCCAATGGAGAACCAAAATGAAACCCAATGTCAGTAGCAGAGTTAGTAATTTGGTTTCATTGACCCAAGTCATGATTCCATCCTTCTGATGACAAAGAGCCTGAGCGTAGAAAGAGACCTTGTTTCTGCCCCAGAAAAGCACAGGGAATAATTACCAAAAATGAGGAAACTAAATGCAATATCTTAACATACTTTCCATTTATTTATCAGAAAGAAATATGATTTTGAAAATAATTTAACAGAATCCCTGTTACTGAGGATTTTAATGACACAGAGAATACACGGTGTTAGAGAAAAGACTCAGATCTCTATAATTAAAGGAATGGGAATGATGGAAATGAGTGTGCAACTGGATCACAAATTGTACAAAGAACAAGTGAAAGTGACAGTTGTTTTCTTTTTGATTGAGATATAATATAGGAAACAAATTTAAAAGCCCCCCTGCTCCAAACAGTCACTTAAACACTGAAGATTGCTGTTGCATTCAACCAAAAGAGAGATGTTAACAGTTTATATTTTGTTAGTGAAAAACAGGCTTTCTGTAGATAACTAAGTTCTTCTAGGAAGAATGTAGCAAAATGCTCAGAAATAGCCAGTTCTTTTATACACACGGTAATTTCTGGTAGTTCACTATGTTTTTTCCAAAGCTGTTTTTCAGTTGTGCAATAATTGTGTCAGTCTAGGAGTTTTATGATTTCTTTTGTTGTTGTTGTGGAATTTTTGTTTGTTTATTTGTTTGGGTTTTTGGTGGGTTTCTTTAGGGAGTTTTGAGTTGGGTTTTTTTTAAGATAACTTAATGCAGGTTTCCTGTAAGTGTCCACAAGACAAATTATTTATCTCGTGTAATGTAATAATTGATTTAGGGATTATTTTATTACTATCTATCAGTGAGTTACACTTTTTTATTTATATTTAAAGAGGATCTTCGTAAGTAACAGTTTGCTATGGCAGTATGTTTTGGTGCAAGAGGTTAACAGTGCATCTAGGAAGACCTGTTTTTGCTGGATAGTATGTAAAATTTCATAAATGCAGGCAGGCCAAAATTCTTTTTTTGGCAGCTGGACCCTTTGCTATGGAGGACTGTGTAGACTACAAAGAGGGTAAATTACTTCTTTTAGACCTGCAGAAATCTGTCCTCCACTGTTTTTACTCCTTTGTTTCTAACTATATCTTTCAGGTGGGAGTAGTTTTTAAAATAGAAGTCCTGATTTCCTTTCCCTCTTCTTAGTACAGTGCTTTTTCTCAAGATATAAAAGTGAGTTATGAGATAAAAGAGGGTGTAACGATACAGGCTCAGTTTGTAAGAAGTTCATTGCATGGTATAGCAGGGATTGGCAATGGAGTGATTCAGTCCTATGCAGAGATAAAAGCAAACCAACTTGGAATAAGCCAGCTGAGACATAAGAAGTAGTGTAGCATTAGATGCATTTTCCTCTGCTCAGACTAATAACACTCCTTCTGCTACACTCGACTGATTCCAGGACAGCCTTATGTGCTTCTGATCTCTCAGCTAGTGCTGCACAGAGCTGATGGAGCTGGGCCCTGATGCCAGCAGCATCTTTGCCTTTTCAGATTGCTGCATTGGAGACCTGGCAAAGAAGGCCTTCCTCCACATCCTTCTAGATACACTCCAATGTGAAGCTGCACAGGGGATTTGACTTTCTTTTGGGCAGAGAAAGCCCCCATGCCAGCCAGTGGCCATTTGAAGTAAGAATCTGGAGTTGTAAAGGATGCAATAAAAACAATGATTCTTTGGAAAAAAGTGTGGCTGATATCCTTGAAGTACAGCTCCTAACAGAGTCTGAAAATTGGTACTTAAAGTCTGGTATGAAGTGCACCATGCATGGACTGGCAAAGCTTAGCTTGAAATAGTGAGGATTTTGTGTTTCTGCAACACCTTAAGAAACTATGAGAAGGAGGAGAGTGAAAGAGGAAAAAACAAATGATCACATTAATAATTTTGCCCTCGGTTCCAGAGGCAGCAGTAACGTGTTCCATGGGCTTCCTGAATATTGATGAATCTGCACACAGGTTCATCTCAAGTTAGATGAACTTTTCTGTGATGAAACCACAAGTAAAACACTTCCACATTTCTCTCTCCACTTTTGTTCCACTGTTTTTGTGGAGATGCCACATGAAGATACCTGACCTTGCTGAAGCCTTGAGCCTAGGTCCAGGCTTTGCTTGACTTGTCTTTTTAATGTCCTCTCAGAAATTCCAAAGAGATTTAGGAGCTTGCCCGATTGTTGCCTCGGACAATTTCTGTGCATTTGCTTTATGCAGCCTCGTGTGTGTGATCCTATCTTACCTTGGTGCTCTGTTACCTGTCAGAAGCAGTTGAAATCCTCGTATGAAGACAGCAGCATGTGCAAAAACTGATTTGATTGGGAGAAGTGGGGGAGAAGACAGAGTAAGTTTCCACTAGCTCTGAAGAGTGTGTTTCCCAGAGCAACAGTTTGGAAATTGCACATTTCTGCAGAGCCCAAACTACTCCAGACCAGTAAGTCTGACTTGGAGATTAAGTAACAGATGAGTCACTTGTGCAGCATGCTGACAGAGAGCCAACTGCTAGCCTCACTACATGGTTACACCAAGATACATAAGAGAAGATACATGAGAGAGCAGAATCCAACCCAAAAGGTACTTTCCCATTACTGTGTGATCAAAAAGAAGGGCTTATATTACCCCATATATTCACTTAAAATTATAAAGCATTAGCCAACAACTACAGTGACAGTTCCATATAACTCCCCTTGAAGAGTGCTACAAGAAAAATACCGGCCAAGGAATAGTCTTTGAGTCTTATGCCTTTTATTGCCATTTCTAGGATTCCATCCCAGGAGATGTTCCCAAGCTGTTAATGTTATTTAGAGACTGGCATGGTGATTTTCCTGCTATAAGAGAGAGAGTGTTATCATACTGCTGACAAAAATGGAACAATTCCAGTAGACATATTTTTTCATGTCAAATCCCTTTGCCTTCAAGGCAAGTGCAGTCCTCCATCAGCAAATACAAATTGAGAGTCCTGCTACCCTCAGGAGTAGTTTGCAGATCAGGCACCTCTTTGCAGAGTTGGAATTTACATGCATTGTTCTCAAAGGAATAAGATTAGTTACTACTGGTGAACAATGGGCTATGTGAATTATCTTTGTATTTATTTCTTTTTATTCAAAGAAAAACCCGCAGAGGACTTTTAAGGTTTAAAGACTCAGCTTTGCTTGTTGCCTGGTATCCCATTTCAGGAGATAATTTCTTTGGGCAGTTGGATTGTTACTGCATTCTAGAATATTAGATTTTTAAGACAAAAGCAGTTAACCAAATAAAAGAGTGAAATGGGATTCCATAAAGCATTTCTTGCTAAGAAAATTTAAAACTTCACCCTTCAACTTTTGACTTTGGCAATGGATCTATAATGAGAAATTGGTACTTCAAGGCAAATTGGTTGTTGTGGAACAGTATGCAAGTGCACAGGTTTGCTGACCCAGAGCTGACTGCAGGATCCAAACTACATAGACCTAAAATCAAATAAATTAAAACACAGAATACTGACCTATGCAGAGCATAAAAAAAATAGACCATATGATGTTAAAGCCTGCAAGTTCATTCTTAATCCTTGCCCTCTGTTTTTTGTTATTAAAAAATTGAAGAATACGACCTCACTCAGGAATTCTGAGTCCTGACAAATGTTGTCTGTTTGTGGAATGTTTTATCTTACTGGCTAAGTAGGTGGTTTAAGATATGGGTTAAGGTAAAAGTAATAATAAAAGAGAAACATTTTTGAGCAGTGTGCAGACACTTGAATTTCAAGTACTTCATCAGAGTAGTGCTCAGCTTGTAATCCCTACCTATGTTGTTTCAAGCTATTTGTTCAGAACTTTCCTATGTTTCCCTTTGTTTCTTTTGTTTGCCTGATCCATGTTTTGCTTTTGGTTGCCTTTCATTTCACTGTTTCTACATTTGCTGCTTCTTTTTCTTTTTGCGTGTAGTGCGTTTCGGGAAGGGTATGTCTGTTCAAGATCTTGTCGTTTGTTGTAGATAAAATATATGGTGTTGTGGAATAGCATGGGGATGCATTTGATTGAAAAGGCACTGTAGTGTTTCCTGAAAAAGAAGGGGCGTTGCATCTGTTAGAAATGCATTACTTTGGTACTATAACTTTGAAAATGATTCTTAATTTTTCTTTCTTGTTTTCTTTCTTTCTGTTGATTTCACGAGCATATAGTCATGCAGGTGCATGCGTTCATAAGCTAGCAAGCCCAGCATGTTTTTCCTAAGACTTTGGAAAATTTGGTACACAATTTGTGTACTTTTACATACCTATTCTGTTTTTTAAAAGTATTTTTGGAATCTCAACTTTTTCCCCCCTTTTTTGTTGGGTTTTTTTTCTCTCCTCAGCGTACCACGGTATACTTGGTTTCCATTGTACTTAAAAACTACCCTGATCTGCCTCTCCTTTTACGTATCTTGTGTAATAGTTTTTGCAAGAGGTGCCTAGAAAGCATTGTTGGTTTCCCTATAAAAATGTGGTTTGTCCAAATTCTTTACTGTCTACATGATTGAGAGATGAACCGATTGCTCTATTTTTCCTTGATGATTTGGAGTTGTAAGAGTTGTCCAGCTGTTGCTTAATAAAATTTTGCAGACTAGAAAATTTCTGACTTGTTCTTGTTGCGTTCTGCATCTTGTCAAGCACCTTAAATACTTTTAAAGCAGGTGACAAATCTATGCTGGAACAACCTGAATAATAAATAGCCAAGTGCCACGGTGCTTTCTCTTTTCCATAACTGTATCCGCAAGTTCCACTGAACCTGATGCTCACGACCAGATGATGGATGGCAAAGATGTTGTGGTAACAATGTTCCTATCTGCCTGGATATCAGATGATTCTTGTGCTGTTTCTCCTCTGCTTGCTTTCCTTATTATTAGGAAATTACCTTTGGGGCTTGTGGTACTTAACATTTCGTCGTTGGTATACTAGAAACTTTAATGTTACCACAAGGGATTCCTCTGTCCTGTCATCTTTAATAACAGATTAAAATTCTGTGATGGCTGGTGTTCAATTCTCTGTTTTTTAACTAAAATAAGCATTCTGGGAGCTGAGAAAATAAAAAAAGGTTATTAAGTTAGCTTACCTTGGATAATAAACACCCCAGCTATGGCACAAGTGAGAGAATCCTGCAACGAACGGAGCCTCATAATGGAGCCAGCTGGAGTTTTGCAGGGGTCTGTGCTGCATTGTCACCTGTTCACCGTATTCATTGGTAGTTTTGAAAAGAGTTTGAACATTAAGCTACAGTGTTTACTGATGGTAGCAAGCTGATCAAAATAGTAAAGGCAAAGGCCAATAGTCAAGAATCTCCCAAAGTCTTTGTGAAACTTGGCACTGAAGTGGCAAGTGAAACTATAGGTAAATGTAATGTGATATGCAGGGGGGAAAGAACCCAATCCAAACTTCACACTTGCAGTAATGGTCTCTGTAGTGATCTCTACTACTCAGGACAGACCTCTTGAGAGTTTGATAGATAGGTCTCCAAAAGTAACAAGGTGGTGCTCTGCAGCAGTCAAAAGAGGAAAATAAAATATTGGAAATGATGAGGAAAAGAATTGACAGCAAAGCAGAAAATGCAGGATCACTGCATAAAATTGCCACTCACTGTGCTTGCATACTGTGCAGTGCTGGTCTCCTTGTCTCAGAAAAAAAGTAGAGCTCTAGAGAAGATTCACAGAAAGGAAACAGAAGGCACCAACTTCTGCCTGAGGAATGATGACAAAGGCTAGGATCTTTCACCCTGGAAAAGGGATAGCTTAAAGGCATTACTAGAGAGCCCCCAAAACAGCAGCAGTGGGGAAGGGTAGGTAGGGATTGTCTGTTAATTGTCTCTTCCTGCAGAAAAACTAGAAACTATAAAATGAAAATAAAGTGGAATAATAGCAGGTCAGTAAATCAAACAAAAGGAGGTGGTTCTTCAAGGAGATGAATAGCCAAAGCTACTTTGCCAAAGGATGCTGTGATGTAAGAAGCTGACAAGAATTCAAGCAAGACTGGAAAAAGTATGTGAATAAAAAGATCCACTGGGACACTAAACAAACTACAACAGAAGCAGAAAATTCCTTGAGCTGAAAATAGTCAGAGACTGGGTGAATATTAGGAGGAATACTATATGAATTTTCTCTGTTTTCACTCTTCCTGAGGAATCTGCAAATGGCTATTGGAAGAAACAAAACACGGGGCTTAAATGGATTCTTACTGTGAGCCAGTGTCACCATTCATGTGTCAGCATTTCTAAAACAAGCTTCAATCTGAAGTGTCAGCCTCTGGGAATGAGAAGGGGGAGGATTGCCACCCTGGTGTCTGAATGCTTTGCCCTGCAACAGTCAACTTGTAGCATCAGCACTGCTCAGGGAGTGAGTGCTGGGAGGCTGCCAACAGCCATGAAATCTCCCTTAGGTCTAGCTGAGTTTCCAGGTAAAATGAAACTTCTACTAAAATGCAGAAATTATAAAATTAGCAGTGAATCTTGAAGATGTAGAAAGAAAATGTCAGTATAGCTTCTGATTGCAGCACTTAATGCTTTTTTGCTTTGGCTAGTTTCAGTGTTTCCCTGAGCTAGTAACTGGTCAGGTAAAATAAACTGAGTCATGTGGCTTCTTTTTAGATAAAGGTTCCAATAGTTTTCAGTTTGGGGGGTTTTTTTGTGTGTGTAGAATATTGACTTTAAAATAGTTCATCTTCTGCTTCCTTGACTTTTTTTGTGTGTTAATTGGTAGGGTTCTGCCACCTACAGCACTGGTAATTGATTCAATAATCAATTGAGTAATAATCTGCATCTCTTTTGCCCACAGAACGGGGGCAATGCAGTTTGTTTTGTTCTGGAAGATAGTTTTTGGAAGGCCCCTCTCTGCTGGGTGCAACCAATAGGTGTAATCACTTGTAGTTTGTAAATAAACTTCAAGTTTGCCACATCACCTTCTCTACATGTCAGTATAGAATGTGACTAAATGAGAACGCTGGAGCTATAAGTAGCTCCTGAGAGAGAAGAGGCACGAAAGGAAGCAAACAGATCTGGAGATGTGGCTTGTTCTGGGGAGATGACTGCCTGGAAATGGCAGGTGACGCAAATGCAAAATGTGTCAGTTAACGGGGGCTGCAGTAAAGAAAGAAAAGTGTGAGCCTTTAGGAAAATATCCTAGAAAGATTCCTGTGATAATTTTCTTACCTCATAGAGGGATTAATAGCATTTCCTTGCCCTTTTTTATATATCATTATGGTTGTTATTGCTAATAGTGCCATCTTATTTTCATGCTTTAGATGAACACAAGGGCTGTTGTGCCCAGTGTCCTCTATTTGTGCTGCCTGGTTTAGGGGTCAGGACACGTGCAGGCAGTGAGGGAACAGAATTTAAGCAGGAGCTTTTTGAAAAGAAGCTGGGAATCCAGCAGCTGTACATACAGTTAAGCTTGTATATATGATTTAATAACTTCTAGCTAGATCACAAGCTTTTTCACCAAGACAGGTTGTTGTTGTTGATATTCTCTGGTCAATGATGTATTCCATTTTTTATTGTCATTACTACCAAAATAACTATCAATAATAAAATTGCAAGCTTTGCTTACTGCTATTTTTTTTCAATACATCCCAGCTTTCATTAAGCAATCTTAGTAGGACAGACTCAGGAGCTAAGTAATTACCTAGTTGTGAGGGAGCTGTAGAAGATGAGGAAAAAAACCCCAAACCTGGAGCACTCATAGCAATTGAGATTCAGCTCAGACTTTCATCTTTCTCCCCATCTATTATACCTGTCTATTTCATATTCTCATTTTCTTTTCTGTTTAAGACGGACATATTTCTAATCTTTCTGTTTGTTTGATCAAAGGGAAACCTATTCATCTGGGGGAATGTTTTGCTTTGTTGCATCTCCTGGTATTTTTATCTTTTCCAGCTGTACATTTTCTTCCATTTCTTGCTTCTTCATAGATAAGGAGGAAAGTTAGATTTGAACTGCAGTAAGTTACTCCATTCTCCTCCTTTGTTGTTGGACTCTGTGGTGATAGTCCTCTCTCTTAAAACAAAACTGTCTTTGTTCCATTTCTGTCTTTGTTGCATTTTCATAGGCTTTATTTGTATAGCTTGGAGACTCACTAAAGCCAAGATTCTAGTTTTGTTCATAAATCCACTGCTAGGATTCCTATTTGTATGATATTAATAATTTTACATGAAGTTTTTCAAGTATACAGATTTTAGCAGATTTCAGTTATGTCTGATAGAATGTGTGTGAATGAGTGTGAAAAAAGTTTGAACACCTTTCTGAAAACCATGGTGTGTGTATCACACTGCACAGTGCAAGGAACTGCAAGGAACTTCAGAAGTTCCAGATGCCCATGAAGTGTGCCTTCAAGCCATAAAGTGAGAGAGCATCATTTTGAGAGCTGTCAGAATCCACAATTAGATTCCACTTCTAGAGATTGTGGAAAACTCAACTGAGTAAAATGCCACAGAGTATCACCAGAAGTACTGCCGTATGTGCATGATGAAAATCTCTCTGAAGGGCAAGGCAGTTGCATTTGAGAAAGAAAAGGCTTATGGGAAGTCAGTGAAACTGTCAGGAGTGAGACCAGCAGCACATGAGACAGAATGTACTTTACTTCACAATAAGTCAAAAAAACCCCTCATGAGCTGATGCATAAGTTTAAATCACTTGTATTCATATTATCAATGCAAAATCTGCAGTGATGGTCATCCTTGCCATCATCACTAGAAAGACAGTGGTCATGGAAACTTTTTTGGTGGAAATTTTTACGGTTTGAATAGTAAATGTGAAGGGACTCAAGGTGAAGTGGATGATGGTGAGAATGGTGACCCTAAAATTTAAATATTCTGAAATAGAAAATGTTGCATATTTAAGAACAATTCACATCCATTAGGTAAATATTTATCCAAAGATTGTAACAACAAAGAACCTCATAGCAAGATTGCTTGCATCTGTGATGTTATAAGCAGGCCATTGAAGAAGGGATCAAGGATGTGCACCCATTTTAAGCTGGAGGCCAGATCTGAAAAAAACAAAACATGGAATTCATGAAGATAGACCAATATTTATCGTGTTCCCAAAGTGTTGTATTGGTCTACTACGTGTAGATTACCAAGTGCAAGAGACAAAGCTGAAAAAAAATTCATCAAAAGAACAGGTGTTTAAAGTGATTTAGAGTAGAGTTTTATAGACAACTGATGGCATCAAGTGTCTTTAAATTGGACGTTCTTGTGGAAGAGTCTTACTGTAGCAGGCAATTCAGAAGTAATTGGCTGAAGAGATTCAAAGAACAGGATGTACAATGAAATTTGCTCTCAGAATAGTTGGATGGTAATTATATGAATGAGTTAGTAGTCATACAAAATATCTGACAGTCATGATTTAACTGATTAATTTCAAGATAGCTCATGAAGAAATGTAAGTACCTATGAATTCAAAATACCATGTGAATGTTGAAGCTTTGTTTGAAAAGTTTGAGGGCACAAGATAAACACAATCATTGTTAATGAGGTAGATGCTGTCAGTTCATTAACTGCTTGGCCAATTTCCTCTATGATGTTGTTGATAATCTATTAAAGTGTGTAAGGTTAGGGAAGAATCATGGAGTGATATGAGGATAATTGTGTTAGACGTGGTTCACCTTCATAGAAATATTACGACTAGACGTCCAAGTAGAAATATAAGATGCTTTCAAGTACCAACAGAAAGAATGGAGTTGGAAGGTGCTTAGGAGAGGATGTTGAAGGAATTTCTTAGGAAAACTATTAATTGTTGTGCAACACAGAGAGCCAAAAGACTACCTGTTTATTCCTTGGGCACCGGTGACATTGGAGGGGTTACAAGTGTGACTCCTGCTGAGGTCATCGTTGAATCTCTTACTAAAGAATGAATTTAATCCAGAGGATGAACGGGGTTAACTAAGCTTTGACATCACCAGGTCATTAGCACCAATGAAATAATACAGAAACTGGAAAAGTTATATTATGTTTGATATTTCCAAAAGATGACCAAAAAAAAGTGCAGAGATTCAACAGAGGATATAAAGCACATATTCATTTCAGGAGCAGAACTGTGTAGCGATTGAGTTGGTTTTTTATTCCCATCAGCAGCTCAGGCCTCATCAAATTTGTGGCAGAAGAGAATAAGTTTATGTAATCAATTTTCTGAGTCTAGTCAGTGACTTGAAACAAACTGAACCTTTCCTCTTCAGAAAAGCTGATGGGCTTTTTTGCATGCAGTCTCTGCCTCAAGTGATGGGTACAAATCAGCCACAGTTACCCCAGAAGACATCAGTATTCTCAAGTTTAGCCTTGGATGCAGCAATTTTGTGCCTTGGCCAGAATATCAGATGGGACACAAGCCTGGACAAGGTTCACAGGCATCCATGAAGTTGAATGCTCCCCTGAGGTGGAAGTTTATGGGGCTGAAACAAAGCTATATGTCTTGTTTGGATTTTTAATGCTGCTAGGTGAGGCAAAGTCGGGAGACAGAAAACTCATGCAAGTGTAGCTCCAAGCACTGGTAATTTTGTCAGATGTCTTTGAAACACAGGTGACATGAAATCCTGTGATGGGCAATACTTGGTGTCAATAAGTTTCTTTTATTAGCCTTTCTTCCAAAATGAATAAAGTAGGTGCCAGCTGTCTTTGAGCATGCACTGTGTGAGTTTGCAATGTGTACCATTGCACTGGGATTTGGAGGCAGTTGCTTCGGTGCAAAGCAATTTTGTTCAGTCCTGCAAGCTCTGGCTAAGTGATTGGCACCCAGAAGAATCTGGACAGGAAGATAGTGTTTAGATCATCACCACCAGGGCTGCCTTTCACATTTATTATCAGGTGGTGTCCTCTGTGGTCAGTTCACATGTTCAAATCAGTAGTGTCTCTGCCTGAACAAAGAGGTACAAGCTGCAACTCTCTGCACGGCCACACTACAACACTGCCTACCAGATTAAACATGAGGAGAGATACTGAGTAAAATTATTTCACTGAAGATTTGTAAGAGAAGGGGGTGAATTATTTTGTTTGAAACAGAATCTTAAAACTGTTTTGTAGTATACAAACAAGGGAAAGTACTATGTTGTCTGTTTATGGTGCTTTTAAACAATGGGTGTTTATCATTCTTATTGTATTAATAATCACACTTAGATAACTGTGTAAAGCTTAGATGTTACAGTGCAAAAATGTGTCACCAACAAGCAGAGCAACATTTTTGAAAAACTTAATGATCACTTAAAGCTACTAAAGGCTGTAGGATCTGAACAAACTCTTGGCAACACTGATGTCTTGAAAAAGCATTATTAAACTTCCCTTCTTCAAATGATACCAGCAACTGAATTTTCTGACCTCGGTTCATTGATTCTGTGAGATGAATGATATTCCCAAGAGCTTTACACACAGCAAGCTCACCAAAATAACTGGATTTTCCTCCCAGGTGGTTCCTGACAATGACTTTTCTAATGTAGTAGTGCAGAGAAGCCCTATAACACCAGTTATCCATGCCTTACTCAGAGTGATTGAATGAGCCATCCTTTCAGCTCCTGTGTCTTGGATTCTAATAGCTTTCCTTTCATGCCCTGTTCTTTAGTTGCCATGATGTATTCATCCAGCCAATTAAAAGGGAAAAAAAATCAAAACCAACACAACACTGTGCTCCCTAGCATGTGATACACACAGCAGGCCAGTGAGCCTCAAAGGATGGTAACAGGGGAAGGGGAGGGTGAGACAGGGGCTTTTCACCGTGGTGCATCAAGAATGAAGAGAGAACATTTACAAAGCAAACACCAATTCCTGAGGTGCATCTGTGACAGGTATAGGAAGGCAGAATGGCTCATCCTGTTTCATCATGCCTGCATGAATTCACTGAGGGGAACTTTCCTATGAAGCCAGTGATAAAGGAACACACAGATTTCAGCTGTAGGGACCAAATATTATCTTAGGACAGCCAGAGGAGATCAGGGAACTGCAGACTGCAGCAAGTGTCTTATGTCACAAGAATAAAGTAAATGTGAAACAGATTCTTCTTCCAACAGAAATTACCTGGGACTGCAAAGCAGAGGATTTGAGCAAATTAGCAGGAGGAACATTCATTGTAATTCCCTGAGGGACCAGACAATACACCCACAGGCATCCAGGCAGCTTGAATCATCAAAGAACGTGAGTCTTGAGAGCAATGCAGAGATGTGAAGAAGCAAGCTATGTTGTGTCCAATTGCTTGTAGTGCAGGTGTGATGAGCAGGACCCAGGAGGTGGACTTAGTTTAAACTTGACTGATCCCAAGATCTGTAATTTTGCTAATTCCCATCTCTCTTTCATGGACAACAACAACAGGATGGAATCCTACTGTAGCTTGAAACTTACTGTGCAGCCCTGATACAAAATGCTTCTAAAGAAATTTCTTTCACACACAAGAAGACAAAAGGTACATGGAGGCATTAGGTAGAGTGCCAAGAGATTCCAAGCACCAGAGCCAGTTCTGTAATTTCAGCTCTAAGAAAAGTATCTCTTTCCAAACTACAGAAGCTGCAAAGTATGTGAGCTAACTTTAAGAAAAAATGTGGGAGTTAACTGGCTGTACTTTGTCACCCAGAGCAATGCAAGATGGTATCACATACTACTTACTGTTGGAGAACATATTGCTAGACTTGAGCACACTGAACACTTTCCTTCCTTTTCTGCTAAAATAGATGGGTAAGTTAAGTAGAGAATTAAAGCACAAAATTAAACATCCTGCCAAACTTGTTCCTTAGACAGTATGGTTAATGACTTGCAGTGATAACCAGAATTGACCTGTGTCATTTCATCCTGTTTCACTCTTTCTTCAAAAGGTTGAGATTTGGCTACTCTATTGTCAAGAGTGGCATTGAGGAAGCTGAAGAGAATTCCAGCCATCTGTTGTGCCTTTCAAATGAATATTATGTGGTCTGAGGAATTTCAGAAGCTTGAGAAAATGCTCAGCTAACTATATCTGAATAAAAAGAAGTAGGCAGCAGGCCATCCATACTGACCCCAGTAGCAGGCAGAATAATAAGGATGATGATATAGAAGTCAGTTAAAACCTGGAATATAAGGATGTAAACCATGATAAAGTAATTTTAGGGGGTATGTTAGTATGGGGAAAATGGAGATCTTATCCCACTGTGTCTTTTGACACCATGATTTGAGGTTGTTACCTCGATTTGTAGATAACATTTCATTCACAGGGTATTTCATTGAACACTGCCTGGGGTTCCAATAAAGAGATTAGTAATAGCTAGTGTGAATGAGGTGAGCTTTAAATGGATTACAAATCAACCAAGACATCTCACAAAGTAGCCTGTGGCATGGAAGCATCACTAAGTGGAGTGTTTCTGATATTTTTCAGATCTGACAGTAAACACGACTGAAAAGCAAGCACAGGACTGTGGTTGATCAAATATGGACACAGCACAAACCTGCCACAAAGGCAAGTATCATTAAGGACAAGACAGTCAAACATTACAGACAAAATGCACTTTTGATATAGGTAAATGCAAAGTTACGCATTTAGGAGCAAGGAATGTGGACGTATCTTCAAAATCGGTATTTTAACTCTGAAAGCTGCAGGTGTGATTTGGAGGCAGAGGTCAGAGCAGACAAGCATCTTGATGTGATGTGTTAGCAATACCAAGATCTTGCAGAAAGAGCCAGCACAGTCCTCAGATTGTAGGGCAGTGGAAGGAGGGAAATGGTTTCACCTGATAAAATGCTGGATCTGCTTCTCCTGTCTAGGCTTTTAAACTATCTTTGGCAAAGGGAGAGTGTTGAAAAACCCATGAAGTTCAAAAACTGATGAAAATGCCTCGAAGCAAGAGATTTGTCTGTTTAGCTTATTTCAGAGAAAAGCATAATTAAATAATTCTCACTATCTTAAAAAAAAATGAACTGAAATACTGGTATCAAAAGGCACTTTAATTTAGTAGGGAAAGATACACTAAGCACTAATGATGGGGAGATGAAGCCAAGTACAAAAAGCAGCAAGATACATGTAATGATGAAAATTTTTAACACTGGAACAAGCTCAAAGTCATGGATCCTCCATCCTGGGAAGTGTTCCAATCAAGATGGCTTCAGCTAAATGCACTTGGACAGGTGGGGAGGTAAATGTGTGAAACAATGACCAAAAGGTAATTGAGTCCAAAGGCATAGGTCAGTGTTTGACAAGATCTTGCTGCCATTGATCAGCCAAATGATGACTTGGCTGGAGGCCACTCCTGCTCCTTTGCCATCTTTCTTTCCTACAAAGGGAGGAGAAGTAAATGCCCGAGGATGTGGAGTCTGTGTCTTTTGTGAGTTCGTGGTTTAGCCACACCTCTGCCCAGGCACTTAGAAACACAGCCGAGTCCTGCAAATTAACTGTAGTTAAATGGCTGAATAGGAGACATATTTGCTGGTTTGTGCAGCAAGAGCTAATTCACTCTAGTGGGCTGCAAACAAGTGATGCAAAGCACATTTTTCTAGATCTAGCAGTACCAAAAGGTTCTTACCATTAATTTATGTGTGACTGTATATGTATCCAGTAAGCTACTTCTAATAGGAGAGGAGTTTTCCAAGATGTCTGGCACTTTTCACTACTTCTGTCACTTTGTTTCCCTTGAGAAGTACTAGAACCAGTTCAGAAACAGAACTATTCTAGATAGTTGAAAAGTATTATGGAGTGTTCTATCTGGATAATGACATACTGTATGGAGTGTAGGTGCCCAACCTTATGGGGTGCAGCCAGGGGGCTACAAAGGTGGCCTCTGTGGGAAGAAGTCAGGGCTGCCTGATGTCAGATACAGATGGTTTCAGGCAGCTCCAAAATTGACCCAGTGCAGGGCAAAGCTGAGCCCATCAGCAAAGCTGGTGGCATGTCTGTGGAATCATATTTAAGTAAGAGCAGAGGCAGGAGGAGGGAAAAAAAAAGAATGAGCAACAGGTTTGAGTAGGAGGTGCTCCATAGTGAGGCAGGCATATCCCCCACCACCAAGGAACTGTGCAACCTATGGAGGACACACACATGCACAACACCTGGGGTGGACTGCAGCCTGTGGACAAGTCAATGCTGGAGAAGGTAACGCCCCAAAAGAAACAAAAGCCTGTGGAGGACCCACACCAGAGCATAGGAAAAGAGTGAGAAGGAGGGAGCAGTAGTGAGAAACCTGTCTTAATTGCACCCTCACCACCAACCATTGCCTTACTGAAGAAACTGGTTGTAACTTGCAGCATTCATCAGGGTGGGGGGAGGAGAGGCACTTGGATGACGATGTGCCTGGGAAAGGTGGAGAAAATATGGTTTCCTTCAATGTGTAAATGTTTGGCATTTTCCGTTATTATTATTTCCCAGTGTCCAAATCAGTACTCAGATTCTTAAATCTTTACTGGTTATCTGGATATCACAAGATGCTGAGTTTTTATTTCCCTTCTACAAGTATTCTTTTTAATACAAATGGGATATTTAAGTTAATATATGCCACTGGTAATTATTATTCCAACTACACTTGACATTTGAAAGCCAATAATCACACTGGCACACCATATAAAATGTTGATTTATATAAAAGGGAGGCAACTTAGTCATGCTCTCAGCTGGGCCATTTCAGTCTTCCCATTGCTTTTGACAAGACAGTTGAGAAAAGAGCAACCCAGCTGCACTAAGAGATACACAAGAGTGTAAATTAGGTGTGATTAGGGTTTCCTCTTTGTCATCCTTCAAATCACCTCACAAGGGATTCTTCTTAAATTTTGATCAAAAGAGATGATAAATATAATTTTATTTTCTTGTCCTCACATCTCTTCAAAGCAGAAAGCATTCAGGGAAGATTCATTTCCAAAGATACAAAGAGTGATAAGTCTTCCTTGCTGCTGCTGTGAGGGTCAGGACTGCTACCTGCAGCCAGCTGTGTAGAGCTTTGTTTGTCCCAGCAATGACAAAAACAGCTGTGGCTCCAAAATCCCTGTCAGCTCGGAGATGATTTGTTACGGATGGTCTGTCAGGAGCTGTCTCAGCTAATGCATCTGTGCCACCTCTTCAAATAAATGAGAAGCCTTGCTTCATGGTGAGCACCGTGCTCCTGCTGAGCTCCCCCAGCCTTTCTGTCCCCAGCACGCTGCTGTGATCCTCTGTGTGCACAGCAAGGGCTACATGGCAACAGTTGTCATCACATAACTGGTTAGCCATGACAAAGTAGTTTTCTGACAGGAGAAGACAGTTAAGGCATGACAGTCTAGGGCAAGGCAGGGGTTATTCTCTTCCAGAATGAAGGCAGCAGTGAAGAAGAGGGCAGGATGGACCAGTCCTGAGGTTTCTGTGGGACTCAGTGAAGTTTCTACTCGTAAGATTTGGATATACTTGGTGACAGCTCCTGTATGTGGTGAGAGTCTGAGGCATATTGGCAGCTGCAGAACAGCAGCACAGACTTTCTCATCTTGGGAGAGTCAGCATGGATGTATGCTTGTTTCTGTGCCATCTGATGTGCCAGTCCTTAACTCTACTTGGAAAGAAAAATGCAGTTGCTCTTTTCAGCCAGCAGCTGCCACTACTGCCTTTCTCCTGCTCAGAACAATTTTGAAGGAGAAAGTATTTGCTAAGCAGCTGGACTTTGAGTTGTTTGTGGGGCTTGTTCCTTTGTTGAAAAAGAGGGACTTGAGTTGACAGCTTTTATTCCTTTAACTTCTTAGTATCAGCTGCTCCTGCTTCTGAAAGTGCCCAGAGTAATGATCCTGGTGCTTTTACATGTCAAACTTTGTATGTAGCTGCTATCACAATTTAATTCCTGGGGCTGATGCTATAAAAGGCTAACTGTGGACAGGGAGAGAACGAGGAAGAAAAATGCTGTGGAGCACTTCTATTAAGCTCCACCCTCAAAATAAACACTGTCCCTGTGACATGATATGATGAGTGCATTGAACAGATAGATGTTGAGTTTGATCACATCTTTATCTGAGACTCTTGGGGTTTTTCTCTTCCTCATAAAGTCCAGAAGCACTCAGGGGATGAAGTGAGTTCCAAATTATTAAATTCTAACTCAGATTTATAGGACTCTCAGTATTACTTTAGATTGATTTGGTATTAGATGCTGTTTGATGCTACCTCTCTTTTTATCATGTACGGTGAAGAGTAGCAAAACAAGGTTGATGTAGCAGTGCTGTGCTTGGCTAGAAGAGTTAGGCTGTCCTGAAATGAAAAGGGCAAGTCATACCCCAGTGCAGGGTGCCAGTACCAGTAATTCTTTGAGTACTTTTACACCTTGTTTGTGAACCTGTCTGTGAAACCTTGACCTCCTTTTGCTTTTACTGAAATCATGCTTCCTGCTGAGCTAAATGCTTTTCTGTGCCAGACCATTCAGTGCCATGACCGCACTGGGCAGGAAAGAGTGACAACTGGTAAAGGTAAAAGTGTAATCTGTTAGCGTCTGCAGGGCTAGGGGCAAATGGGATAAAGCTGGAACACAAAAAGTTCCACTTAAACATAAGAAAAAACTATTTCACTGTGAGGGTGATGGAGCACTGGCACAGGCTGCCCAGAGGGGTTGTGGAGGCTCCTTCCTTGGAGGTCTTCAGGACCCACCTGGACATGTTCCTGTGTGACCTGATCTAGGTGACGCTGCTTCTGCAGGGAGTTGGACTAGCTGATCTCTAAAGGTCCCTTCCAACCCCTACCATTCTATGATTCTATGATTCTAAATGAGCAGATAATGGAAATGTTCCATTCATTAGGTTTTGATAAAAGAGAATAGGTTGGCATTTTTTAATAGAAGTGCCTGTTTAATATTAAAAGTCTGATGTCATTTTTTTTCTCATTTAATTAACAAAAAAAACCCAGGGAAACCTGACATTTCTCTGAAGAAAATGTTTGGATGGAAGCTAATTTAATTTCCTTGAAAGTGTTAGCTGCCGTGTAGTAAGGGCAGCACTTTTTTAAAAAAGCAGCAGGCCAGACTTGTAACTACAGATTCATTTTCTCAAATCACTTTCAGGTGCCTGAGCTTCTCAGACCACCTATGTCCTTCACTCTCAGCTGCACAAGACACAACCGCTGCAGCTCTTTATCCTCTCAGTGTCTGGTCATTTCCCAGGCAGAGGAAGCCCTGCACTGAAAACTTTTCATTTGCACACTTGTACATGTACACAACTTCATGTATTGCTTGTTTTATCAACATGTTGAAGTATTTTGGAGTCTCAAAATGAATTCTTGGGCTCTTAGAGTCTTTGAGTGTTTAATATGGGCCACCAAGATGATCAGGGGACTGGAACATCTTTCATATGAGGAAAGGCTGCGGGAACTGGGGCTGTTTAGTCTGGAGAAGAGGAGACTGAGGGGAGATCTTATTAACATTTACAAATATCTAAAGGGTGGGTGATCAGGAGGTTGGGACATCCCTTTTTTCCATTGTAGCTAGCAACAGCACAAGGGGTAATGGGATGAATCTGGAACACAAAAAGTTCCACTTAAAGATAACAAAAAACTGTTTAACTGTTCAGGTGAGGGAGCCCTGGCACAGGCTGCCCAGAGAGGGTGTGGAGGCTCCTTCCTTGGAGGTCTTCAAGACCTGCCTGGACATGTTCCTATGTGACCTGATCTAGGTGAACCTGCTTCTGCAGGGGGTTTGGACTAGATGATCTCTAAAGGTCCCTTCCAACCCCTATCATTCTATGATTCTATGATTCCATATGGACTGCAGTGGGAATATGCAATTAGCTTGTGTCTTCATACAAACTTCACTTTTCACAAGCCTGGGAACTTCAGTCCTGTACTGTCTGGTAATTGTTAGTTGAAACACTGTCTGGTATTTAATAGCAGAAGTTAGTGGGTTAATATCAGTATTAACACGTTCTCTGTGTGAGTAACCTGCCGGCCTGGCTGTCAGCCCTCCATGGTTGGTGGACTTCCTCCCGTGACACTCGAGGTGTAAGGGACAGATACAGTTGGAAGCCAGTTTGGATCATGTTCAGCACAACAGGAAGGAAACTAGATTGCATCTCTGGAACAAGTCTTGCTTTAGGCCCTCAAGCAAACTCTGGTTAGGTTGCCTTTTTTTTTTAATGAAAAACAAATGCAATAGAGGTCACTTAGTTGTCAGTAATTAAATGGCAATTGGGTTTTAATCTTTGAGCCTATTTTTTATTACTTTGCTGCACTAATTGTGTATCTCCCAGCAGTGGATGTGTTTTTACTCAGCTGAAGCCTTAAATGTTTTATTTCCTCCTTTTGGTAAATATTTAAAGATCCTGTTGATAATTCCTACCTCTGAGCCTGAGAGCTGGAAGCAGCACATTCATAACAAAGAATTTTAATTCTTGCTTTGAGGGAAAACAGGGCTAAATCTTAATCACAAATGGAACATTTCCCTTGAAATAGACTCTTGCAGGAAAATCCTACATAACTACATTAGCCACGGGTACTCTAACGAGCAGAGTGCTGAGACCTCATTAGTACTTACAAGTATTTAAAAGGTGTATGTCAAGAGGATGGAGTGACACATTTCTGTAGTGTCCAGTGATAGGACTAAGGGTAATGGACATAAGGTGGAACACAAAAAGTTCCACTTAAGGAAAAACTTTCCTGTGAGGGTGAGGGAGCCCTGGCACAAGCTGCCCAGGGAGGGTGTGGAGTCTCCTTCCCTGGAAGTTTTCAAACCTGTCTGGACACATTCCTGTGTGTGGATCTAGGTGTGTGGATCTCTGCTTGAGATGGGGGGTTGGAGGGACCTCCAACCCCTGCCATTCTATGATTCTGTGAAGTTACAACACACAGATGATAACAGAAGTACAAGGGACTTGCTGAGCAAGCCCTGTGGTTTCAAAATACTCACACAAAAGCAGATCAAACTCAATGCTAACACTGGCCCAGCTCTTTGCTCCTCTTTAGAAACTGCTTCAGAGCAACGGTCCTGGGGTGGTTGTTGTGGTTGTCTGGTTGTTGAACCTTCTAGTCTCCAGTCTAGATGTGCATGTGGCTTTCATCTTGCTAGTACATTTTCTCAGGCTTAGAAACATTCCAAGTTAAGAAATAGAAGTTCTTAGTCAAAGGTGATCCTTCCTCTGTCTCCTTCCCTCCTGTCAGGGAGGGATGTATTGTTTCTCCCCCACTGCACTACCCACTACACCACAAGGGATAACATCTTGTCACCACATCTTGGTGAGATATTGAAGTGGGCTTTTAAGTAAAAGTGCATGTTCTAGTCTTAGTGTGTGACAAAATAAAGACTAAGGGCAAGGCTGGGAAATAACCCAGGCCAACATTCTGAACACAAGCGGGGAAGATATTTACATGGGAGAGACAGTATAGGAGACTTCTATATTTATACTCTGTAGAAAAAAGTATTGACACATCAACAGTAACATATTTTCCTACTTAATACAGGTACCGTCATTGTCATTAACTCATGGAAATTATTAAGGTTTGAACTGATAGAATGATTTAAAACAGTTTAAATATGATTTTGTTTTATGAAGAAAAAATTTATACAAATGAGGCTAATATGGCACTCTGCAGATTGACTGGAGCTCAGCAAAAGCCACTCTGAAAATCTAAACAGCTTTATTCTTAGCATTGGACTGTCACAACATTATTACGATGAAAAGGGAATTTAGCATGTTTACATTAAGCCTTCTTTGGTGGTGCAAATTGGCCTCATTAATAGAATTGTAGAATTGTTTTGGTTGGAAAAGATCTGTAAGATCTTTGAGTCCAGTCACTAACCTAACACTGCCAAGCCCACCACTAAACCATGCCCCTCAGCACCTCATCTATATCTTTTAAATATCTCTAGAGATAATTATTGCACCACCTCCCTGTGCAGCCTGTACCAGTGTTTAAAAACCCTTTCAGTGAAAAAATTCTTCCCAATCTCCAATCAAAATGTTCCCTGGTGCAACTTGAAGCCATTTTCTCTTGTCCAGTCACTCATTACTCACTACAGTTTCCTTGGAGAGAGTGATCATATCTCCACTCAGCCTCCTCTTTCCCAGACTAAACAACCCCAGTTCCCTCAGGTGCTTCTCATAAGATTTGTGCTCTAGACCCTTCACCAGCTTTGTTGCCCATCTCTGGACACGCTCCAGCACCTCAGTGTCCTCCTTGTAGTGAGAGTCCCAGAACTGAACACAGTATTCAAGGTGCAGCCTCAGCAGTGCCAAGTACAGAGGGACAATCTCTTCCCTGATCATGCAGGCCACACTATTTCTGATATAGGCCAGGATGCCATTGGCCTTCTTGGCCACCTGGGCACACTGCTGGCTCACTTTCATCTGGCTGTCAATTAACACCCTGGGGTCTTTTTATGCCAGGCAGCTTTCCAGCCACTGTGTCCCAAGCCTGTAGCATTGCATGGGGTTGTTGTGGCCCAAGTGCGGGACCTGGCACTTGGCCTTGTTGAAACTCAGACAACTGGCCTCGGCCTATTACTCCAGACTGTCCAGGTCCCTCTGGACAGTGCCTTCCAGTCCTCAAGCACATCAACACTCCCACCCAGCTTTGTATCATCTGCAAACTTACTGAGGGTGCACTTGATCCCCTCATCCAGATGACTGATGAAGACATTAAACAAAACTGCTCCCAACACTGAGCCCTGTGGAATACCACTGGTGACTGGCTGCCAACTGCACCTAGGCTGGGTAAAGAGAGGATAAAAACCAGAATACTCATTTTAAATACAGCTGGTGTGTTTTTAAGAATAGGACCGTTTTATTTTAAAACAGATATTTTCAGCACGCCATCTGTGCTTACTTCCCTGAGGACCTGCGGGCGGGAGGGGACAGGGCAGCGCCGGGCCGGCCGCGGCACTGGGCTGGGGGATACGCGGCTGCTCGGCATCGGCTGCCGCGGGGGCCAAGAGGGGGCCCAAACCCGCCCTCGCAGCCCTTCCCACGGGCAGCCCGCGGGGCGGCGGCGGGGCGGGACCGGCGGCCACCCCGGGCGGCGGCGGCGGGCACCGGCCGGCCCTCTCCGTGGTGCTGAAGCGGCTCCCGGCGCTCCGGGGACCGCCCCCGCCGCCGCCGCCGCCGCCGCGGCTCCCGCGCCGCCCCCACGCCGCGGCCGCGCAGGGCTCTGGCGGGGCGCCATGGCCCAGCGCGGGGCCTGAGGCGGCGCGCGCCGGCATGGAGGCGGATTTCGCCGCCTTCGGGAGCCCGCTGTGCGGCGAGGTCAAGCGGTTCTGCAGGCGGGTGCGGGAGACCTACCGGGAGATCAAGGAGGACCTCACCCCCTACAAGGATGACCGCTACTACCGGTACGTGCGCGGCCTCGGCTCTCCCCTAAGGCGCGGGGGGCCCTGCGCCCGGCTTCCTCAGGGCTGGCCTCCGCGGCGCTTGGCCGGGGCTCCGGAGGGGCGCAGGCCAGCCCCAGGAGAAGGGCGGCGGGTGTTGGGCGGGAGCCAGCACAAGGAAATCCGCAGCAGCGGGGCGCGGCGGAGGCCCCGCCGCGGCGCAGGGGCCCATCTGCTCTGCCGGGGGCGCACGGGCTGGCAGCGGCCCTGGGCAGAAAGTCCGGCACCTGTGTCCCTACCCTCACGTGTTGGTATCCTTATATAGGTGATAAAGCAATTTCCATGTGCATTCCTCTGTGCCGCGCCTTTTCCACTGCCGCAGCAAACTAGGGGAACGCGGTCGCGAGCAGCCATGGAACAATCCCGGAATACTTACAAAGCTGGATAGGAAATCAAGGTGGTTGGCAACGGCTGAGGTCAGAAGAGGCAGATGTAATGAGTAGGGAGCAATGGAGTCACCGTACTTGGAGGTATTCCACAGAGGTGTAGCTGTGGGGCTTGGGGACATGTTTTAGTGGTGAGCTTGGCAGTGCTGGGTTAGATGACTTCATCATCTTAAAGGTCTTTTCCAACCTAAACAGTTCTGTGATTCTGTTTCTTCTGTGCCTGGCCTTGTCTTCTGTTTCCATGAATGACCGGTGCTGAGTGGAGAGTATTAATGTTTTGAGATTACACAAGGTGAGGAAAGACTCCAAAAGTGTTGGAGGACTGGGTTATAAAATGAAAGAATTTTTGTATCAGAGAATGGATGTGAAAAAGCAGAACAAAAATCAGAAAAAAACAAATGCCAGGAACTACACAGAGTGTACACATGAATGTTGTTTCAAAGACACAAATACAGATTGAGGAACAAACAGTTTTAGAACATTTTTGTAAAAAAGAGTATGAGAATTATAATGTTTTATAAAATATTAACCATTTTCAAAATTGACATTGTCTTATACATGTTAAAAAAGGCAGAGTAATTTGGGGTGTACAGCAGAAGCATGATTCATAAGATGTGAAAATTAAACCATCTGCTTTAGTCACCACTCCAGACCTTAGCTGGAACTCTGTCCAGTTCTGGGCACCACACTTGAAAGGCCTGCCGGTGGAAGAGAGCATAAGGACAGAGATATAAACAATCAAAAACCTAGAAAACATAGCTGCAAGAAAATTGGGGTTGCTTCCCAAAAGATAAAATATACAAGTTGGAATTTCTGTAAAGAGAAGCTTCATGTTCATCTTGGACCAAAAATTACAGAGTAGTATTGATGGAAGCAATAGAAGTTCATATTAAACATTAAGAAAAAAGCCTCTGAATGAGAAGGATGGTAAAACACCATAGAAAGGATTATCCGAGGAGGCTGTAGCTTCTCCATCATTGGAGATCCTTACAGACTTGAAAAACACATGATAAGAAAGACATAGATCTGGCAGATGCTCTCTTCACATAATCACTGAATCACTATGGCTGGAAGAGACCTTTAAGATCGTCACATCCACTGACCACTAACCTCACACTGCCAAGCCCATCACTACACTAAACCATGTCCCTCAGCACCTCATTTATAGGGCTTTTAAATATCTCCAGGGATGGTGACTCCACCACCTCCCTGGGCAGCCTGTGCCAGTGTTTGACAACCCTCTCCATGAAAAAGTTCTTCCAAATGTCCAATCAACACCTCCCCTCGTGCAACTTGAAACCATTTCCTTGTGTTATATCATTCATTACTGCAGACAAGAGTCGACCCCCACCTCACTACAACTCCCCTCCAGGCAGCTGTTGAGAGTGATCATGTCTCCTCTCAGCCTCCTCTTTTCCAGGCTAAACATCCCCAGCTCCCTCAGCCGCTCATCGTCAAATTTGTTTTCCAGACCCTTTCCCATCTTCGTTGCCCATCTCTCGACACGCTCCAGCACCTCAGTGTCTGTCTTGTAGCGAGGGGCCCAGAACTGGACACAATATTCGAGGTGTGGCCTCACCAGTGCCAAGTACAGGGGAGCAATCACTTCCTCGGCCTTGCTGATCACACTATTTCTGATACAAGCCAGGTTGCCATTGGCCTTTGTGGCCACCTGGGCACACTGCTGGCTCATGTTCAGCTGGCTGTCAATTAACACCCTGGGGTCTTTTTCTGCCAGACAGCTTTCCAGCCACTCTGTCCCAAGACTGTAGTGTTTCATGGGGTTGTTGTGGCCCAAGTGCAGGACCTGGCATTTGGTCTTGTTGAACCTCATACAGTTGGCCTGAGCCCATCGCTCCAGCCTGTCCAGGTCCCTCTGAAGAGCTTTCCTATCCTCAAGCAGATCTACACACCTGCCCAGCTTGGTGTCACCTGCAAATTTACTGAGGGTGCACTAGATCCCCTCATCTGGATGATTGATAAAGACATTAAACAGAACAGGCTCCAGCATCAAGTCCTGGGGAACACCACTGGTGACCAGCTGCCAACTAAATTTAACTCCATTCACTATGACTCTCTCTAGGTGCCTGGCCACCTAGACACTTTTCCACCCATCTCAGAGTAGGTCCGTCCAAGCCATGAGCAGCTAGTTTTTCCAGGAGAATGCTGTGGGAGGCTGTTTCAAAGGCCTTAATAAAGTCCAGGAAGACCATATCCACAGCCTAACCCTCATCCACTAATCTCTGTCTCTTGAGACAAAAGGTTAGGTACCTTGTGAGGTCTCTTTCAGCTCTATTTTGTCATGAATCTTAGCATAAATACTTGTCTATTTGTGTGCAGTGCCCCAGGTCTTCTGTTTAGATCATTTGACTTCAGTAGGCTGTCTCTTTTTCATGATGAAGGGTGGTCCATTAGATTGAATTTGTCTCATTGTTCACAATAGCAAAGGCTCCAGAGAGTCACAGAGTTTGGAAACACAGTCTGATAGCTTGGCAGAGATTAACAAAACCATGATCCTTCCTGTCAGAATGGCTTCTTGTACCTCAGCATGGTGTGGGAAGCCACGGAAGGTGATAAGGGTGTGATGGAAATGGATCTGCGTGCATCCAGCAGCATGGTAATGAATATTGGCACTAGGATGGAGAAAGAGGAGAGACATAAGCTTTGAATTAACAAATAAGATGTCCTGGGAGAGGCATTTGTTCAGCTTTGTTTCCAGAAGAAACTTGAGCTCTCTAAATTGCTATTAACTCATTTTTGTGACTTGAAGTGTGAATGCAGGGACTTTCCATATTGAAAAGAGATGTTAATCCACTGAATCAAGTGAGCTTGTAGAGTTAGTGCTAGATTGCCTTTTCTTCAGTGAGAGTACCCCCAAGGCTGTCTAGAATGAAATAGAGTAATATTGAGCTCTTGGCGAGAAGATAACATTTTGTGACTTAGAAGTCATGCTTACATTTCTCTACATTTCCAAGATCTTAACCTAAGTGACCTGGTATAAAATAAGTTTACTGTTACTGTCACTGCATACTTGCTGCTCTGGTGAGTGTTTCTCTTCAGTGTTATGAATAGATGTAGCAACGGCACCTGATGCTTAGATTCCTGGTAAGGAGGAGGGTTTGTTGATGCTACCATGCATTTTTCTATCAGACAGCTCTCACTTATGGGAAGCAGAATCATAGAATCAGAATCACGTGGTTGGAAAAGACTTTTAAGATCAACAGATTCCACGACTAACCCAACACTGCCAAAGAATTAGATACTTCATCCTTTTCTTTCTATTTTATACAGCACATTTGGTTAGGGCCTAAATGAGCACACTTGGAGACATAATGGAGATACTCACTGCATCATCAGCTGAAGGAATTTGGGGAATTTCACCAAGGAAATGCTATGTAGCTTTTCTTTGCCTCAAACTAAGGAGGCTCTGTAAAATGATTAGGTTACTAAAAGCAAGTAATATCCTACATCAGACTAAGAAAACAAAGAGATGGTAAAATCATATAAAAGCCTGTTTTTTCCCTCCCACACGCTGTATTCACAAATGTCAGGGTATCAGCCACAGCCAGCCTTACCTCTCCCACTGGCTGAGCAAGGGCATTGGGCTCTCAGCTGATGGTTTCCATTGCTTCTTCAGCAATGGAGTGGTCCAGTCCATTAAGTGGTAGGGAAGGAGAGGGCGAGGTGAGGCATGAGTACACAAGTAACCAATATTTTCTAGAAGAAAAAACAAAATGTCCTGCTGCAGTCTCACTCCTGATTTCTATAAGCACACCCTACTCCGAGTACCAAATGGAGAACTCAAAACTGGAAAGCTTTGGACAGATACAGAAATGGAAAAAAACACCAAGCAGGCCTCTTTGTGACTGGCAGGGAAAGAGTTTTCATTGCCTCAAAAGTGCTCGCTGTATGCTGTGCTGGTAGGTGTTCATTCTCAGTGCCAGGGGATTCAGTGTGAGGGGATGACCTAGCTCAGAGATAGCTGATGAAGCCGTTACCCCAAATAATGATGTTCTTGCTGCACAGATGGCCAAGTTGTTTCTGATTTGGGTCCAGAGCTGTTTTGAGTTTAATGGCATCTTTTGGTGATGTTTTCGAACATGTAGTTCAGCAGGTGCCTGTGAGCAGCCTGTTGTTTGGACAGGGGTGACAACTAAGTGTGGCAGGATCCTCAGCCATCTCATCCACACTAGAGATGAAGGGGGGAGGGGGTATGTTAGTAAGTTTGTTCTGCCCAACAGCTCAGAGTAGTCTCTGTATTGTCCCTTCTGGTGTATTTCCCCGTGAACGAGTGCTAGTTTACCCATCCCTCTGGGTTGGATGGAGAGCACGGAGTTAGCTATGGCTCAGCACACTGATAAATGCCATCTTGTCTAGGTTAATAGTTCCCTTGGGTAGACATGGCTCTTGACAGTTGCTTGTAAAAGAGAATCTGTGTTTTCAGACTAATGGGTGAGCTATTGAATAGCCTCATTGGTAACGCAAATACAAGGTTGGTCTGGACTTCGTACATCTAAGATAAGTCTGTGGTACACCAGGAGATGCTTGGTGCAGTAGATAAGCTCCAAGAAGACAAAAGAAGGCAAAAGTGTTATGCTCTCCCATCAGCCCCAGGGACAGCTACAAGGCTTATCAGATTTATTACAGCAATTTCAGGCTTCTTCTGATTTATACCCCTGAAAAAATTCTCCAAACAAGCCACTGAAATGACCAGTGGTGTCTCTCCCTCCCAGTCCAATATGTTTCTTCCTCCCCAGATATGCCTCCTGGCTGGTATGGCAGGGTAGGGAAAGCTGACGGTGGGCTGGCAGCTGACAGCTACCTCCGCTACACCAAATGATTTTAATTAAAACTGTTAGCACAAAGAGAGCTTAGTACCAGTGCTACTAAACCATCTACATTTTTATCTCCTTGACAAGTCAGTGAGATACGTGTAGCTTACCAGAAGACACCAAGCCTCCCAATCTGCTGACAGTTATTTCAGTGGCAGTTTCACAACTCTATCCCTTAGCTAACATCAGAGTTCAGCATGCTGAAAACATTTTTGATAGGAAAGCAAACAATTAAAGTGGTTATCTGATAGAGAGGAGAGGAGAGAGCAGGAGGGTGACCAAATTGTGGTCTGACATCAGAATTGTATAACCTAAGTAACAATGTAGTATTCTTGAAAAATCAATTTCTAGGTTAGTAAACATATCCCAATGACCAATCAGCTTATGCAGGGAAGCACAGTGCTGATGCTGAATTTAATAGTAATACCTAGAGATAAAGATAAATGACCTACAATCCGTCCTGCTTTGAATAACAGATACATTTTAAACTCATATAATGCAATAATATGACATACTGTACATCAGAAAGATAAGACTGTATATAGGACATCATAAAACATATTATTTAACTTACAGCTTTAATTAAAGCTTGATGTTGCTTGTAACAGAAGAGGTAATTATAGATGATACCAATATTCTTAATTCCTATTAGTGTTTCCGGTTCATTAAGACAGTTAATCTTCAAGATGAGGGAAAAGTTCATTCACGGTGATTCTGCTCCTTTGGCAAAAAGACCAGAGAATATCACATCATTTGCAATGAAGAGAAGCTGTTCATTTTTCCTTAGAGAAACCAGTGCCTATGTGCTTCAGAGAAGAAATCTGATATTTGCCAGAAATGGCTATTGTAATAAGCATACATTTCTTCCCACTTCCTTAAAGTCTTCCCCAAAGTGCAAGTCTGTGAGAAGCCAAGGGATCAACAAGACCTTGCTTAGTGAAGAACTCCAGCCAGATTCTCTGAAATTCATGCTGCTTCCAACCTAGACCCAGGCAGGATCATTGGTGGTTGCTTCAAGCCACAACAGGTATCCCCCTCTCTTGTTCTTCCCAGGCTCACTGCAATTGGAGGAAGAATCCTGGGTCTTGGCTATTGGAGGAAAAACCCAAATGTCCCCAGTATGAAGTACACAGCTAGGGCTAGAAGGCTTGAAACGGCAGGAGGAAGAGGAGACTAACACTGTAGCTTTTTTCTTGCTTTAAGCTGCTATAATCTTGCCCTGCGAATGGAAGAAGCCATCCTAGCTCTCCTTTCCCTATCACACACTTCTGCTCTCTTCCTTATCTGCCCACAAGTATTCCTGTAGCTGCACAGTGATGCAGCAACCAATCCAGCACAACACCATTGTTTTGTCGAGTGACTTTTAACTCAGATAATTTCCATTACTTGATTCACCACTCTGTTGCACAAACATTTTTGCTATCAACAATCAAAGAGCTACAAAAAGGTTGGATTTCACCTTTTGTCACCAAAGCTGTAGGGATGAGCCTTGAAAGTATAAACTGGTCATGAAAGTATAGCATAAGTGTTAATGTAAGTAGAGTCCTGGCGGAGACAGAATTCAGCTTGCTTATTCAGAGATCAGCCCGTCTCTTCTTGCAAGCTTCATTCACCTCACACCATCCAGTTTCTACAACAGATGAGGCAGACGGTAGCTTCTCACACTATTTCACCCCAGAGCAAGGTCAGACAAGGCACTGAGTGACAAACCTTGGCAAGAGCAAGGTAGAGTGACACTCTGACTGACTCTGTGTTTGTGGAGGGAGATGGGTTTCAGGGTGTCTTCCAAGTGTTTAGTTTGTAAACTCAGTGTCACTATTTTCACAAATTTTTAGGGTGCAACATGTGAGTTTACAATGTATGCAGGACCCTTTGAGAGTTGGTAGATGGCAAAGAGAAATGTGATCCCCTGGCTAATTGAAGTGAGATGAGATTTCAAGCTCTGCCACCCACGCTGTCCTCCAGGTTGGCAGGGCTCGGTCTCTTTGCTTCAGTTTCCTACTTGTTCAATGACAAGAATGTGTTTTTGGTTTAAGGAGAATAAATGAATTCACATTAGTGAGACACCTGAGTGCCAGAGGGATTGGAGCAGTCATCCAAATAGCTCAGATGTGCACACATCAGTGGCAGCAGTTGTAACTCTGCAGCTGCGTTTCCCAGAATGCCAGAAATGGTCACGGATGCTTGTAAGCACCATTCCATCATTTTCTGTCCAGGGATAACTTGTTGGAGAAGCCTCAAGTGTGCTGAAAGCTACACAATGCATATCATAATCACCCATGACCTGATGACTTCAAACTGTGCCTCAGCAGGACTATCTTGTCCTGAGCAGATGCAGTTTGCTAGGTTGTCCTGATTACTCAAAGCTTTATTTTCCACCCTTCAGTAGTGATTCTTGTTGATTTAAAGTCTATTTATGCCTTTCATTCATTACTTGATATTATGCATTTCTCAAGACACCCTTTCTATGAGGTTACTGAATAACCATCAGTGCTGTAAATCAAAGATAAATACCAGTATCAGTGACTGAATTAATTCGCAGCAACGTTTCTTTTGGCTTTAGTGGTGTTATCCAAGAGATACAGGTCGCCGACAATGACATGAATTACCCTGAGTGCAATCGAGTGACATGAATAGTATTATTAATGTTGAATACCTTTGAAAAGTAATTGCAGTGCTATCATTTTAACATCTGAGTAAGCCTTTAATGAAAGCATTTGATTGTTGAAGACACTATTTTTAATTGATGTGTTGACTGATCTATCTAAACATTTCTGGGGTGATCCCATGATGGCTTTACCTTATGTATATGATAAGCACTAGAGCCAGGAAGTTACTCTGAATTTTGTCCTAGACCAGACACCAGATATCCCTTCATGATTAAGTAACTGCAGTGGTGCCTTTCTATAAGCAAATAGTAGAGAGATCAAAAACAGATACAAAATGTAAGTTGGCAAAATTCCTTTAAAGTGCTCATTTTTCACCATCGATATCCAATAGATCGGTTGATGATCTTTGTTGCCCAGTCTCAGGATCTTTAATAGGAAAGCAGAAAAGGAACTCAACTTTATCTCAGCATCAGTGCGAGAGATTAAAATAGTTGGGTGCAGTCTGAAGATTTTTATTAAGTAGTGTGTTTAAAGTAGTAGCTTACTCCTGGGATTTCATTTCCCGTGCGTGCAAGGTGACTGAATTCTCTGTGAATAGGTTGCGTTAGTCACACCTCTCGAATACCAGCAAGCAAGCCGCGGGCAGGTGTCTGCAGCCGCGGCGTTTTCATTCCGCTCAAAAAGCCGTCACCGTTAGATCATGCTGGGAAAGAAGAATGTCGTTGTTGTCTGTCTGTAACGGGCACCAAGCATGCACGCGTTCAGCATGGGTAAGCTGCGTCAGCCGAAAATGCATGGGTTTAAATCGATTCAGAACCACTCCTCTGTCTGTTTGCAAGGCTAATTTCCCTCTGATGAACGTGGTTGCCACAACCAGCTGAAGAAGGGCACTGGAAACGTTGACAATGCTGCTGTCACGCCAACGGAACAATGTACGTGGAACCGCCGGTGTTCAGCAGGGCGGGACAACCCACGTGCTTGAGCCCCAGCCCGTTCACATTTAGCACTGAAGCTAGAGCGGCGCCTCAGAGGGCCGAAGCTCAGCGCCCGATGCCATCTGCCTTCCCGAGGAGCCTCTCCGTCCCGCCGCCCCGGGCGGCCCGCGGAGGCTGCCTGGGCGGGCTGGCGGCCCGCAACCGCGCCCGTCGTCCGCCCCGGCGGCTCCCGCTGTGCAAGAGCGGCGGTTGCAGCCGGCGGCACCGCGAGGGAGAGATGGCGGCTCGCCCCGCAGGCCACGCCGCGGCCGCCCGCCGCTGCCGCCGCCCCGCAGCCGTGCGCCGCGCCCGGAGGCGAGCGGCAGAGCGCAGGCCCGTGTCCCCTCCGGCTCGCCGTAGCGCCGCCGCCCCTCTGCCGGCAGCGTCGCCCTTCGGCCGCGCGGCGGAGGAGCAGCCACGGGGGCTGGAGTGACGTGTCCCCGGTCGCGTGGCGGCCGGGTGACGCACGCGGAAGCCGCCGCCAGGCACCGCTGGCGATTGTGCCACGGCGGCGGCGGCGGCGGCTGCCGGGCGGAGGGAGGAGGTGCCTCCAGTGCGCATGCGGCGCCGGGATGGAGCCGTGAGTGGTTGGCGGGGGCCGGGCGGGGGTGGTCGCCGCTCGCTCGGGCGCGCCGGGTGCCGGGCGGGGTGGCGGCGGCTCGCGGGTCTGCCCTCGCGCTCGGGCGCTGGCGGCGGGAGCGGCCGTTGAACGGCCGGCGGGGAGCGCGCCTGAGGGGAGTGAGCCCCGCCACCGCTGCTGTCTCCCCGGCCGCCGGGTCCTGGGGGGGAGGTGCCCGCAGCGGTCCTGCTGCCAGCACCGTGATGCGCTGTTTGCTCGGGACCGGGAGCGGGCGGGGAGAAGAGCTGCCTTCCTCTCAGCGGGTGGGTGCGGTGGTTCAAGTTTTTCCCTTGTAAAGACCTTACTGTTGCCATTCAATTTATACACGTCAAGTTTCATTGAGGAAATAATCCGCCGAGAGTTAAGTTAATGTTTCTGAGGCCATGGTTGGCCGGTCAGAAACCCTAGCCCAGTTCTTTAAAGGAAAGCTGCAGTTTTTCCTCTTCTGTGGTGAATAACCCCTTCTGTCTGCTAAGGAAAAAGAGAAACTTGTTTTGCTGGATGTGTCTTCGCATGGACAGAGGCATAGTCGTGACTAATTATTCAAACTTCAATGAATGCGGCAAACGAGACAGTAAAAAGAAGCCAAACCCACCCTGTGCACCTGAGCTGTTTGAGCACAGTCATGGTTAGCTGTCAGTTGTCCTATAACAGTACTAGGTAGTACAGTTAGTGTGCCAAGTGGCAGATATTAAACAATGAATGTCCAGGAAGGTAATTTTATTTACCTTATGTGTCAGCTGGTGATAAATGAAACGAGACGTTTAAACCACACAAAGAAATTTTGTTATTGCAGTGAGGGGTAATGAAGAATAGATCATGCGATAGCAATGCTATAAATCGGTGTTTGCTGTCATGGTACATGTAGTTAATGTTTGGCCTAGTTCTTACACTTGCTCTTACAAGTGTCCATGTTGCCTGACTGACCTGTGAAGTCAGTGGCTTAAATGAGATTTCATGAGTACCAGTATGAAAGAAGGAGAGAGAACACAGTGTCCCTACCCTCTCAGGTCTCCTCTTTCTTAAATGCCAGCATTACTGTTCTTAGGTAGGTGTGTACCAACCAATTTTGAGTACTAGATGTTGCACCACCTGGAGAGGAGTTAAAGAATGAGCTAATGTCTGGAACATGTTTCTACGAAAGCTTTTAAGTGCATCTGTGCTCTGGCACACAAGTAAACCAAGGTGATCATTGCCGGTGGCTGTAACGCTGGAAGGGCTGGCTGGGTGGTAAACTCATTCCTGTAAGGACCATGGAGATGAAGCTGCTTTTCATGTTCACATTATGAATTTTGAAATGTGTGCAAAAGCTTGCAAACTAGGAAGCTTATCAAAGTAACCAAGAAAATGCATAGCAAGTCAGAAGTATCCTGCATCAGACTGTAGCTGTTAAGTGGATGCCTAGATGTAAGCTGTTAAGAAGAGCATAAATATATGTGACGCTTTCCTGCCTATATACAATACTCTTCCAGTTGTCAGCTATTCTTGACCCATGGAGTTTCTCATCCAGACCTAGTTTCTGTGTGTTGAGTGATCCTCAGTGTGCATTCTTCTATAAGGCATCGGGTTCATGTACTTGAACTCTTACAGTTAATTTAGGCACATCAACATTTTATGTATCCTTTTTATATATCAAGGATTTTCTTGTTAAGATTAGTATTTTGGTATCTCAATACCCATACATGGTGTTCTTAGGCAGACAAGGAATACCAAGTCACCTGTGGAATTTGAAGGAGCCCTCGGAACGGATGGGATGACGCACCTTAGTTAGTTTAGTACTAGTGCAGATGTAATACCTTTAAAGCAGTTTAAGTGCATGAAGGCTGAGGTGTTAAGACATTGATTTAAAGAAAATACTGTAATTAGATCCCTGCAAAAGTTGTGCAGCCAAGTTCTAGTTTGAAAAGCCTCTATTTGTCGTTCTTCAAAGTTAACTTGTAAGTCATATTTGTCCTTGAGACTTCTGTGTGATGATCTCTGTGACAGGAATATGGTCTGGTCCTGTTTATGACTGTGATAATTTCATGTATGATTTCCTTTTTTTTTGTCTGTACCATCATTTATTCTGACTTCTTAGACTGGTGTGAGGTTTTTGGTCCATGTCACAGTGTGTGGCAAGGCAAGTTACAGCCTTGTTGCAGATGCTGTGCCCAGAGTCCTGTACAGCCAGTTTATGCAAACTTGTAACATTTACAGTTCCTTGCTTGCAGTTCTCATCACTTGTGGGACTTTTTTTCCTCCCGTCCTCACATCCTTTGTGAGTTAAAGTGAGATTTGGATCTCTCAAACTTTACAGCAAAGAAATAATGTAATTATTTTAGTAGTGGCTCATTTGCAGAGAATGCAGCAATTCTTAAAGAAAAGAAAGGTTGTTGTTAAATCTTTTTACTAATTTAAAGTGACTTGTTTGCCTTGCTTTTAAGGGCTGACAGACATGTGGGTGTGGGTACCTGGCCCTAGAATTCAGACTGCATTTCTAGAAAAGGTGGTGGAACCATTTCCACATTTCTTCATACAAGTGGTGAACCAGTAAGAGCACACCATTCAGGTGGTGGAAAGGAGTTTTATCCCAAGCTGAAAGGAAGCACAGTCATTAAAGTCTTAGGCTTTCATTTCTTTCCATGATAGTGCTCATGCAACTTTATTGGGAAACACCACCACCCTACTCCCAATCCTACAATGTTCTTAAAAAAACTGTACAGCTTTCTTTCATTATATGTCCTGGAACAGCAATAGAAAATCAGCTATATGGTGGCTCAGTTCTGGCATAACTCAAACCAAAATGTTGGCTGTATTTTGAAATATGGTGGATTGCTCCTTTCTTGAACTATGCATTTAACAAAAGGGAAGATGGAGGAGGGATGTGTTCTGTAGTGTTAATTCTTTGATAGTTTTTCCCTTAATTTAACAAAATTGGAAGTTATTTGTTTCTAAGAGAATGCAATTGGTCTGATTCAGTACTTTTTTTCCCCCTCTATTTTGTCTTTAACGTGATGATAACTCCCCAAAAGTTGTGGAAGAGATGACATTGTTGTAATGTATATTTGTATTTAACTGTCTAATAATAAACTTAAGTTCAGGTTTTTATTTCCCAGGCTTTGGTGGGGCTCGGGCAAGGATGCAGAGCCTGAGAATGCACATCTATGAGATCTGGAGTTCTGCCTTACTTCTTGTTAGGGGTGATCTTTCAGGGATGAAGTATATATATAGAGTGTAGGAACCTCATCAAGATCCCATACAGGGAACTGAGTTGCTAGTGACGTCAATCCCTTTGGGTTAAGCTGTCATTGCAGGAGATATGATACCTTAGATGTTTAAATTATAATGTATGAACTAAAAAAATGTAACTTTTCTCACTGTGAGAAATGCTTTCTCTTGCTCCAGTCTTATGACATGTTCTTATGCGCGCCTGGACATGTTTCTACGCGACTTGATCTAGGTGAACCTGCTTCTGCAGGGGGGTTGGACTGGATGATCTCTAAAGGTCCCTTCCAACCCTACTATTCTATGAATTCTGTGACAATAGAAAACCCTAGCATAAAAAGAATGGGCAAAATTCATACATTTTGGGGTGTGGATGTGCATGCACATACAGATGTCTAATAATTCCTAGTAGTTATCCTTGCTCTGTAAAGCAGCATTGTTTATTTTTTTGTCTTAGTGTTACATGTTACCTCAGAGTTGGGTTTAATTTTCTTTGTGGAGGAATGAATGTGGTCTTTTTAGAAATATGACTGACAGCTAACTCTGTGCTTTCTTTTGCTTCCTGTAGGCTGGCACCAATGCGATTATATACGCTGTCGAAACGGCATTTTGTTCTGGTCTTTGTAGTATTCTTTGTTTGTTTTGGTCTGACAGTCTTCATAGGAATAGCAGGTAAGGATGTTGTCTTTTTAAAAGATTACAGTTCTTGTATGCTTTGTCTAAACCTGTTGGTATTTACAGATGTATTTAAATGCTAATGAGCTTACTGCCCCTGAGATGTCTGAGGAAGCATTACTCTTGACAGGGAGGGGAAGTGTTTCTTCCATCTCATTTTTTAATATGAGTACTATACACACAGTTGGTATTTGTAACTGCTTTGTAGGAGAGACTTGGTAAAGTAAATCAAAACCAGCTGCATTGTAACATCATTTTTCAGCAGACTGCTACATTAATTTTCTTCTTTGTATTTCAGTCTGTAAAACGGTGGTGCTAATACTTGTCTTCCTGTGAAGAGAATGACAACTGTAAATCCTTCTAAATGTTTGTGTGATAAATACCACAGAAATATAAAATATTTTGGTAATGTAAAAGTACAAACTTCTGTTGTTGAACATATATGAACTTAGATCTCTAGTTCCAAAGGGAATCAAGGTTTGTGGGAGTCTTGACGTGATCTGGGAGACTAAGCATTTAGTGCCTGGATACTTATCCTGGAGATTGGAGAGATCTGTGGAAGTCTGGTGGACAAAGATGCAGTGTCATTAGACAGATGGAAAGCGTGGGAGCCCTCTGTATTTCATGCCACGGAGCTCTTCCAGATCTAAAGCATACTTGAAAAAGAAGTCACCATGCTGTCACTGCATGTTAATAAGCTAATACTCTGCTATCAGGATAGCTTTGTCAAGCATAGAAGTGACAAACAGGGAGAGGGTAAGGGAAAGACTTCTACTCATTACCCCATGTAAGAATTATTTAAGGACGTTACCACCTCCCTCCACTTTACTGCTTATTTCTCTGTCACCCAGCGTGTTCTCCTGCACCACTGTCTGACACCTCTTGAACTGTCCGTAGGGTTGTCTTAACCTCAGCACTATCCTTCACTTCCTTTGGAATGTGATGGGCTGCAAAAGCCTGGGACTCATTCTGCCTGCCTTGGAAAGAAGTGGGGGTTAATTGGAGACAGCTGTTCAGGCTTTTTGTGCCCATCTGTGCCTGGTAGGCAGTGTGTTCTTCATAGAGGCATTAAACAATAAAATCTGACTGTGAACTGAAACCTTCTTTCCTGCTGTTTGATTTATAGCAGCAGCCTAAGGTCCAAACAGACTTTCAGTTCATAAAGGTTAACTACTGATATTACTGTGACTTGTCTAAGCATGCTGAAGGGCATTATTTGGCCACTAAAATATCATATAAATACATTTACAAAAATGCATTTTGTATGAATGATAAAGAAAAAAACCCCATGAACTGCTTAATTTGATGTCCTTTGGCTTAAAAAGTGAACTGTCTTTGTAGTTGTTTATATTGGCCAATTGCAAGAAATACAAGAAAGGGTTTTTTTTCTGTAAGACTAGGCAAAAAGCAGTAGTCCTGAAAGAGAAAACTGAGCATTTCATTCTTAATTGGCAGCAGATCCTGAAAGAGAGCTGGGTTGGTGTGTTGTTTGCAGCTGTGTGCAGAGTGATGTGATGATGATGTAGTTGCCTTTGGTCCAGGGGGCTTGGCTACTGTAAGCAGCGCTTGGTCATCTGTACCCTGCTGGGGTCCCAGGACTCACCTGTGATCCACTTCAGGAACTGGCACAGTGGTGGGATTCTTGTCCTTGTAAGATAGGTTTGCTGGATAGATGTGTTGGCAAAGCATGAACACAATTTATTACTGTAACTTAACTATTTTCCAAGGAATGCTATTTACCTTGTGCAGAGACCCACTGAACACTTACTGTGATGTTCTTCTCTGGCTTTTGTTGGCAGCACCTGGCTTCCTGTGAAGAGAGAGAAGAGCACTAAACAATAGAGTGCTCCCTTGTTAAAGGGTAGAGTCTGAGCATAGTAAACCCAGCAAGTAAACTAAAAAGTGGGAGATACATCCATATTTTCTGTGCTACTTGAATATGCCACTGCCTGTACTCGACACCTCTGTCTGCGGTCTGGGAAGCCTAGCAGAAGTTTTGCTTCTCTTCTGAGAAAACAAGACAGTTTAATCTGAGGTGGCTGTTGCTCTTTAGTTCTTATAACCCAAGACAGATGCAGGCTTGTTTGTGTTTTTCTTTCCCAAATTACACTCACTTTCTTTCCCTATTCACAATGGGTCTGTTATCTTTGGGATGAGACAAGTTCAAGGAAAACCCAAGGTGCAGAACTCTCAATTTATTCAGTTTTCCTGTTCACCACCTCAGGGTGGTTTTTTGCTTTCATATGTGATTCTGTTAAATCAACAAGACTAAGAGAAAAAATGTAACAATCTAATTTAATCACCATTTTTAAATAACATGACCGTAGCGTTGTTTTGGTCAGTTGCTTTAAAAAGCTTTAGCATAGCAACACTTTTCTGTAGTGTCCAGTGACAGGACAAGGGGTAATGGAAATAAGCTGGAACACAAAAAGTTCCACTCAAACACAAGGAAGAATTTCTTTCCTATGGGGATGAGGGAGCCCTGGCACAGGCTGCCGAGGGAGGATGTGGAGTCTTCTTCTCTGGAGGTTCCCAAGACCAACCCGGACATGTTCCTGTGTGAGCTGATCTGGGTGGACCAGCTCTAGCAGAGGAGTTGAACTGGATGATCTTTAGAGATCCCCTCCAACCCTTACCATTCTATGATATTGCTTGCCAGAGGAGTAGCAATTATAGCAGTAGAACTTCATAATCTTTTTGGTTGCTGCTCTTAAAAACTTGGACTGTGAGCTCTCTGCCGCAGTATTGGTTCACATATTATAGTAAAAAAAAGTCTTCTTAAAAAGGTTCATTCTGTTGTATTTGCTAAGGCTTAATTACTGAAATATGATGACTTATCAACCATGAGCACTTACTGAAATGGAATTATACTTTTCAAAACAGAATTGCCTTCCAAAAATCTGCAGAACTGAAAAGCTGAATGATGCAGAACTGACTTTATAGTGAGTGGCTGTTAGTGAAGTTGAGCTGTTATATGAAGCTTTGTGTCATGCGTGAAATTCTGAAGTTTTCAATTTAAAATCTGGAAGATGGTTAATGTTGTCATTAGAGTGGTTATAAAAGCCCAAGCAATGCTGCGTGTTTAGCTAATTTAAAATACTTCTTGCATGGATCAATCCCATGGTGTTAATTTATAAGCTTCCTTCTTTTTCATTGTTTCTCTGTAGTAACTTTGAAGTCAATGGTCTTTGTTAAAAACTGCTTTTGTTGTATAATTTTTCTATACTAACTTTGTGGCTGAGACAGAATGTTTTGAGGATTAATAATTTACATTAAACTGTCAGACCAAATACATAAGGGAAGAGACCCTTCGAACAGAAATGCTTTACTGTGACTTGGAAGCCTCCAGAGCAACCCAAATACATGCATATATATACGTCCTGCCTATGTCCCTACCTGCTATACATCTCTGTTTACACCCTGGTATATAGAGACATGCTTTTCCATACATTTCCCTTTCATTTTTCTGGTTTGGCCTTTTTGTGTGTTTACAATGGAATCACAGAATGGTAGGGGTTGGAAGGGACCTTTAGAGATCATCTAGTCCAACCCCCCTGCAGAAGCAGGTTCACCTAGATCAGGTCGCATAGGAACATGTCCAGGCAGGTTTTGGAGACCTCCATGGAAGGAGCCTCCACAACCCCTCTGGGCAGCCTGTGCCAGGGCTCCCTCACCCTCACAGTGAAATATGCATACATGAGTTCATGCTTTTGTGTATGCACATGCATGCATTCCTCTTCACCACAGTACCATGTGTTCTTGCATACCTAAGGTGGCTAAGGGAAAACCATACCACTGTCTACAACAACCTTACCAGAGGATGCACAGAAGATGAGGCTAGACTCTTCTCAGAGGTGCCACAGAGACAAGCAGAAACAACAGAGACAAGCTGGAACAGAAGAAATTTCAGTTAGATATTAGGACATTTTTCTTACCATTTGGGTGGTTAGATAGTAGAATGGCTTGCCCAGAGAGGCTGTGGGAGTCTCTGTCCTTAGAGATGTTCAAGATATGACTGGATATGGCCCTGAGCAGCCTGATGTAAATAAACAAGAGGGTGGACTAGATGGCCTCTGGAGGTCTCTTCTAACATAAGTTATGATTTTGTTGCTTCCCATTCACTGCATACAGAAGTAGAGGTAGGTTGTAAGAGAATGGATGCAGTTGATCAGTACATGTTAAGTGTGTATGTCTGCATTTAGAGTGGTTGGAGGAATGGTTGCATAGCAGTCTGGTAGTGAGCTGGACTTCCTCTGCTACAATTGGATGTGAAACTCTATTGATTAAATGGATTGTCTGGTTTAGGATAAGTTGTTTACAGAAGTTCTATGCAATTATGTTTATTTATGTGATGATACACATAACATATTATAGCTCCCAAATTCTATAGAAAAGGAGGGGCCCAAACTGACTAGACTGAGAACTGTTCCTAAACTAACATGTGAGTGTCGTTGCTTGAACAGACCAATGCAATGAAAATGCAGCACTAGCCAGAAAGTACACTTATGGTGATTGTACAAGCACATACACTACCTGTACATAAAAAGGCAGTTTGGTTATAGAAACCTTACAGTGCAATTAAATCTGCTGGTTTTTCAGATGGTTTTGGCAGCCCTTGTTGAGCTTGAAGTTGCTGGAACAACAGTGCCACTGGTGCTTTTTCTGTAGCTGAATACTTTCATGGCTGCAGTGTGCAGCTTAGCTTGGGAAAAATACTGTGTGGTTTGTTGTCCTAGAGTACACATACAGGGCTTCTGACATGGAGTTCTTGATTTTTAATTTATTTCCTACTTAATCATGCCTAAAAATACCAATGCAAAGAGGTTTAAAGCAACATTCGGACCAGGTTTATAAATGATACCTAAATGTCTCAGTGATTTCTCTTTCAGCTTAAACATCTGAAAATGGGGATACTATTTACCTGCTTCATAGACTGTATTTGTACAGTCTGTTGAAATCCTGTATTTACATCATTCCTTATCAATAATACATTTACTTCAATATTGTTCTCTTTCTTCCTCATATATTCTGTAGGTCCTAATGTCATTGAAACTTCTGTAGCAAGAACAGACTTAAATAACAGCCTAAAGGTAAGTTAATAAATATGGTTGGATACATGAATGGCTTTATTTGATGACAGTAATGTTAAACATTCCCCTTCTTCCCCCTAAGTATTTTAAGTATTTACATTTTTACTGGAAAACTTCTTGGCCACATGGTTCTTTCCAGTTTGAAACTGAATGTGCAATATTTTACTACTGTTGCATTATTTCTTGAGTAGCCCAGCAGCAATTTTTAGTCTCTTACTTTTGTGAGCAGGTAAGGTAGAGAATTCTATGATGTTTCTGCACAGTAATTTTTGATAAAGTAATACTGGAGTGTTACACTGGGATTCCCTGGTGCATTCATGTTGGAGATTCTTGTAGAGGGTCAAGATACAGAAATTGAGAACATACACTGAAAAATTATGCTCTCAGTGACAACTAATGATACCTGTCTTGTGATCCTTCCTGTCAGCGGGGAAGGAATATTTCATTTTGTGTTAACTGTTCCCTGTCAGTTGACTGAGACATGAGATCTGGCTTCTTAACATGAACCTTCACATTTGTTTTCTTGAAAGCTTTAATGTTTTGTTTCTTGGTTCTTGCATTTTTATTTCTACCTAGCTCTTCACTGTCAACTTAATATATGAGGGAATTTTTGTGGAAGTGCTGAAAAAGTTTAGTTGTTTTGTTTTGATGTTTTTTAAGTAAATTTTCTTTAAATACACTGGAACATATCATCTGTTTTTGTCTATTAGCAACCTATGTATGTTTGGATGGGTGGATGACTTTTTTTAAAAAGCATATTTGTATATCAAGTAAAAGAAGTCTCTTTCCTGCATGTAGGTTTTATCTGTTAATGACATCTTTCACGAATTTGAAATGATGTGGGATTTTTAGAAAACCTGGTGGAAAATAGTTGTTTTCATAATTATAGTTGAACAGGTTTAAAAGTGTGGCAGATTACAAATTACAAACAAGTTACAAATCTGACTGAAGTGCCAGAAATTACTTTTTCTTTTCAGGTTTGGTCTCAGGATTTCGTTTTACATGTCTGAACATGTATGTTTTATTGCAACTGCTTTTATGTGATTTAAGTAATCATACCTTTCCTTACTTCAGTGCTGTGCGAAATCCTTATGATGTTTAAGCTGCTTCTCTGAAAGAGTTTGAGCTGCCTCCCATCCTGTCCAGACAGTAGTACATATTAAGTCTATTCCCCAAAATATTGTTGCAAGCATAATTAACATGCCTTTCATTGTTTTTACTACAGATACAGTGTATAACAGAATAATGGCTGGTGTTAACCTTGTGGTGTTTTTTACAGCTGAAGCCATTTAATTTAAGTTCTCCACCACTGTCTACTTACAATCAGCAGCTGTGGCTGACCTGTGTAGTTGAGTTGGATCAGCATGATGGTGAGAATCTTACCTAATGCTCAGGAAACTGTGGTAGCAACCTGTATATTGTATGTTGTATCTTTTAACTTCGTCCTGTCACATACGTGATCCTGTTGCTTTCTGGCTATGGTGGGGGGGGGTGGTTTGCTCTGATTTTTTCCCCCTCTCCTCCAGTTCAGGGTATTTGTGACTTACTGCCTAAGTATATAAATAATAATATACTGGATCCCTACTCTGGTAAAGCAAATCAAGTAACTTTTGAGTCATCTTTGGCTATCATACGTGTTTTAAACTATATTTGGAACTCTATTTAAGATTTCATTTTTACACATAGCAATAGCTTAATGTTTTCTCTTTTAATTACAGTATCCCTCAAAAAGAATGTTACTATGACAGTCAAAGTACTTGGAGTGGTGAAGGATGGAAGCACGCCATATGTTAATAATCAAGTTCACAATCGGACGAGATTACTTAGTTGTGCACAAGTATGTGCCTACTTTTATAAAACTCTGTTACAGTCTGTGTTCTTTAAATCTCTTCATGTGCATTACATTGCAAATGAGAAAAATATATCTGTTAAACATGTCTTGGGAAAGACTCTGTAGTCTGAGTTATAATTGCAACCTAGCTAGTAATGCTAACCCAGATACCTCCCTGTCTGTCTTTTTCTGTTTACTTCTATGACTTGTGTCTTAAAGACCCCTCTTTTCCTGAATAGCTCTCTGCTAGGAAAGCAATGTATTCTGCTTCATCACCTGAACAGATGTAGCAGCACTGAAGAAAGGGATATTGTAATAGAAGATTGGATATAGGGCTTCAGATGAGAGAATAATTATCCTCCAACAGTGTGTTGGCGCAATTTCTATTTGAAATCAGCTGGAACCTGTGTTCTGAAAAAGCCAAATTTCTTGCCACCTGTGAAGAAATATTTCAGGATTTGAGTTTCTAATACAATTTTCACTGAAATTGGGCTTAGAGATGTCCACATTAGCTTCACCAGGTGCAAGCCTTTTAGGAAGGGCATAGCTGAAGTTTTTTGTGATAAGCATATAGAGCAAATCAAATGTTTTCTTTTATATATATATATGAAATTTGCAGAAGTTAATGAATGGTGTTCTATTAGATGTAATTGCACACAGGGAGCAATGTGCTTGCATTTTCTCTTCTGTTAAATTTTACAAATGAGTTAGTACAAGATAGCTCCATCTCACAGCCTGATGACCAAGAGCCTGACTGACAGAGCTACTCAGACCTTTCCTGGTGCTGCAAGTAGTTCCTTGCACCAGCTTAAGTGAAAAGTTAGCCTTGTTTATGTGTTCAGCCTTTGATCTCGCTGCCTGACTTTATCAGCTTCTTCTGCTTTGCTGTCTTTCAAGAAATTCTTTATCTGCAGGTCTTGTTCTGTTCTCACTGCTCAAGACTGGTAATGCATTTAACAATTATCAATATCTGACTATTTAGAAACAAATTCTCCAACCTACACTAACTGCATATTTTGGAATAAGTTGAAGACTTTTACATGTTATTCTTCACTCTATGTGTTCACAGAAATGCAGTGAAATCATTGTTGCTCACCTTGGCTACTTGAACTACACTCAGTACAACATATTTGTTAGCTTTGAAGATCTAAATAAGTTAACGTACACCATCCAGAATATTACTTTCACGGTAAGTATGAAGTTTTATACCGGGAAAAGAAATCTCTTGTAATTACTAATGTGGTAGAAGTCTCCTTTAGCTGTAGTAAAAATGTAGATAATTTTTGAAGATCACAGAATCATAGAATGGTAGGGGTTGGAAGGGACCTTTAAAGATCATCTAGTCCAATCCCCCTGCGGAAGGAGGTTCACCTAGATCAGGTCGCATAGGAACATGTCCACATGCATCATCATTAATTTTTATGTCACTGCTAATGTCAGCACTGTTATAACATTTGCTGTTAATAAGGGTCTAGACCAATTTTTGTAACTCGGTAACAAAAGATTTTTGTTTCAGAAGTGCTAATGCTGTTCTCTGGGATACATTTAGTCTAATTCCTAGGACATATTTTTACCAGCAGACAAACTAGATCAGAGCATCCAATTTTCTGCATTTGCTTATTTGCCTGTTTAAAGCATGGTATCTTTTTCAGCCTTACCAGTAGGTGTATCTGAATTAGCAAGATTTTCCCAGACTTTACAAAAACATGGGCTAGAAAGATTTAACAAACTCAAAGGGGTTTTTTTTAACAGTGCTTATGAGGAAGAGAAACACGTTTATTCAGCTAAAAAAATAATTCATTAAAATAATCCCTAGTGAAATAATTAGCTCAGTTCATAATGCCCGAGATTGCTAATAATAGTTGTGTCATTAATGTATTGGCTCCAGAAAGGAGTTTAGAAACATTTTCAAGGGGAGAAAATGAAACTAAACCAAATTCATAATACAGTTTACCACAGTATATTCTATCTGTACACAACATTTGGTATGTCAGAGCAGGTAGCAGTAAATATCTCACTGTAAAGCAAAAGTGGGTTTTTTATACTAAATTAACCTCCTGGATATTAATAATTGTAATATTCTGGTGCATAAAGCACAACATTAAAAACAAACTCTAGGGAGGAAAAAAATAAATTGACAAACCCTTTGCATAATCCCATATTTCAGACAGAACAAAGTGTTGGAGCATTTATGGTTGTATGGTTTATTATCTTGCTTTTCAGGCTGCCTCAGGTGAAATCATAGATTGCCTTTTGTATAATGGGATTCTCTACTTAGAATTTTCATTCTACATTTACACTTTAAAAGGCAAGACAGAGGTTGACAGATTTAATACGTTGAAAGGTAAAGCTTCATATTCAGATGGGCAGAGCATATGTTGTGCCAAGAAGTTTACACTTCAGAAGTGGCTTCAAAAGAGAAGCATGCCAGGTATGAGGAGTTGTCAACAGAGTAGAATTTATGCAGACTGACATGTTGTAATTTGTATTTGTGCCCTTCTAAGAATTAGAGGAGAACAAGGAGCTTTTTCCCCTTAACCTATGGAAAAAGTTCTTTATTTCTGGCTAGCTCCTTTATATTTCCTTTATACTTCCTTTATACTTGATTTTCATTCTTTTTTCACTTCTGAAACAAGAGAATAAGCTCTAAGAAAGCAAACCCATTACAGAAAGCATGCCTGTACCTTATCAGCCTCTTCATAATGAATTTATACATCTTACCTTGATAATAAGGAATAATATACTGGATTTACTCTATTATTGTCATTCAAATTTGAATGATAGTGCAATAGAAATCAATGGAGAATATTCTCTTTGTCCTGAGAGTTGCTTCAACATATGATGGTACACTGAATGTACTACAAAGCAGCATGGTAAAAGAGAAGTAATGATGATAGAATCATAGAATGGTAGGGTTGGAAGGGACCTCCAGAGATCATCTAGTCCAATCCCCCCTGCAGAAGCAGGTTCACCTAGATCAGGTCGCATAAGAACATGTCCAGGTGGGTCTTGAAGACCTCCAAGGAAGGAGCCTCCACAACCCCTCTGGGCAGCCTGTGCCAGGGCTCCCTCACTGAAACAGGGAAAGAGTTTTTTCTTATATTTAAGTGGAACTTTTTGTGTTCCAGCTTCATCCCATTACCCCTTGTCCTGTTGCTAGCTACTATAGAAAAAAGGGATGTCCCAACCTCCTGACACCCACCCTTTAGATATTTGTAAATGTTAATAAGATCTCCCCTCAGTCTCCTCTTCTCCAGACTAAACAGCCCCAGGTCCCACAGCCTTTCCTTGTATGAAAGATGTTCCAGTCCCCTGATCATCTTGGTGGCCCTGCACTGGACTCTCTCCAGCAGTTCCCTGTCCCTCTTGAGCTGAGGAGCCCAGAACTGGACACAGGACTCCAGATGAGGCTTCACCAGGGCAGAATACAGGGGGAGCAGAACCTCCCTTGACCTGCTGGCCACACTCTTCTTGATGCATCCCAGGATGCCATTGGCCTTCTTGGCCATGAGGGCACATTGCTGGCTCATGTTTAGCTTATTATCAATCAGGACTCCCAGGTCTCTCTCCTCAGAGCTGCTCTTCAGCAGTTGGACCCCCAGCCTGTACTGGTGCAGGGGGTTGTTCCTTCCCAGATGCAGGACTCTGTACTTGTTGAACCTCATGAGGTTCCTCTCTTCCCAACTCTCAAGCCAGTCAAGATCCCACTGAATGGCAGCACAGCCTTCTGGGGAATCAGCCAGTCCTCCCAGTTTGGTGTCATCAGGGAACTTGCTGAGGGTACACTCTGTGCCCTCATCCAGGTCGTTGATATTAGGCCACTTTGGCTGTCTTTTCTTCACATAGTCCTATGGGTATGAATTTGTCTTTCCTTGTTGACATGGTGCAATTTGTTTATACTTTTGAATTTTGAAAAGCCAGAGGAATTTTCAGTATCTGCAGTACATGCTAACGATTGATGTCATCTGTACCCTGTCAAAACACTCTTCATTGGTTTGGTTTTCTTCTGTTTTCTTGTAGTGGAAGACCTACAATCCGACTTTTTCACAAGTGGAGATATGGTTCCGATTTGTCTTTGTAGTCCTTACTTTTGTGGTCACGGTGAGATTTTTAGTTTCTCTGGAGTATATTAAGTAGGCAGCTGGCAACACTGCTCTGTAGTGCTGTGTTTAGTAACTTAACTCCTGGCAGCAGAGTTGAGATATCACTGAATGAGTGTAAAAAATGTTTCTAAAATACTTACATGGTCCCTGCTCATATTTTTACAAATTATATTGAAGGGACATTAAGAAAAGAGGATAAATGGGAAAACGTGTTTTTCTAAACTGATTCTTTTAATTGTACAGAAGGAATTTTGCTTAAACAAAGGAAGTTGTGGTTAGATGGTAGATATTTTATTAATGTTTTTCTTCAGTGCAGGTAGGCTCAGACATTGATATACGATGCCCAGAGCAAAACTCATTTCAAAGTGACCTTCAACTTGTCACTTCCTTGAGTGTGAGGATGGGACAGCTGACCTCCAGAGGTCTCTTACAACCTAAATTATGCAACAGTTTATCTCTCCCCTCCAACTTGGTTTGGCCCCTGGAAGTGTTAGGAAAAAAGAAAACCAACACAAATCACTGGACACTTGCATAGCATTTTTCTCACATAGATGATGTCACTCAGCAGATAACTGTGAATGTGATACAGAATCTGGGTTTTTTTAAAAGGAAGTTAAAGTAGAAGCTGTTGGTGGCATGTGACCAGTAATTAGGCAACACTCTCTCATGCATTGTTGATTTGCACAGCACTAACTGGTTTCCTTCTCATTTTGCTTGAGAGATTAAGTGATTTGCATTAGGATAAGCCAGCAAACTTGAAGCAGAAGTAGAAGCTAGGAGATGTTCTTAGTGGCAAAGGCCTTGTGAAATCGCCTTTGCAATGTGCTGTGTTACCTCTTTGCTAAAACCATTAAGGCTCTATTCCTTCCTTATGAATTGTTGTTGCTAAAACCATTAAGGCTCTATTCCTTCCTTATGAATTGTTGTTGTTTTATAGTGTCTGTTTGCACATTCCCTGCGGAAGTTCTCCATGAGAGACTGGGGTATTGAACAGAAGTGGATGTCCATCCTCCTTCCCCTCCTGCTACTTTACAATGGTACTTGTATCCTGGAATATTTAGAAAAGCTCCTTCTTTTGTTTAAAAAAAAAAGAAAGAGAAGGCAAAATGGAAGCTATTTTTAAGGCTTCAGAAAACTAATTCTTAAAAAAACAACCCTTTTTAAATGTATCAAATCCAAGAAGATAATGAGTGGGTGGATTTGGTTCTTTACAGTCATATGAATCTCCGTTCAATCTGTTGAAAGCTCTGACTGAACCTTTCATCCAGCGCCATGTAAATGCAATTTCTGTGTTTGCAGCCTGACTTCTTAATTTTTCAGGTTCTTGCACTTTCTTTAAAAATGGAGACTACTTGTAAGTTGGTAAACCACGCCAGATTCTAGCACAATCCAGCAATATCAAAAGGATATTTGCTTTATAGTCATTCTTTGGTAATACTTTAGGTCATCATCAAGAACAGTGGTTTAGTTAATAAAACTTGAAATCTAGAAATGTTGACACCAATTCAGATGGTTTCCACAGCCCAGGTGATTGTTTTGGAGGCACCATTTTCTTTGTAAATTACTTTAAGAGACAGCAAACTTCTATTTCATTTACTGTTGTAATTAGAAAAATCTAGGGGGTTTTGTTCCTCTGAAGATACATTCTGCTTTACCTTTTATAATGGAAAATAGTGTGCTTTTCACTCTCATCTTAACTTGAACTTTTTCATATTTTGTTACAGATCCATTTTTCCCCCTTTCTTTTCTGGTGAACAGCTGGTTTCCTGGAATGCTGGATGATCTATTCCAGTCATTGTTTCTGTGTGCATTGCTATTGTTCTGGCTTTGTGTCTACCATGGAATAAGAGTACAGGTAAGGGGGTAACATTAGCTGCTACTTACTGAGAAGACAGTACTTGTTTTTTCAGTTCTCTCAAAAGGTGACAAAAATGAAACAATTTTTGTTTTTTAAAGAGATGTATCTATTTTATTCTTAAAGTACATGTGACGTGAAGCTCTGGAGTTAAAATTATTTGTGGTGAAGTAGATTATTGTGAGGCTACCATGCTTGATTCACAGAATGGTAGGGTTGGAAGGGACCTTTAGAGATATCTAGTCCAACCCCCCTGCACAAGCAGGGCCACCTAGATCAGGTCGCATAGGAACATGTCCAGGCGGGTCTTGAAGACCTCCAAGGAAGGAGTCTCCACAATCCCTCTGGGCAGCCTGTGCCAGGGCTCCCTCACCTCAACAGGGAAATAGTTCTATCTTATGTTTAAGTGGAACTTTTTGTGTTCCAGCTTCATCCCATTACCCCTTGTCCTGTTGCTAGATACTATAGAAAAAAGGGATATCCCAACCTCCTGACATCCACCCTTTGGATATACAGGTCTGTGTCATCTTTTATATAATTGCCTGTACAGGTTAAAAAGACAGAAGGCAGGTCTTTTAACCTAGTTCATGTTGAATGAAACAAAGATGCTAGTTATTTTATTCTGCTGAGAATGAATGGAATCTCAAATGTGGATTCACTTCTTCACCACAGTACTGTTTTCTCAACAGGGGGAAAGGAAGTGCTTAACTTTCTATCTGCCCAAATTCTTTATTGTGGGACTGTTGTGGCTGGCCTCTGTTACGTTGGGGATATGGCAAACGTAAGTGTTTTAAAAATACAAAGAAGTAGTGAGCTGAGAGTGTTCAAGAATGAGATTGTTTATAATTAGCAGTCTGTTTCTTTATGCTCTGATTGTGATATAGGAATGGAGTTCAAATTTATAGGTCTTTCTGGTTTGCAAAGTGTGACTGATTTGAAAACAGAATTCCCCACAGACAGCCTAGCAGTACATAATGTTATAAATCAGAGTAAGATCTAGAAGTCACAACTTGGTCAATATGCCATCTCCCTACAATTATCTCTCTAGTGTTATATCCCAATTAGCTTTTATTATTTGAAGCAACAAGTTTCTCTGTTGTTAACTATTACACAGTTTGACCAAAATTTCTCAACTGTTTTTTCTCAAATGTTTGTTTGTTATTTTCTTCTCAGAAGGAAGATGCCTTCTAACCTTCTCTGTGCCATTGTACATTGTTGAAAGCAGTGCAGTTGCAGGAAGGGCTCATCCCAATGCCCCAGCCACAGAATTGCTATGAGGAAAGGGCTTATACCACAGTTATTTCTTAAGTATGATTCTTATCGCCAAGGATCAAATTTAAACATTAAATCCAGAAGGCTTGTAGGAATTTCCAAGATTATACACTTTCTAAAAAATAAGTGGGGGAATGAGACATACAACTGAAATCCTCCATATAACCCTTCAAAGTTGAGTTTGGGAAGAAGGACGATATTGTGTACTGTAAATTGTCACGACTATTGGAATCAATGGCATTTGCACCAATTTATACAGCTAAAACCTGCAGTTATAAACTCTGTATAGTAACTTTCAACCTTTTCTTTGTTAGTAGCTTTCTTGATCAGTATGGCTTTTTGACCTTGTCTTTTGTAATAGTGTAATTCTTCATTTTGAATCTTTTCTAGTGTTAATGAAGTACATGATCCTACATATCAATACAGGGTTGACACGGGTAATTTCCAGGTAAGTCAGAAATATTCTCTTGCTATTAAATTGTTAGGTGGAGTTAGGCAATCCAAGGAGGTGGGGTTTGTTCTACTAAAAGTGGTGACACAATTTAGAAAACAGGGAATGCTGGTCGGGTGGTCTTACTCTGACTGGGGTACTTTCGGTTTTGCTTTAGGTCATTTGAAGGCCATATTGAGCTCCATCACAATAAGAAAATTGTCTTGCAGATTTGGAGACACAACCCACAAGTCTAGTCAGAAACTTATGACTGTTGGCACTGGGGAAAAAAAAAGTTAAGCCTCTTATTAAGTCAGTTTTCCACATCTTTACTCCTGCCAGGGTCCTCTGTACTAGTAAATTTCAGACATTCTTGTTGTAAAGGAAGGTCCAATTTGTACAGGTCCCCATGTTGTTCTCCAGAGCTGTGTTTCTAGAACATCATTGAGATTCACTGTGCCCTTTTTTTGTTGTTGTTATTCACTCAGTGAACAAAATTATGACTTCTGTTAAACATCCTTTCTTTACATTCCCAGAAAGCCAACCTTGATGTATAGCCATCCTCATTTTGTACTTCTTTTCATGAGCCTACTTTCCCTGAATAGGCTCATTCTGTGTTGTGCTTTGGGAAATAATGATCTCTACTGAGGGAAGAAGGAAGAGACTAGATCTTGTTAAATAATAAAAATTAACACTCTTCTGACAGGGAATGAAAATCTTCTTCCTTGTGGTGGCAACCATGTACATCCTCTACCTTTTGTTCCTGATAGTGAGGGCATGCTCAGAACTTCGTAACATGCCTTACGTTGGTAAGGGCTGTTTCTTTTGCTTCTTCCCCAAATGGGCTTGCTTCTTCTAGATACAGGTGTAAATTTGCTAGTAACTTTTCTCAATCTTTTCCAGATCTCAGGTTAAAATTCTTGACTGCATTAACCTTTGTAGTGCTTGTCATTAGGTAAGTGTCAGGGTTTTTTCCTGCTTTACTCAGTTGATGGCTGACTTGTGATTAAGAGAATGATTCTTAACTTAAAACTATGAAAGCAAATATGGATTAAAATAAATCATCAGCATGTTAACATAGTTATTTTCTCATATACCATTTCAATTTTATGATTTAAAGACAGAGCACATCTATATGCTTTCTTTTTTTTCCCACAGCATTGTTATACTGTACCTACGCTTTGGAGCACAAGTTCTACAGGACAACTTTGTTGCTGAGCTGTCAACACATTATCAGAATTATATCCTTGTGTTGTGATACTGCTCAAGTAGGAATGTTAATCTGGTTTGATGTAGAAGGTACTTAATGATGACTGAGACCTTTGACTTCTAGGTGGGCTTCTGGGGTTCAGTCCTTTTGATAGAGGTTTCATGTCAGCAGTTTGTAATGGCTCTTTGTAAAGATTATCAGCTGAGACAGTTTCAGTCTAATTTGTTTATGCCATATAAACCACAACTGCATGTGATGCTCTTCCAAAGGATTGAAGGCCTAGATATGCATGCATTCTAATAATTTTAACAAGGAATTACAAACTGTGTTTCTGGATCTGAACCATGAGATCCTAGCTCATTCCACTTTCTAAAAGTTCCTGTGAGATTGCAACTGCTCCACTTACTAATTAGCTTCAATATGTGCTGGGAGCTGGTAGAAAACAGTAGGTACAGCCTTTAATATTTTCCCAAAATGATGACAAGAAGCCATCTTTGGAGTTCTGTCTTCAGAGAGTCCTTTCTCTCAATTGCTATGCCAAGGAACAACTTTTTAAAGGCATTTCTAAAAAAACAACCCCACCTGAACACACCTCCCTTTATCACAGAGTCACAGCATCTCAAGGCTTGGAAGGGAACTTGAAAGATCATGCAGTCCAACCCCCCTGCCAGAGCACCTGTTAGAGTAGGTCACACAGGAACTTATCCAGATGGGTTTAGAATGTCCCCAGCCCTTACTCAGCTTTCTTTTAACATTGAAGGCAGAACTATTCAATTTACCATGTGCTCCACCACTCAGGAGTACACCTTATCTCAGCCAATGTTATGCGTGTTAAAGCTTTGTTTTCAGTGGGAGCTTTACCTCGAAATAGCTTGAGCACATTAGTTGTCATTGAATTTAAGTTTCATTTAGCCATTCATGCTCTCAAAGTTTAGCAAGATAAACCATTCTTGCCATTGAAATAGCTTATGTATGGTTTGGATCTTGTTTCCAAAGTCAGTATGTATTGAGCTATATTGAACAATATCCTTAACACTTCATACCAGCAGAATTCTTATCATTTTATGGTTTATTGAACTTTTATCTCTACACACTAGCCTTTGTGTATTCCCCCTCAAAGAATGCACTATATGGTAAGTGTAAGCAATTGTCTGGCAAACAAGAGCTGGCATGTTAGCAGATACTGGGTAATATCACTGTGTTTTGGTTGTATCATTACTGTTTCAATTTGCTGTGTGTTAACACTGCTGCTCCCGAACAAATTAGGATTGGAAATAGAAAGGGTCACGTGAAATGTATACAGCTGATTAGCTAGACTAGAATTCTTATGCACCTAGATCAAGCTTCTAGTCAATATGTTTGCACATAATGCACTAACTTTTGCACTGACTCTCAAGGAGCAACAACTCTTCACTTGTACTTTGCTCTAACAAAGGTTAATATATTGTCATGCTGGCAATATGGGCAATGAAAAAGGTAACATGTTGGAAAAGTAGGAGTGCAGCTGATGTCTGACGTGGGAGGAGTTTAGTGGATCTTACTGTGGTAAGAGGGCTGCACAGGGCTTGTGTAAAAAGAGATAAAGAATTGAATTGGTGGCACTCTGCATTCCTATGTAGAGGGTGTAATCTGGCTCAAATGATTATTATAAAGCATTATCCCTCTCTTACAGATAAAGATCTGTAAAGAGCTCTGTATTTGTACAGAGTGCATTCTCTGCTTTAAAACACTGAGTCTAAAATACAGAACCATAGAACAGCCCGGGTTGGAAGAGTCCTGGACAGATCATCTGGTCCAACCTTTCATAGAATCATAGAATGGAGTAAATGGATCTAGATTCTCTTTCATGGGAGAGTCTAGATGAGATTATCTAGTACCTTATCCAATCACACCTTTGCATGCTAAGGGGTATGCAGGAGAAAGACACTAAATAGTGGAGCTGGTCCTTTCTCTAAACATTTTAGAGTTGAGATGGATGGAACTGTAACAGAAAAATGCTGGTTTTCCATTAAGAAAGACAAGAGGCTTGTCTGTGTGAGGATAATGTTAAAAACTTGCTGTCAGACTGCAAGAAGCATTAGCTTATAGAAGGCAGAAAGGATAAAGCTGACAGGAAAAATGTGTTTATGGCAAATGCAACTAAGAAGCACAAATGATGCAAGAAATGAACAAGGTCATGAAAAGGGAATTGTCATAAATAGCCAATGGAAAGTATTTGTTTCGTTGGTCCATAAAGGTACAACTCCTTCCTTTCTTCCTCTGTTACAAGGATGAAAAATAGCTGACTAATCATTGACTTGCATCCAAGGGATTGCAACCTTGGTCTGTTTGTACCTTAGAAATAACTAAGTTAAAGAAGTCTGTGCTTTTTAAATACATATGAACTTTTTATTAACTTAGTGATTAAGAATAATGAGGTCTGACTTAATTACTCTTAACGTTTAGGTTGAAATAGGAAAGTGCACAAGGGAGGAAATCCATTTATACAACAGGGAGATTATCTGTCTAAAGGTCAGATAGTTACATCACCTGCATAACTCTTAGGAATACCATGATGTTGTGGCTGAAGGGTGAAGAATTTAAAGGGGAATTCCTGTCTGTTGCGACTGCCTTGGAAGTTGTTGGGACTGTTTGCTGCAGTGTTGAGTCAGAAGTACACACACATTTCTATGTGTTATAGGCTCTAAATTAAGCCTTATTTGTGTTTTCCAGAATCACAGTTGAAAGACAATCCTGCTTTTTCTATGCTGAATGATTCGGATGATGATGTGATTTATGGGTAAGATTATAAAATACCTACGGAGGGATTTTACACTTTTGGTGTGTTATTTTTGCAATGTTTTTTTCCAAATGTATTAAATGTGAGGGATTTGTAGGTTGTTAGTGAAAGTGTTCTGCCTGAAGAGCAGAATCATAGGCTTATTCTGAAGCAGAAATGCCATGAGAATACATGTTACTTTGTTTTTCTTTTTTTGGTTTCTAAAAGGCATTGCCATGGCACTGATACAAACAGGTAAGAGAGTACTGGGATGCTGGAAGCCCATGGAGTGAAGGCAGCAAGATCTGTGAAAGGAAAAGACTTCCTTTTAAGCCAGGAAGGATTGCAGGAGTCAGATGCAGTTAGCAAAGGATCGGCTTATATGCAAATACTTCAGGGAAGTAGGGTGGCTATTCTTAAGTGTCCATCACTTAGTGAAATAACAGTATTCAAATCTAGAAGAACTTCCTGGACTTGTGTGATTTTATGCAATACGAGAATTACAGCATCACTTAAACCCCATCCTGATCAGGTGTCTCTGTGTTAGACACTGAACAAACTCATTATCTGCCCTTGGTGCTTTTCACCTCTTAGCAAAGACACTGAAGTGCCTGGAGCAGTGAGAATGGGGTTAATAGCGCAGCAACCTGACAAAGTTTGTGCTAGAGGAGCTAATACGCATTTTCTGAGCTTGCCTTGTTTGGTTAGAGGAATAGTGCTAGTTCCAGCTTGCTTCTATAGCAGTCCTTGTGAAGTGGCTTGTAGTTACTGGAATCACTATTTCTGTGCTTCCTCCTCTGGAGATAACTCATACATATTGTTCGAATCTCTAACAAGGAAGGAAAAGGGATACTAGCTCTTCACCCAAGTAACAATTTAATGCCTCAACGTGACTTGAGATTTCCTGTTTACTGTGGGCTTCCTATCTGGAGACCATGTCCAGGAGTTGTAACAAGTTATCTCTTTCACAGGAGTGACTATGAAGAAATGCCACTTCAGAATGGCCAAGCTATTAGAGCCAAGTATAAAGAGGAATCGGACAGCGATTGACTTTGGTGTAGACAGACTTGTTTAGCCGGAATTAAACCAATTTTGAAGTTTTCCTAGATGTACAACTTCCTTGGCTTCTTTACAGTCTGCTGTGACCTGAACACCAACTCCCAGGAAGGACATCCTGCTTCTCTTTCTGTTTACAAATGTAAAACTGAAAAAAACCCTGCTTCCAAAGGTAGTGGTGAAAACTTAAACCCAGAATTTTTACACATCTTATAAAATGCCTGATAGCAAGATGTCTGCTAACTAAAATCTTGAGATACTGTTTCATTTAGAAGTGTCACTGATCATATGCTGATTTTTAAATTGCTTCCTTGCTGCTTTATTGGGGTGGGTTTTTTTGGGGGGAGGGAGTTGAGGATTATGTACAGCATTGTGGTATTCATCCGTTGTGTTAACTCCTTTCCATATTGTCCACTGCTGTACGAAGTGCCTCATTTCCCTTTCAATTTCCTACCTTAGTCTTTTGAGCGGGAGGCAGGGAGTGAAGTGTTTGAGGGTTTTCTCTGTTATTTTAATGCAAGAAAACACAGACTTTCCATTCTTCCTTTGAAGAAGTGATCATAAAGATGAGTTTACCACATTTGTAAGTGCGAGGTATGTGCAAATAATCCTTCTCGTGAGCCAAAAGAGCCTCAGTGGTGCAAAATTCTTTGTATAATACATGTTTCATAACATGCTTTACTGCTACAACAGAAGTGTTTGTTTTGGTTTATTGTTGTTTGTTTTTAAAAACCAGCCATTTCAAATGAAATTATTTAGGCAGCAACAAATTGCAGAAGGAAGCCAGTACCCTTCTTTCTGTTTTGTTTTCTTTTTTATGTTGGAGGAGATTGTTACAGAGAATATAGCATGAAAGTTTCATCAAGAACTACAATTTCAAATTTCCAGACATTTCCTTTTTAAAGCCTTTTTCTACATCAGAAACTTTCCTGAAGTTGTATTAATACATAGTTCGTCTATATCCTGGGCACAATGGTGGTTGCTCATGTATTGAACGTGCATGAGAGTTAGCTTTTGAGCATGTTCTGTGCATTCCAGTCTCTACTGGAACAGAGTTCTATGGGAATTCAGTATTCCTAATATGATGCTGCTGCTTCTCTATTTAAAAGTTGGTTTTCTACTACGCTACTGTTCACTTCTTTATTTAAGTGGATGCTGTTTGTTTGTAACTACTTTTCTTTCAGGTACTTGACCTAACTGAAAGCATCATTATATTTTTTTCTCTCGATTTGTAACTGTGACTCTTGTAAAATTTCTCTGCTCTGCTGCTGTAGAAGAGTCTCAAAAGTATGTTAATGTGTGAGACAGAGAATGGTGCTGGCTGACACTAGGGAATTGTGCTCATCATTGATGTAGTCTAAGCAGAAGAGTGCAATGAAGTCCTGCTAGACTTGCTGAATCGTGTTGGGGAAAAAGGAGGTTTGTTATACTTTGAAGCAACAACCATCCTCGATCATTCCCATTGCAATGACTTCTTGGTAGCTGTTGAGGATCACAAAGGGGAGACTTCACAGTGTAGCAGTGCTCTCAGAGAGGACCAAAGGAACTGCTGCTTCACGTGGTTGCATCCTTGTTATCGTAGAATAGTTCAGCTTGAATCAGTGCTTAAATCAGGGCGGTAGAATACTCTGGGTGTGCAAGAGAGAAACTTTGTAATACTAGCTAGAGCTGTGAAAGTTTTTGACTGTAATTGAAACTTAAAACTTTCCATACCAGGAATCATTTATTTGTTAGATGCCAAAGCACTGTCGTCTGGCTAAAGCAAAGGAAACTGCTGGGGAGGATGGGAAGCTTTGTCCCTTCCATTTTTTTTATTAGTTGGTGCCAGTTTAGAAGAACATATAGGAAAATATTTAAAGTATTTCAGGTAAGTGGTGCTGATGTTTTTCTGGAGAGCTGTAGTAAGCTGCACCTTCAGCACTTCCTTTTAGACTTTTTTTTTTTACTATGTATTGGAGAGAATCTTTCTGCTCCCGAGATGACTCTCTTGAGGCCTACAGCTGTCTGAACTGGCAGAGTTGGATTTAGGGGCTAATTAGGCATCCTTTGCATACCCCAAATCTTTTTGACTTCCAGTGGCTACAGGAATTAAGTTCTCAAAAATGTATATTTACGTGATTGTTACATATTCAGATCTATTTGGCTGCGGTATTAATTCTACTCTAAATTGGTTTTGACTGATGCGCAAAGCATACTGATGTTTCTGAACTGGCTGTTACAGCAAACCCTGAAATAGTGTCATGCTCTGGGATTTCATTAACTAAAGAAAATATTTTTAATCTAACTTTGAGATGACTTTTTTTTTTGCCCTAATCTGCTCTCAGCCCATTTCACTTGCTGTTTCGTTTGCATTAACTTTTCTACATCACTGAATTCAAAGTGAAAATAGGAAGGCTGACAATGGGAAATGTGTACTTAAACTAAGTATCTCACTATGAAAAGAGTGAGAAAATAAGTTTCCTTGTTAATTTTTAGAGATTATATTTAAATATAAAGTAATGTTTGCCATGCAAAATAGCTTTGTATTTTGGAAGCGCTAGAGTGTAACGGTAAGCTTGGCTTGAAGCACTGTCCCATCAAAGTCAGTATACAGTAAAAAGGCAAAAGCAGCACTGCAGATGAGGAAAGAGTTTTGCTATCAAGAAATCTCAGTTTCATTCCTCTCTCTTACTGCCACAGTTTGGAAGCAGAGACAGTATGTGAGGAGCATTAATTACAATATGGATTGTTAGCAACTTGGGAGTAAGTGGTGTGAGTTCACCTCCAAGTATTGTAACCTAAAGGTGAAACAGCCCTTCTCTGGGTAAGAAACTAGCCTGTTTTTTCTTTCATTACTGCTCAAGTAATGATTTCTATCACTAGTGGAACTGTACAAAATGAGACAAGTATCCACAAAGGCCTGACAGCACGCAGCATTGCTGCTCTAAAGGAGGTGCTGGCTGTTAAATAACTGCATGACTTCTATGGAGGCAGCCATCAAGACAGACTTTTAAGACATCAATATCCATTAAGTGTGAGCCATTCATGGCAACCACGTTCTGTAGCATTTGCTTAAAAAATACAGTTGCTGTTGGAATTGGTTGGAAACTTTCCTAGGACTGGCAAAGAGGAGGAAGCGTAGGGCTTAACACCAGCGAGGAGCAGCTAGTGCAACAGATCCAGGGTACTACCCCTGGGGAAAACAGGTTCCAGCAGGAAAGACTTTGAGCCAAAAGGTAATTCTGCATCTGTAGTCACCCAATTTTCCTTCCACTTCCTTTTGCTTATGCCAGTAATACCTTTGCATTACTGTAAACTGTTTTTTAGAAGATTGTAAATATGTAAAATGAAAATATGGAAAAAAATGTGTACCAAAATGGTATAAAAATGTGTAAGATAAATGCTCTGTTTAATGAGAAGCTGTAATTAAATGCTGCTTTGGGAAAGTGTGCATGACGACATGTGTTAAATGGTCTGTGTACCTAGAAGTTGTGTTAATGACAGCAAATTATCCATTTATGTCAGAAAACTTCATGCTCATGTGGAATGTGAAGGAAAAACTAATATTTCAAGCAAAAGGTGGGTATTTTCTGGGAAAGACTTCGTGTGCATAATCATTGTTAAATATGTTCATAATAAATTTTTTTATCTTTATAGTGTATGTTGGTTTTCTTTTGCTCCCAGTGAATAACTAATAGTACCATTTTCATAACTTACACCTATTTACTATTTACATGTATCTGAGATGGTGAAGATGCTGATGTCATTCATCCCCTGCTTATAGTTCTGTCTCTTCCAAGGGCCTGCTCATAGTTGGTAGACTGCAAGCAATTAGTGAGTCACCCTTGCTTTGGGGTGTTACCATTCCTTACATAAACCTGAGGGGAGACTGAAATCTCTGAATGAAACAGCTGGTAAGCATCTCTGCACAAACAGATAGGCAACTCACTCCTGCTTTTTTCTATCAATCAGAGGTGGCAGCGCTCATTTACCAACAGCAGTGAATTCTGAAGCCATTTCCTTTAGGTTTTAGTTAAATAGTTTAGGGTGGTAGGCAGGTCATGCTCAGCTGTTGCAGATACAGGAAGTTACCCTCCCCCTGTTCTCATTACTGTTCCTTCAGGGCAGGGCTGATGTGCCCCTCCATTTCTATAGCTGTTGTCAGCTGTAAGAGACAGGAAACAAACACTGACTTTATAACTAACTACCTACCTTCCCAACTACTCCAGCCCCTAGTTTGTGCTATATTTTTTTATTTTACACCCAGTTAATTACCTAGAGCAAGGACTCTGCAAGCTCATCACCCTCATGCTTCGCAGTGGCACTGAGGTGAGCGGGTCTGAAAAAGGTGATTAAGGTAGTTGAAGATAATTAAAATTTTACAATCAGCAACTGCACAACATGGAGACTGTCATGTGTCATCACAATAGCATTTTACAGAAAAGCCCTGTCTTAATTTGAGGGAGGTGGGAAGACCAACACCCAAAACCCCACAGCCGCCAAGCCCTTCTGTAGCCTGTCACATCGGAAGCACTGGTTATGGCTCACATGCAAAACAATCTCTAAAAACTCTGTAGCACAACTTCTGTTTTAATGCAACAGGGATTTTTCCTCCCAGGCAGCTTTTACACTGACAGGCATTTCAAGAATTTTTTTCTGTAGGCCAGCCCATACATGAACCAACAAATAGCAAAAAAGTCAAGGGATTTGCTATGACAAACATAAAGGACAAGGAATGTTTGCATGGCTGGACCAGGAAGCCAAGTATAGAAATAAATACTGTTTCTTTTAAATGTACATAAATAGCTGAGTAGGTACTACATTACCAGCATTGCTGTGGCATGCTGATGGAAAGGAGATAAAGTTTCCAACTGTCCAGATAAAAAAATTCCCTTGGCAATTCAAAGATCAAAGATTTAGTCTCTTTATAACAAGTTTCTCTCTCAGCCTGATGACTGAGACACTATTTGATCTATCTCATTTTAATATTTTCTTTTTGCAGGTGTTGTATCATTTCTGACCCTGAACACTCAGCTTTCTGTTTCTAGTCAAACCGACGCTAAACTAAAACTCTTCGCTACAGCACTGCAAGGTATGAACTCCCCAGTATAAGGTATGTACACACAGTATAGCCCTGTAGCACTCACTGGGATATACACTCAAATAATGTGGCTTGGCATGAAGATGTGCCTACAGCCATGTTTTAAAATGGGTATGCTAGCAGAGATACACAAGCCTTATGGCTATATTTAAAGTCTCAAATGTACCAAGCCTGCTGACAAAGAACTTTTTGCCCTACTGACAGCAGAGCAGGATAGGAAGGGTGTTGAAGCCTTGCCTAGCACAGGGCTTTCTACAAGCATCTTTGGATGCACTGAGTAGTTATCACAGAGAGCACGCTTATGCACCCAGCACTGAACAACAAATCTGCAGTTGGTTGACTTTTCAGTGTCACATCTTTCCAGCTCATGGAAACATACCGTTGTACCAGCAGTCATCTCATTCCAAGCAGCTTTAGCCATGAGCCAGATCCCCAAAACATTGGATGGGGCCTCCTAAATACAACCAAACGCAGGTCCCTCTGCCTGACTCCAGCCAGGCATACTCTCCCATACTTGCTCTGTAAGCAATTCTTTCATCTTCACCAGCAGTGAGCTACTGGTTTCAGAAGCAGCAAATCAAGTCACAGTGGCAGTCTGAAATTGAGAGCATGCTCCCAGTTCTTTAATTAGTTGACAAAACCTATCCAAGCTTATGCTGAAAACTTGTTTCACTTGTTATTCCTCTTCAACTTCACTCCAGAAGGCAGGAGACTGATTCATGTGTTATTATTTAACAACAGGTGGCCTTGAGGCAGTTTCCCCCCTTTTCAAAAGGATCACGTTTCACCAGCTCTCAGAACTTACCAAGCTCACCTTCTGCAAAATCCGGTAGCAGATAGGTTCAAGACCTACTTAACACCTGTAACCGGTTGCAGCAGCAGGTGATTACCCATGTACAGCTTGCCAAGCACTTCCAGAATGTGGAAAACTTCTTACCTGCCTTTGTTTGATGAAGACTGTTATTTCTGTTACTGTTACTAAATATCAGATTAAACAGGTCCCAAAAACGCAGCCAAGTTACTTTCTGATAAACATCATCTATTTTTCTTGCAATTTTGTAGTGACTTTGATGACATTATGGAAGTGCTTTGTATTCTTGTATGTACCTCAACTAACATAAAGAGAACTAAGAGTACTGGAGGTTTTTTAAAAACAACAAAGGAGTTACGTTTAAATAAGTCACACCAGTGGTTATGAATTTCAATAATTTAATGCTAACCAAGAGTACAAAGTGTGAAAGTCGGTGTCTCGGTTATTTTGGTCTTAAGAAAGAAATCTAGAGAAAGTGTTTACACTGCAGCAGATTTCAGTATTAGCACCTTGAAGAGAAGTTCTTGAAGTGTAAGACAGTATGGCAACACTGGTACGATACGAAGTACAAACATAAACCATGTAACAGCATGTTTCCACATTTCTAAGTTTGGAAAAAAGTTATTTAAAAAGTACATTAAAAACAGAAGTCGTTCAGTGAATTCACAGTTTGAGATGGAATCAAGTGCTGGAGTAGAAAAGAGAAGGGTGAACGATTTCAAGGCAATTATATCGCAAGTCCAAAGGCACTGACAATACAGTACATGGTCTTATTCTCCCATCTCACAGTGCAGGTTCCTATGAATACAAAAAAAGCGTTTCAGAGACAGAAGAAACTGACAGTGATTAAATGCATGCTCTTCTATGCATGTTTGGAATTGGGTCATGCTGAGAATCTTTAAGAACTAAGCTTTCCCAACACCTAAGCATTTCATATATGGTAGAGTTAGCATCACAGCCACATGGATAAAATACCAAACTGTATGCTATTATTCCAAAAGGACTGCACTTGGCAAACTGAAGTATGCTGGCTAGCATACTAAGGGCATTAACATTAAAGTTGCAAGCTGAAAAATCCAACAGTTGTGTCCTTACCATCGCTGGAGTTGTCCCAGAAGCAAGAGCTTGCTGTATGTAGCCCAGCACCATTCTTTTGCATAATCACGCAGGTCACTGTTAGTAGAGAAGCTTTTATTAATTTATCACTACTGTTAATTAATGTTTAGCTACATTTTTGCTTAGCATAGTCTATACACATGCACATACACATGCTTACGAGTAGCATACAGACACGGCCCCTTGTCAAGGTCTTCCATCAGCCCCTACCCATCAGTGCCCTTGACTGTATCGGCTCTAACACATGAGAGGGAGCTGAGCTCACCAATATACTTGAAAGGCTTCCCCAGCTTTGTGAGTTGGCTTAGCGTTTGTTCCACCACGCTTGTTGTCCACTGGTTGACTTTGCTGTGCTGGTAGGCGTTCCCACCTATCGCACTCTCGATGGCCTGTTGGCGACAAACGCCTCAAATAAGCAGAATTATCTACAAGGCACCCATTAACCCATTCCAATCATACTCACAGATAAAACCTAAATACTGCTTGTCCATACCAATTGTTGCAAGTGTTTTCGAGTATAAAACAACCTTGCAGATCAGAGTTTGAGCCAGGCATAGGGGAAATTGTCATAGATTCCATCCTCTCTCCATTTTGTGGTATTTTATTTGTAGAGTTATGAAAAGGGTCTTACATTTAAGACCATGAAGAGACTGAAAAAATGCACACAACAACGGCTCACCCACACATTCTTCCACGGAAATGCATTTCAGATTTTTCAGTGGAATCATTTTTGGGAAACAAAACCTCAAATCAAAAGACCCATGTAGTTGATTACTTATCAAGCAGAAGCCTTCACCCAGATAGTCCATTTTACTTGAAAGGATAGTTTCCCCTTTCAGTTACAAATAAAGGTATATCAAAGCTGCATGTTTTTTATTGAGACACTTTTTTTTCCTGAGAGAAATTGTAAGAAAAATAACCCACAGAAATTATTTCAGACTCAGAGGCAGGAGGATGTACCAGAGCATGTGTATTCAGTTAACAGAGTCTGAGTAAAACAGTTATTTTGCAACAAGAGAAAGATTACACTAGCTTATTACAAGAGGAATTCTGGACACAAAACCCAAATCCCTCTGGAAATTTTCTAAAGAGGAAATGCATGTTTCCTAGCAACAAGAAGAGTTCAGTCATTGCAAACAAACAAGAACTCATTTTAGAGGAAAAGCATCTGGAGAAAAAAACCCAACCACCCCACACTAACATGCATGTGCAGATAGCCTATAATAACCCCCAAATATATGTTACTGAAACATAAAACCTACCTCTATAGGCTTTAACTTAAATAATTCCCCTAGAAATTCTAATAGGGATACGCTACAACCAGAGAGGAGCATATGAAATCACTTCAATTATCTTTTGGATTTGTAACACATATCACACTAAAACTGCGTATCGTTTCCACTTAAAGTATGTACATTGGATAAATGAACACATATATACTCTGATAGCAGCCCATCCAGAAATCTATTACACATCAGCTGTCTGGCACATAGCAAATAACATTATACTTTCTCAGTTACAGAATGAAAATGTTAGTTACCTCTTTAATGATGCTGCTGACTTCATCGACAACAAAGGAAGTCTACAAGAAAAGTACAATTTTAAATAATCAGTGGACAAATCCTTCTGTTTACAGAGTTCAACCTTTGTTAAGAACGTGCACTAGCAGCTTCATTTATGCTTCTCAGATTTCTTCCAAGTCAAAAGATACCTTTATTTGCTCATATATACTCTGGCTCCCCAAACCAAGCCAAATCAAGTTAACATTCTTAGTGAAGTAATGAAAAGTAACAGATGAATTAATGTTGGCTGACCTTTGGAGTCAAAGATTTCAAATCTTAACTTGAATGTAATTTAAAATCATATGTATTTATATATATACACTTCTGTGTTATATATATTCATTTTACAATGAGCCTTATTGTCCACAAAGCACGGTGGGGTTGCAGAGGTAACCTCTGTGTGCAGACACAGCTTACAGTTAAATGAAGCCAATCTCTCCAGGGCGCTGATGTGGACAAAACATCAATTCACAGCTCAAGGAAAGGCTGTCATCACAATCTCAGCTTGGGGTGGGGGAGGAGAAGAAAACTGACCCCTGGAAACCAAAGGGGAAATCTAGCTCGCTGGACTTGCCACCACCTTCAGCCTTCCTTCAGGCTCTGGGGAGCAGAGATTAAGCACATGGAATGGAGACAGAGAAGGCCCCAACATTTTACTAATGGTAGTTTAGATTTACTTGCATGGTTGGTATGTTTTCCTGGTTTAGTCCCTCACTGACAGCTGCCTCCCACGTAAGGTGGTTAAAAGAAGCCACTGTTGCTTCCAGGACAGCCATTCTGCCAGGCTGGAAGAGCCAGGCACTGCACTGGTGTCCTACTGCTACCTCACAGCCTCACCTCACAAGCCAGAGGAATGGAGTCAAACAAAAGAAACCCATGTAACAGCAAACCAATTAATTTCAGAGGGATGAAGAAAGATTTAAAAATTAACCTAATCAAGCACATGTTGCTGTTCTGGCAGGATTAAGATTCTGTGATACCTCGGCTGAGTTTTCACTGGGACATCTGTCAGTTTCACCAGCTAGTAAACATGAATAATGGTGTAATCCAAGTGTGCAGGCAGGATACAGTTACACCTGCTCAGGAGTACTTCAGCATTCATAAAACCTTTGGTCAGAAGGTGACTAGCCTGCTCAGCTGTAGCGACACACAACATTCAGAAATAAAGGAGCAGCTGGGTGTTCTCCCTGACAGAAGAAACAGCATGTCCTGAGAGATGTGAAGGCAACAATGCCTTTTCTGTAACTATCTGGAGGCAGCAACCTGGTCAAACACTTCAACAGTTCTGGGCTCCCCAGCTCAAGAGGGGCAGGGAACTTTCCAGCAAAGGGCCCCTAGGATGATCAGGGGACTGGAGCGTCTTCCTTATGAGGAAAGGCTGTGGGATCTGGGGCTGATTAGTCTGGAGGAGACTGAAGGAGGATCTCATTAATATTTACAAATATCTAAATGGTGGGTGTCAGGAGGCTGGGGCATCCCTTTTTTCCTGTTGTATCTGGTGACAAGGGGTAATGGGAAGAAGCTGGAACACAAAAAGTTCCATTTAAACATAAGGAAAAATTACTGCAAGGGTGAGGAAGCCATGGAGTTCTCTGGAGGTTTTCAGACCCACCTGGATGTGTTCCTGTGTGATTTGGTCTAGGTGGACCTGCTTTAGCTGGGGGCTTGGACCAGATGATCTCTAAAGGTCCCTTCCAACCCTGACCATCCTATGATTCAACATTTTTAACAGCTTTTATGTGCTGTGGCAAACTGGCTTTTATTTTCAGCTTCTTGACTTTAATTTTAATATGCCTCATTTGTTTTCACGGTACTGAATTTTATGGGTGCTAGTATTTCAGGTGCACCACTGTATTTAACCAAATAAGAGCTATAATTACCAAAATACCCTCCCATAGAGTGTAAGTTAAGAATATGTGTGCCAGACGTGCTGTCAGGTACCATGACAAACCATATACTGATTTGTATTCACAAAGTCTAAAACTCTGCCTTTGAGACTACACATGCCTTTGAGACTACACAAATAAAGTAAACGGAATTAAATCCAACCCAAGTTCTCAGAGGTATTTAGACATCTAATTTGTAAGGAAACAAGTTAAGAAAGAGCTATAAAGACATTGAAGAATGTGGTTCTAGGTTCCTCCTACTTCTCAACCTTCTCCCTGTTCTGAGATAACACGTATGGGTTCATCAGAACATAAAGTCCTGATATCCATCTTTGTGATCTGTGTGCTGCAACCAAGTTGCCAAATAACACAATTCTTTAATAAGATAAACACTTTTTGTATTTAAAAATAAAGGGGAAAAAACCCCACAGAAGCTTTGTGATTTCTTTGAGCTCCTCCCTGGGCTCACGGACAGCAGATGGGATGTTTCCAATATCTCATTTAAAAAGGGTGTTCCAACGAAACAAATGCAAACTGCAGAGCAGTATTATTTTTTAGCAATAATGAAGATGTTTTTTAAAACAGTTTAAGACCGACCTTCAAGTTTGTTAATTATCATTTGTTTAAAAAAACCGAATATCTGCTACAAGGCCCCGGAATAGGGCAAGGCTTTTGGAATATCACAAGCTTGACACACCTTCACTGCTTTGCTATTGTCTAACTAAGTCATAATGCTGCTGTTGAAGAACAATGGTCATGGCTCCAAAAAACCGTCCCTCTGCAAGAGTAACGCTTTAGCTCTCATTTAGCATGATAAAGATCCTTAATTCATCCGACTTCGTATCTTGTTAAATGTCTCATTAGCGTGTCTGTGACACGCTATCTGCTTGAACATTTTCCGCACAAAAAAAAATGCTTATTCGAGTCACTGATCTAAATCTTACCAGTAAAGTTCCCTGCACAGCACCCTGCTTCATGCCAGAAGCCACAATACCGCTTGAGCATTTTCTCGCTCTGATTTGCAGCGGCAACTTTCCCGAGAGAAACACGCGTGGGTCGAGGCCACGGAAGAGGAGCCCAACCAACACTAGAAATGCAGGCAAGGGGCTGCCCATCCGCCCGGCCGGCCACGGGAGCCGCTCGCACCGCCGGAGGGCCCGGGGGCTCCTGGGACGGCCCCCGCCTGCCTGCCCGGGGCGGGGCGGGGGGAGCAGCCCCGCGGGCCCGGCGGCGGGAACAAAGGCTGGGCCTGTCTCCAGCCGTCGCGTGGGACCCGCGGCCCGGAGATGCCGCCGAAGCCCGGCGTCACCCAGGCGAGGGCGGCGGGGGATCAGGGCGCCGGGCGGGCTCCCAAGGGCGCCGGGCGAGCAAGAGGCTGAGCAAGGGGTGGGGTCCGGGACGGACAAGTATCGCCCAAGACCCCCCGCCGGCTCTGAAAGGAGGAGCCAGAGCCCCGAAGCTGTCCTTCCCCTAACTCCCCTCCCCGGCCCCTTACCTCCTCCCCCGACTGGAAGTCGTCCATCTTCCCGGTGGATCCCCTCACGCCGCGCTCCACGCGCCCGCCGCCGCTCGCAGTGCGCCTGCGCCTAACGGCCGCCCGGCCAGTGCGGCACCCCAACCCGCTCGGCGCTGTACGCCTGCGCGCCTCGCTCCCGGCCCGGCCCGGCTCGGCTCGGCTCGCCTCCTGCGCCGCGCAATGCGCTCACCGCGTCTCCGTCGCGTTAGCAACGGGGAGCACCCGCCGCCAGGGGGCCCACGCCCTCCAAGATGGCGCGGTTGCCATAGCAACAGGACGGAGGCGCCTGGGCGGGGGGGTTGGCAGGCGGCGCTGCCGAACGCCCAACGTCTGAGGCAAAGAGAGGACACCCTGTGTCGCGGTTGTGTTTTCCGTGTTGCGTTCAAGTCGTTTTGCGACAAGTAAAGCTCGTCGTTTGCGTTCAGTTGGGCATGGCTGCGGGCACGTGGCTCCGAGACGTTCTTCCCAACAGAGGAGGATTTGCATCCAGTTTCTGGAAACAGCTTGAGATGGTGGCCAGGAACTGGAAAAATACATGTGGAAAGACATGAACAATATCTGACTTCTTACGGTTCTAAGCACATCCTGTCATTTTTAGCAGCCCCAATGAAGATCTGGACAACGAAATTACAGGGAAGGTCTCCCACAGTTTATGGGTTTTGTGTGTGTGTGTGCAGTGTTCACAGATTGCCCAAATTACTGATGATACCGACTTCTGACAGCTGCTCTAGGCAGCAGAAGATGCTCTTCAGGTTCAGAGTGGCCTGGATGAAAAATAGTCCAAATAAAGGAGAAAGTAACTTTCTGGAGACAAAGTGGAAAGGCAGGAATAACTAGCTCTATAAATGCAGACAGGGCAAGACCAGCTCACTTGGTTAGCTGTTTCACAGAACAGCGACTAGAGGGGTCTATTAGGTACAATTTACCTCCATTTGTCAGATGGTGCTTTTAAAAAAGGAGATCCCTTTTAAAAAGGGGATGTGTAAGCAGACATACACCTTGCAGGACATGGGAAGCAGCATTCTCATGGTTCTCTCAGCAATAAAGCCTCACAAGGAATAGTGTCTAGTTTTAGGCGTTGTATTTCAAGTGGAGGGAGTTACAGCCTCAGGGCCTGAGTGCCCCAAAATATCTCAGCTGTGTCTCCACCGTTCCAGGCCTGTCTTTTAGTCAGACCTGACCCCTACATTTTAACTCTGCCTCCTGTTTCTCTTAAAGAAGACCCTGGCCAGTCACTTCACCTTGGGGTTGTATGGGCAGCCTCAGCTCTGCCTACCCCAGTGGGACATGGTGAGACTGTAGTGGCTAGTGAGCTTGGGCCATCTCCTCTGAGCTCTGTGCTCTCTTCTCCTGCCACCCAGAAAGCAGGCACAAAAACTTGAGGACTATGGCAAAGCTGAACAAGTGGTGCCTGTTTAGACAGAAGAATAAAAGGCTACAACTTGATTATATTCTTAGCATGTGTAAAATACTGTAGTAGTTTTCTGTCTCCAGGGGTTAGTGAGAAAAACACAAAGAGTTAAAAGTGTGGCAATTAAGGCTTTGGTTAAAACTTTAGGGAAAGCTGGTGGTAGAGCTAACAATGCTCAGCCTAGACTTGCAATACCACAAATCTGTTGCTACTGGTAGCTACAATCCTCAGATTGTTTCTGGTCTTTTATTTAGTTAGAGTTTTGTCTGAAATGAAGGCCCAAATCATCATAATATTCTTGTTGAGCATAGTTTTATAGCCCCCAGGAAGACCCCACTAACAGCTGCTTTTTCTTCAGTGATACAGCTGAAGTGATTAAATTTAAAATACACAGGTGGAAGTATTTGAGCCTATTTAACTCAACGAGGTTAGAAGATGGCAAGCTGTTTAGTTTTGTCATGGGGATAGAATTGTAGTGCTTTGCTTGACTTTAACTAAAAATAGTATTTCTTAGAACACCCAAAATACTAAGAAGGTCTTCTGCATTATATATACAGTTTATTGGATAGAGCCAGGAGCAAGAAAGGAGATGGACCATCAAGAACAGCCTCTCTTCCAGCCTTTGAAATAATTTGAATGTAATTTTGAACTTCATTACTCACACTTGAATCTTTAATAGACTGAATTGGAATATTGAATCTAAATAATTCTCTGAGACAGGATTTCTACTTGCAAGGTAAAATAATTCTCTGTTTTTCACAGATGCAGAAAAAAATGAATTATTTTGAACTTTTATCTGTGCTAATTGCTTTGTCATTCTGACTTGAATAAAAAACTGTTTTGTTTCCAGGAAATACAAGCAGAGGTTTCTGTGTGAGTCCTAGGGACACTGAGGTTAGTAGTATTTTCACATCTATACTGTCAGAAAAAGAAATGATGTAGAACTCAAAGCCACTTGTCTTCCTGTGTGAGGCTTGAAGACTGAGCATATTTTGATGATATCAGTCAGCTTTTATAGTCTCTTGTGCTGAGTTTCTTTTTAACATTAGAAAAACAAGTAACTTCTCTTTGATGGCTAGTTGCTGGTAACAAAACCAGACTTGGCAAAAGCAGTTGTGATGCTAGAGCTCTACTTCGAGTGCATTTTAGCTGTTTTAGGGATGCTGCTCTGAATATATGTCAGTCTAATTTTGATGCCTAAAGGAAGGAAACAGGGTGGAGAACAGCCTCTGCTTTTTTTTAAGGGAAAAATAAGTAAATAGTAAGAGTGTAGACAGTTTTGTGGAGACTTGGCTAGAGGAAAGAGGACATGATAGAACACAGCTGGTTAGGCAGTAAGCATTAAGCGATAAGATATTGGACCCTTGCTCAAGGACATGAGAGCAAGAGAGTTGTATGATAACAGGATGAGAAAACAGGAGCTTAGTTTGGGTTGAGCAGCCACAAGCATCCGAAGTATGTTGAAACGGGGAGGGGGTTTGCATCTAACTGGGAACCAATGATGAGCTTAGCTTTTGCAATATGTATGAGCCTGATTATTGTATCTATAAAAGAGTTATATCTTTGCAAATAAAGTTGAGACTTGTTGCACTACAGGGTGGGCTTATCTCCTGTCATCTTCAGCGTAAGAGTGTTCCTCATCTGTCAAAAGCAGTTTGCTTCCATGCATCTTTCTTTGATGGCCATTGAAAAGGTAAGAACATGGTTTTAGTTTATTCTATATGACATTGCACGGTGGGATGCATTTTTACTTACTGAGATTGTGTTTTTTAAACTGTAAAGATTTCATGAAAACAATACAACTGGAACTGAAGTGTTTAGGTTGTTTTAGGTTGGTGTTTTTTCACTTGAAATGCTGGGATGGGGTGTTGTTAACATCACAAGACATAACTTCAGTAAAACCTTATCAAAGAAACTAAGCTATTTGTGTGTGTATGCAAGGATCAGACAAACTATTGCAGATAGCTAGTATAAAATAACACTTGTGGTTTGCTTAAGTAAGAATAAGTTTATGTGGTTGGGCTCTGCAGAATAGAAAATAGACACAAATTACAGTAGCTTTTGTGAATGTTTTTACTCTGAAGTATCATAGCTACTGATGCGGTACATCCATCTTCTGGATGTAATCCAGTTATCTTGAATCAGGCTGTGACTTCAAAAGACCCATTTATTTATACTTATTTAATTGTCATTATTTTGCTAATGCTTAAGGATCTGAAAGGAGTTCAATAATGCATTACATGCAAAATTGCTATGAGAAAAAGCTTGTTACAGGCATTTCTAAGTTCAAAACCTTAAAACAGAAGCTACCTTTTGCGAACTTAATCTTAAGTAGGCCTTTTGATCTTTGGTAACATAAATACATACAATTTTAGCCTGATATTAAAAGAAAAAAGCATGGTCTTCTGACATTGTGCTGTGTACGTGTGGGTGTCCTTCTCCTAAAGCTTGACCACATTGCTTGTTCCATTTCCTTTATGATGGTTGTGAAATGCTATTTTCAAAAAGGTGCAAGGTGCCTGACCTAATTTTAAACAACGCCTAGGCAAAATGTTTTACGTGAGCTTTGTGCAGAAAGAGAAGTAGTGTCATGGTATTTACTAAAGAGGAGGTTGCTGATGCTTTTGGTTTTATGTAGAAGATGCTTGGCTTTGAGGTTAGCTGACTGTGTGAAACAGCTAGCCAGTTGCATTCAATGGGTAAACATGAAAGGAGGGCATCTGTGAAGGTCTTAAAAGTGTTTTTTCCTGTTAAGGAGGCTCACCTCTGAAAACACCACTTCTTTTATTTCTGGGGGACAAAAAAAGCTAATCCAATACAGATAGATATGGTATTAGAAAAGCTCTTCTTGATAGAGAGCTTTTCAGTCCAAATTAAACATCATGATGAAATGATTACACATTCAAGTCTGTTATGGGGCAAAAGGATTATATCCCACTTTGGGGGATGTAATACTTAATTTCTTCTTAAGGCTTCTTCATCATTAAACTAGATTTTGAGTTATCTTTGAATATGCAAGAAAAATTGATGGAACACAAAAATTGTCAGAACTTAAATCTTCATGAATGTTTAAAAAAAACCCCACCAACTGTAGGAATATCCAGGTGCAATATTAATAAAGCTGCTGGCTACATGGTGTATTTTAAGCTTTATCCTCTGCAGTATACAATGATTTTGCTCAGCAGTGAGAGCCGTGGTGGCTTTTTCCCTTTCTGCATAGTGCAGATACTGTAGGGCATAGGACCCCTGGTACTTCTCTATGTGGTAAATTTGTTCTGTTGTTTGGTGCCAGAAGATGATCCTAGTCCCTGTTGGCAGTCTGCTGTTGTCATTCAGTTCAGTGCTTGTGATTTATCATTGTGACTAGGGTATGATGTGTAGCAGCAGACCAATGGATTTTGATTGATGGTGTTTGCAATATCACTGACAGGCTGAAGTCTAATGCCTTTCTGAAGAATTCTTCCCTAGCTAGGGCAGAACCCATGTCTCCCAGGGGAAACAGCTGTGAAAATTAGGGAAGGCTCCAATCCGTTCCTTTGCCCTGTAACATTTAAATTTGTGCAAACTTGAATAGCTGAAAATATTTTTTTTTTTTAAAGCATCTCTAAAGATTCCATATGCCCTGAATGTTTTTCACACACTAAGGTGTCATTTGAAACTCATTTCCCAAAACAGACTTGAAAGATGAAAACCTTTGTGCTTTTCTATGAGGAAGGGAAGTACTCCTTTTTAAAGAATTGGAAGGAGATATCAAATGGCAACTATTTCTGTACTTGCTTAACTGCAGATGTTGCTCTTGGTAACTGTTTTACCATGGCACACTTTTAGTAGCTTTGTAAGACATTCATGTCTTTTCTTTAAGATCACTAGAGCAGTTTTATTGGGTCTGCCTAATAATGACTATCAAGAATTTGCTAGCTTTTACTGGTGCTTCAGCAGGATTTTCAAATGACTTTGTAGATACATTAGTCTTTGGAAATCATAGGAGTTTGTAGAAAAACAAAACTTAGGCAGCAACAGGTGTTTTGGTACCTTGTATAGTTCAGAGATGCTGGAGTTTACACTGACTGTTCTTTTAGATTGCGTTGACTTAAATGGAGTTGAAGCCTCTAAATATGCTTGTCAACCCTGAGAGGTTTTCTTGAGGTAAAAGATGAAAGGTGCAGAGGCCTTTGAAAATGACATATATTGTGTTTAAAAATTTCTCAGGCTTTTTAGGTTTCAACTGAGTAATTTCCTGTGAAATTGCAGTTGGTAAGGAAATAAAATATGATTATACAGATCTGTTTCTCTTTTGTTTCCACAGGAAACCAATCTAACACTGTTAACACTGCTTCTGTGAAATGCTTTGTCTATCTGTTAAAAGGTTTCACAGACTCATGTAAAAAATGGAATGCACACTGTTTATAAATGCAAATTATCACCTCCTGCTTTTTTTTTTTTCAGGTGGGCAATTAAGTTACTTAATTGGGGCATGTTGTATGCAAAGTAATTCCCTGCGTGAACAAAACCATATTGTCTCTGTATATGAAGTTCTGGTGGTTTATTTTGGGGTGTTTTTTTCTTTTAAACTTAAAACTCACAATATTTTAAAATCAATGCAGGTAGTTGGTTAGACTCTCAGCTGAGATCCATCAGTGAAGTAACTGTGTAACTGTATCTGAAGTAACTCCTTTGGGAAAGCTTTTCCTTTCTGTCCTACTGTCTAGGCTTTCTGCCTAGAGCCTGACTACGTGTCTTTAGTTCATATTAAATTGGAAATGCTTAAGCAGTTTTATATACACATCTTTAATATTTGGTGAACCATACATGGAACTCTTTCATTTCTTGTAATACACCCTAGACACTAGTATTAAAAGTGAATATGGTGTGTAACCTGAATTAGATTGAGAAATCGTGTTCTTTCTCTATTAAAATTATTTTGTATTTTAGTGGGAGCTTCACAAAAGTGGAAGTCACAGAATATATACAAAATACAGTTGTGATTCTGTTAATTTTACACTTCTCATACATTTGTACATTTACATCATCAGTTTAGGCCAAAATTGTTAGTGCACTGAGCTGAAAATAATACATATCTTTGCTCTTTAATGTTTGTGTGAACAGAGATAATAGCATTATTGGGTATTAAACTGTTTATCTAGACTTAACAGACAGATCATTGGTTGAAATGACTCTTAGAGTGGTTTTGCCTCTTTCCTCTTAGGCTTGTGATGCTTTGTCTTTTTATACAAAGATGAGATTAAAAAGAAATGTTTTTTTTTTTTCTCAACCAACTATGACTTTTGCAGTCATGGGACCTGTAGGCCTGTGTTAAAAACTAACTTAAACTTCTTTATTGGTTGTTTTATGCTGACCCTACCAAAAAAAATGTTTAGATATGTGGCTGGATGTTAAGGGCCAATATGGTGAGACTGTCTGAAGAACAGCACTCTCTTAAAATCTTTCCTGTATCTGAATAGATGCATGAATGGTCTGAGTGTAGTTTAAATGTGGTCTTCACATACTTTTTTCAATGTGTCGAAGAGTTGAGGAGAAGAGATTGTAACATGTATTCTTTTTGCCTCCAGGTCTGGAAATCCCAAATTTACAAGACCAAATTAAATACATTCTTTCCACTCCTTTATACCATCTCTTGGTGATTGTCCCTCTATCTGGTGACAGTTAAAGCCCTATCTGGATCTTGCTGGAAGATCTCATCTCTCTTGTAACCCCTCAGCAAACAAAGAAAAGAACAAGAAGTTCTTTCACGTGAAAACGACAGTGCTGATGTGGCCGTGACAACTATTCACATTTCTTGGCAGCAGAGACTCTTAAATGGTGACTTGTGTGAAGATAGGCATGGTTATTTTTTTCTTCAAGGATATGATGCAGTGAATCATCAGTCAAGTAAAAGCGAAGACACTTAGTAAACACTCAGACCACATTATACTCTCCAAAGGAGTATCTATTGTTCTGGGTGTAGTAGAACCACAGGACAGGAGTCTACAAGATAAGTTTGGGGAAAATGGCTTGTGAATTTAATCTAAACTTGCTTAAGGAATTGGAACGAGATGCTGTTCTGGAAGTGCTGTACCGTGACCAGATGGTGAGGAAAAGGGAGGAGGAAAGAATAAGGTATCTGCTGTCCCCCTATTCCAATGTTTCTGTTCCTTTTTTTCCCCTCAGGAGTACTATTCTCCCTCTTTGCCATCCTTCCAAATGCAGTCTCTTTTTCTCACTTCTTTTTAGCTAATGCCTTTATATTCTTTGGGAAAACTAAGGATTATCCAGAGCCTCTTGGATTTGTCATACTAATGACTACAGTAAAGATGAGCAAATACCGTTCAGTGAATGATCTGCCTGAATAATGTTACTGCTAGCCTTCATAGGAAATTCAATTGCTGCCTGTGTTTTTTTATGAAGGCTTCATGGCATTCTCATCGTGTCCCTATGTATGCCTATTTAGTCCTGGCAACATAGCTGGCTTCTTTAACTTATGTTTTGGCAAGACTGGAGTTAAGAACCATTGGATATTTGCTTCTTGTGCTGAATTCAACACTGTCTCTTCTCACAACAGGTAGCCAGCACACCACACTGTCTTGGAGGTTGTTAGTAGTGCCAATAGGTGTCATTGGGGAGGAAAAGGATTCTATTTAATTATTTCACACTCTGCAAGTATCTCAGTTGTGAAGGATAAGGGATAATCCTCCATCATTGTATTTGCTTTATATCAAGGCTGGGCAAGTTTTTCCTCGAACCTTGTACCCTGATTTGTCACATTGCATCCCCATATGAAACAGGGTGTTTGTGTTGCCAAGTTAGAAATGTTGAGTCTCTTAAATGTAGACACCTAAACTTTGTTTACAGCAAACATTTAAGTAAGTGTCACTGAAGGTGGTAAATTATTGTGAAAAGGGTTATAAAGAAAGTCTGGACTGGTTAGAAAATATCATTCAACTATTGTTGGTGTTGCTAACAACTAAAACCAGATCTTGATTATTGATACATATAATGGAAGTAAAGTTGATGGAAGAGGAATGTTCTGATATTTTGGTCTGATGATGTTTTTATTTAACTTTCAGATGAAAGTTAAACACCATCAAACCAAAGGGAGCACTATTTAGTCTCCCTCTTTGTCTGTGAATACATAACAGCTTCCATACACAATTTCAGTGCCCTGCCCTGAGCATGCATAACTGACAGGAACAGAGACTTAGTTGCCCTGGACTATTATCCTGTTTGTACGATGCAGTTACGGCTCCACATACAGTCACAGTGCAAAAATACTTTGTGTAGATACCTTCAGAGAGTGCTCAACTGAGGTCCAACTTGGGAACATATCTCCCACTAGTAATGACATTGCAGGACTGGAGTACCAGCTTACAATTTAACATGGAGATTTTAGTCTCTAAGTTTAATTTCTAAAAATGAAATTTATTGTGTTTTTCTCTGGGGGATTAGGAAACTGAAACTGCAGCTGCAGCAGCTTCGGTGGAAAGGGCCAAGAAGTGTAAGCCATGAATACAAGGAGAGATCTTGTGCTCGCTGTCAGAAATCACTGGGTTTATTGATGAACAGAGGAGCAGTCTGCCATGGGTGCAGTCATCGAGTGTGCTCTGAATGCCGGGTCTGCCTGAATCCTTGCCTTTGGAAATGCACCGTTTGTTATGCTCATGGGTAAGAAAATGTACTGGTTTGGATGATCAGGGGACTGGAGCATCTTCCTTGTGAGGAAAAACTGTGGGAACTGGGGCTGTTTAGTCTGGAGGAGACTGAGGGAGGATCTCATTAATATTTACAAATATCTAAATGGTGAATGTCAGAAGGTTGAGGCATCACTTTTTTCTGTTGTATCTAGTGACAGGACAAGGGTAATGGGAAGAAGCTGGAACACAAAAAGTTCCATTTAAACATAAGGGAAAAACTATTTCACTGTGAGGATGAGGGAGCCCTGGCACAGGCTGCCCAGAGGGATTGTGGAGTCTCCTTCTCTGGAGGTTTTCAAAACCCACCTGGACATGTACCTGTGTGACCTGATCTAGGTGAACCTGCTTCTGCAGGGGGATTGGACTAGATTATCTCTAAACATCTCTTCCAACCCTGGCCGTTCTGTGATAAAGGCTGGTTTACAGTGGCTATCCAGTGTAAACCAGCAGGCTGATTTTGTGTGCATCTTTTGCTTTAAACAATTAAGGAAACAAAGCTTCTGGAGAAATGAAAATGTTGGGTGAAATCCTGATAACAGTGAAATGGATAGGAATTTTCTTTAATGCAGTTTCCCTTCCTGTATTTAGCAAAATGGATCCTCAGGGTAGGCTAGAGGTAGCATGACAGTGATGATAATGGCAAAGCATAGGGACCATTGCTAGTTTCTGAATTCTAGACAGAACACCTTCCTCTGACTTAATACTGAACCAGAGCATCGTAACAAGTTGCTGGCAGTGCTGTGTTTTGGTTTAGTATAGCCAATTTCTTGACCACGTCCTAAGCGTGTTTTGGGTTGGAGATTTTTTGTCTCATACTACAGGAAGGGGAAACCTGGATTGATGAATAATTTGAAGTCATGTTTATATAAATTTAAAAAGCAAAAAGCACTAACATTATTATTATCAGGGTATGTTTAAATGAGGTCAGACAACCAAACAGAAAATGATCTTTCTGTTACTGTGTTGGTACAGTTTTTATATCAAAATACTCCATCATAGTAAGATTCTGACAAATAGGATGGACTACACCAAATATTTAGCATTATTTCCACCTTTGAAAAATAACATTATATAGGCAAACAAAGAGAGTTTTGGAAATGAATCAACAGTTGTGATATATAGATGATATATAACCCTGTACAAACGGTGAGGATTTGGATGAAATTTTACTTTATGCCAATAAAAAATTGATGTAAAATAAAAATGCACCACTTCACTCCCTCTTAAGATGCCAAAACGAAGTTTAAATCGTGCTTGGAAAATGTAAGGCAAGGCATTAGTCTCAAGCTAAATGAATTTCTACTACTCTTTTGAAGTAATTTTCTATCATTTGGAAGAGACTAAAAATATATTCTTTGAATCCTCTATTTTGCAATTTATGCATAAAGTAGGCAAATCAGTTCCACCTATACTTGATACAAAGCAATTACTACATTTTGGTGAATATATTTCACTGTCTGTGCTTTGCACTATAGGCACAGTTATATGCACTTAGGTTAAAATGTTAACTTCCCATATCCTGCCTTAGATACCTCCCTCCACTTCCTCTTCTTTTAAACTGATTCCAGTTATTTGGTGACCACAGTGGAAATCCCCTGTAGAGAGCAGCCGGTTGTTAAGCTGCCTTGTATAGTGCTGCGTGCCCTGAATTGTTTCACAAGCTTGTCCAAGTACATAGTGGTAAAACCAGGCAAGCACTATTTAAATGAGTTAAAGGACACTTTTATCTTTCCTTGAGGAAATGTTTAAATTTGTTTTCCTGATATAGAGGAATTTTTCAGCTGTCATTGAAATAGCAAAGAAACAGCACATTTGATCTTGTTCAGTGGCGATGCAAAGTCTTAAAATCAGTCAGACTTTTTCCACTGCCTTCTGTGAGCTTGGCATCCAGGCTGCAAATCTGAAGGAGGGCAGTGACTGCAGCAGTGTGGTAAATGCTACTCAGCACCTTATGTGTACCTTGATGAGGGAAAAATAGAGTGAGTAAGAACCACAAGAGATTTTATTCAGGTTCTGAGCAACCTTAGTTTCTGAGTCTTAGTTACCACTAGAGTACTTTTTCCTGAACAAGACATCAACAGCAGCAGCACTGCTGAGATTCTCTTGTAGGCACAAGAATCATGTTCTAATGTACTAGCTAGATTGCAAGGAAACCAACACTTCAGCATCTACTTGTATCAGCCATTGCATTTGATCTGTGCACAAAACAAATGTTACTTAGACACAAAGGTAAAATGTACAGTATTTCATAAAGCTGATGTAAAGCTTCTGAAGTAAAGGATGTGTGTCAGGAAGATGGAGCCAGGCTGTTCTCAGTGATGCCCAATCAAGGGGCAAGGGGCAATGGGTATAAGCTGGAACATGAGAAGTTCCAAAGAAATACAAGGAAGAATTTCTTCACCATGAAGGTGACGGAGCATTGGAACAGGCTGCCCGGATGAGTTGTGGAGTTTCTTTCTCGAGACATTCCAAACCCACCTGGCCAAGTTACTGTGTGACCTGATCTAGGTGAACCTGCTTCTGCAGGGGGGTTGGACTGGATGATCTCTAAAGGTCCCTTTCAAACCCTACCATTCTATAATTCTATGCACAAACACCTCAGTGGAAGAGCCTGCAGGAATAAGTCAATGTTTGTTGTTTACAAGATAGAAACTTGTAGACTGCCAAACTTTCTGTCTCTCACCTGGAAGAGGCATCTCTTATCTGAATGGATTTGGTGTAATCTGTTGTTTTCCAAACCAATCTTGTCTGGAGATACATTTGTTTTGCTTTGAAGGAGTTTAGTCTATTTTACCTGACAAGGATAGCTCTTTATCAGCTTTATTGTCACACTTGTGGTCATAGCTTTTTTTTTTTTTTTAAAAAAGAGTGTTTCCACATGTTTTTTTGTCATGTTAGTGATTTAATTATTACACCTATCAGGGTAGAACTGGAGGTTAAACTCTGAGAAAATAACCGTGGGTAGCACAAAGAACATAAAGGGGAAGTTGGAGGTGAGAATCAAGGCACTACCAAGGCAGAGCCCTTGAAGATCTAGTGCAGACAGAGATTTCAAACCTTTGTTCATTAATAGATATCCAGCCAAAGTAAAGAAATATCCTATCTCAGTTATTTTAACCTATTTTTCAAACTCATCTGTATTCAGTTATGCACAAGGGTCTATCATTAGACATGCAAATAAATGACTTCTAAAAAAATTTCTGCATTGCTACTTACAAAGGCAAATTTGAGATGTCTTAAAATAAAGCCACAGAAAGAAGAAACAGCATCCTACCTATAGTTTGTCTGTTTTAACATAGAGTAAGGTGAGGTGTGAAATGGCAGACCCAAGGACTTTTTTGCCAGACCTTAGGTGGAGATGGCTATAGCTCTTATGTCTAGAGATGTTCTTAAGGACAAGAGCCCCATGTGGACATACGGTCTGTATGTTGTTACAATTTCAAGCATTTTTGGCAGATGGAATGGTAATAAAGGGAAGATTAATTTCATAGAAAGAAAATTAACTGTTGGCTAGAGAAGAACGTTTAGTGGTGCCTTCACTGAGGAAATTTTCACCATAGAACTTCATTCTCTAATAAGCATCAGAAAATCCACAAGGAACAGGGATAAAAATTAGCAAGACAATTAGATAATATTTTGGAACTTGAAGGCTCCAGAGAATCCTCTCCTCAGTTAAAAATCCTTTTGCTCTTTAATAATGGATGAGTTCAGATGACTTCATCTAGGTTGGTTGGAGACAACAAATTGCAAGAGTCCAACCTGATAAAAATCTGCTCTTGACAGAGCTATTCATGTTATACTTGTTTATCAAGACTCTTCTGATCCCTTGATCCTGGTGTTTGTGTGACATTGACAACACTGATGTTAGTGTCCACAACATAGAGAGCAATAGCCCATGAAGCTGTCATACCATCAAGGTTGTGGAGCTCAGTGGTCCCTGGTAGTCATCTCAAGTTCTTCTTGGAAGCAAGTCTTCTATCATTGACTTTCCCTGCTCCTCAGGCTAGGCTGCAAGCAGTCAAACACAATCACCCGAGCTGTAATGTAAGCTGGTGGTATAGCTTGGAGTGGACCCAGGACTGTAGAGCAATACCTAGAGCAGTATCTGTTGCTTTCCAATATTTATTTCCATAGCAAAAGGAGAAGGAAATAAAAAAAATAGGAGAGGAATCCTTCATTTGCAGACCAACAGCAAAACCATCCAGTGGAGTGAGCAGTCATAAAATCTTAGTTTTATGGTAGGGTGTTGTAGTTCAAGCCAAGCCAACAACGAAGCCCCATGCAGATACTTGCTCCCTCCCTGTCCCCACACCTCCTCTAGGACGGGGAGGGGAAGTGGAAAAGAAAATGAAAACTCTAGGGTTAAGATAAGAACAAGAATAATAACTAAAATAAAGTAACAGTAAGAGTAATAAAGTATAATAATAGTAATAATTCAGAGAAACAAAGCTCAAGAAAAAGACAAGTGATGCCCAATGCAATTGCTCAGCACCTGCTGACTGATGCCTGAGCAGTGATCTGTCCCTGCTGGCCAACTCCCTCCAGTTTATATACTGGGGATGATGTTCTATAGTACAGAAGAGACCTTTGGCCAGTTTGAGCCAGCTGTCCTGGTCATTTTCCCTCCCAGCTTCTTGTGCATGCACTGATCTGTCCTCATCCCTAATCCACTCACTCACTGTGGGGCAAGGTGAGAAGCAGAAATGGCCTTAATGCTGTACAAGCACTGCTCATCAATAACCAAAACATCCCTGTGTTATCAACATTCTCTTCAGTGTAAACCCAAAATAGACCCCTGCAGCAGCTACTAGGAAGAAAACTGACTCTGTCCCACCTGAAACCAGGACACGGGATTAAGAAATATTGTTGGATTATTAAATAGTTATCAAACATTTGAAGCAATTCACTTTAGAAAATGTTAAGTCAAATGTTTTTTTGCCTGTTTTCCAGAGATGTGAAAGTAAAGGCTGGTGAATGGTTCTTTGAGGAACGAGCAAAGAAATATCCAGATGAAGGTAATCACAGGAACAGACCACAAACTGTTGTATAACATGTAGTCCTCATCTAAGTGAAACACAGAAAATAGTCTGCCACTGTATGTAACGTTTCTTCCACTTGGTGAGAGGTTTGTCAGAAATTATCATGCAGTACCTCTGTCTGTACAATAAATAAAACATGAACACAAGCCAAAAGAATGCATTTAAAAGTATAATTTATTTTGTCTGAGTAATAAGAAGATGCTGGCCTTATCAATTTGAATTGATGAGCCTGTAAGACTTCCAAGAAATGCAGTGCTGTGAAATAAATATAAGAATGCTAAAATATATGTGCAGGAAGGAAATGATCTTGCATCCATTGTTTGTCAAAGTTAAAACTGCAGTTGTTTTCACTGAGACGGTTCCAAAGTTTAAAGAAATGACAGGATGGAATAAAGACAGACATGTATAGCTATAAATCAACAGAGAGCTAAATGCTCACTCTTTGTTTTGGTGGGGGTTTTTTTAGCATTCTGTCACCTGTGCTATTGCCTTGTGTTCAGTCTTTCAGCACAATTAAAAAATACAAAGCCCTGAAAGAAATTATAGAGGATGTGGATGGATTACTCTGTGGAGAACATGTTTCACCAGCCAAGGGACTGTTAGTTTCCTCTTCACCTGCAATGACTACTGAGGTGGAGAGGGTTTCCTTCTGTTTTCCCTTGAAGTGCTACTTCAGATGGGCAACTGTTTAACTTTGTGCCTGACTGTAGCTAAATGTTACAATTTCATTTCCAGTACCTAGATTTAAGAGTAGAGGGTGAAAAGGAAGGTGCTGGGCCTTAAATATCTCTTGGGGAGCTTAAATAGGAGGAACTTTAAAATGGAAGAATACAATCAGGCAATTTTTGACTAGTAGGTATTCACAAAAGGCAGCAGGTATCATATTAAGAAACAGAACTATAGTTCCTATTAAACAATTAGTTTAAAATTTGAATGATTTTTCTGAATTCCATCCTAGCTAACACAGTTTCTGATTTTTAAAGTACTAGCTGACTGATCTTTTGAAGCACAGTTGTATCACTTAATCATTGTAAGTGATTTTCAGTCTCTTTTCAGCGAGTCTAAAGTTGGTAGTTTTAACAATGTCTGTTATTGGAAAATGCTATGTTGTTCTCAGACACTGAATCTGATATTGAAGGTACTGAATGTCCATCTTTCCAATGAGATAAATGAGTTCTCACTTTGCATTATCATAGTTTTTGTCAGTGCTTAGAAGAGTTTTACTTTGTTAGTTTTATAGTAATACAGTTGAAGTCAAAAAGTCTCTAAGGATATAGAGAAGATAAGCCTACAGGGAGAAATATGTTTTGGTTTAGTTCCTTTGATTAGACGGACTGATATAATTAAAGGGGTTAAAAAATGTCAAGCTTTGAAACACAGAAGCCACAGCAGTTATGTCTTCCTCAAGCCTGTAGAGACAGTGCCCTCTCTTGGTTTCTAACAATAATGCAAACGAAGTTTTCACTGGAAAATGAGTGTAACTGAAAAAAAATACAAGTGAAGTGTTCTCATGTTGCAGAGTAAAAAACTCAAAGTTAGATCAGTATGTTTTTTATTAGTTTTGTGTAGCTTCTGCCTAAAGAATAAAACCGATCTTTTCATGAAGGTTGCCTTTACTGACTAAAAAATTAATAAGAAAACATTTAATGCTGAGATAAATCAAAACCCCAAATATTACTTATTGATAACAGAGCATTAAGTCTGGATTTCTGACCAGAATCTGTAAAGTCAGTAAGTTGCTTATTGTTTCTACCACCAAGGTCTGCTACTTAAATAAAAGTACTTTGTTATAATTAATCACATCTTCAGCAAAGCATGGCTCAGGTGCTGCTTCCTGTATTAGGAATGATGAGTGATTAAAGCCAGGCCAGATTTTTTCAGTTGACTGTTTGTTACACATATTTAGCCTTTCTTTCTTTTTGTGATCACTCAGGAGCAAACTACAGTTTTATGAGCCTTCATTGTTCGTGTCTGATGAAGCGCTTGCTTCTCGGTGTTCTTTACATCGTGTGGCTGCGCACCTGAGGCATGGTTGTTCTTTCCCCACAGGGTTGGCCTTGGCAAAGGTTTTTAGTCATATTTGTGAGCTAGTCATGCATTCTTATGATTGTTCAGATCTCTAGTAGGAAAAGTAGAAACTGTTTTTCATATGATGCAAGAGATGACCAGAACTGCTGGAGAGCAGCTCTGCAGAGAGACACCTGGGAGTGCTGGTTGGTCATAAACTAACCATGAGCCAGCAATGTGCCCTCGTGGCCAAGAAGGCCAATGGCATCCTAGGATGCATCAAGAAGAGTGTGGCCAGCAGGTCAAAGAAGGTTCTGCTCCCCCTTTCCTCTGCCCTGGTCAGGCCTCATCTGGAGTCCTGTGTCCAGTTCTGGGCTCCTCAGCTCAGGAGGGACAGGGAAGTGCTGGAGAGAGTCCAGCACAGGGCCACCAAGATGATCAGGGGACTGGAGCATCTTTCACAGAGGAAAGGCTGTGGGAACTGGGGCTGTTTAGTCTGGAGAAGAGGAGACTGAGAGGAGATTTTATTAACATTTATAAATATCTAAAGGATGGGTGTCAGGAGGTTGGGACATCCCTTTTTTCTATAGTAGCTAGCAACAGGACAAGGGGTGATGGGATGAAGCTGGAACACAAAAAGTTCCCCTTAAATATAAGAAAAAACTCTTTCACTGTTGAGGTGAGGGAGCCCTGGCACAGGCTGCCCAGAGGGGTTGTGGAGTCTCCTTCCTTGGACGTCTTCACAACCCTCCTGGACATGTTCCTATGCAACCTGATCTAGGTGAACCTGCTTCTGCAGGGGGGTTGGACTAGATGATCTCTAAAGGTCCCTTCCAACCCCATCATTCTATGATTCTATCACTCTGTGACCATGTGCCTATTCTTCTACATGTTTTAAAGCTTTCCATGGTGTTTCAGTGTTATGATTGAAGTGTGCTTTACTGCAGGTGGGCTGTGCACCACCTGCTTCCTGGAGCTCCAGAGGCTGAGAGCACTTAAGAACCTGTAGAAATAGGCCTATTAGTATCTGTATGTGATTGTCCTCAGCATTTGTGAAGAGCTGGTCTGAATGGATCACCTGTGAGAGGTGAAGGTGAAATCATGATGCAGTTTGTGATAATGGAAAAACTTGTGTGTTGCTTAGCATGTATGCTGAGAGGTCAGGTGGAGACTGATTTTGCTCCTGACTTGCACGTGCATGAGCTTCTGTAAAATACAGGCCAAGTCCTGAAAAGCACTGATTTAAAAAAGTATTATACAGGCATCAGTAACTGCTGTTGTTGTTATGTGACCTTTGAGTGGGTTGGTTTTTTTTTCTCCTTCACAGGCAGACATGAAACAGTTGGTGCAAAGCTCTTGAAATCTTATCAGAAACTGAGGTAAGACTCATAAAAGGACAAATGGTCCTAGGACACTGAGAATTTGTATAAGTGGTATATTGTATGCAATAAACCAGACAGCTTGTGGTTTTTTTATTATGAAAAACAAATGTCAGTACTATTGGAGCATCAATGATAAAGCTGGATAAATTGCCCCTTTTATCTGTCAACAACCCATAGGAAAGGTCTGAAAGGGAGTACTCTCAAAAGACAGTTCTATGTTTAGAGCAATAGTGGTTTATTTACTCAAAATGAAGTGACCTGCATTATTTTTATTATATCTGCTTGTATTTTTTCTGTAGCTATTTGCACCATTACCTGTAAAATTGACACATTACTTTTAAATGTTCAGAGACTAAAATTATTTACTAGGTGTAATATCAGGAGTATCATAATTTGCTCAGTGAGAGATATGTCTGATTTAACAGCTTTAGGAAAAAATAGTAGACAAGAAAGTCTGCAACCAGTAAGATGCATCTACTTACCAAAGTCAAAAAAAAGCCAGTTTACACTGAACAAATACTTTGCTCATGCATAGGCCTCTAGTCATATTTAATTTACTACCAGTGGTATTTGGACTAGATGATCTCTAAAGGTCCCTTCCAACCCCTACCATTCTATGATTCTATGATATCTAGTGTAATAATGGTCTACTTAAACTATACAGTATAAAAGACACCCTCTTCCTTTAAGAAAAAAAAAACCCAACCACGACTTGTTTTTATCTAGATGTGGTAAAAGGCAAAAAGGAAGATCAACAGGTGCCTTCAGGGTCTGGTGGTTGTTCAATGATAACAGAATCAGTCAGATACCTTCCTCCCCCCACTCCCCCAGACTAGGGCTATTTACAGCAGATGAAATGGCTGGAATGCTGTAAAGGGGCTCTAACAGCTCTAGACCCAGGTGAGGAAGAATCCTTTTAGTATTGTAAATAAAGATGACTGTTTTCTGAAAACATCTCTGAAACAGAGATGGCACATGTGACACAGGAATTGTGTTTTATAAATGAGGAAACAGGTTGGAATATTGCCAGCCATGCAGAAGTCTAGGAATCCTGCTCTAAATTAGGTCTTCCTGATTTGTTTAAATTAAGAATTCTGCCTAGAGGAGACAAAAACTGAGAAGCCAGAAAGCTAGTCCAAACTCTTCCAATTAGACAATAGGCCTGTGCTACAGCTCTCAAAGACCCAGGATTTCAACCAGATCTTTAGACTGTAGGAAAGACAGATAATAAAGATGCTGTGCATGAATTTGATTTGTTTATCCATCTATTAGCATAATATGCTAATTGTTGCACTGTTTATTGTGTCTTTAAAATTCTAGCAAAATTTCTGTTGTGCCTCCAACTCCACCTCCTTTCATGGAATCCACAGCAGGAAGCAACACGACAGTAAACGTGCGTATCTGCAAAGTATATGTGTACATGCATCTCTTGGGGTGTCATTTGTATGAAGAGGCCAGCCACAGAAATGCAGTAAATTACAACTGCTGTAACATCATATTGCAATATAAAGGCTGCTGCTTTACCTTCCCTGGTCTATTTGTGTGTGTGGGGATTCTGCTTTGCTAGTTGGAGCGAAAGGTCAGAGACTGTCACGAGGGATGTTTTCAATTAGCTTTCAGTGTTTGAGGGAAGTGATTAACTGCTTTACTTGGCACTAGACTACTGCACCTGGAAGGCTGGATTGAGATCTCCTGAGCTCCCTTTCAGCCTGAAGGATGCCATGATCCTGTGATATTCAATAGTCATTTATAAAACGATCATTCCATGTGTTACTTTCATCACAGAGTGAAAAACAGTGAATTTGATGGTTGCCTTTGCATTACAGTTTCCAGCAGACAGAATAGTAAGAGGTGATCAGAACTCATCAAAATTGCACTAAAATACCATTTGGGTTAATTTGGATGGAATCCTCAGGCCCTGGGTTTGAAGCTGTAAACCTTCTAATATGTGCTTACCTAGTCTTTGGTTCAGAGGCACAGGAGTATCTGTAACAGATGGGACTTTTCTACTTGAACTATTAAATACACTACAACAAATCACTGATGTAATCAGTTGAGTTTATGAAATTGCTGTGTTACCTTCGCACAAGGAGTTCCACTTATTTTCATAGAATCACAGAATGGTAGGGCTTGGAAGGGACCTTTAGAGATCATCTAGTCCAACCTCCCTGCAGAAGCAGGTTCATGTAGATCAGGTCGCATAGGAACATGTCCAGGCAGGTCTTGAAGACCTCCAAGGAAGGAGACTCCACAACCCCTCTGGGCAGCCTGTGCCAGGGCTCCCTCACCTCAACAGGGAAATAGTTTTTTCTTATATTTAAGGGGAACTTTTTGTGCTCCAGCTTCATCCCATCACCCCTTGTCCTGTTGCTAGCTACTATAGAAAAAAGGGATGTCCCAACCTCCTGACACCCACCCTTTAGATATTTATAAATGTTACTAAGATCTCCCCTCAGTCTCCTCTTCTCCAGACTAAACAGCCCCAGTTCCCACAGCCTTTCCTCTGTGAAAGATGTTCCAGTCCCCTGATCATCTTGGTGGCCCTGTGCTGGACTCTCTCCAGCAGTTCCCTGTCTCTCCTGAGCTGAGGAGCCCAGAACTGGACACAGGACTCCAGATGAGGCCTGACCAGGGCAGAGCAGAGGGGGAGCAGAACCTCCTTTGACCTGCTGGTCACACTCTTCTTGATGCATCCCAGGCTGCCATTGGCCTTCTTGGCCACGAGGGCACATTGCTGGCTCATGGTTAGTTTATGACCAACCAGCACTCCCAGGTGTCTCTGCAGAGCTGCTCTTTAGCAGTTGGACCCCCAGCCTGTATTGGTACATGGGATTGTTCCTTCCCAGATGTAGAACTCTGCACTTGTCCTTGTTGAACCTCATGAGGTTCGGTTTCATATTTCTTGAAATATATCATTTTCTGTCTTCATGTATCAGCATGACAGTTTTCAACCATATCAACTCATGTCCTTAAATGTATTTGTCTACAGAAGGGAGTAAAGTGCTGCAGCCTTGCCATCTGACTGTCATGTGGTCTGTAGATACGTGAGCATGGAAAGTTGAAAACATTTAATGTTTTCTTACTCTTGGCATCTCTCATTTGCAGGAACTGGGACAGTCTAGAAGTTTCAATAAATCTGTCGAAAACTTGTTTTTATCTCTCACAACACATATAAAAAGTAAGTACCTCTCACTGCTTTGTCACTCTAGATTAACACAGTCATATGTTAAATACTTTTTTTTGCCAAAAAAAAAAAAGGATATTGAGTAATGGCTGAAATGATTCATGCCAAGACTGAGCCAACCTGAAAAATAACACAATAGGTCTCATTCTCCCTTGGTATTCTCCTAGCTGTTTAACAAGCTGTTGATAGCAACCCAGAATGCCTTTCTTGTAAAGATGTGAGAAGACTGTATAATGATATTTTGAAGTTTACTGTCTGTTCAGATGCAATGTATTCAACTCACGTTAGCACAGACTAGTAACCACTCTGTGAGGTAGCAATCTTCATGTTATCTCTCTGACTGGAATCCCAACTGACCTTATCAAAGCATCCATCATGGAATGCCAGCAGCGTTTACTATTGTCATTCTTGATTTCCAGAGGACTTCCTTCCTCTTTCTCAGACTGTCTGGTGGTGTGGGCTTTTTTCAGTGCATACTTCTGAGAGCCAGCCGGTCCTAACCACTCTTCTTTCATTCTGGTACCTTTGGTTCCTTTCATTCACTTCTGGTGCCTGCTGTTCATTAAGGTGCAGACTGTGTATGCACCTCTAAGGCTGCCTCCAGTGAGGACAGGCAGCCTTTGTGAAGAACAAATTACAGGCATCAGTGGCCAGAGGAAAACAACTTCTGAGCCTTATGAAGATTACAGGGGCTTGCAGATCTGCATGTATTTGAATGAACCTTACTGTTTTTTTACTAGCTTCATCTTGGACAACCCCAATTGTGAAATTAGACCTGAATAAATTTGGCTTTATTGCCTTTCTGCCTTTCCCCCTAACTCTTGGCTTGTTTGGCCTTTCCTCTAACTTCTTCCACCCATCCTGAGGGCCTGATCTCCTTTAATACACAGATTTCATGTTGTGTCTGTGTCTGCATAGCTTTAACAGAGGTTAAAGCTATGCAGAGACACAATGGCTCTCTCTCCTGAAGTATAACATAGGGTGGTGTAGGATACTTTATTCCTGGAAGCAGATAGCTGAGGCAGCACAGCATTGGACACAGAGTAATGTGTTCTTTTCTCTGTTTGAAGCCTGGCCACATCCCACAGTTCCTGGTAAACACTGTCAGGGCTGCAGTTCACTGTTTTAATAGTTCAGTGCTACCAAAAGGAAGATCCTGCTCTCCCCATATCTTTCTTCTCACCCTGCTTCTGGCCTTATGCTTCCATTGCTCAACTTGAATTAGTACCAGTATTTCTGGACCCCTCTGGAAACTGACTTAGCTGATTAAAAAGACATTAAAAAGACAGAATGTTAACCCAAACAAAGCACATAGGTACTTTTCTGCTGGTTTAGTAAGTTAAATAGGCTCAAGGTGGGGTCTATATGTTGGAGCTTGCACAACAGAGGATGTTGGGCTGTGTGGCTAGGAGCCAGGGGTTGAGGGGTGAAGAGCAGTGATTGCAGAGAAGGATGGCAGCAAGTTGTTAGCTCAGTTCAGCTGTATATGAAAGCCTACTCAGGTACTCGGTGAGGACAGAATGTTTTTATTTGTGAGAAAATACCAGGCTGTTGCAGCCAGTGAAGTCAATAATTAAAAAGTATAGGAAGTCTTACAAGAAAGACTTGAGCTTCTTGACTTATAAAACAGCTCTTTCAGACAATATGGCCTCTTAATGGAACGTGGTACTATGCTGATAAGTGCTTTTGGTCACAAGTGTCTAAAGTTAGGACTTTATATCTTATCTAGATAAAAATGTCCTGGTTTGCAGAGGTATTTAATACACCCAGATCTTGTGTGGTGCTGTAAATAAACCTGGAGAACCTTGTTATGCCTCTGATTCTATCAGTGGAGCCGGTGCATGTGCATGTCTGAGAGCAGCAGGAACAAAAGATTAGTGCATGCAGCACAATGCTACTATTGTATGGTCTCCTCTTTATGCAGTTACCTCCTGCTCCAGTGTGGTTTGGCAGCAACAGGAGATTATAATCCAGTGGTTGCCGTTTGGTGGATGTAAAGTGAATTGCTGGCTGTAGTTTAATGTGCAGTGCAAAATGGCCCTTGGCACTAGAGATAATGTCCATCCTAGTGACCATTTGAGTAGAGAAGCCAAAGGAGGAATAGATATGAAAACTGAATAACCTTCTTATTTTGGATTTTTATTTCCTGGCAGTAGCCTGCTCTGTAACTTGTTCATCTTAAGAAAATGTGAAGCAAGCTTGTGTTTCTGCTTCTACTGCTGGTGAAGCTACTCAGATTGTATCTACTCCATTAGATCTCTTACTCCAGTCACTTTTATGATCTCTGATTTCACTGTGTGTTTTAAAAACCTGGCTTCATTTACAGGCATTTAATTGAGCCTGCCTGTGAATATGTCACGTGGTGCCTTAATGGTGTACACAGAGCACAGTAAACATCTGAGGACTGATTGCTGCTTAGAACAGAACTAGCCCAAAGTAGCTTTAAAAATCACACTTAAAGTGTGCTGTTGTTTTTGAATACCATAATGACATATTGACTGCTGTCTGAGGTTCCTCCACAGAGACTCGTGTTGTGAGAGAAATATTTCTTTCTTCTGTATGAATTAAACATATGATAGCTATTTCATGTACCACTTGTGAGCTATTAATTCTTCATGAGAGACTAACAGGGATTTACAACAGTGTCTGCTGCTAAGCTTGCTAGTTTTCAACTTCAGTAATCATGGATGAGTGCTGCTCTTCCCTTTAAGTGAAGTTCTGGCTGTACCCTGAGGAATAAGAAGTGGTGCACTAAACACCCAATTGTCCTACAGGTTTCTCTGCCAATAAACTATGTGTCACTGAAGTGCTAATTCAATAAGGTACTTATGGATAAGCTTATGTCCATACTCGTGAGTAAAGTTATTGAAGTCTACTCATGTTCTTAATTATATGAGGTTTGGGACTAGAGTATGTCATATCTCTGCTTTCATCCATATTTTCGATACGTTTCTACATACTTTCCAGTATGCTCTGCTCTCTAATTTCCATTGTTGTGTTGCTTCATGTTGTTATAATTATCCTACTTTTGTCCTGAACCAACCCAAACTGCTTTACAAATCAAACTATACATAGGGACTGTAGTAGGTATGTATGCAAGGAAGCTTGAGTTGGTAGTATAGAGCAATTCCTTGCAGCAGCTATAATGGTGAGAAACAAGGAGTATAATTCCCAGGGGAAACAGCAAGAAAGATATAGGGAAGCAAAATATAATTATACCAAATGGGCCAAGTACTTGCCTTCCATTCAGTTTCTTACTCTCAGGAGAGCAATACTAAAATAGCAGGATGAAAGTTTGAAAGCTACAGCCTATAAATCTACAGGATTGCTTGCAGTGTTTGTTATAGTGACTTCTCCATTTTCCCTTCAGAAATATCCAAGTCCCAGAATGATATGGCTGACAAACATCTCCTGACCACAGATTATGGGGGGAATGTGGAGAGAAGGAAGCAAAGAAGGAGCCAGTCTGACACTGCCATCAACATTACAAGCAGGGTATCCGTATTCTTATCCGCAGTCTCTAACTGTAAGGGCTGTTTTGGGAGTGGAGTGTATTTGTAAGAATAATGACTTACACGGTGGAATTTTATTTCTATTGTATGAATAGGGTTTGGGGGATGGTCACCATGGCCAGACTGTCCTTCACAAGAGTTTTGACTGAATCTGCACACTTAATCTCAGCCCAGAATTGAAATGTTGGACTGAGGTTTTACAAAGACCCTCACACAGAGAGGGAGAGGATGACTCGTTTTGCTCTTGTGTCCTCACAGACTCTCTTGAGAGTCTGAGTGATACTTGTTCTGTGTGATTGCTGGGCTGCAGGAAGGTGCTTTATCTCTTGTCCTCCTCCTGCCCTTGTTGTTGCTAAACAGGTCAAAGCTATGACCATCCTAGCACACTTTCTGAGCACTTTTAAATTTGGTGAGGAGAAAATGTTGACTGCTGTTAGTTGCTGGGCAACTTTCCCTTTTGCTTTGGTTACAGTAGCTAGCTTTCAGTATTTTCTTGAGAGGTTGGAGAAAAATCCAGTCATCTGTTTTTCCACAAACTCTGAAGGGCTGCAGATGATTCCATGTATCTGCTGAAGAATTATTTTTTCGTACACTTTTATCTTCCAAGCGGCTGAACTTTGTCCATACTCAGTTTTCCACGTAGCGGGTGCTTAGCACATTGCCTTGTTTATCTGAACAAAGTAGATGTGGTCTGCTAAGTGATTGATTTAGATGCTGAGAAAAGGTTTTGCTTTGGGCCAGACCTCATGGCAGATATTACTCACAGCTCTCTTGGTGGCTACTTTTTACTTTCCTCTGAAGCGTTAGTGTTGATAAATGGAAGAGACAGAATGTGGACTAGTGGTTTCAATTGACCCAGTGAAGTCTGTGAACTCTGCAAAACTAGTTCAGCTACTTTTGCCAGCAATTATATTATAAACAAATTTGGCAACAGTTATTAACTACCCCAGTGCTGCTTCCATTATGGCAAACCGCACTTCAGTGTTACTTTATTCCACTGGGAGAGCACTACCCTTTTAATGCTTTGAAAAACATCAGAGTTGGAGATGGTACAAACAAACTATGCTTCATTACATGCTGATCACACTCAGCCTGTCACGTTTAGAAGAAGGATGTGGGTTCTTTGGCTTAAGAAATGTATTAGTAGGAGAATCCAAATTACTTGTGTGGGTTCTTAATGGCCCATTTAAAGATTTTTAGGACTCAGTTTATGTCCATCCTTTGCGTTACAGATTGGAAAGACAGATTTCCATGTTGTTTGTGTGTCAGAGCACTTTTTGTTCTGAGCCAAGGAGCTTTTCTTTCACTCTATTTAGAAAATATTTAAGCTAGAGTTTTAGTTTTGCTAGAATTACTGTTGATCTGTTTGCTTGCTTGCTCTTCTGAATGTAATCTTTACCATTCTGGGTTGGGTTTTTTTATTACTGAAGGAAATTTTACTCATCTGTCCCTGCATTTCTGTGATGGCTTTTTATATCTTTACTGTCATTTTTAAAAAGCTATTTTAAATCTCTGTCAAGGGCACTCTTGTGTTATCCTTCCATTTGTTTGTTTCCTTTTCCATCTTTGTTTTCCTTTAATAAGGCTAGCTTTTTACATCCTTGCTAGAACTAGAAGTTAAGATTAGGGACAGAACCTGGTTTAAATTACACATGCAAAACAACTAATTATTCACATTTATAACAAAATATGATGTGAAAATCTTGTTGTTGTTTTGACTCAGAAAGACCTTTCATTATTGGGGAATGAATGGAGACACATTCTTTCAATGGAAAGTGGGCATTTTCCTGCTAGTAATAAGTGGGAAGTAATAGCTGTAACTATTGTTATTGTTAACCCCATATGTGCTAGGGTGTAAGACTGGAGCACCACCTCAGTCTCAAGAGCACTATATGTTTCTCAAGTAAGTTTTCCAAATTTGTCCTATGTTCTGAGCTTGATTTCTTCAGGTTAGAGTTGAAAGAGATTGCATTTAACTTCAGTAATGGTGAAAAAACCCAATCTAATGGCAAGAACTACCAGCCAGTGTAAGATCTGGATTTAAGTAGTAAGTTATATAGCGTTTTCTGGGGCTTCTCACCATCAGAATCTCCAAGTTTATGAAAGGAACTGCAGCTATACCTGCTTCTCTGGAGGAACAGGCAGGCACGCTCGAAGCTTTGGCAGCTGTTGGTGCAGCGCCGGTAGCTGCGGGCTACCCTGCGGTGTCAGCGGAGGCGCTGCTGCTGCAGGCGCCAGGGCTGTGCTGGGTGGGAGCCCGTCTCATGCGACCTGATGCTACGTTTAGCGCTGGCAGGGATATTGCCTCCTCAATCACTTATGTTCTGTTTAACACAATACCGAAGGCTTTCTGTTCCAAGTAGAAGCTAAAATCCAACATCTTGTGGGTAGTCTGGGTAAGAGGTGAAATTGGTGGTGTTTCAGGTTTTTATAAAGCAGAAGACAAATTCTCTGTTGAGAAGTACAATGTTTCAGTTCTGTTGGGTTGGGGTTTGTTTTGGGGTGTTGTTTTGTTTTGAGACTGCTCTGAATGCATTTCCTGTCTGTTTCCTTCACACGAGGGAATGTGATGAGCTCTTACATCTATTCCTGAGGTAGGGCAGTTGTTACACATAACAATTTCTGTGTGTTATAACAACAACATACTGGTTTGGATTTTGCACATTCTGTTTTTTTTCAGAAGTAATCTCAATATATTATCTCCTCTGTTGTCCTCATTCTTTAGTGCCTTCTGCTGATCGTGCAGGAAGGGTTCTCAGTTTTGCTAAATACATGTTATGTATTTCTTTGATACAAATAAGCCTCAATCCTTTTTCTTGACTCAGTCATGCTATATTCTTTCTAGTCTTTCAGGTAATCCCTGTTACACAATTGTTTTAAAGAAATTGTTTTCTTAGATCCTCACCATGTAGAATTTCTTACCTCATTCTTTTCCTACCCGTTGAATCGTGAACATACTTTTCATAGATTATATTATCTAGGAGTGCTTTTGCGTGCCAGAATGGACTCAGTTCAATTTTCAGCATATTTCTGGCCATATGTATTGGTTTCCTGGCTCTTCTCTCTATTAACTACTGTTACTGGTAACAGAGGTGGCTAAAAGTAAATCTCAAGCAATTTTGCTACTAAATGTCTTGATTTTCCCCAAATTATCAGGTTTTTCATGGGAAAATTGGAAAGGTGAATGCACTTAGTCAAAGCAAACTTATGAGTCTCTTGCAAACTGCATTTGTTCTTGCAGAGGTAGACATGGGCACCTGTCATGCATGTTGCAAAGTTCTATTTTTAATTTCCTAGAGGCAAGATTGTTTCTTTTCTTCCAAAATTACTGTTTTGTTGAAGGCTAATAATGGCCTTTTTTAAGCATATTGCTACTTTTGGTGTGTTATTAGTGGAATCTTGTTAGTAATCACTGTGGTAGTGATGCCTAGGTTAGGTAGAAGTCTGTTGACTTTTGGAAAATGATGACTGTAATGGATGTACTACCAGCTGGGATGACAGAGCTGTAAATCAACATTGAAATGAAGTGACTCCGTTTTCTTTGCTATTGTGACTTGCGTGACGTTGATCAGAGCGAGTGGTAACTATTTGCTGGATTTTCTTCTGATTTCACTCCTGAAGGAATCTGGTTGTCTTTCTTAAATTTTACAAAAACCCCCAAACTTGCTGAATTTCTTACAGATGAAAAGCTGTCCCAGTCTCACCACTGTTGCCCAAGATGACAGTGAAATTCTGACCAAAAGGAATTTCAAGGACGAGGAAGACATAACAACCAGTCCCACAAGTGATGCAGTTTTCTGTGATGGCAGAAAATATGTAAGTTAAAGGGTGAAACACAACAGAACAGATGATTAATGGGAACAGATATAAAAGCCAAGATCTTGTTCAAAATGTTGGTTTCTTTGGGTTCTATTACAAAATGAAGGTAGAGTTTTACTTGAGTTTGTATCCGACGAAGGACTGACTGCCTTTGGCACAGTGAGATTTTTTGCAGCATAAGTCAAATCAAATTCATTGGATAGTTGATAGATGGATAAATCCATTAGTGATGAATAACAGATCAGCTTCCACTGAATTTTGCAAATGCAACTAACATTCTCATGTTGTATCAGAGTTGGGGTCATGAACGTGGTTCTTTCTAACCTGATAATTGGCTTTTTCTATTAGAACTTCATTTAACAGAAGGGTTTTGTTATTCTGCAAGAACTATGGTAATGGAAATATCAATGGAAATTCAACTGTCAGAATGTCAGTGAACGAAGGGGAAGCTGACAATGATGGAAGCTAGGAGAGCAGTTCATAGGTTTAAGGGATAGCACTGAATCACAGCATCACAGAATGGCAAGGGTTGGAAGGGGCCTCTAAAATCATCTAGTCCAACACCCCTGCTAAAGTAGCTTTGCCTCATTTGGGTCACTCAGGAACGTGTCCAGGTGGGTTTTGAAAGCCTCCAGAGGAGGAGACTCCACACCCTCCCTGGGCAGCCTGTGCCAGGGCTCCCTCACCTGAACAGTAAAATAGTTTTTCCTTAAGTGGAGCTTTTTGTGTTTCAGCTTTTATTCATTGCCCCTTGTCCTGTCACTTGAGACAACAGAAAAACGTGTTGCCCCATCCTCTTGACATACACCTTTTAAATACTTGTACATATTAATGAGGTCCCCTCTCAGTCTGGTCTGCTGGATGGCATTTTGAATCCTGCAAATGAAAGAGAAGGAAGCCAGTTATAAATGACTTGAGCACCTGCTTCAAGGCCTCTATAATTAACTGGGGAAGCTGATTTCTATGCGCTAGTGATGAGGTTAAGCAGGGTGAAATATTCAAAGAATCCATGACAGACATTGTAAAGAAGGGAATTGAAATGACATGTAGGGAATCAAAATTAAACCAGCCTGATCATTTTGCAGAGGAGTATAAACACTATGAACACACATGAGGACCTCGGTGCGCTCTCATAGTTTACTGCACTATGGAGTCCAAGGTGTTAAACTGACAAATGGGTAACACTTTGGGCTGACATTTGTGATTCTAATGACAACAGTTTGAACTGGGCTAGAGACAGTCCAGGCTTAAAACTGAAATGTTTTCTACTGTTGTTATAAAGGAGAAGGTCAAGTTCTATTAAAGTTTTCTTTATGGGTGTGTATTGGATGTTGATGACCGCACTATGGAAATGCCTTCTCCAAAATATCAGCTGACATTGCTTCCAGTCATGCCAACAGGAGTGCAATGCATGAAGTTACTATTAAATCCCTGCTGTATGTCATTTCTACATTGAACATATGTGACTCCTGATCAGGTGGGACACGTGTAGTGGTATTCAGTCCAGACATCATCAACCAGAACACCTATCCAGCCTCAGTAAAGAAGAAGTCCTGTGGAACAAATGTTAGGGAGTTTTGCAGAACTATTTTTTAGACAGATCAGCTAAGACAAAGTCTGTTTGCATTCCCTTGTCATGAAAGATTTTGGTGGAAAATAAACATTTTCTGGTCAGGTGAACAAAAATATGTTGGTGAGGGAAAAGCAGAGCTGAACAAAGCTTCAAGGGAGATTGATTACACCAATATACATCTCATGGAGGGAGCAAGGTTACATGCAACAAGCATCAGCTCAGAATAGTCCAAACACTTCTTGTGATTTCCTCAGCAAGCACTCTGAGCCTTCTTTTGTCAACTTTGTATGTTACTTAGGGCTTGTAAGATAGAGTAGATGGATTGTTGAATCTAATTAAACTGTTGGTGTGAGTTTTAAAATGAATATTTGGCAAGCTGCACAAACAGGAAGAGCATCTGCGTGGGTAAGAGATATGATCTTATAAACACTACTTTGCACTCTTAGCTGCTGGGTTGTGCAATGCAGCACTCCTTGGTTAACCAGTCCTGTGTGGGTTGGTGTTTATTTTCAGAGGGAGGAGTGATTTAACACAGTTATCGTAGCAATCTAGAGCGATGTTGCTGTGAGATTAATCACAACAACAATTGTGTTTTCATGACCTATGCTATGTAAAAAGTTTCTAGGGCTCACCTTAAAGAATATCCTTGTAAATGAATGGGAGCCAAGCTACTTTGATTGAATTGATAACTTGTTAGAGAGAAGGCTGGATGGCACCATGAAGCTCCATGTCTGTGCTGAGCCATAGAAAGGTTTTTACTCTCTTCCTTCATTGCACTTTCATGGCCTCTGTAAATTTTAGACTGGTTATATCTGTGGATGGTAAGCATCCAAACCATAGGTGAAAGTAGATGAAAGGAGGAAAAAAAGTGTGTGAGGCAAGCCAGGAAACATCTTTATGCACCAACATACAAGTGGATGTGTTTGGTTTTAATCTTTCCTGAGCCATCTGCTGCAGAATGTCATTTTCATATGGAATTGGGGCATCTTGTAGAATATTTCCTGTATGTGCAAGGCTACTTTTGTTTAATCCATTATAGACTCTAATGTATTAACAGTGTACCCTACTATAAATTGTGTATTAAAAGCAGTTAAGTTTTGGTTTTATGTTCACAGATTCTGGAGGATTTTTCACTTTCTTCCTCTCAGACCCTTAGCCTTTTTTTTTTCTCATGGGAAGCCACATAATAGTTTTATCCAGAGATGATTTCTACATCTAGAAGTTACCTAAGAAAGCATTTTCTTAGCCTAGAGAGCTTATTGAAGAGCAAAAGGCAAAGCAGCAGAATTGCAATTACAGTCAGAATTTTCAGGGCTGTTATAGAAGCAACAGAATGTTTTGTACAGGTTGCCTTAGGTCTTCATGTTTTGCAGTAGCTCTACAGCCACATCTGTAAAGATACTGACCTTTGAGGGAAATAAACATTTTGTCCTGTTTGGTCTGAACCTAATTCTCCCAAACTTTTGTCTTTTCTTAGGAGAGTTTATATAGCCTTAACAGCACTTGCACCGAGTCTGGCAATTTTGGCAAGGCTGATGTCATGGGAGAAATAGAGTTTTCCATCAGATACCTCTTCAAATCTTGCATCCTAGAGATTTGCATCAGGGGATGTAAGAACTTGGCTTATGGAGAAGAAAAGAAGAAAAAGTGCAACCCGTAAGTGTTTTGTAGAAAAGGAGGAAAAAAATAAGGAAAATATTCTGGGTTTAAGATACTTATGTGTGCTGTGAGTGAAAGTGATTGATGCATGATGATATGATGTATTAGTGCTTTCAGAACATCCTGTGTATCTACCAGCCCTTTGTACATGTACATGCTACAAGACAAATAGGTTTTGTACCAGTGCTTGTTGCATCTTGTCTATTTTCTGCTAGTGATTGTCTCTTCCCCTGTTTGTGAACAAGTAATTGGGTATCTGTGTTGCTGATACATACCTTTTGGATCTTGAGACCAGCTGGTTAGATTTTAGCTCTTTAATTGTGTCCACAAAATGATGAAGCTGGAACACAAAAAGTTCCACTTAAATATAAGAAAACAGTGTTTAACTGTGAGGTGAGGGAGCCCTGGCACAGGCTGCCCAGAGGGGGTGTGGAGTCTCCTTCCTTGGAGGTCTTCAAGAGCTGCCTGGACACGTTTCTATGTGACCTGATCTAGGTGACCCTGCTTCTGCAGGGGGGTTGGACTGGGTGATCTCTAAAGGTCCCTTCCAACCCCTACCATTCTATGATTCTATGAAAATTAATACACAAGTGGCTAAAACATGAGATGTCATGTTCATAATTCATCTGCTGGCTCACTGTGCATCACTGGGTGATTGCTCCACTAACTGTACTTCCACCTTTTCTAATAAGTACAGAAATTTCAGCTACTGCAACACATTTTAAAATCTAAAGCTGTTTAGTAATTGTGTATTATTGCAAGAGGGTAAAAACACCTACATCTGTGGACAAAATATGCCACAGAAAATTTTGGTTGGATAGTTAATTCTTGGTGATTTGTCCATTTAGTACTAAATGATTTTCTCTGTCTGCACAGTAACCATTCATAAAAACCAGCAGGTAGAACACCTAACTACCTGTTCTTGCCTCTGCTGTCACACTGGGTTTGAGCATTTGAATGACCACACTGGAACTGCAGAGGTCTAGGCACCTTCACCAAGAAAGAACATGGCTTCTGTACTTTCCATATATCTTTCTCTCTATCTACAAGGTACGTGAAGGTTTATTTGCTTCCCGATAAGTCACCTCGGAGCAAGCGGAAGACGGCTGTCAGGAGGAACACAGTGCATCCAGAATTTGCTGAGACTCTGAAGGTACTGGTTGTGATTCTTCTGTGGTAAGGTCTCCTTTTGTAACGTATGGTCCTGCAAGTTCAGAGCCATCCTCATGGAGCAAAGCCAGGATTCACTGACAACAGTTAAGATGGGAAAAACCCCATATTTTTCAGTCCAGGTAAAAGAGAACACTTGAAATTGTCAATAGTCCATTGGAACCTGTTGGAAAATCTGCCTTTGTCCTTGAAAAAACTGCCTTGAATGAATTGCAGGCTGGGTCTGAGTTACCTTGTGGCAAAAGCACACTTGGGAACTGGGTGTATGGCAGAGCAGTTGCTGTTTTACACAAGTCTCTCTGAACTAGTGCTCCTTTTGTTAGTGCCCAAGGAGTGTCTCCCTGCAGTTAGTTGAACGCTTAACTGAATTCCACCATCTCTAAGACATTGTCTGCTTCCTTTTCCCTGTGCAACTCGTATCAGGACATCTTTGTAGTGTCTAATTTCAAACATTGATAATCCCACCAGAGAAAAGTAGTTATGATTTTAGTGCCTTGCAATAGTACTTCTTGCATCCTTGTAAGAACTGTGTGTAGAAAGCAAGAGCCATTATTCTTGCTTTACAGGCACTTAATGAAACGTGAAGCTGAAGCTGAGTACTGTCAGCTAACACTAAAGGTAGCTTAGTTAGAAATCTTTTCAGTTAGTTCAATTGTCAGTTTATCCAAAGTAGCAGAAGTGGTAAAAACTGTATAGTGCTAGTGCAGGTAATGACACTGAGGTCTGTCTCAGTGGGATTCAGCTGTTAATTGAGGCTTAGATAGCCATGTGTGAGATGTGTCAGTGCTCTTGGGAATCACTGGAGCCAAGGGTAATCAGCCCCAGAGCCCACACCCAGCTTGTGATTCAGCAGCCTGGATGTGGGTAGCAATGTCCTCATCCCTGCCATCGCCTCCAGCTCTCAGTCAAGGTTGGTGCAGGTCATGTTTTCCAGTCTCATGCAGGTGTATTAGATACCCAACAACGTTTCAAAGGGCTCTAACTATGTTTTGGGAGTGAATTGAGGGCTTTAATTAGTGGTCAGCTGAATTGCTTCCTTGCCCCTACTGACTGATTTGAGTAGACTTCCATTCCTTCCATCCAGTGGATGTTTTTGCACCTTTGTTCTGTGTCTTTTATCTTGAACTGGCCTCCAGAACAGCCAAATTCTTCTGGGAGTGTAAAATAGAAACACGAAAAAGAACCCCAGCAAAAGTGGTCAAGCATGATTTTAAAGTTCTAATAACAAAAATCCTTAACAAGGCAGGTCAAGGTATCCTTGGAATGTTGTTTCCTTTTTGGATGAGCATTACTAAGCATTTAAGCAGCAGGGTAATATGCAGATGGCAAAGCACATTCAGCCCAGACGGCTCCAGCCCCACTGTGACCTGACTCCCTCGGAGCAGGGCATGAGCAGGCTGTTGCTTTGAAAATGCTCTTTATCTTTCCTAGTACAAGATTGAATACTCCCAGCTGAGAAGTCGGCAGCTTCAGATCTCCGTGTGGCATGCAGGAGCACTCAAATACAGGGTGTTTTTGGGGGAAGTGGTGATTCCACTGGCAGCATGGAATTTCAAAGAGAACTCGATGCACTTGTTCAACTGGTACCGGCTCAAACCCAAGGTGATTCTTAGTTTTTGTATCTTAAGAGCGAGGCACAGTGAAAGCTATGAAAAACGTTGCCCTCTAAGCTCACTGAAGGGCAAAAATGCTGACAAGCCAGCCCATTGGTAAGACCTTGCAAACATAAATAAGTTGTGAGAAGAAAGAGGTGGAATAGAACAATTGTAGTAATGCAGATGTCTGTCTGTCTCTTTCTTCAGCTTGGCAAGCCTGAAGATGATCTTATCCAGTACAGCGGTGAACTCCTTGTGTCTGCAAGACTGTCAGTACCAGCCCACTATAAAAATACCCAGATGGAAGGTACAAAATGTTTTGGCATAGATGAATCTCTTGACTAGGAAAGAATTTAGATCAATGAAGAACTGTCAATGTGTCTGTGTATTATTCCTGCAAGGGGCTTACAACAACTACTGCAAATAGTGGTTTGTGGTGCATTAAATCCAAACCTTTGTCAGCTTCATCTCTTTGATCAACGCTGACAAAAGCTGCACAGCCTAGTGGTCTTACCTGTAGACCTTAGCCTGGAGGGGATATGGAGTTTTACTGCCCAAGGTAGAGTTGGCCAGTTTAAGGAAAAGATGTAAGGGAAATGGCTTCAGAGGTACCAGAGCAGCACCCTTGTCTTCTTCCAGTGGTCTCATTTTAGAGAGCTTGTTTCACTTGGAAGATGTTAGGTTCTAGAGGTACAGTCCAGATTCAGTTCTTGGTAATGAAAGGCTTGTAAGGTATTGCTGTGCTGTGGTGTGGTCTTATCCCTCCCCCAGAAACCATCTGATTTTCCTTACATCCCTAGATCATAGTGAGGTGTGTAGAGGTTTGGAGCTGTGGTAATGCTGTTGGCTCCATAGCAACAGGTAGAGACCAATAGGAAGATCTAGTTAGCTGTTAGGTTAATTTTGTTCCCTTTTCTGTTTCAAATAACTCAAAAGTTACCAGCTTTCATACTTTTATTTCTCCCTGTTCAAGCCTGCCTCTTGGGTCTCTGCCCTATCACTAGAGCTGTAACAGAGAGGGAAGTATCACACACACCAGGGGTTTGGCTGTTTCTCTTGCTTCTGGCTTTGTTTCAGAGAAACACTCCTGTGGCTACTGCCCTGCGTTTACTTTTCACAAATACAACAGAAAGATCTGTCTTTGGAACAGGAATCACAAAGCAACCTGCTACTCGCTCCTTGCTTTTGTGTGTGTGTGAGAATCACTCTGCATGAGCAGGCTGAAGTCTTTCAAATGATCCCAAGACAGCACAATGAGTCCTGAGCTCAGGAGCACTGCTTAGGCATTTTTCTACTTACTTGGAGCAGCACCTTAAGCTATCAGGGGATCTGACTGGTTGTTTCACATGATGAATGCTCCCTTTTTTCAGGAAAAAAAAACCGAGGAGTTCCCAGGTGCCAGCTTCAGGTTATGATATTTGGGGCCAAGAACTTGCCCTTGCTGAGATCTACTGGAATGCCAAGCTCATTTGTTAAAGGGTAGGTAGAGACCTCACACTTCAAATAGGAAACATCTCACACCTTCTGTGAAAATGGGTATCTTAACACGTTCCCAGCAGGAGGCTGGCACATGGAAGTGGCGTTGCCTGTGCTCTTAGTCAGCCTTCCTTGCAGTGGTGACAGGCAGGTGGCTGCACCCCAGCAGCACTCAGCAATGTGGTGATGGGTCCTGCCTGCTCTTTGGGTGCTGAACAGAGCTTCAGAATTCACTGATGTTGTTAAACTAGTGAACTCTACATTTTAAGTGTCCACTTATGAAGAGGGTATTTCCTCCTTATTTTCAGCTGTGCCTTTGCAGAATTAAATACAGCTTTGGGCACATTGAAAAGGAAACTTTTAAAACATCTAGAATGAAGAGGACAAAAGAGGGACTGAATTTTTGCTTCCATGTGCTGAGCAGCTTGTATGTGGGATCATTTTACTTTCTGTCAGGCATCAGATGCCAGTAGAAGTATGATACTGGGGTACACTTCCAACATCTCATAAAGCCATTTTGCCTGCTTTGGCACCTCTTTGTTGAAATGAGTGAGCGTTACTTGCCGAAAGGGCAGGTTTCAGACAGTAGTGGATAACAGAATGGGGAGTAAAGACTCCTTCAGCAGTCAGTGACAGCAAAGAGAAAGAAGCAGCTGCTTGCACCCACACTGAAAGCAGACAGAAAAAGGAGCAGGTCCCAAAATAAACACACTAGCACCATGTTCTGCCTTGCAATTAAGCTGAACTATTTTGCTATTTTTTGCCAAGAAAAGGCCCCATTTGATGATGGGTAACATTGTTTTCTGTTTGAGAAATTGTTAACCTTGCTGAACTCTCCTTGTTTTGGGGAAGCTGTCTTGTCCTTCCAGACCAAGCAGAGGTAAAGCGAAAGTCTCCTGTCCTGAAGAGAGAAGCCTGTCCCCAGTGGAAGCACTTGTTTGTCTTTGATGGTGTCACCCAGGCTCAGCTACAGCAGTCGTGTCTACATTTGACCGTCTGGGACCAGGCAGCTTTCAGCTCAAGCGATCAGTTCCTAGGAGGAGCCAAGCTTGGTGCAAGTAAGTTCTTTATCACTAAAAATTGAAGGTAAAGCTCATGCCTATCAGTAGGAATTTAAGCAAGGCACATATTTGCATGGTAACTTTTAGGGTCAGGGCCTGTCCATGCCAAGACAGGCACAGAAAAGCTGGGTGGAGTTAAATATATGGAGCTCCAGCTGAGTTAAGTTTTGTTCCTTGAGCTGTTTTCTACGAATGGACTAATTTTAAACACTGTCCCCTTAAAAAGAAGTACAAGAGCTAGTGACTTCAACCTTGCTTATGCTTTTGGTTATTACTTTACATCCACCACTCAATATGGGAGATCCAGAAAGTGAAACTTGCTCAGAAGGGGCTATTGCATGGCTGAGTTTTAGGCTCCATTCTGACAGAAGATCCCACTTTTTCTCAAGGCTGACAAAAACTCAGCCTTAACTGATAGCTGAGCACAGGGAAGCATCATCACTTGAAGACTGCCCCAGGAAGGCTTTCACCCCTGTTTTTGCAGAGTGTTATTGCTTTGGTTTCAGTATTATGAATGAAAGGTTCAAAAAGACTGAGGATCAGTCACTTCATGATGGTATCTATGTGCACATTAAGAGGAGCACTATCCCTAGTATTAACTCAGCACTGTGCAGGCTTCCTCATAAACTTTTGGTTGTCCTACCCAGCACTGCTAGAGCAGGGCCTACCTGCTTCTGAGTGAAGGTGGCTATCCCAGCCCTGAGGCTAGGAATAATGGATTAAAGACAGGAGATTAATTGAAGCAGGAGCCTTGGTGCCATTCTGTTGTATGCACACCTGCTTTGCTGCTTTCAGTCATGCAACTAAAAACTTTTCCTTTGCTGGAGGCTGAGTTGCTCAGAGTGATCCTAGGTTGACACCATGCAAATACTTCAAAAGTACAACTCTAACTTATTGCAACTCGTGCCTCAACAGCTACAGAACAGCTGAGATTGCTGTGGGAGAAGTAGGTTGGCTGTTACCAAGTCAGTTGGGCCACAAGCTGAGTTAAGACCAAGTAAAAAGTAACTCTGTAACCTTTTGTTTTCTTGCAGCAGAATCATGGGGCTCCAGCAACCTCGTCTGGCAGTCAGTGCTCCAATGGCAGGAAGTGCTCAGCAGCCCGAATGTGTGGATGGACTTTACACTTACACTGCATTCAAATGAGGAAAACTTTAAATCATGAGAGATTACCACAGCTCTTTCCTTCCCCATCTGTGACATTTTAAATGTAGGTGCCACACACATAGCTTTCAGGTCTGGGGAAAGGTACACTGTAACAGTACCCACTCCAGCTTTTGGGGAACAGATTTATGTTTGAAAGCCTGTGACTTTCTGAAGGCTTTAAGGCTCCAAAAGTTAGTTCTGTTATCTAGCTGGAGACTAAGGTTAGTATTGTTTCTTCAGGAGTGACAAACTCAGTCTGAAACATGTTATGCTGACAAAGCACCAGTAGACAGATGGTACAGTTTCACTTTTCAGAGTGGTAATTGTTTAATTTAATCACAGATATGATTCTTTCTTAGACAAAATACTTTACCTTATGTGATTTCCTGCTGATCTTGGTATTTTATGTTCAGAGAGAATGGAAAAGCAGCTTACCTGTAACTGCTTGCTGACAACCCTTCTCTGCTTCCACAATTCTCCACAGTGCGACTATTTCACGTGACCGTGAGAAGGTTTGGTGTGTAGCTGCACGCCTCTCTAATGTGTAAGCTGCAACAGTGCTTAAAACCAGTTAACTGTGTATGTTCTCTCTCCCTTGGAGTGTGAGTCAACAGCTAACAGTAAGTGTGCTTGTAAAAGTCTGTTGTTTTTAGCAGCTGCCAGTGTCAGAGCATTAGCAGCTCTGATCCATACGGTGTGCAGCCTGGGTTGAGACTTCAGCCAAGGTTATCACTTATTCACGTGAACTGGTGAATAAAGCCTAAGGCCCAAGGAGTGTCGCAGTTCACTTTGCCTCAGGGTGTTACAATTAGCAGAAACTTCATAGAGAGAACCAGGGCTGCTGTTCTATACCTCTCATCATTATAGCAAGTGTTTTCCTTTCTGGGTCAAGGTGGCTTTTAAGGACTTAAGACAGAGATTCATATGCTAAACTTGGGAACTAAACAAGCAGCAGCGCACCCCACAAGAAACACTTGACTCCAAGTCCTTTGTTACTCTGCAGATCTTTTATTTAGATGTTTGCTGCTGCAAATAAAAAAAAACCACACAAGATTCAACTCAAGTATAAAGCAGCATAGATGTTATAAATGGAAGAGAAGAGCTGACAACACACTGTATCTCACTTTCTAACAGATTTTCAAGGAAAAGGGGAGATTAGTGGGGAAGGAATGGTCACAGAAATGATCTCTAATAGAGAGAAAACAACTGTGATATAAACAAGCAGTCCCTTCATCTTTGGAGTCTGAAACTTTAAATCAAACATTTTTAAAAAAAATTAGAAAATGTGTTAGAAAAATAGGTGCAGGAAAATTGTATCTATTGGATCATGTGTACATTGAACAGTTCTCACTAAGTAAAAAAAGTGATCTTTACAAATAATGTTTTATAGCAAATAATCAGCTGCACTGGATCTGATGACAGCGTTGTTTAGGCATTTTTACAGGTGCAAGTCTTATTAAATCTGGAAAGTAACAAAATATACAGAGCAAAACTATTTCCCTTTAAACTAGTATTGCAATCCACATATTGCAAGGGGTTTTATATATATATATAAATACTACACTATAAGTGATTGGTAAGGAAGCCAGAATGCAAACACAGCAGCGTGTTCCACTCCAACAGAGTACTTGCCTAATTGTTAAATGAGGAGGGTATCAGTGTCCCTGTGCCACACTTCTGTGCCACCCCTGCTGCCTGTCTCCAAGTGAGAACAGCAATCAGAAACAGCCTGATTTCTACACAAAGTAGGTCTGAGGTGTTGTCAGTTCTTGGGGGGAAGGGAGGGTGGTGGTGAGAGGAAGGTGGGCATCAACGCCAAGGGAGAAACCAGGGTGTACAAACACGCATACAGGTGCTGGCAGAGCCTGAGAGTTCTACAACCTGTCTTCTCACATGTTGAATTTTACACTGGAACTAATAATACAAAGACATATGGCACAAAATTCACCCACAGTTGCTTAGTTTTTTGACCAATATGAATCCAGCACCTGCGCAGGACCTGTATCTTCAACCAGAAGCACGGCCTATTAACATGTCTTGTTTAAAGAGAGCTGTGACATAAGGCCTTTTGGCACTAAGCAAAGGCATGAGCAGCAAGTTACTGGGATCAGTGGTATGAGGAGTTTTTACCTGTACCAAATTTAATAGTAGGCGGGGAATAAAAGGGAGATTCAAACACCTCTGGGTTTAGAGAATATACAGTGACCCCTCCTCAAGGAAAAAACAAACACCACAAAACACACAACAACAAAAAAACCCCCAAAACAAGAACACAGCATTAAGAAGATCTGCCTTTCCCACAGTCCTGCCTTCTTGTTCTATGCATCATTACATCGCCTCAAACTCATCTATTCTCTGCTTGGTGTTGCCTTGCCGGATCTGCCGCAACGTCTTGTACTTGTCACGTCCCTGTCGCATGTTCTCCGAGTGGATAATGTCATTCTGGGTCCTCTTATTCTCATCTCGAGCCTGGGCCAGCTCATTTGTCAGCGCCTGCAGTATAAAGAACATTAGATACAGATGATACAGGAGAAGCTTTCAGCTCCTGACGATCATGTTCTTTGCAGAGAGGTGACAGTTGTCAGGTGAGTGGGCAGATGTCCAACACCTGCTTTCCATTAACGCTACGGACGATGGAGGTAAATCGCAAAGCCTGAGTAAGGACAGTAATCTTTGATATACCTTGTCTTAAACTGCCTGTAGGAACTGTAGGTGAAGAAAAACTGCTGCTTTGTGTGCTCAAGCAGGTGGTTCAACCAGCTGCTTTCCAGGAATTACTGTTTCAGTTGCTCTGCCCTCTCCAAACCCCATCTTACCCTCAGTTGCCTCTGCACACGCTCATTCTTCTCTGCCTCGGTGATGCGCTTCTCCTCGTTGCGGTCGTTGCGGATGCCCTCGCTGGAGAACTCAGCGCTGTAGCCGGAGTACTCGGATCCTTCCTCTTGCAGGTTGTCATAGACATGGTAGTTCACGGGCTCGTAGACAGGCGGCGGGGGCGGCGGTGGAGCAGTCATAGCCAGCTGTAGCTCCTCCTTGGTCTTCACCAGATCCTCCTGGGCTTCCTTGGCCTTTGGGAAAAGACCAGAAAAGATTTTAAATGCAATTGTTGCTTTAAGGCAGCTTAATGACACCTCAGTGCTCATCTTTCCCTGGGTTTTTATTTTCCATCTACTGCAAAAAGAAAGAGGGAATTGAATCTCTGCAGCCACCAGTGCTCTTAGTCTTAGAACAATGTTTTCCTGCTAGTGAAGCTGTTACCCACCGTGGAAGGTGCATGGGAGATGGACAAAGAATTTTCTTCCAGTAAAACATGGTCTAAGGATAAGAATTCTAGGTCGAGGGAACTAGTCCTTTTTGGTCTAGGGAAGAGTTTTCTTCATCCTGTTCTCCACTGGAAGAGCTGCAGGGTGTAAAATGGGTTCCACAGCGGAAGAACTTGGATCCCTAAGTTGGTGTTTTTAATACCATCACCCTTAGGCCCTCAGCTTCCTTGCTGCCTCGGTGCTCTGCCCCTCCTGCTTCTCCCCCACAACCAGCACTGTCAGAGGTGCCAGGAGCAGCTGGCACTTTGGGGTTTAGTGCAGCAAATGATGAAACTCGCCCGACCCATGTACCAAGAAGCCACTGACAACAGTGACAGTCCTTGTGAGTACCACCTAGAGTGTGGTTTTGGACATTACATCATGGATTAAATCCATCATTTATAAACACGTCTCTTTCCCTCCCTGGCACCAGAATGACAACCACAGTCTCAGGTTTTATACAGGCTGCCAGTTTGAATTTTGACTGAAGGTTCGGTGGAAGAAAGGTGTTTTGCTCACACACTGCACATTCATCATGAATCTGCCCTTCTCTGCTGACATACAGGTGTGTGTCTCCACAGGTTTAGAGAAGTCAGATGATGCTTAGCAGCACAGGATGCTCTGCTCAAATGTAGAGCTTCGGAGCCTTTTTGTAAAGCAGATACTCACTCTGACCTGCCACTCTTCGACCTCGCTCTCCTTACGTTTCCTTGCCTCTTCAAGAAGTGCAATCTTGGCTGTGTACTCTGCAAGCTCTGTAGCCTGTTAAATGATAAAACTGGAATGGTAAGGACCCTAAGAAAAACAAACCAAAACAATAAAAAAGCCAAACAAAACAAACACTGCTGACTCAGAAAAAACCCAAAGTGTTACACTGCACTGTAATAGAGACTGAATAGGAAACTGAGAACAAAAGGAGATTGCTCATGATAGAAACCAGTGCCACAATGATGCTACCACATGGTCCTGGAATTCACTGCACTGTGTCATTCTCTGGAGAACAAGGCTTTGTCATACTCAAAGGGCATAGTAACAAGCCTGTGTATTGCAGAATAGTTAGGGTTAGAAGGGTCCTTTAAAGATCATCCAGTCCAACTCCCCTGCAGAAGCAAGTCAGCCTAGATCAGGTCACACAGTAACACATCCAGATGGGTCTTGAAGACCTCCAGAGACGGAGACTCCACACCCTCCCCGGGCAGCCTGTGACAGTGTATATCTTATCCCCAGAACAACTGGGTCTTACCAGCTGTTCCTGGCTCTTTATCTGGTCCTTAGTTTGTCTCTCCAGCTCCTCCTTGGCCTGCAAAGCAGCCAAACGATCAGCTTCCAAACGTTCTGCTTCCTCCTGGGCTCGTTTCCTTTCCTCTTCCAGCTGAATGGCTCTTTGGATCTGATCCGAGAGCTCTGGAAAAAGATGGATCAATGTGGCTAGTCCACAGGCCTGCTCAAAGCAAAGGGGCTAGTGACAGTCTCTTTGGTAACTGCAGGGGTCATGACAAGCACTTCACTCCAGCTTGCAATATCCCTCACTGCACACCTCAAAATAATTCTTTGCATAACACATCAAGAAGCTGAATTCCAAAATGGTGAGCTGCACACTGTAATTAAATCTTCTGCAAGACATTTGCACTGAAGTCTGCAGCACTGACATGATTCTGCTGTCTTTAATTGATAGTTTACTGCAAAGACCAGATGTTGCCATCTCCATCTATGCTCAGTGGTGCATTAAAATCAAAGCCTTTGCTTCACTGGAAAGACTTTCTCACAAAGGGCTTTCTCTGCTGGAGTTAAGTAAAAAGTACTTGAGAGCTGAACTCTTGCTCACTGCTGGAAGAGGCTGTACTACCAAAACCTTATTGACAACAGGAGAAAACAAAGTTTGTGCCATTCAGTTCTCAAATACAATCAAGTACATTTTATACTACTTCCATACTTTAAATTATACCAGCAGTGTGTGCACATGGGTGTATTTATCCATACAGACAGTTACTGTTAAGCCTTGCCAAGAGCTCCCAGGGTCACCAGATTTCAGCTGGGTGCAGGCATTGACCCATGTAACCCTTCTATGGAGCACACCACACACGGTCCGGTCCAGTCATGACAAGTACTTTACCTTTCTCTGCTTTCCGAGTCTTCACTTCATATTCTTGTAGCCTCACCAGCAACTCCTCCTTCTCCCTCAACATTTGCTCCTTCTCCCTCTCAATTGTTTCCCTCTTCTTCTTCTCATTTTCTAGTTGTTGCCTGTTAGAAACAGATTGTGTACTTGAAGCTCATTTTCAGATCTAAGCAAGAAAGTTGGCAGGGCAAGAAAGTTGGCTGGGCATCCCTCCAGGCAGCTCCATGGGAAGTGACTGCCATAGAACAAGAGCCAAGAGCCAGGAACACCTTGCCTGTTCCTTCAGCACTTCTGGATTTTTTCTCAGTTTTGGATACCTCATTTCATAAACACATTTGTAGTTTTGTTGCCTGCCACAGAACTTTAGAACACCAAATAACTACTAGATGCAGAGAGAAAAAACAGCACAGTGTCCTGCACAGCAGAAGGGATTTAACTTTGTTACTTCTGTCATAAGAAAAGTCAAGGAGGTGTAAAAACAAGAGCAGCAAGGGAATGAAGATAAACAAGACACAAATACAGGAGAAAAACATCATGATTTCTTAAGCCATAAGCAACCTGCAGCTAGTGGTAGAAGTCCAGTGGATTTGCTAATCCTTTTTCCTTGCCTGTAAAAGGCCTCCCAGGCCCCTCTTCTCTCTTCACACTGTATACATGTGCTTCTTGTGAAGGTTTCTCTGTTCCTACCATCCATTCCATAGTTCAAACACACAAATCAGATCCTAACACCCCAGGGCCAGGAGCCCTCTCTAGGTGTGCACTGCCACACAAGAGCCAGCTGTGCCTTTACTTGCACGTTCCCTTCCAGCTCTCAAGGCTGCAGCAAGGAGAGAGTGCTACACAGCCAGGGTTCCAAACTAGAAAGGTAATGCCTACAAATGCAGCACAAAGCAGGTGTCTTCCTCCAACCCAGAGCTCTGGGGCCACATGGACATCGTTTGCCTGCAGCTTCACCTAAGCAAAAGCCACCTCCCTGCCCGCTGCCCCTCATCGTCACCTGCCTCCCCAGCCCTGGCAGGTTGGTGGCATTTCTCTCTGCCACCCCATCTCCCCAGGCTCACCTCTCCAGTTGTTTCTGGTGCTTCTCCTCCCGGGCCTGGGCTTTCATCTGCTGCACCTCAATGGTGTCAGGCTTCCGGCGCCGCATGTACAGTTCGTGGTTGCCCATGCAGAGCTGCAGGATCCTCTTGTTAATCCTCAGGCGAGGGGCATAAAACACAAAGTCCTAGAGGAGAGGAGCCACCCAGTCAATTTCTCAAGCATGCTTTCTCTTCTCCCACACACTGCACACACATCATCTCGCCCCCAATTTCACTGTAACCGAGACATATACAGGCCATCTCAGTATAGCAGTGGGCACTGCTCGTATCATCAGAAGCCAATTGTGATTTATAGTCTCCATTTAAAGTCTATGTGGAACTGACAAGCTTCTCTTCTAGAGAAAATGAACCATCTCCATTTAGAGGTGGTTTAGTGGAGTCTGGAAATGTCGCAGGGTTGGCAGGTAGCCATCTGGGCAACTCAGAGATATCTAGTACCGAGTAATCATTGAAGTTTGCACAGTGTTGTGACTGAAAGATCAAGTATGAAACTAACAACATATTGCAGGCTGCTAAAGCACATTTGTAGAATTTCCTGATCTATTTCAATCAACCCTCAAGGTACCAGCGGTGTTTAAGACAAAGATAAAACACTTTCCAATACCATTCCTTCCTCTCTGTGGCATTTCCTAGCTAAGCTGGCCCAGGCTGTTACAACAGTGTCAAATGAAGGCTTTTTTAAAAAAAACCACCAAAACATACAGGTTATTTGGAACACTGGGTTGCAGGCAGTGACAAAACAAAAGATCATAGAGTCATAGAATGGTAGGGGTTGGAAGGGACCTTTAGAGATCATCCAGTCCAACCTCCTGCAGAAGCAGGTTCACCTAGATCAGGTCACACAGGAACATGTCCAGGTGGGTCTTGAAGACCTCCAAGGAAGGAGACTCCACAACCCCTCTGGGCAGCCTGTGCCAGGGCTCCCTCACCTCACAGTGAAATAGTTTTTTCTTATGTTTAAGTGGAACTTTTTATGTTCCAGCTTCATCCCATTACCCCTTGTCCTGTTGCTAGCTACTATAGAAAAAAGGGATGTCCCAGCCTCCTGATACCCACCCTTTAGATATTTGTAAATGTTAATAAGATCTCCCCCCTCAGTCTCCTCTTCTCCAGACTAAACAGCCCCAGTTCCCACAGCCTTTCCTCGTATGCTCCAGTCCCCTGATCATCTTGGTGGCCCTGCACTGGACTCTCTCCAGCAGTTCCCTGTCCCTCTAGAGCTGAGGAGCCCAGAACTGGACACAGGACTCCAGATGAGGCCTCACCAGGGCAGAGTAGAGTGGGAGCAGAACCTCCCTTGACCTGCTGGCCACACTCTTCTTGATGCATCCCAGGATGCCATTGGCCTTCTTAGCCACGAGGGCACATTGCTGGCTCGTGGTTAGTTTATTATCAATCTGGATTCCCAGCTCTCTGCAGAGCTGCTCTCCAGCAGGTCAATCCCCAGCCTATACTGGTGCAGGGGGTTGTTCCTTCCCAAAAGATATTCTGAAGTTCCTAAGCTCAGAAAAGAAAACAGCCCCAAATTTCTCATTATCTGTGTTATAACCCAGCTTTTGCAAAACCTACACACCAGACCAAATCTTCTAGAAGTGAATCTGCTAAGAAAAGGACACAGAAGGCCAAGTTCATGACCTGCCTGATTTTTTCCTGAGTCCACAATCATACACATTTACAGCACAGTCTCAACTCAGAGTGAACAAACTCGGTATCTTTGTGCCTTTTTCTGAGTACTACAAGGACAGTGATACTGGCAGTGGGCAAGCTGCCACATTACCCCTCTAAACCAGTACCCATTCCTTAGAATCACTCCCCTGTTGCCTCACTGTCAGCAAGAGGTGGAACTGAGAAGGGGCACACAGGCTCTACACTTTTCCACAGCAGAGCTCAGAAGCACAAGTTACGTCTATCTTTGGGAAAACTAGACATCACATTGCAAGCAAAACAAAAACTCTCCAACTACTACTAAGATGAACATGAATATGCTGACAAATAATTGTTTTCTTTGCTGCATTTCCTTAAGTCACTTAGTGCCTGCAAAGGAGGCACTAGCACAGTGCTACCCCAATGCATCCTGCCAGAGCCTGAGTGGGGCAGACCCAACCCTGCTCACTGTACCTGTGAGCTTTGCATCCCACCTCCTGCTTCTCACAAGTAGCTGCAAGAACAGTTTGTGCACATTGATTAACATCCTGAAGCAAGCTTCACTTACATGGACAGTGGTTGTGTTTGTTGTGTAAGGCCGTAAGGGACAACACATTCACATTCTCCCTCTTGCTCATCTCAGCCTCCCCTGTCTCACACGACTGGGAGCATCACAGCTTATCAGATTAAAGATTATCTGACAAAGATGTTGGAGCATGTGGGCAGGCAGCCCTAGAAATGAAAAAGCTTATTCTAGGCAAGGTGCCCCAGGACTCTACCCATTACATTAGTGTGCACTGACATGTAGGATCCTCCAAATTAGAGGAGAGCTTTCAACCCACATCTTGGGTGGGTTGAGTATTTTGCTATAGTTATAATACTTGGCTTTTTTAAAAGGAGACATAAGCATATGAAAAGAAAAAGACAACTTCCTGAATGCTCAGAATTAGTGTCCAGATAAATTCTTCTTTCAGGAGTGGTTTTAAATGTAACATCACCTCAAGGGAAAAGGACAATTGACTCAGAGGAAGAAAACATAATGGTGGTTTTCAATGCTAACACTTCTCTGTATCGGTCTCTCACAAGTCTCAGATTTCAAACTCAGATTTACTCTCAGGAAATTGACTGAAAGCTGTGATCTGTCAACAGGAGATTACTACTTTGTCACATCTACAACATGTCCAAGAGGTTCTTCTATTGAAGAAAGCATGACCAGCAGTCGGCCTCTGTGGAGTTCTGTTAGCTTTTACTAACACAATCACAGAAAGTGGCTCCTCTTCCCCCAAAACTCCAGGTTATCAGGAGGAAAGGCCTGCAGTTCACTGTGCAGTAGTGTCCTTTAAATTACTGGGAGGATCTTTTTCTGTTGAAGAGATTTATAAGCCATCCCCCGTTGCCAAAGGCAAACTGCTTATTATTTTTCAGGGCTGTACTTAGCCACTGAGGCCAAGCACTGGGGTGGGGGAAGAGGAGGTCTTGCTCAACTATTCCAATAGTTGCACAAGACTGACAGAATGAGATCCACCTATACCAGTTATTCCACTTTATGTCTCAACAAGTTGCTAATTCTCCACTAAAATAACTATGAAAACATGTAAGTATTGAAAAGCAACATTCACAAGTAGTTACCATTTCAGTTCTCCACAGATATCATCCCTCTGCCATCTACCCTGGTGTTCAAGAAAGCCAATGAACACTGATGGTTCTTAAATGGCTTTACTCTTTCAGTAGTGTGGTAGGGAGCTGTAAGCATTAAGATGGGAAGCCACATATGTATCTATGTGGTTTTGCAGTAGCATTTCAATGATTTTTGTGGGGTTTTGTCCTTTTAAATGAAACATGAAGTTACCCACCAGCTTCCACTCACTGAAAGAAATGAGGAGAGGACAAGTCTCGGTACAACCTGGCTACTCATAAGACTCACAGAACTAGGGAAGAATCTCAGATTTAAGTACTAGGCAACATAGTTTGCAACAAAAAACCCCAAAGAACTGCAGTTGTCAAACTCTTGTCTTTCTCCACATTGGAGACCACCATAAGCCCTTCGTTTATGCTGCCCAGAAAAAACAAAGACAGCTGTAAATACACCCTAAACACTAAGGCCCATTTTTGCACATAGAATAACTGCAGCTTTCTCCTTGCCAAAGAATATTTTGAGAAGAAACCCTACAGTCACTCATATGCAGCATCCAGAAATCCATTCTAGATATACTTACTGGTGCTTTCTTGTCAATAGGCTTTATAACAAACTTCTTGTCATTGAAAGAGATGTTTCTGATTTCACTCCAGGGAAACCCAATCTTTGGAGTCAGTCTGGAAAACAAGGGAAATATTTTTAAGAGATGCTGCAATACACTTTTTTTTCCCCCTCCATATTGCTTCTAACACAGACAGTGAGATGAAACACTTCACACAGCTCTGCCGACAGAGAGAGGACAGTAGCTGAATCAAAATCCCACGAGGGGTAGTAAAGAAGCCCAGTCGCTTCCCTTAGAGTGCCTTCTCATTTTGGTCAGCCACCTACCGACCTTTGGCTATGCAATAGGGATGGTATCTACTGAAGTCACACACTCAGCTTTACCAAACACCTGCTTTAAGTTACTTTATTTGCAATCAGAGACTAAAGATCCACGGCATGTAGATTTTAGGTATATACACTGTGCTTCCCAGGCGCTTCTTGTGCATTATGGGAGGCATAAACCAAAGTAACTCAGCAGTTGCCACACCTTCTAGCACCCCCAGAGAAGCCTACCCTGCTGTGTAACAGCCAGCCCAGTTACACCTCCATGCTTCTTTCACTTCTGAAGTGCTGGGCAGGCACAAACACAATCGATAAAAGCACATTTCTCTGTCTTTTTTTTTCCTCCCCTAGATTGCAGGCAAGGCTAGTAACAAAGAGCACTGATCTTCTCCTCCACATGGGCTGCTCTTCAGCCTGCCAAGTACAACTCTAGACTTGGTCATGCAACATACTCTCTCCTGTTGGAAAGTACCTTATGAAGCACAGGGCAAGGCCCACACTCCCAGCTCTTCCTTGCTGCTCAGGAGTTCAGGTCTGGTAGTTTGTTTGAAATTACATCTTTAAGCTTCATGAACTATTTGAGATTTCCCTCTGCTTTAATCTCTCCAGACTCTTGTATATAGGACAAGGGGTAATGGGATGTAACAGGACAAAGGGTAATGGGATGAAGCTGGAACACAAAAAGTTCCACTTAAATATAAGAAAAAACTCTTTCCCTGTTGAGGTGAGGGAGCCCTGGCACAGGCTGCCCAGAGGGGTTGTGGAGGCTCCTTCCTTGGAGGTCTTCAAGACCCGCCTGGACGTGTTTCTATGCGACCTGATCTAGATGAACCTGCTTCTGCAGGAGGCTGGACTAGATGATCTCTAAAGGTCCCTTCCAACCCCTACCATTCTATGATATAGAAAGCACCAAGAAATAGGCTCAAGTTGCACCAGGGGAGGTTTAGGTTGGACATTAGGAAAAAGTTTTTCACTTAGAGGGCTATTAAGCATTGGAACAAGCTGCCCAGGGAGGTGGTGGGGTCACCAACCCTGGAGATATTTAAAGGACACATAGATGAGGGATATGGTTTAGTTTAGGAACAGGCTTGGCATGTGATGTTAGTGGTTGGACTTGATCTTAAAGGTCTTTTCCAACCATAGCGATTCTGATTCTATTCCTGAGATGAAATATTCCTGAGCCATTCCAGTACTTCACCCTTACATTACTTGCCCAGTGCTGCAGCAAGTTGTAATATTACAAGGACGTGTATATTTGATCTTTAGTTCCTTTAATTCCTCCCCAGTCAAATATTTCCATTTTTATGCTTAATATCACATAATTATTCTTTTATTCTTATCAGGGGAAGGTTTCTTTTCTAGAGATAGCAGTTAATGATTAAGAATTGTGTCTTATATAAATGACAACACCAACAAGCAGTCATATTGTTATTATCTACTCACTCCAATGTATGGGTCTCTGACAGACAGCGAAGTGCTGACAATCATTTCTAGCAAGTGGTTTGAAGATGCGGGTATTTAATGTTTAGCACTTACAGAAATGTCTATCACTATGGTGAATCACTGTAAGAATTCTTTCTATGGAGCTCATAGGTTAAGGAAAAAAGCTGTCAATTTTGGAGGGATTTGACTCATTGTCACAAAAGGAAAGCTACTACAAAGCATGATGCTTGCCCAAGCATAAAAACACCTTGCTTCATTTAGAATTGGGCTTCAAGAATAAAATGCATCCTCCTCAGAACTTACCATTCCCTAACCTTTACCTCAACTGCAAGATTATGCAACAGTGTGTGTATGTAACACTAAGAACTGTAAAGAAAAGGATTTTATTAGACTAATAGTAACTAATTACTCTGGCCTTCATATTAGCTTAAGTGTTTCAACCCTACATAATAGAGTATGATGGGCAATTAAAACAATTCACTTAATTAAAAGGTTCTACTGCAGATTCTCCTCTTTAATGCAGGGGAAAAAAAGAAAAGACTTGAAAACACTTAGAAGTGGGACACATGCTGCAGTGTAGAGGCTCACAAACCTATGGCACGGTCTCATCTTCCTCAACAATAGAATCTTTACTTTTCCACCTTTGCCCCAGTCCCCAGATTTCACTCATACAAACCAGAGGTGAGGTACACATTACTATTTTCCTAGTCTCCACATCTGTTCAAAAGACTTAATTACATAGTAGCAAGAGTTACAGCAGAAACAAGCAGTTTATTCCAGCACCCTATTTGTTTTGCAAATGCTCTTGATAGCTCTTTACAGTCTTTGGCTATACTCTGTCTGCCTCTGCAGCTTGAAAAACCTGTTTGTGTGACCATGGTTACATAGCAAGACTAGTCATTCAAGACTCAAGTATTACATGAGCGAAACTACTTTTCTTTCAAGTGACACTCCTTGCTTTCTGGGTGACAGCACATATTAGCATGACAGAAAAGACTACATTTCTCTCTGCCATCTTAACAGAAGTTCCAGAGACTTCCAATTAGTATTTGGGTTGCATTCAAAGCTTTTTGGAGAGAAAGATGTAGAACAGGTGAACTCCCTTCTGTATTACAATGACAGGCTGTTCCAGATTAGTGACGTGAAACCATGACTTGGAGCACAGGGGGCAGGGGGGAACCAAACAAAAGAGGCAGTCTAGACAGCAACCCTTCATCTAAAAAAATGCCTTCAATCTTTCAGCTGTGGAGTATTAGAAGTGACTAGCAGGCTTACACACAGCTGTTCTCACCTTCCTTTTCAGTTTATTTATAGATGTAGTCTATTGTTTCCCACCCACTATCCAATTAATAATGGCTCTGCCTTTATGAGAAGGGCTGATTAAAGCTATGTGTACCTCAGCAATCTCATTTCATTCCTCATTCACAGTAACTATACAGGTTGCCTCCTCCCTGGGTTCTGGGTGTTATCCAGCTTTGATTTCATGTCCACCCCCTAATCTGTCTTTTTCAAAAGCTGGCAGATGCACACACATCTATCTTTAACTTCAGTATAGGAATGGCTTTAGATGTCCAAATGCTCTGCAGATATGTTGGGCTACCTAAGTTCTCATTATGGTATCCACTGCTGCCACATCTGGCAGCCTGACTCAAGCAAAACTTTGGTAAACTCCTTAGTTCAAGGGTTCAGCTCTACAACTGTGCATGATTTGCCAGATGGTGTTATACAACTGACATCTCTCTTTATATGGTAGGTAGCATTAGTAGGTCAGGCTACAAAGGTCAGAAAGTCACGAAAGCATAAGTGGTGTGTGAAAGCTCATTTCCTAGCACAGCTTCAACCACTGATCCAAAATTGGAACATGAGCAAGTTGATCATGATCAACTGCCATGATCCTGTGAAACATGTCCCTTGTCTCTCACACCAACCCTCGCTCTTAAAGATCAGACGTGAAGACAAAAGCCTTACTTATCATCCTTTTCATAGATGTTGAGCCCCAAGGCATCAACTCCCAGCCAGAGGTCAGTTCCTTTCTTATTCTTGATTTCAAAGTAGTTGATTCCGTACATTTCCAGGTCTTGGGCAATCTTCAGGTATTCCAGCATGGCATTCTCTCTGGTTGAGACAGGAAGGAGAGTAGTTGTTAGTCAGATAAATGAGAAGCTAATCTCAGAAAGCACAAAACCCTCAGAGGAGACAAGTACCTTTTCCTAAAACCACGCATAAAACAGGAGTTAAAACCGAACATGTACCATTTGGAGTTCACTTTTAGAAGTTACAGTAATACATCTATGAACACACACACATAGGAGTACTCCCATTTACCAAGCCCTGGTATTTCCAGACAGAAAACTGGCAAAATTCATCCTTGTCTCAAGGTACAGTCAGTAGAAAAAGTACAGTATCTGAACTTTCCCCATCTGCCAGGGCACATGCTTCAACGAACACAAGGTTAGACATACACTTTCACTTTTTTTCCCCACTCAAAGTCATCAGTGATACACAGATCCAGGATCCTCAGGAAGCCACCCAAGACACTGTTCCTAGCAGTAGTGCAAATATGCTGAGTTTTACCATGTGATTCAATGCTGGACTAGGAAATATACGCCAAGAGTTCCCCTCCACAGACAGCTCCTAGAGTCTATTATAAAAGCATGTTGTAGAACTGCAAGCTGAAGGAAATCAACCAGCAACAAAGTGACCAGCCTAAGGACCAATACAAAACACTTACTTGAGCATGCCACTGTGTTCAGCATGCCACACCTGGATCCGTTCTTCCCACTGCTCTCTAGAGAGTTTATGCTGGTCCATCACCCTATACAAGGAAAGAGATATTAGTGACATTGGACTTTATATTCTGCAGTACTCACTGATGCTGAGCTTTGCTACTGTCTTACTGAAAAACCAGCCCCACCCAATAAAACCAAGAGGAAGATCCTACTCCAGAACCAAAGCACTCTGCTAAGCCTTTCTGGATTAAAGACAGGAGAGGCATAAGCACAACACTGCTGAAGAATCATGTACACGCTGTAGACACCAGAGGGTCAAAGCAAAGGTTGGTGTTATTCCTGGAGTTAGACACTGCTGCAGACCATCCTTGGGATGTCTAAACGGATGCCATTTAACTGGCAGCACATACTTATCCTGTGTGGAGATGGACTATGTAGCCTCACAACATGTTTTGCAGAGACAAGATTTTTAGGACTGTACAAGGTTAGGATTAAGGACACACACCCAGCCTTCTCCAGAGGCGACACATTGTATCATAAAATGGTAGGGGTTGGAAGGGACCTTTAGAGATCATCTAGTCCAACCCCCCTGCAGAAGCAGGGTCACCTAGATCAGGTCACACAGGAACATGTCCAGGCAGCTCTTGAAGACCTCCAAGGAAGGAGACTTCACAATCCCTCTGGACTGAATGCTGCTCTTTTCTTCATAAAGGAGACACATTCGTGCTGTCAGTTACCAGCATGGCAGCAATGTTTAGGAAAGAAAAGCTGAATTCAAAAGCAAGCTTTGTCTCCCCAATCAACCCAAGGAGAAAACACAAAAACATACACATGAGATAGAAATAAAAGAAGGAAAAACCCTAAGTGCATATGGTTCAACCAAATAAAAACACCCCATGCTTTCAATGAAACTTGCTGTTTTTAACTAGAATGTAAATTCTCTATTTAAAAAAACCAAACAAACCCCACAACAAAAAAAAACCCCATGTCCATAGCAAAATGGGGGACTGTATCTTCACCTTTGGGGGATCAGACGCTCTGAATTGAGGTATCCAGGCTTGTGAACATCTTTGTTGTAATCTCCAAACTTGGCCTGCACAGCATAGGAGCCAAGAAGTACTGCTGTTTCAGGAGGACAGTAGATCTCATCGCTGAGGATCCCTTCCTTCACTTGCAGGAAAAAGAGCTTCTGTGTGATGTCCTGGATCAGCTCTTCAGACACATCCTCTGGGAAGAACTTGGCACGGAATTTGAACTGGAGAGGATTCTCTTTTCTGATTTCTTGAGCAGAAACCTAAGGACAGAGAAGACACAACAACTGAGTAGGGTTGTAAACAATAGAAATTGCTTTTACACAGAAAAAGAGATTTAGGGCATTTGCCTTAAGTGAATGACTGGCAACTCTGCTGGAATTCCTTAATTCTGGCTGCTTACTGGTATGAGAACAGAAGGGGAGATCTCTGCGTGACCTGGTCTAAGTGAACCTGCTTCTGCAGGGGGGTTGGACTAGACGATCTCTAAAGGTCCCTTCCAACCCTACCATTCTATGATTCTATGATTATGTTTCTTAATGAAACCAGTAAAATTCTGTTTGCACAACAAACCTTGGTCACTGTAGAATGATTCACCATGGTGCATCAGATGACAAACCCACCCAGTATTGTATGTGTTTGACAGACAACAGCCCCTGACATTAAATGGGTGTATCACTGGCTGCCCCATCAAGAACAACAGTTCATACCCTCATAGGAGCTGCAAGTCCACAAACAAGAGCACATGAGAGCTGACAGCACTCTATTACAGATGGCCAGCCTTGAAGTGATCTTTCTGATTAGGGCAATAAACGATCCTGCACAAGCAGACTAAAAGTCACCAGCCAAGAAGTTCCTCCAATCACAGCAAGAATAGTTGCTTCTACCTAACAAAGGGTGATTATCAAGCTGCTGCTACTGCACATTTGACAAGTGGCATCAAGCTTTCTATGATTGTCAGAGAAAGGGTAAATGTTGACCATGTCACAACTGACCCAAACAGATCCCACACAGGTGAAAAGTTCTCTCTAAAAACAACCTCATTTCATGAGAATTAAGGAACAATCAAAAACAAGTGCAAGGTTCATAAAGTTGCAGCCAGTGATACACCAGGAATTATGTAAGCTTTAACCTTTGTTCAACAAGCAGCCCAAGGTCTGTTACCTTTTTATCAAGCTTCAGCCAAGTCTGGAATCCTTTGTTGTCCACATACTGAAGACCGAAGTACCACACTTCTCGCAAACCTATGGTTTTGACCACCTGCAACAGAGAGGGCAAAAACCAAAAGTTATTGTAGGTTACACTTCACTTGAGGTCCAGGCATCCCCTCAAGTCCTGCATCACCTGCAAGTAAGGCAACAATCTAAACCTACTCATCTGGCATCTCTTCAACTTGTAGACAAAGATATATAGCTGCTGTAGCAGATGACAGCAATGGTTAAGATCTTGTCTCACCCAGTTCCTAAGAGAAGACAGTTGTGAGAAAACTGGAGAAACTCAGCAAGGCCATCAACTACTAGACTGATACACTGGCAGCAGGTGGGGCTTCTGCTTGCTTGTTTCTACCAGCCCTTCTCAAAACTGTACTTGGTGAAGCAGACAAGCTATGTCTGTCATCGAAGCTTATGGTGAGTTGGTCTGTAACAGTTTAGTACTAGGTACAACTAGTTAATAGTACTAACACCTTAAGTAATCTCACCAGCCACCAAAGACTGTTTTGTCTGGAGGAAGCCACTGAGAGATGCTTCACACAGCTACTGCAGCGAGCTGCCTGTGCATTTTTGAGAAATAAACCAAGCTGCAAGTATTCTCAGCCAAGAGTACTCCTTTTTTTTTAAACTCCCACAAAAGTTGGATTTGAAGGACAAAATACACTCACAGCCCAACATTAGGACAAGTTTAATTCCATACATGGTAAATACTAACTAGATGAAAGATCTGGAAACAGCATCTGTTGACTGGATGGTACCCTTATGAGTGAAAATAGTCCTGTTTGGACACATTTCATTTTCCTCAGTGGAGGAGATCGTCTAACAAGTACTTGACCTCCTCCCTCCTACCCTTGACAACTTGTTCTTACAGCCCAGTAGTTTGCTGCCAGTTCCTCTACCAGTAAAGCCACGTTCTAGACAGAGTCAAAACCTGGAAAGATCCACTACATACATATCTGGATCACATCCTTACAGAGTAGCCTCTCTGACAAACTTAAAACAGTATAGTTATATGTGCTTCAACAAGTCTATGATCTCAACCAAGGAGCTGTTTCACCCTGCCCATTTATAATACTACTGGAGACACTCTAGATGGAGAGCAGGCTTGAGAGACACAATTCTTTTAGGATGCTTCATATTTTTTTTGCTGCAGTTTCCCTTAAATCTCTTTGCTGGTGAGCTGAAAGCCAGTAGTCTCAACCTGGAAGCCAGAGCTTCCTGGGGTTGGTGAGCAAGACAGAGAAAAATGCACCATTCTGATTAACACTCTGAGAATTACTGTTTGTGTGGCACCATTGAATCACAATCTATAAAGTTTTGTGATATAATCAGACCAAGAAAATTGCATAGTAGTATGAAAAATGTCACTAAGCAAATATCATTTTGAAGGATAAGGAGGTCAGTGCCTACTAGTTGAGTAGAAGTGAGACAGCTTCATAGCTAACCACTGTTGGCTTTATTCAGTAGGCTAAGCTGTAAGTTACTAGGTATAACTAGGGTTTATATTAAAAATGCCACACAAAATAAAACAACAAAAACCTTCCTCAAACCAACCAAACAAAACCCAACATCCCTCAATGTTTTAAAAAGAACTGGAGACTGAAAATACTTCAGCCTTTCCTGGACTAAAACTCCTTTTCCCTCCTCCCCCAGAGTGGCTTCTTTCACCACAGAAAAGTTTTCTGACCGCTAGATGTATTTTTAGACGGGTTAGAACTGACCTTTACTCAATCTAGCAGAAGAGCTAGAGGTTTGTTCAGAGTAATACTTCCTGTTGCACACACACAAAAAAAAAGTGTTGCAACTTTGTTAAAATAAGGAGTTGTATAAATCAAGCAGTTATCAGGTCATTATCTCTGAGTGTCTCTAACAACTGAAGAAGTACACTTTTTCTATATGTCACCTTAGGAAGCTTGCAAAAGTTATGAATCTTCAAGTTCTTCTCAAAACCTAAAGGTAAAGGAGGAGAGAGCATCAAGCTAAATTTCATAGTTTGGCCACTTGAATCCCAATACAAATAACAAAAGACATGGTTTAGCCTGTTTGTAAACTTCCTCCATAGCAAAATGAGGAAGAACTAGGAACCAAGGCATTATATGCAAAATGGGAGACATCACTCCCCATCCTGCAAGTCTGAAGCCTGCTCGTTCCAGGCAGCAATGCATTCACTCCCAGAAACTGCCATTGCCATGCTTTTCTTCATTCCAATTTCTTTTCCACCCAAGTGCGTGGGAGGTACTCCAGCCAGCTGCACAACCCACTGCATTGCTTCTCAGGACACCTCACACCATCGTGGCGTAAACCCCACACAGTTCTGGCTTGAGTGGAGCTGGACTCAACATTCACAGGCTTCCACTATTTTCCCCTGTCTATATTAAGGGAGCTATAATCCACCTTACGTGCAAAACACAGTTATGCTAACACAGCCTAAAGCACTAGAGTGTTCCCAGAGTAGCTATTCCAGGTGACATTTAGGCCAAGAAATCATCTGGTCATTTTTACAGCTTGCTTCTTCCATGCCCTTTTCCTCACACAGTGGTTCTGCAGTTCAAGTTGTGCCCCTCCCCATACCTTCGAGAACCTGTTGGGTCCATAGGCTTTATCTGAGTGTAAACTCCATCGGAGATAAGGGCCTAGCAAAGGGCTTTTACAGCACAAGTGAAGGGAGAGTGTCAGGACAATTGCAGCTAAACAATCAGTATTCACCTTGGGATTGTGCCATCTACTTCCACCTTAGTCTTCTCTTCATATGCAGAGGTACACCCCAACAAAGTATGTACTGCAGATAAGAATGTCCAATCACAAGCTTTATACCCAAGCCACGGGATGCCAGGAGCAAATTTTCCTGAGGTCATAGTCTATCTCAATAGTGCAATAAGTGCTGCAAGGAGCAGTTTTCAGAAGTCCAGGACTACTTAGAGAGCAAGCTAGAATTATCTCAGATCTGAAGCATTCTGCTATTTTCCATGTAACTCAGGATTTTGTGCTACTTAGATGAAGATCAAGAAAGTAGTTTCTCTTCTGACAGAGAGTTGACACTGACTTTTAACAGATGTAAACATTAGTGAATACACAGGGGAAAGAGTCCTTATGGAATCCTTGTCATAAGGAACATAGGACATACTCACACTGTCTGATCTAAGGAACTGCTTTTAAAAAACCTGGTTTTTAGTAATTTGGATTTTTGTACTCTGAGATGAAACCTGAGTTTTCTGGTTTGGGTTACCATGGAAGAGGCTGGGGGAGACAGTTACTCTGATGCAAGGGTGATCAGCAGTGAAAACAACAAATGCAGGTTTCATAAAAATCCAGGTTTGAAATGCACTTCACCAAATATCTAGTCAAAGGATATCTGACGTTCACTCCACATCAGTAATAATCAAAAGCAATTCAAGTTAGATGTAATGCTAAACACAATTGTAGTTCTTGGTAATTATTGCAGAACAAAATAATTTGGTTTCACTCCCCTTAAGAACCCACAAAATGTATTCTTTGTTGGAAGTTTGGGGTTTTGTGGGATTTGGTTTGTTGGCTTGGGGTTTGGTTTTGTTTGTTTCTTTTTTTTAAAGTACTTCTCCAGCGGGGTTGTGGAGTTTCCTTCCTTGGAGGTCTTCAAGACCCGCCTGGACATGTTCCTATGTGACCTGATCTAGGTGACCCTGCTTCTGCAGGGGGGTTGGACTGGATGATCTCTAAAGGTCCCTTCCAACCCCTACCATTCTATGATTCTATGATTCTCAGTGCACAGTTGCTATAAAGTCTAGCAAGTTCTAGCTAACTCACTAAAATGAGAAATTGTACCAACAAAAACTTAAAAGAAATGGACATTGTTTAGCCAGTTCTGTCTACTTGAGTTAAAGCTCAGCCACCCCTTACTATCAAGACTAGCAGGGGACAGGGGGAGAAGCGCAAAGGAATTGCTGTAGCACTTTGCAAACAGCTTAATATGTGTAATTGGAATCTACACAGATCAATTTTTAGTTTTCAGACTTCCAGTAGAAATAGCTAGAAGATTTAAATGAATCAATCAATCAATCCAGAAGAGTAAGTTAATATTTTTCTGCTGAAATCTAGGCCTTGCTTCGGTTTTACAAGGGCAAGCTACTCCAGAAAAAAAGTTTTACAAAGGATTCTTCTGTTTATTTCAGTTGTCTTTATCTGACCTTTGTAGGCCCATCTCCAGACAGATCTGTACATTGTTAATGCAGCAGCAGGAAGAATAACAGTAAGGGAGGAGAGTCTTGGCTACCACGTCCTCCACTTCCCTGGGAAACCCTTGAGGCAGGCTGGACTGCCAAGTCTCTGCCTCATCCTGCTGCACAGGAGCTTCTTGGAAGGCATGTTGCTACAGTTGCTGCACAGAGATCCCCAATTCTTCTGTCTTTCCAGTAGTTTGGCAAATTTGAACACTTGTGGCAAATGGCTACCTTCAACCCAGCTTCTGGATGGTGCAGCTATGCCTATGTCTTTGTCAGCCATCTGAAGACCTGATTCTGAAGAGTTTTATGCACAGGGATAACACATCTTAAATTCTAAAGCTGAAATAAGAGCCTAAGCTGTATTTGAAAGCAAGAGGTACATTTTTACACACCATCTATCTATGCTGTGAAGACATTTTAGCTCCCTTATGACACTTGATCATCCAACGCTGCTGGGAAAAGCAGGTTTCACTGGAATATAAAATATCTGCAAGGATTTTTGCGTTTTTCTTTTACTGTGATGGAATTTAGAGATCTTAGTTCAGACTGTGGTCCTTGGATTAGGAGGTGGAGAGAAGACAGAAAGGTAGGTTTGGAATCCAGTCTTAAGAAAACACTATAGTCTGAAATGTACTCGAAGCTTAAACAAGAGCCCATACCAACCCTTCACTGACCTGGTCAAACAGCTGTTTGCCCGTAGTGTTCGGCTGGATGGCAAATTCCAGCTCTGCATCCATAGTAACAACTCGAACATTGATCTAAGGAGAAAAAAACCAAAAAGCATTGTTTAAGAGGCATTGGAAATGATTCCTCAGTGTTAACACAGCACTGTGTGTGCAACACAGTCTCCACGCTTTCGTGCACCACTGTAACCTCTATAGTACACACACTCGAACCCCATTTAGATTTCTGCTATCACACCAGCAAATTTAATCGGGGCACTGACTTTGCTGCCTTATCCAGATTGCTCTGGGGGTTTTCCTACTCAATACAGGATTGGATTGAGCTTCTACTTAAACGAGAGGGCATTTTAGAGCTGGCTATTTCCAGGCCAGAATCTCCTTGGAATAAGGGCTCCTGTAAGTGCCCGGCATAGCTGCTTGTAGGCCATCCCTTGGATTACGAAATGCCCTAATGGCTAAATTAAATTTAAGACTTATAATTTAACTTCCATTTATATTAGAGCTGGAATTAATCTGAGGTTTGAAAGACAAAAGGCTGCAGATTATTCTTGCAAAGCAATCGGCATTAACTCAATAAACATTCATTCTTTCCCTCAAAAGTCTCTACTCAGCACATAAAAACAGCAGTTACAGGTACTGAATGACACTGCAGGGCAAGAGTTCACTAAGCTACTGCTGTTAGTGAAGAAACAACATAACCAGATTTACTGCAATGGCAGAAGCAGACTGCAAGACAGAGGCTGCTATTGTATGCAGAAGGCAGGAGTGTTTAATGACTAGAAAAAGTCTATTAGCAGTTAATCAGGAGGCAAGATCAGCAACTAAGCTTTCAGGGAATAGCATAAGGACCAGTAAAATAGTAAACCAGGAAAGGATTATTTTTAACTGTTCCAACTACAGGAGAATATATTGCTTGCAATATTACAGTATATCTCAGAAAATCCCCAATGACTCCAAATAAATTTAAAAAAGAAGCCAAACAAACCAACAAACTGGGATGATTGTGTAGTATAGTTCTAATAACAAGGTAAACTTGTAGCTTGATGCTTTAAAGGAAAAATAAGGAAAAGTGGACATGTAAACACAAGGCCAGAGCACAGTTAAGTCACAGGCAGGTAAGAATTCATGAGTTTCCTAACATTTTATAAATATCACATTGCAGAAAGTCAGAACTCACATCCCAGGAGAGCCTGGGCACACGTTGGAAGAAGCAACAGGAAGGGGCAGAAGAGGAATAAAATCACTAACTACAAAGCCTTGACACTGCAGCGGTTTCCAGCCACTGAATTAGGTGCATTAATCTGTAGGATAACTATCACATAAAACAATGTTACAGTTAACAAAGAACTGTGAATAAAACAAGCTGCCTCAGCTGTTTTAGTCAAATATATTAGAAAGCTTTGCATTCTTTTTTTTAGTGAGATGTGAATACATGGAGTGTCTTTTAGTCTTTTTAGAGCTGTCTCTCTCTCAGATGACAGAGGGCTTTTGTATAGGAAGATAACTGAAGGTAGTTTTCAAGCCATAGAATCCCAGAAATGAAACAGAGACAATTACTACTTGGATGCCCTGTCACTTTCAAGCTGTATTTTTGAAGCAGTGTCCTTTAAATTAGGATTTTCAAAAATAAGACCCCCTAAAAGCACCAAGAAAGAACATGTAAGAAAGGCTAAGAGCTCTTTTTCCCCAACTGCAATATTTGGGGTCCATAATGGAGCATGGAAGTATGCTTAAGACTTTCTTCTTGTGCCTTAAGAACCAAAGGTTTCCCAAACAGTGTTTCCAGCATAGGGAGGGAGAGGAAGTTCAGATACCAAATTGTGAGGAACAGCAAGCCTGCAATTCAAAGATGTGACCTTAAAAAGCTCCTGTTGCTTAATCCCTCTCAACAATAAATCCCTAATCATATTCTAATCCCTTTCTACCCTCTTCAAGAAAACATATGCTCCTAATCTGCAGTTTTGTATTGTGCAAGTTATTTGTACTTCTGACTGTGAAATAAGTACCACTTTACAAGATAAACAACTTGAAAGGATGTGCTTTCCACTCCTTACCAGAAAACCTGCAGGATATTGGCTGAGCACAGAATTCCAGCTGGTACCAGCATGTTTGTCTTTTACTTTATCTCCTTATTTGCTAGTGAAAAAAACCAACCAAATAAAAAAACCCCACACCTCCCTAGTCTGGGGGAATACCCTGTATTATTCTCACTCTAAAAGACCCTGCTGGATACAACACCCTTCCTAAAGGGCCACCTACACGGTGAGCTATTTAGTGCTAAGGCCATCTACCTGCTACAGCTTTTAAGAATTATTTTAGTATCAAGACAAAAAAATTGTTGTCATCTGCTTTCCACCTCAATTATTTAAAGCTTTGCATCATTTAAAGCATGACTACTTGGTTATCCACAAAGCTTTCAAGGACACCTGGGGCATGTTGGTAGATGTTAATTTTTGTGTTCTTAAAGGGCTCAGCAACCAGCAGGAAAAAGAGGAATTCTATAGTGTGCCCCCAGACAAGCTGCTAGCCACATGACAGGCAGAGCATGAAGAGACAGAGCTTCAAGTAGCTGTCACTTCAATGAACTGATGACTGCCTGGGAAACGTTTGAGTTTCCTTCCTGCCATATCAAGTCCTCTTGCTTCTCATTTTCAAACCTTAGCCTTTATTTCATGAAGAACATAATGGTTTTAATAGTGTTTCTAAACGGATGTCACCCAACCACTCCACATAAGCTCTTAGCCACACAGAAGCTGGCAGCGAAGTAGGCAAATAGAGCTTAACCCACTTGAAACCTTGTTTTAGACAGTCTGAAGATACCTTGATGTCTGTTAGGCTGAGGGACAATCAGTTTGGCATTCAGCTCAGACCACATGAAACTCCCCACTGGTGCCAAGATGATTGCATCAAACCCCAAGGTGCTAACCAATTCCAGATTGGGGAGGAAAGCAGGGAACAACTCAGACTAATTTCTGCCAGCAACAAAATGAGCAAGATACACTTAAGACAATTTTCACAAGCAAAGTCCTGCTTATCTTCTGTAGGTAAGGCAGGTCGTTTGTAAAATCACTACCAGTACCCCAGGATAAAATTGAAGCTATAAACAGAAAGAAAGTAGTTTTTAATTGTTTCAGAACACAAGTGTGTGGAGGGGAAGAAAAGCACATCTATTATACAAGAAATAAGAGGTTTTAAATGTATATAACACCATGCTAAAAATCCTAGATTTGAGGAAGATGTAACTCCTTTCTCAGTAGCTCAATGCCACAACACTTTATGGTTGTACTTTTATGTCTGAGACTAACAAGCTTAAAATGAGTAACAATAGGGTCTTCAAAGGTTTGCTTGTGTATATCGAAACATTACAGAACACAGAAAGTTTTTACAGAAAGTTTTCCTCTTCTCCTGTCTTAGGATGCACAAAATTGCTGACAAATTTGACCAAGAGGGGGAAGAAACATGCTCCTGAAAAGGCAATACCATTTGTGTTCAATGGAAAAAAACCCTCCACGTATTTTAAGAGACAACGGAAACCAAAGTAGTTCATACACTGACTGAACACTACCACATTCCACACCTACATACCGTTCAGAGTGGACTGTAACATGTTACCTACATTTCCAACCATGATAAGAGAATGGAAGATGAAAGATAGAACTGGAGAGAACTTCAGAATATCATTTAAATAATTGTAACACTATGGAAAGTTCTCATACTAGAAGTTACAGCAGTTAGAATGGGATCTTCCCTGCTTTAGCAATGCCCTCAAGTCATGTGTTTGTTGGGGGTTTTTTGTTTGTTTGTTATTAAAAGAACATCTTTTCTGATGCTAAGTCAGTAGGTCCCTCTATGAGACACTGCAGGCTTTCAGAGATTGTGCATCATACGGTACTTAACTTGGAAAATTAAAAGTGTCATTTGAAAAACATTCAGAAAACATTATCTCAAGGAGGCAACATATTGCCAACATCTTCTCTCTTTAAGATCCAAGACCTAGATAGAAACTCTATATGACATTGCCTCTTCAAACTTTTCCTGCCAAATGCCCAGCTTCCAGGTGTGTTGGACACCACACATGCACAGTTAGGGGTTTGTTTTTAAGTATGACTCTTGAGCTACAGCCTGTTAGTCCAGAATCTGACTCTGGTGCAGGTAACATGGTATCTTTGAAGTTAATCATCCCCTTCCTGATATTGCAGCTTCACCACAAAAACAGCCTACACTGAAGGGAATAAAAGGAGAGCAGAACAGGGAAAAAAACTACAGCCCTCACACACAGTAAGCCATCTTGGATATTTTGCATCCTGATGCATGAAATGTAATCTCTCTTAAGTTCACTTGCACAATGAAGTTGTTCAGTGAAACCATAAAGTTGTGCAAGTCACCTAAAATACCATCCAATTTATTTCCAGTGAATACATACAGTAAAGGACAGTAAATACCAACTTTTACCCACTTACACAAGACAAACCAGTACTTAGTGTTTTGCATATCATCATTAGGCCGCTCTGAATGCCTCAGACAATGCTTAGGAATGTTTTCTTCCTCTTTCCAAAGAGGAATAAAGACCAGGGTCTCTTAAATAGCAGGTTTACAAGTGCAAATGCTAGGGAACTACCTTTCCAAGGGGTGGCAATTAGCAGTATCATAGTGGAGAAACCTAGATAGGCATGCCTTCTTTCTGCAGTCACTGCATGTCTGAAATCCCAGACAAGTAGCTAGTACACTGTAAGCAGAGCAACCACACAGCACAGAGGAGATGAGGGGTTTTGAGGTGCTGTACCTGCACAGCACATACCGTGAAAAACAGCAAGCAGGCTGGGTAAGGTTTCTTGCACACACACAAACTGACCATATAGCACGTGGACATGCTTGTGCTGAAGGAGTAGGACAATCTTAACAACAGAAACCAGTGGTATTCTTTATCAAGAAAGCAGTAGCATTAAGGCTGCATTCTCACTGCGGTGGGTCTACTCTTCCACCACACAATCAATAACTACTACTGTAATAAATAAAAGACTAGCTTTTTGCCTTGAGTTGCAAGGCATCTGCATGGATGAAATCATCTCATTTGAACCTTGACAACCAGACCTGTGTAGTGACTAGGTGTCTGCTAATAGGCAAAGCAGTTTCATGTAGCAGCATCAGAGGGGCACTGAAACTGCTCTCTACTCTTTCAGCTTAGTGTATGTATGAGCCTTCATTGGTTCCAGGCCCAACAATAAAGATATTGTGCTAACTGATGGAGTAACCATGGTCCCAGCTCCTGGGAACTATTTTGGGAAAATTTTCAACTTTGATTAGGGAAAAAAATCCTGGAAGCTCCAGAGCTCGAAGTTGACCTGCTAACACTTCAGTATCTGCATTCCTCTGTCCTCTACGAGTTACTTAAGTCAACAGCTAAAGGTTCAGAGACTGGAGAGGAGTGGACAACTCTAGGATAATAAACAGTACAAATAACCCAAGCAACCGGAGAGATGGTTCAATTTGTTGTATTACTCTTTAGTACTTATGAACACCAACGTGACAAAAAACACAGCACTTAGAGCCAGTTCTGTTTCTTCTCATGGAGTAACCTGTTTGATAGATCAAACCTCATCTAGTAACAGATTTGATGTGGTCCCATGTGACACAGACTAGGCATACAACAAACCTATGTGAAATTAAAACCTAATGACAAGCTGTGCACCAGTGCAGACTCTGCTTCTGTCAAAGCAGGGCATAATGCCATGAATATCAAGCAAATGATCAATTCTATTTTGTTGCTGCAGGATTGCAACAGCACAACTTCCCTCCCAGTCAGGCTCAGCACCTTCATTTTCCTGGAACTACTTTGGGAATACATATTCTGACTTCATAGCACTCTTGAAAGGGGGATGTGAGTGTGGCAGGGTAGACGGAATACGAAAACATAGCTAAGTATTCTCACTGTGCCTGGAAGACAGAATGCACTTACAAGTTTACAAACAGCATCTAGTCAAGAATGAAAAAGTCTTTAGGAGGACAGGGCTGGAATTCAAAGTCCTTTGTAGGTTTGAGAAATACTTACAGGTGTTACACTTGGAGAGGTGAGAATGGACAAGAGGCAGACAAAGAGACAAACAAATTACAGACTTGCAAACAATAGGCTACAGAAGGACTGCAGACAAGGATGTGGTCTATTATGATCCCCAGAAAAACACCACATTTCCTGGTGTGATGCTATTACATAGAAGGAGAATTTACATTCTTGAGCATATTTGTCAACAGGAAGCATTACAGAAGGTGACTATTCTATTCTGCTTGCCTGAAGACTTGCCCATGGGAACACAAATTTGAATGCTACTTTTGGAAGGGAGCAAGTTCCTCAAGGAAAGTCTGCACTAATCTGCAGGTCAGGAGGTGTTGGATTGGTTGGGTTTGGTTTGTTTTCTCGGGGTTTTTTTGTTTAAAACTTTTGTTATCTTGGCACTCAGCTCCTTCAAATGAGAGCCGTCTGGAACACTAACTGTTTCAGGAGAAGACATCAACTTTTAAGCCTGCAAGGAGAAAAAACCCCAAAAAGTTCTCTTATTTTTCAGGCTGGGTAACAGGAAAAGAAACAATAAGCTCTGCAGTGGTAAGATGTTGGGATACTAAATAACCCACATAGCTTTCAGAGGTAGGTTCAAGTTCTCCTCAGTGCTACATTTTTATGATGTAAAGGATCTCCAAGAAGCAAAAATGAGGTAAACAAACCAACCTGTAACCTCTTCTGTGAGAAGAAGAATATGTCTCATATGACAGCAGGAGACACATATATCATCACTCTGAAGAAAGCATTTCAGTAGGATCCCACAGGCTTCTCCCCTGCCCCTATGCCAGAATTCTTTCTGTGCTACCTGCTCAACTCCTAGCATTTCAAAGAGGGCACTGGCAGCACAACAAAATACTTCTGAATGTGCTCCCTTCCACACTGCTGAGCACACAGCTCACTGACCACACAGAAAACAGCCTCACCAGGTCAGAAAATATGAACAGAGTCCTGCACCTGGGGAGGAACAACCCCATGCACCGGTACAGGCTGGGGATTGACCTGCTGGGGAGCAGCTCTGCAGAGACAGATCGAGGAGTCCTGACTGATAATAAACTAACCATGAGCCAGCAATGTGCCCTCATGGCCAAGAAGGCCAATGGCATCCTGGGATGCATCAAGAAGAGTGTGGCCAGCAGGTCAAGGGAGGTTCTGCTCCCTCTCTACTCTGCCCTGGTCAGGCCTCATCTGGAGTCCTGTGTCCAGTTCTGGGCTCCCCAGCTCAAGAGGGACAGAGAACTTCTGGAGAGAGTCCAGTGCAGAACCACTAGGACAATTAGGGGACTGGAAAAGTCTTTCTTATAAGGAAAGGCTGCAGGAACTGAGGCTGTTCAGCCTGGAGAAGGAGACTGAGAGGGGAACCTCATTAATTCTTACACATACTTAAAAGGTGTATGTCAAGAGAATGGAACAACACTTTTTTCTGTAGTATCCAGACAAGGGGTAATGGACAAAAGCCAGAACACAAAAAGTTCCATTTAAATATAAGGAAAAGCTATTTCGCTGTTCAGGTGAAGGAGCCCTGGCACAGGCTGCCCAGTGAGGGTGTGGGGTCTCCTTCTCTGGCTCCAGAACCCACCTGAACACCTTCCCGAGTGACCTGAACTAGGCAGACCTGCTTGAGCAGGGGGGTTGGACCAGATGATCTTTAGAGGTCCCTTCCAACCCCTACCATTCTATGATTCTGTGAACACAGCACAGCCTCATTGGCATCCACTTGATTGACAAGGCAAGCTCATTGCACCCATTTAACCGACCCAGTTTCTCAGCATACCATGTTAAATCGAGACACTCCAACTGCAAACTGAAGGATACGTTCCATTTCAAATCTCATTGTGTTAAACACTGCTTCCTCATTGCAAATAAATGGGAACATTAAGTCACATTCCACTCGAATTCCTCAGAGCCTATGAAGCAGAGTTTGGTAGTGCTGCATTGGCAACAGGTAAAATTAGAGCTGAGTAGGCTGGTCTGTGTTTCTTAAAATGCTGCTCACCTTTCCAGGAGAGGGGGAAATACCACTGAGGGTAAATACAGTTGGATATAACAACCTAGAAGCCAGTAGTCACTTTAAAGTTGATCAGCGCTCAACTACTAGTCAACTTTAATGCAACAGCTTGTACAACCCTATCTCTTTTTTTTTTTTGTAGCAATTCTCAGCATCTAAGGAGCAGTAACTGTATCAGCAATAGCTAACTAAAATTTCTTAACTTTACTCAGGGCAATAAGAGCCCAGGTATTTGCAACTCTGTCACGTAAGGTAAAAAACCCCAAACCTTAAAACAACTTACATGGAAGTTTTTCTAAAGAGAGAAAAAGTACTTTGAGGGGAAACCAGGAACAGTTTAAGTGAAATCTGAAAGCTAGACTCTCTTGGATGAAGGATGGGGGGGGTTGGGGGGGGGGTTGTTGTCATGTGGGCAGGAAAATCTTGAATATCCAGATCTGAGAAGTCACCCAGGAATTCCAGTTTTAGCAAAGCTGGTTGAATTTTCAGAACAAACCTCCCTCTCCTCACCAGCACACACAAACAGATCACAAGACAGTCAACTCACTGAGTTTGTGTTTTGCAGTCAGGACTCTTCTAGCTGGGATGCGCAGAAGAAGATGCCATACTAAATTACATGCCTATCTCAGTTTCCTTAATCAAAGCCTGATACATCTTCTGTCAGCATATAATAACTGCACAGCAGGCATCCACATGAAAAGCTGAGAGGCATCCATGGCTGCAATTTGCTTCTTTATCTTAGGGCAAGCAATAACACTCTGCATGCCAGAAAAGGATGAAGACTTCCATGTGGGTGTGGCAAGCATGTGCATCCATTAACAGCCCTGGTTCCCAAATGCCCAGGACTCAGCATTCCCCATCCCTGGTCAGCACTGTACAGTTAACATTAGTTGCTTGGTAGAACAATAAAACCAAGCAAATATTTTCCCCCTGCTCCCTCAAAAATAGTTAGAAAAACATTACGTAGGGACAGCCTTATGCTCTTCTAAGACATAAAGCAGTGCAGTTGAAGCCCAAAAGGCCTCAGAATGTTGCCCTTAAACAGAGCCTGGTACACTTCAGGAGTGTAGATGTTTTTTTCATGGAGAACACTTGCTCTCACTTTCTGGGAGGGCTTCCTCCCAGAATGGTTTATCTCGAACACAGGTTAGGAAGCAGCAGGAGGATTTCAGGTGTTCACTGAAATGTATTAACATTCACTTTAAAGACTCCCTGATGCTGTACACTACTCTTTTGGCATTGTGGGAATATCAGTGTACAGGCAGCAGTCTGATTGTTAAAGAGACACACAGCCAGTGACAGCAGGCTCAGCATAGCACTGCTGCTTGGATGAGTCATTTGCCCCCAACAGATGTTAGGATGGATTTAGGAACTGCAGCAACAATAGGTCCTCTGTACCTAAAGGATAAATACAGAGGGATGCTATAGGCCACTGGATCAAACTCCTTCACACACAGACTGTTTTATCATGACAGCTGTTGCATCCAACTAAACATAATGAAGTTGCAAGACTAAGGCTTTACACATGAAGTTTAAAGAAAGTCCCACAATCAATCCTCAAAAAAACCTTTATCTCAAGAAGTCACTCAAAGTCCAGAATGTATCAGATCACCTTTTGCGGTCCTTCATCAGAAACATCAGCATGAGACCAACTGCAGATAATACAGAGGTTTAAGATTTCAAGTTTTATAACTTCAGAGATTTTTAAACAAGATCTGTGATATTGATGTGAATCAGCTACATAAAGTTACATTATCCTTCCACAGTCCCTGTAAGGGAAAATTAAAAGACCTCAAACACCAGTATCTTATAGTCTTCATCCAGAACAAAACCAGGATTTCATACCTCCGCTTACCTTTTTCATTTGGAAATGACGGGTAGAACATTTACACAAAACTCGACGATATCACGTCACAAACAAACAGAAGCAGGGTCTGGAAGCATGAATAATCTAAATATAAGCTATAATAGCCCTGAATCTGAGCACCAATACCAGTGCCTTTTATTCCAATGCTTATGCAGAGGCACAGGTTCTAGAAAGCGATGTGCATGGAAAACCCAGAGCCATTCCAAAGAGTTTAAAGTCTGACAGATACTCACCTGGAGCCCAGGCAACAACACAGCCTGTCACAGTGCTTGGCTCTCAACACTTTCCATAGACTCTGTACAAACAGTACTAGCACAAGATACAATAACAGTTCTTCTGAGGTGGAAGAGCACCACATCATATTGTTGCAGGCTGGGCTGGGTGAACACAAGGAGAGTCTATGACTTACTCTCTCATGGGATTATGCCCTGAGAACCAGACCAAAAACCCACTGTTGGAAAAATGTTCTCAACAACTGTACTTGTCACAGATGGAGATGTTACGGGATGGAAAGCAGCATTTTCCTCAGATGTGAACTGGAAGAAGCTCAAAGATGCTCAAAGGTATAGAATACTTTCTATACAAGGTTCAACTAAGCTAGTTAAGACTTCTAGTTAAGAAGACTTCTAGTTAAGAAGAAAAAGTAACTGAGGCTAGGATGTAGGAGCATGTACATTCATAAGTTACATGAACAGGGTGGACAAGGACCACATGCTCTTTGCTCTGCCAATAGAATAACTACAGGATATCAATATCTGAACATGAAGAAAAGTTTCTCAAATAGCACCGAGGCAAAGAGTTTTGTAGATAACTTTCCAAACAACATGAAGGTTATCTAGGACAGCCTTTGTTATGGCATAGTGCGGATGATGGAGTTCACATGGTTTCAAGGGGAGACTGGACAAGTTCACAGAAAGCCATTAAGTAACTCATTATATAGGAACTTTCAGCTTCCAATACCTCAGCAACTCAAAAGAAAGCAATGGTGCATATCTTTGAAATACTCTTCCTCAGGCATCAGCTTTTGGTCAACATCAGAGTTATTCTATTAGGCTACAGGGCCTTTCTGCCTGACCTAGCAAGGCCGGCCATGTTCTTACAGAAGTCAAAGTGCAGAAGAATGTGAACTCCATTTACCTAAGGAGAAACAGCAGTGAAACAAGTCACAAGCGCTCTGTAATGATGCACGTTCATTCTGCATTCCAGATACTAATCCACTTGTCAGAGAGATTTGTTGAGCCAATACTTCAACTCTGTTTCACCTGTTCCATAATCACTCTCTTTCATTTTACCTCATGGACTTTGGTGGAACATACCACATGGCACTTGTGAAATCTGAGTGGGATTCTGTGATACAATCACCTCCGATACCTTGATGACCTCATCTATGTGTAATACACTACAATGCTTACAATTCCCAACAAGGTACTTCAAACAGTATGCAACTGGTACTATTTGCTCCCAGGTAAAGGTAGGTCATCGCAAGTCCTGAAATGTTACCTAAGCACAAAGAGATTGCTCTTCAGAAGTTACAGACCAAACAGGAAAAGTGATTGGAAGGATTGCCAAAGCGCCCCTTTCTGTCCCTAAAATAGCTTGAGGGCTTCCAAGATGAAGACCCTTCACTACAGAAATGTGATGGCCAACGAATATGCACCCAAAGTGTACCCAGAGCACAGGGAGGGCTGAAAAAAGTAACCTTCTAAACTTTGCCTGCCCAGCTGTATCAGTTTTTGAAGGGGAAAGCTATTCTCTCCCACAGTGGGAACAATTATGCAAGCCCATCCACCAAATAACACAACAAACTTCATGCATCAGGAACTTTCTATAATCACTTATCTCTACAAAGACAAAAAGCTAAGCAAGCTAAGCTTTCACAATTAAAGTGTATTTGGCTAGATGTTAAAGAATAACTTTAGCTCCCACAAAGAACTCTGAGGCTCAGATCCTACAGTGTAGACTCTGAATTTCTCTGCTGGGCTACACAGGCTAAATTCAGGCATGCTGGTAAAAATGTGAGATTCTTTAATCTCAGGAAACAGGCAGCTCACTGATCTGCTCTTTGTATCTGAAGAACAGTGGTGTCTTGGTGGAACCAAGCAGCTCTAGACCTATTTCATAAGCATGTTCAAGATTCATCAAATGGATGTCTTACTCACATTCCACACTGAGGTTAGAACACCCACATGGACACTTTCACACAACAAGAAGAGAGGAAGAAGGCCATAGTGACGCCTCTGAGTTTTACACAATAGCTAGTGCACTTGCTCCTTAAAGTGAGAGGGATAAACAGACACACCATAACCCTCTATCAAATGGGGCAATTTCATAATCCCATCTCCAAGCTAGCAGAAGGCTACACATCTTATGTAGAGGTGCCACATCTTCTGCTAAGCCTACACAGTAGGTAGCCAAATACGAGTCCTCAGTCATCACGCAGCAGTTTCTCTTGCTTAGTCAATTATAACACGAGAGTCTTGCGTTTCAATTTGTAGGCCCAGGGTTTTATTTTAATTGAGAGCTGATGGTACCAGGTGCTCACCAGTCCCAGCTGTACCAGGACAATACACATGCTCTCCCAAATATGAGAGAAGATGCAGAGAACGCAGGTGATTTTTCCCTGCCACAAAGAACTAGAAAGAAAATCTCAATCTGAACAAACGAGCGATACGGAAGTAATATGGTTAGCTAATACATTGAGCTACATGCTGTTTCCAGCCTCACATAACAACAATTATTTTTCCTTTCCTAGGGGAAAAGGATCTTGTACACTGCTCAGTAACAGCCATAGACTTCAGTTGCTTCAGCACAGTCACACTTCTCAGTTCACAGGCTGAATGTCACCTAATGCTGAAGCCAGGCTTCAAAGCAAGCATACAATGCAGCTAAAATGCATTACTTAACACAGTATGCAGTGTGGTTCAGTGATCTTAGGCAGCATTGCCTTCCTTCAAGGTCAATTGAGTGATTATGGGATTTACAGTGCGCATAAAGCTCTTTGGACACAGAGTGCCAAACAAGAATGACACTGATGCAGGAACCTTCAGTGGTCATCAAGGCGTCTTATTCTCAAAAAGTCCTGACATGGTGCAGCTTTTTTTTCATGGACAGAGGAAGACATTTGTGTGGGTGGAAGGAGGGGGAAGTACAGGAAGGCTTATCTCCCCCTCTCTCTGCCCTTTAAGAAGGCTAAGAAATTCTTTAAGTAGTTACTAACTTAATAGTTAACACCCTTGATTTCTCTGCAGGAGCTGACATCTCAGAACAAACTGCCCTCAGAAAAGCTTGCTCAGCTCATGCAGCAATTTAGGGTTTTGGCACACAACTCTGAGCTCATTCTCTCAGAACTTTAGTCATCTGTGAACTGCTCCCTGTGTTTACTATTAAGAGAATACTTTTAGTTTGGAGCTATGAGTGGGAGTTCTCATGTTTGATAAATGGAAGCTTCTTTTCCGTTTTGCACCAGAGTATATACATTCTGGTATCAAGTACACCATATTCCTTACCATCCAGTGTACTGCAATTGGTGCATATAAGGAAAGAATAAAACCTTATTCCTGACTAACTCTATAGCTATCCATAACCTAAGAGTATTGTAATTAATTGTGAGCACTTAAAGATAAAAAAGTGGTTTTATTTGAGTCCAGTTATAGCAATCTACTGTGAAGAAATGAGATAAAACTGCTATGTGAACTTGGAAGATATGCAGTCAAAAATAAATTGGGATCATCTGGGAACAACTGTTGTTGAATTATTATTTTAGAATAAATTTCTATGGCTACACTCACATCTCTTCCATCTAGTTTATCACAAACAGGTTGAATTTTAATGCCATAATCTGTTCACAGAGAGCTAAAGGTTTGGTAGAAGACTTGAATGCTGTCTTCAAGTTGTTCTTTTCCAGAATTCACGTGTATTCAACATCAAAAAGGTATGGAGGACTTGTCCAGCTACTTAAAGCCTAGCACACGCTAGCATAGTATTAACAGAGGGCTGGGAAAAACCTTTTGAGTCATCAGTTCCAGTTCCTCACTCCCACAGGCAGCAACATTAAATTGTGTCTTTGTTAAACTTTATCTTAAGGGATGTAAGTTCTTGGAATAGTCTACTAATGAGACCAACAAGGAAGGAAAAAATCCCCCCACACACACCTTGAACTCTTCTAAGTGTCTCTAAAACCACAAATTCTGCTTAAAGCAGGTCTTCCTCCTCTTTGGCATTTAAATCCCTTACATTTTATACAGGTGAAGGAAGAGGTAACTTGTTTAATGGAAGAGGTAACTTGTTTAATTCTACCAGGCTAAAGAAGCCATTCACTCTTACCATGAGGTGTGTTTCTGCCTCTAGTCAACCCAAACCCCTTCTCTAGGTTCTGCTTTGAATTTGCCTCTCCTGGGCAAAGATAAGTACAACCTACATCAAAGGAAGGAAAAAAAAGAAATCTCACTAGTGCCTTCTATTAATGATTTCCACTAGAGAAACCCTATGCAATGGCCAAGTGACACTCATGCTACCACTTACTAATCCAGATCCTTCTGTTCTCCGTAGTGAGGGATCTCTTTTACTCATCCCTCTAAGTTTAACTATTGCAATGGGACGTTATCACGCCAGTTCTTCAACTCCTCTGCATCAATACTTCTCCCTCAACATCACAGCATTAGCAGATTTCATTCGTATGCTCAGCTTCCTGACTACAGACTATTAGTCAAGCTATTAAGAAATGGTGTTTGGATTTTACTCATATTTTCTCTTTAGCACCAGAAGCTGTTAGACTGTGTTTACTGCTGTCCTCTCTTTACAGTTTTATATACATGTACTTAAAAGTTCTTGTGTGACACTACCTCAAATGCTCCACTGCATTCTTTTCCCCAAGAGGAAACAAACAAAAATCCACCTTCAGAAAAGTAACAGAGAATGCTGGTAGGTCAGATCAAATTAACAGGTCTATAGACCAGAGATCATATTTCCTCCTCCTTCCATAAGTAATGCTCATTAGCCCACAGTCATGCTGTTCTAGCCATAATTGGGGTTTTTTTTTGCAAAAGGTGTAATTCAGCTAAAACATCATCCATTCAATGAATCAAACAGAAAAAAACTTGTAGCATGCATCTAGGAAAAACACAGAGAGTACACAGACATTCTAGTCATAAAAAGATACAAGGCTGAGAAAATAAGTTTATTCATCATTTTTCTTGTTTCCAGATAACACATCAAGATTTGGACAAGATGACATCTCCTGCATTTCCTTACAGAATAATTCATCATCTGTGAAGCTTAATGAATCTATGCACAGACTACATGGAAATTACCTATGTGAACTGTGGATGAACTGCTGGCCATAAACACCTATGAGCTGGGTACAAGTTATATATTTATAGCTTACCTCAAGAAATCTCGTTACTTTGTAACTGCTACTCTTGGCAGAACATTTGTGTTAATTATAAATTGACACTTGCCTATATTAACAAATATGTATTTCAGAATTATTTTCTGGACTATTACTAACATTTATATTTTGAACATGCATCAGACCCAGCTAACTATGATTAAACCTTACCACAGAATCTGGAATACAGATGGCTTTCTAGCACTTTGCCTTGGTAGTCAACCAAAACACAAAATCAGTAACATTCCAGTGCCAACAGATTTACTATTTCTTTCCTGTGAAAGAGTAAGCTGCAAACACGATCTGTAAGCTTTGTATTTGCATGCATAACTTCTGTTAAAACAAAGATTTCATACAAAGGTGTGACTTAGCGGTTTTGAGGAGACTGGGGGGGAGGGGCGTTGCCAAAATTTTGCTGTCATCTTTAAGCAACTGATGCACAGTTTATCAAGGTTCACTCACAGTAGCACAAAGTCTGCCAAGCAATATCATCTTGACTTATGCCACGCATTCAAGACGCACGCAACAAATCCAGGTAATAAATATTTAGTATCCATGTCGAATATCCATCAGAAACTAAAACTGCCTCCGTGTGTGTCCCAGAAGTCCATGCTATCATTTGTTACATGTGCCAAATGAGCACTGCCTCTGGAGCAACAGCTTTACATCTTCTCCTCCTGCTCCCTGCAAACTGACAGGAATCCTATTTAGCGGTATTAAGACCTAATGAGCTGGGTTGGGAAGGATCCAAAAATCAGCCTCAGTCTGAAGCAGTCAGACCAAACAGTGCATTTTATTAAAATAACTTCTGTAAAATGCCTCTTTTCAGTTTACAGTAAGGTGGCAGTTAGCCCTGCTGGACAGTAGATTAAAAAAAAAGAGGAATCGTTGATATTGTACAAACTATTGACATAGAGTCTTGTCCATAAATCCCAGACAGCAGGTCACATCTCAAAACATTAAAGTACAACTGTCCTTCCCCATGGAAGGTAGTTTACACCATCCACCTTTGTTTTTGACAGCTCGTCAACCAAGGAACAAACAAAAATCACCATCTAAGAAGGAAGACAAACACAGCAATGCTGGATAAAAGGATAAAGACAGGTGGGGGGTTTGTTTTGTTTGCTTTTCCTTCAAGAGGTTAAAGAGTTTTTCCACACCTATCCATGGCTCCCACTATTGCTTAGTCCTAAACCTGGATTTCAGATTATTCTAACCAGGATATTTCAAGAAAGCTCTCTGTAATTAGCAAATTGCTAATAAGGCAGAGAGAGTTTATTCACACACAACCTTCTATATCCATGTTTTGTAAATTATTATTGGCTTCCTCAGATGCAGAAGGGGCCTTTCAGTAAATACTTTTATATCCAGCTATATATCACCTCCTACTGATGAAATACAACCGAGAGATTGAAGATTTAGCATCTCTCAAAAAGACTGAGTGGGTTTACAGAAACTGCAATGTAAGTTAACCAAAACACCCCTCCTTTGAAGAAAAAAACAACAAAGTAACTTTAATATTATGGTGGTAAAACATCGATTGCTTATTACCATGAAGATAAGCTTGTCTACTCTCATTTCACAGGGTGTAGCTAATACTCAGGTAGCCCTTCACTGCACCGCATTTTAAGAAATAATGCCTCTATTAAAAATGGATAGCAACAACAATCTGTTCTGATTACGCTCTTCAGAGTTCCAAAGTGAGTCTGCTCCCCTAACTGCTCAAAGCTTTGCATGAGGCAGTTGGTTCCTCAAGGGAATTATCGTTTCTAACTGACAGAGCATAGCAGACTTTAAAACAAAATCAACATAAATCTCACCACAAGATCATAAGCAGGTGGTGTCAAGAAAAAGATGGAGGGATGAGAAAGACAGACAAGTTTGGTCAATTGAGAAAAAAAAAGAGAGATGGGGTGGGGGGAGGAGACAAAAAGAAGAAACAGGTGTTTGATAATGACTGGTAAAGAACACTGTGGGGAACCACGTTAGCAGTCCCTTGCATTTAGTTTTTAGATCACAAAGCAAAGAAGAGAAAAAATTTCTCCTATATTCACAGACACATAGAAGTTTCCCGTAGATATACACAAATGCCGTACAAATGCTAGATGGAAGCCGAGGCAGTTTGGCCATCTCCCGTTGAGCAGAAGCGTAATAAAAACTCTTCGTTTAAAAGTTGCTCAGGAGGTCTGCACGTTTCTAGCAGGGGCGTACCGCGGAGGACGGAGCAGCTCCCCGTCCGGTCGCAAGCGGAGCTCCGGAGGCTCCCTGTCCCCTCCCCGCGGAGGGGACGCTGGGGTGCCGCCGGGCGCCCGACTCGCTCCCCAAGCCCGCCCGAGCCGCCGCCGGCCCGCCCGCCCGGCACGGTTCCAGCGCCGCTCCACTTGTGTCTCCTGCTTAAAGTTGCCAGTTGCTTGGTTTTAGAGCGCTTGGGTGAACCGAGGTGTCCACCGTTCCCTCATCGCACCGCAGGGAACTTGTGCCGGCGCTCGAGCCGAAAAGCCCTGTCCTGGTACGGGGAGCTCGGGCCACAGGGCACAGCGGCGACTTGGACTCATCCCTTCCAGCGAGGAGGCAGGAGGCCCGCGGACAAAGCCCACGCCGTGCCAGGAGGTGCCCGCCCCGTCAGGCGCCCGGGCTCAGGCAGCCCTGACGGCCGGCGCCGGGCGGGCCGCGGTACGGCCGAACACCGCGCCTCCCGCCCCACTTACCGGTTTCGGCATTCTGAGGGGTTGTCGGTGCTTCTCCTACTCCCCAAACAACAGTTCATGCAGCAGCTGCCTCGCCTCAGCCAAGCGCGCCGTGAGGAGGAGGAGGAAGGAGCCGCTCCCGGCCACGGCGCTAGCACAGCCCACGAATGCGGCGCCGGCCGCCCGGCGGCGGTTAAGTACGCAGGTGGGGCCGCGGTGACTCACTGCCGCCGGCCATTACCCGCCGCTCCCCCTGGTGCTCTCCGAGCGCGGGCTCTCCCGGGCACTCCCGCCGACCTCGCTTCGATGACCCCCCGGCGCGCAGAGGGGATCCGAGGCCCTTTACACCACCCCCCAAGTCTCCGTGGGGTGAGGCGGGCACGACCGCCGCGAACTGTAGGGCAACAGGTGCCGATGGGCGGGGGCGGCGCCGCCCCGGGAACTCGCCGGGCAGGGGCGAGCGGCGGAGGGAACGCCTCGCTTCCTCTCGCTCCGTGCCTCGCATCCAGGACACCCCTCGCGGAGACCCTTACCACAGCCCCTGGCCCACCGCCCTCCCTCCTGCAACATGGCGGCCAGGGCGAGCCCCGCCGGGAGCCCGGCGGCGCCCAGCGGGCACGGCCCCGCCCGGGACGGCCCTGCGGCGGGGACGTCGTTTGCCAAGGCGGCGGGTGGCTCGGGGATGGTGTGTGGGCTTAGGGAAGGGAGAGGAGTCCGCGGGAGGGCTGGTGTGCATGGGCACAGCCAGCGGCCCTGGCTCCGGCCGCGAGATGGGGAACTGGTTACTGTTTGTTGTAACGATGGGCATCGGCGCTTCCTGTGTTTTATCGCCCGTCTGTACTAGTACCTGCGGTCCTTGGAGTGCAAAGTCAGGGCATGTGATTACTGAACAGAACACAGGGTTGCTTTGTGTATAAGGCAGCAACAGCAACAAGTGAAAAGAGTTTAAAATCCACTTAAGCTCAGAAACTAGAAAGCAAAGCATATACTTTGGCAGACCCTGATCTTTCATCAAGACCAAAAAAAGATCATGCAAGTAGCCTAACAATTTATAGGCACACAAAGATGCCAAAATCTGTGTCTCTTTCCCCTCCACCCTGTTCTTTCTTCCTCCTCATCCGTGAATACCCTGCTGCAAACACAAGTGTCTGCCAGCTCTGCAGGAGCTGCTGTCCTCCCACAGCATCTCCTCGCTTCACTGGTCACAAGACCACATTGTATTTACAAAGTCATGGGCAACAGCCTGCAGGACACAGCTCTTCCATTGGGCTGGCAGTGGCACGTAGTTGAGCTGTAAGATCAAGGAAATTGCGCAGCCTGTACCCAAGCTACTGTGTGCAGCATCCCCGCTTCAAGGAGCATCCGGCTGTTTGGTCAGAAATGGCATAGGATGGGAACAGGCAGGCTGAGACCAAGCTGACTGATAGCCCACTCAATGGAAAACTAGTGGGATTTCCCACTGAAATGGAAAATCTACCGCAACAGAGAGCCATGGAATATCAAGGAATGGTAACAAGAAGGGCAGCCCTAACAATACAGACCCTGCATTGGAGGAGATCCAAATGGCGTTTTCCATCACAGAGTCCACTAGGCAGCGATCAGCAGTGCCAACATTGAAATAATTGTTGCTGTGTCAGGTCTGTGGGGGAAAAGAGAGAGGAGAAAAGTTGGAGGCTGAGAGAATTCATGGTTATACCCCTTTCCTGTTGGACGAGCCTCAGGGATTAGAGGAGGAGCCAATGGGGGTGGCAGCTTACAACAGCAGGTGAGAAGAAATAGTCTAAGCTGAACAGCTTCCAGAAAACAGACATGGTATCGAACATCTTTGGGAAACAAATATGGCCTCCAGTTTTGGATTAAACATTTCCACTGAGATTTACTTGGATCAGAGAGTTACAATAACAAAATATGATTTGTGTGAAGCTTTTCTATGCTCTCTGGTAAGCAATAAGTTTTATGCTGGGCTTCATGCTGTATTCAATGTGATGATACTGGAGAGATGGACCAGACCAGATTATCACACCGTCTTGTATCACAGCCAAGCACAAGGAACAACTATTTCAAGTAAGGAATGCAGTAAGAACCCATCTTTTGCAGCTCTCCCTCAGGACCCTAGAGTGGTGGGAGTGGATTTTTTGGTGGGGGGAGAAGGTGGAAAAGGATAGAGATATTTTCATTCCTTAGTCTTAAAGTCCAAATTTTGGCTGTGTTTGGAAAAAGAAAAGCCAAAACAAGTGTGTATGTCTACATACCCTAGAAACAGGGTATTGCACAAATCTAATGGGAAGTCCATTTCCATCCTGAGAGATTTCCATTCCCCAAATCCTTTCCTGTCTGTAGCTCAACGTGTACTCAGAGACCATCACCTTGTGGCTCCTTGTTGGAATGATTTCATGTCGAGGTGATGCCTCGTTTAATAGATCATAATCTCTTCAGTGTTTTGATTCAGTTAGGTAAGTATTTGTTTCCATACATCAGTTATACATCCAAGCTTAAACCCCTGTTTTTTGGGTTTTTTTTCACACTGACCATTGCTTCCAAACCATATAGACCTAGAGGCAAAAGGAATTTAGATGACTAATAATGAAGTATGGCAACATACAGTCTTTAGTTTCCTATTTGCCACAGTACATAACCTTATGCCATTCTTCCACAACCACCTGCAATACAAGGGGAAAGGTTGATACATTGATGGTATCCATACCTGCCAGCTTACTCAGCACTGCTCCACCCAAAACCAACCACTATGAATATATTGAGCTTACTCAGGAAGAATTGTCTTCCGTGGAAGGAACCAGAACAACAGCCAGCTTGGAGTAAACGTTAAGAGATCCTTTGCCTTCTGCTATGTGCTTTTTCAAACCCTCTTTCCTGCAGAACGTGGTGCCTTATTAAGTGCTTGGTTAGGTGGGGTAGCAAGGTCTTTGTGACAGTATGAATCTCTGTTCTATAGCTGGGCCCCTGAAGTCATTCCTTTATATTTCTCTCCCCACCTGTACCCTAGAAGGGAGGGTGCAAGCCCTCAGTTCTCTGGTTTTCCTTAAAGAGTTGTGAGAGTTGACATTGAATTTCTGGAGCATGTATAACACTGATAAGCATAACTTAAGAATACTTACAGACTGAATCCCCTTTGGAGTCTGGCTGAGGGAGTACTGGAGCAGTCATGAAATGGGCACAAAACAATTAATCCCCATCAAGACTCCCTGGGGCAGAAATACAAATATGAAAAAAATTAGATACAAATGTAGAAGCTGGGGAAATTTTCATGTGAAAAATCTGTGGAACTTGATTACTTCTGGATTTAGGCATTAGCTAAGCAAGAGAGTGCTTTCATAGTCAATCTACTACAGCATCTTTGGTCAATCCTCACAGTTAAGCATACAACCCAAATCAAAATGAAGCCTTCAAGTTACAGGATTAAGATCTGCTGTGGTGCATCACTCAGTCTTAACCTGCTTTATTAAGAGGACAGCATTGCTAGCCATTTATAGGAATTACTAGAGGCACAAGAGGTGATGAAAGGATCTGGATTGCTCAGCAGGTCAGTAGGAGAACCCAGTTTCTGTTTTCTTCTCTGTAGCAGTTCCTGTACATTGCTGACCCCTAACCAAACTGTGTCATCCTCATCAAGCCTGCCTTCCTTGTTTTAAAGAGAAGACCCATTTAATGTTGTTATTCTACATTAATTGATGCCAACATTCCAACTTGATGTAAAACATTTATGAATTTCAGGTATTTTCCAGAATTTGCTCAAGCAAGTCCTATTATTATAAACTGGCTTTTGGTTAACAGGGCTGGTGCCAGATGATTTTTAGTCAACACAGAACTTCCTAAACTGGATCATCCTCAAATTAGGAAACATGGAATCTTGTACCCTAACACCACCATTCTTGATCTCTCACACAATAGTCATAACAGGCAAACTCTGTTTCTCCATACAGAAAGCTTCATCCAGGTTTGGCAACGCACAATCTTGCCAATCTCAAGGGTTGGAAGGCACCTTGAAAGGTCATCTAGTCCAACTCCTACTGGTTTGTTTGCAGTTTTACTCCAGGGATTTGTTGCTAACTTGAAATACATAGTAGCCAGCCCTGTCCTCTCAACAACTCACAGATTGTGCATTCAGTGTAGCAGTTAAAGGACATTCAGTATAATAGTTAAAGGAAAGGACGCTATATTGTATAGATTTAATGAGATTTTCTCTCATCCAGAACAGTCAAGAGGGTAATTTTCTTTGTCATTTGGAACTGCTGCAGGAGGAAAAATAATTATATGGTATTATTGACAATAGCTTCTTTTTCTTTGTGCATGACTGAATAGGCAACTTATTCCCCATTGCAGTTTCTGAAATTTTGGCAATGTCATTCCTGAAATGTCAGACTTGAGGAAGATGGCCAAGGACCTGGAGCATTCAACTGTCTGCACTGAGAGCTGCTTCCCCACTGTCCACACTGAGCTTATTGAAAACCCAACAAATTCAGGTCACAGTGGATAAGCATCTATTGACAAAGCACTGTTGACATTCTCTGGGTTTCTTTTGAAGGGGATGTAGGAGGTGAAAGAGCATAAAGCTTGTGCCTCGTTCTTGAGTTTTCCTAAATGAGAAGCTGCTGCCAAGTTCAGTTAATGTTTCTTTGCCATTAAGCATGGGTTCCCACAAGATTTTTTTGTATGAACAAATGGTTAGGTAGGCTCAGGCCTGGAAATAGACCTCTTCAAATGATCCTGTGGTTACATGCTGGAAGACCTTTATTTTCCAGCTGCACACCAAAGTATTCTTTGGGATTACCTGACCCTCTGATTTATCATCATGGAGCCTTATGGGGACATGTTAGGTTATGAAGAAATGTATATAGAATGAAGTTTATGAAGGATTATTTTAAAATGTGGTAAGAAAAAACCAGAAGCAGACAAGACTTCAAACTTTTATCTCTTTTGTTCTTACCCATCATAAAAGGAGAGACAAGCTTAAAGGAATATGCTGCTTCTCAGCAAAAATTCTGACAGATCCCAAGGCCAGTTTGCTTTCAGTTCCCAGGAGAGTTGTCACTAAGACACATTAGTATGTGTCACTAGTAACACATTCTTCTCTCTGCTTCCACAGGAAACCTTCATGGGGAGTGGTGTAAAGTGTGCAATAAAATCTTCTTTTGTACTGAATCAAAATGTAATTTGGCATTTACATTTTGAGTACAGCAAAACTGAGAAGTTATTTACAATGGACGGGGAAGGCAAGACCTAGTGAAACGTAAAATATAAATGAAATATTACTGAAAGTAAAGGCAGGTTTAAACATGCAGGTGATCAGGGAAGGAAAATCTATGGTAGTCATCTCTGTAACTGAAATCCACAATGAATTATTGATCTTACTGACAAAAACAAACAAATAGAAAAATCACTGAAGGTTTTCTGAATCTGTTGAGGGAGAGCAATCAGGCCACAAAACATTGCTTAAAAATTTGTAAAATTATGAAGTTTATGACATACTGAATTTGCAGAGATTATACCATACATGTAAATCCAGCCGTGTTTGTCCAAGACTCAAACAAATGGAAACTAGGGGCAATGCAGCTTTTACGTCTCAAAATGAAATAATGATCTTAATGCATATGATAAGAAAGGAAAGAGGAAGGGAGTTCCCTTGGTTAAGTAATCTCTATTCCACCTTGATATCTTCCTTTGTGCTTTTTTTATTTGGAGTCTGATTAAAAGCAGAGCTGAGTGCCATATACTGCAAATACCTCCTGCACATCTGAACTCTTTCTATGTGGCCTAGCTCTTTTAGTTTTGGGATTGTTAGTCAGGTTTCTTTTTAATCCAACTAGAGATGTATATAGTGTTGACAAAAACAGCAGGTTAAATAATGTTAACCAACTTAGTTCATGTAGTTTACAAGTGGAGCACAAATGTGTGCTTAGAGCAGGTGTGAGCAGTAAGGAAGGTGGAGGCAAAATAAATGCACATTGGTTGATAGAGAGAAAAGTAAATCATCAGTCTATGTACAGGAGGTGTTTTTACTCCCAGTTGTTTCATAATTATATATACTGTTGACATTTGTATCACTCCCATTGTGGGAATGAGGCTGTAAGTGTTCAAAAATACAAATAATAAGCTATTTCAACTTAACAGAGTGACAAAATTCAGAATTTCAGGGCTAAAATAAGACTGCAGAGTTCAATGTACGATTAATAGACTTAGAGTACACTTTCTTTTCCTCTGACATGACGCTGACTCATACCTTTTAAGATCAGAAGGACCACATTGTTTGACTTTCAGCGTAAACTAAGCTGATGAGTTTCGCCTGGTGATTCTCAAATCAAACCCATAAGAAAGGCCTTTAAATCCCAGTCTCAAAACTGAATGACAGTGATTCTACCTCCTGTCCAGTTCTCTCCACGGCCAAGTGCTCTTTCAGGACTTGTGAAAGTTGTTTGTATTGACTGGTACTTGTCTTTCTCATCCAATTTTAGAAGATACACTATAATGCAATTTGCAGGTAAATTCTCAGCCAAAATAAAACATCCAGCATGGCTCTTGCCTCAGGTAAGTCAGTAATTTAAGCTGTGCATTACTGTGCATTTTGGTGTCAGCTATCAAAAGACTATTTTCTCATATTTTTCTCTAACTGAAACAGAAATAATTGCTTGATGCAGAGGTTACTAGGTAAAGTCTGGAAGGTCCCCAAAAAAATCACTGTAGCGTATTTTCCACTCAGGAATATCTCTTTCAGATTATCTTCCCATATTTTGCCTAGCTTCATTTAAATGTTCTATGCAACGAGGCCTCCTGCTCTTTGGACATTGGAGATTAGGTGTATTTTGTGGTGGAAGGCTTGTTAACCTTAAAAGCTGCATCTGATAACAAGAGAAACAGAAAATATGTAATACTGGGGCTACTGTTTATTATTGGTCCCTACATTAGCTCTTCTACTCTGCATCACTTGTGTCTGCTGTAGACAAGAACGTTTCCAAACACCAGTAGGAGCTAAAGCTATTTCTTGCTCCACTCAGGCCACAGCTGCCTATCAGCACTGCAGGCTGCACAGGAAACTCCCAGTGCTAAGTTAGAAGGGAATATACAATGGAGACTTCTCTTGCAGATAAAGGAGGGTAATTTTGACCTTAGTATATCATGAGTAAGACACTAAGCTGGAGTCTGAAGTACAAGAATCCACCTATCTCTTGGGAAATCCTCTGTTTGCTCTACGATAACAAAATAATGCTGAAAACAGTAAAGCACTGATAAAGATGTAAAACCAAATACAAGGCAGGTAAAAGCAGGGTGACATTGCTAAACAAAGCAGAACACTGCCTACTTTCACCAGACCTTAGTTTAAATTCTGATATTTTGCAAGGGCTTACTTGGAACTGTGTCTCAATTAAACATTCATTCATGAGAAAAAGCTATTTGTGTTTCATAGCAAACAGCTCATGCATAACTTACAAATGGCTACATATATCCTTAATTAGTTTTCAATAACCCCACTAAACACTGAGGGCAAACTAAATCCATTTCATGTCAAGGCTGCAGATACACAGTCACCTTATCTAATCAGTCCCAGCTGCCTTAAAGCCAGTAACTCAGAAACAATGAGGCTACCAAACCAAACAACTTCTGTGAGGCCTTGTTGGAGGAGAAGGGGATCAGGTTGATTACTGCTCACCTGCCACACTGAGGCATGCAAGCAACCTGTAACAAAGGGAGTTTTCAGTGCTTCCCCGTGACACACCTAGTTTGTGAAGTAATTACCTCTGACGCATGACACAAAAGATAAACACTGAGTCTTGTAGCATGTTGGCTAGCAACTCCTCAAAACACTCTGGAAAATAATATCATTATGCTACCTTTAAAATAGCAGGTGAATTTCACCTGTTTGCAGCAGGTACCTTGAGACCTAGGTACTAACTGAGTACCACTTGAGCTTTCAAAATAGAGCTGAAGTGCTGCCTCAGGTGTAAGCAGGATTTCACACAGATTTCATTTGTTCCTAGGCAGAACACGGCTCAGGCACAGTGTTTCACTTAAGAAGCTGAATACCTTTTAAAAGGTGGCATGATTAATTATTTGTTGTCTTTTAATAAAAGACAACTGTAAGATGACGAGAGAATATCTGTAACATGTAACCTATGATCACCTTCTATACCATGGTTTCATCTGCATGACCTCTCAGCAATTGCTGCAATGCTTCTGGAGCCACAGTTGATGGTCCACTGCTGAGCTTTGACCTTCAAGCACTTAAAGTGTGGGAGGAGAAGGGTGAGGTGCTGCTAGACTCCAGAAGCAGGGTGTTGTGTCCCTCCACCTGGTATCAGTTGAGGGTGAGGATCTGGTGACTCCAAAGCTAGTGGTTCATGAGATAATTGCTCAGTATGTTTCATTATCTTGGAGCAGTAAAAGCATTACCATTGCAGCAATCAGGCATGAAATAGAGTTTCTGTATCAGAAAAGTTTTTCTGTTTTTCCCAACTATGTAATTTAGCCTCATAGACTTTACTTTGGGTGGTTTAGCACAAACATGTGTCCATTAGAGACCTTCACAGACTTGCCTCGGACTGTCTCCAAAGCCAGCACCACCTCGATCCTGGAGGTGAAAAAGACTGGGAGCATGAGAGCTAGAAACACTTTGTAGACATGGGTGAACCATACTGTCTCTAAAGCATTTTCCTGTGAGAAAGTGGATTGCCTTGTGTTGTTCTCCCTCACTGTGGTCTGCCTGCCAGGGCAGTGAGCTGAAAGTACAATGGCAGCTATGGCCTTCTTGTGCAGAGTTCAGTTTTAAGGCTAAGTACTATGAGTACTTGGGATGTTATTACAAAAACGAGCTCTGCAGTAGGCCATACTGGGTAACATAATCTGGTTTTGACAGTGTGTAGAAGTGCAGTCACCCCAGACATGGCCTCAGTTCAGTGTCCAAGCACTCTGGGCCTAGGGCCATGAATGGCTTCTTTCCCCACATCCATGCAGAAACTGGCCTTTGTTGCTTGCTTGTGACAGCCTGTGAGAAGAGCTTGGCACACTCCACGCTGACATATAAGGCCAGGCCTAGGGGGGCAGTTTCCCTGCCTAGCCTTCCATGGCTGCTCTGCCAGGCAGGATAGCAGCACAGAGTGGGAAAACTGATGGTCCTGTCCACTGGCCTATCTTGCCTTCACCTGCCTGACACTGCGAGGCAGGAAAGTGCTAAATGGGCCTTCGAGAAAGCAAACAGGGTGTGCATGTGCAGCTGATTCACAGGGTGGAGTAACAGCTGGACATGCTTACAGAGGAAGCCACTGGTCTCACAGCTGGGGATTCACCACAGAGAAGACTGCCTGAGAGGGTTCAGGGGCCTTCTGGAGAGCTGCACATAAGGTGCTCCCAGACAGCAATGTGGACAGAACTAACGAAAGCACTTCACCCAAGCTATTTCTCTTTGAGCGCAACCATCTCTAGCAACACAGCATTTTTTCCAGTTGAGTTCAATTGATGTGAACTCTCCTGATCCCTTTAGGAGGCTGTCCCATAAGCTAGCAATGTCACAGCAAGGAATAATTTTTCTGATTATCTTTCCTGATACCTAAATGTGCTCCTTCCCTGCATTGCTCTCAATACCCTCCTGAAATAACTGCTCACTCATCACTGTAGTCAGTTTAGCTGTGCTGTACGAATCCAGAGAGATAAGAAACAATATTCTTTAGATAACAGCACAGACTGTTGCACAAAGTTCTTTCTTGTCTCAGAGTTCACTCTGCACCTTTATTTTTTTAAATAAAAAAAGGAATGTAACAGCCTCTCCCCCTCTCCCCAATTACAGGAATCACCTTAAAATGCAGCATGCAATATCATTAGAGCAGCACTAAGGACTTTGGAAATAGTGGTGTTGTTTCAAGCAAGATTCTGGCCACCTTTTCCCCCACAGTTGCCAATGTGTACTATTTGAAACGATGTCTTTTTCTGTTTCAAGCAGCAATTAAGTATTGTGTTTCAAATGCCACCACACAGAAATGGTGAGTAAATACTGGCTTAAATAAGAAGTAAGGAAAAGTTTTGTTTGCTTTTGCAGGTGTTAAATTTCAGCAGGACAATCTAACTCAAACAAAGGCCTAAACAAAAGTTACTGAAATTCCTGACTGACAACCGGAGTTTCATGTTAGACAAGGCAGATAATCAAAATTATCTCTTCAGGTATAATATTTTGGTTTAAATCTTTAATCCATGGGAAACACAATTGCAGTACCTACATGTGGTTAAATAAATTTTTTCTGTAATGATTATCTTTAAGAAAAGCAACAGCAAAACTTGCATTGAGAAGAACTGAAATGTGAATTTAGATTATTTTCCTATTCTTCTGATAACCTGTTTTTTCCTCCCTTGAGAAGAAATGCAATGCTATGCATTTAGTACCCAAATATACTTTAACTCACATCCTATAAGCAATCTCAGAACATTAGGAAAAAGGTAATTGCATCATTTTTAGACTCAGTAATTAGTTCTCTGAAACCCATTCCTAGCAAACTCAGCTGCAGTGAAACCCCACTTGTAGAGAAGATAATGAAAGCTGCAAGCGGTTTCAATGCAAACCAGTGATGCTTGTAAGTGAACCCCTTCCCACAGGACTCAAGCTTGCAATCCTGCCCCAATGTCAAAGCCATTCAGTCAAGACGGTGGGACCAGGCCTGTAACTTAGAAGTTTAATGGAGAAAATTCCATGACTTCACTACTACAGGCTCCCATTGTAATTCTTAATTGGTTACTTTAGATTACTCTCAGCCAAACCTTGTTAATGCAAAATGATAACCTTGAACTATGGTCATGGTTTAAGTATTATCCAAAGACATGCACGTAGCGTACAGGGACAAAGTCAGAAATTCTTTTGCGCTTGTGGGAGGTCAGAATCCTGACAACCTGATGACAGGGTCACAGCAATCCAGCTGTTTATGGGTTTTATCAAATACTAGATTGAGAGTTTGTGCATGCCAGTCTGGCAACAGAGCTTACCAGCCTGATTTTGCTGATTTCTAGTCATGGTGCTGTTATCTGATTTCTTGTGAAATCTTAGTTAAACATGGGTAGAAGAGATGAGTGCTATGTTCTTTAGAAAACTTAAGATTACATGGATGGAACAAATTAACAGTTCAGCAGTTGTAAAAATCTGAGGTAATTAGTTGAACTTGAAGTGGTCCTGTCAGAGCAGTTGTCCTCTTAGTTTTCAACTCAGGCTAAATGCCTATGTGTGGTGTTTGTCCTGGAACGAAACAGGGGAACAAATATTTAAAATGACAGATTTCTTTTAATCTGATCTCAGACGTAATGATTCTCAGGTTTCTGTGGTGGGTTTTTTGCAATGTATGTTCCAGACACATATTAGTTACATCAGACACCTCTCATTCCTTTGGTAAGACTAGTGGGATGGTGTTTGGTGGCACTACTCAAGTAAGACAGACCAGTCAGATTTGTCCCACATCACACAAGGAGAAAGAGGGTAAATACAAACCTTTTCCTTGAATTACTGAAGTATCTCCTTCTAGGATTATTATCTACACAAGATTTTCAGCCTGGGTCTATGCTCCTCACCACCCTTGGGATGCTTCCTAGACCCTTCAAAAGCTTCTCTGCTCTCCTCAGCAATTCCTTCTGCATCTTCCAACCCAAACCTGTTTCTTCAATGCATGTTTACCCAGTGCTGCCTCTGTTTCCTTTCACAGTGTATCAATGGTGCCTCTCAAGCCACTCTGTGGTTCAGCTCTTAATGACTCTCTCTTCTCCTCCTCACCCCAGCAGGGAGCTGGAGAGGCAGCTGCACCAAAGGCTGTTGCCCAAGGTGAGGAGGGAGAGCAATCCCTGTTGATCACTGTAAGGAAGTAAGGTGTGGTTCATCCATAAATTTGCATGAAACATTCTTTCCTCAAAGGACAGCCAGCAACAAGAAAGATGGTTTATCAGGTGAGAATCAAATGGAATTGCCCAACCAGGCCCTACAACAAAGGGTGGGCCTCATGAGATTAAGAGTTTTGTTCTGTGTAATATCATTAATAAAAAACCTGCCTAAAAACAAAGTGAGCAGGCTTCAGGTGTTCTGGGCTGCTGTGAGATGCACAAGGACCTTCACTGAAGCACGTGTACAGGGCAGTACACGCAGGACCGAAAGAGCCTGCGAGAGCAGCCAGGAGAAGTGATATTATCCTAACAGTGTTAACAAGTTGGTTTTACTATTCTTCATGTCTTTTTTTTCATTAATTATTAATATTCAGTTAATAACAGTAGTGAACAGAATGTACCCACAGGTCTATCCATAAAGGAAGTAATTTACAGCCAGCTTTACAAGTGCTGTGTAAACACTTGAGTTGCATTAGTACTGCACTTCTATGGAAGTAGTGGCATGTTGAGGTGAGCAAGCACACCACTTTGGAGAAAACCAAGCGCTTTTGGTCCAGGCCCTGCCTGCACTGCTACCAGTCTATGACTGTCAAAACAAATCAATATTGTCTATGAAAAAAATGAGGGACTGAAAAAAGAGTCCAACATTCTCTTTAAAATTCAACATTTCTATTATTTCCATAGGACTTCTACTTTGTGCGTCTTGAATATAGCATAAGAGGAGGCCCTGGCCTTACTCTAAAACTCTCATGGTTTCAGTCAGTCAGGATCAGACCCAGGATGGGCATCTCAAACCAAAAGGGTAAGAAAGGAAGTCCAAAGGACCATCATTACTTCCCAGCATCAGAGTGATTTCTTATTAGTGCCTTAAAATATTCTTCCAAAATTACAAATGTTTATCAACACATTATTCTATGACCCCTGTATTGTCCTGTTATGTCTGCCTTTGTGTAAGAAGCCGATTTTCCTCTATTCTTGCTCCCCAAATCACAGCTGAGGTTTCAAATGTCATTATTCAACTGTTTCTTTCTCCACAGCCCTAACACTGTGTCTTGGAATGTGGTTTCAGTGATAAACACCAAATGGAATTGACTCGGACAGAGACTGGGATCTGCAAGACCCTCTTTAGATTTGCAGCATTTCCTTGCCTTTAAGCACACATCTGAAGGGTCTGTTGGGACTCTTTGGCAAGGTGTGTATCTCGTTGTGAGGCTATTGACTTCAGTTCATCCTTGAAACTGGCACCCTCCAGAACTGAGTGAAATTACAATGCTTGTTTAACCCCATGCCTGTATGTGCCTTGCTGAACTGGAGCCTGAATAAAGCATAGGTCCAGCAAGCATTCTTGTTCATGCTCAAGGACAGCAGTTGACTAATAAGTCTGGGGAGAGCTGATGGACAACTTTTAGTGACTATGATCTTTAGTAAAACTAATTTTCATCCTTAACATTTTTAGAATCATTTCAGCATGGTGTCTGTACATCATCAGTCACCGTGGCACACATACTGTCATGTTTTCTTGCAGACATGGGAGCTTTGAATTTTTCCTCTTTACCCTCCCACATTCTGGTGCAATTCCTTTCCTTAATGAGCATGCACACAAAATGACCTCTGTGTTCCCTTTTGCAAAATTGTGCAGTTTCCCTGAACTTTGAAGCTCACGTTTTCATAATAAAAGGTGCAATTATTTTCTTCTGCAGCAACATTTACAACAAGACTGGCTTTGCAAACAGATTTTCAGCCTCTCATAATGATGACAAGAATTTAGTCAGCCTGGTAAGAAATATTTTGCACGTGGCAAATTCATAGAATCACAGAATCATTATGGTTGAAAAAGACCTTTAAGATCATTGAATCCAACCACTCATCTCATTCTGCCAAGCCCATCTCTAAACTAAACCATATCCCACAGTGCTTTATCTACATGTCCTTTGAATCTCTAGGGATGGTGACTCCACCACCTCCTTGGGCAGCCTGTGCCAATGCTTCATAACCCTTTTGTTGAAAAAGTTCTTCCCCTTCTTCCAATTTAAACTTCCCCTGGCGCAACTTAAATCCATGTTCTATCATTTGTTACTGGAGAGATCAACCTCCACCTCACTATAATTCCCCTTCAGGCAGTTGTAGAGAGTGATCATGTCTACTCTCAGCCTCTTCTCTAGGATAAACATCCCCCAGCTCCCTCAGCCGCTCCTCATCAGACTTGTTCACCAGACCCTTCACCAGCTTTGTTGCCTGTCTCTGGACACGCTCCAGCACCTCAATGTCTCTCTAGTAGGGAGAGGCCCAGAACTGAACACAGAATTCAAGGTGCAGCCTCAGCAGCACTGAGTGCAGGGGAACAATCACCTCCTTGGTCCTGTTGGTCACACAATTTTTGATACAGGCCAGGATGCCATTGGCCTCCTTGGCCACCTGGGCACACTGCTGGCTCATGTTCAGCTGCCTGTCGATTAACACCCCCAGGTCCTTTTATGCAAGAGAGCTCTCAGGCCACTCTTCCCCAAGCCTGTAGCGTTGCATGGGGTTGTTGTGGCCCAAGTGCCTTGTTGAATCTCATGCAATTGGCCTCAGCACATCTATCCAAGCTGTCCAGGGCCCTCTGAAAGGCCTTCCGGTCCTCCAGCAGGTCTTCACAGCTGCCCAGCTTGGTGTCATCTGTGAATTTACTGGAGGTGCACTCAATCCCCTCATCCAGATCACTGATAAAGGTGTTAAACAAAACAGGCTCCAACATCGAGTCCTGGGGAACAGCAATGGTGACCAGCTGCGAACTGGATTTAACTCCATTCACTGCAAAGGCAGACACTACTGCTCAGGCTGTTCCTTCCCCGTGCATTACAAATTGTTTATTAATGAGGCAGGTAGAATCTGATTTTTATGCAATCGATCATGACTGTGTTAACAATTGTAACCTAAAATTAGTGCCTTTCATGACTATAACATCATTCCTGAACTCCCTTCAATTACATGCTATTCCTTAATGGTTATGGTTCACTCTTTGTCATCCTGGAGTCTCAGAAAACTCTGTGCACTGGTCAGCAAGGTCAAAACGGTATCTATGCATTTTATAAATGCTACTCACATAGGTCTTTTTTTCTCCCTACAGTGAGTAATTTCACCAACAGGATGCCTTTGATTTTTGGTGGTGGCAAAACTGCTCATCTCAGGACATTCAAGTGATAAAACTCACATAAATCAACATCTCCACTAACAATGCAGTTTCACTATCTTAATGTTGGGGAATTACTTGCATTTTAGTTTTGGCACAGGTTGTGATTTAATTCCCAGTGAAGTCAGTGAAAGCTTGGAGAATTTGTTGGTTTGCTTCGGTGACAAGGGATAAGCCCAGCAGCCACAATTTATTCTCCAAATATTAGCAGAAGAGCTCAGCTTAGCAAGCAGTTGTTACGGTTACCTCAAAGGCAATAAAATCTTTACATCCAAATAAAAGCTTGTATGAGATCTTAGTTGACAGATGGATTTATAAATTGACAATACGATCCTGGATTTCTTCTCAAACTTTAGTTAATGGAAGCATCTGGGAAATGTGGATCTTTCCAAAACAGCCTCCTGAGGAATTGTACTGAAATTATCTTGCCAACTCAGGAACTTCAATGTCAGTGAACTTTGACTTTCCAATCATCGTCGCCTCCCTTTAGGACTATTCTCAAACTGTAATTTAGTTTTATTTTTGTTTGGATAATGCAACTCAAGACAGGGCATGCACAGAACCAACCAAATATGAACAGAGCTATACTAAAACTGTACACTTTACTTTCTGCTCACTTTCTCCCCAGTGAAGAGAGTTTAGCAGGAGGCTTTATAGAAACTTCCATTAATCTTTATGCACTGAGAGGATGTCCTCAATATCCTGAAATTCTTGAGAAGACTCTCATAAGCTTCACTGGACTTTTCATCAAGCTCTGAATGTGAGAGGCGAGAGATTCTACAATTTCATTTTCTAGATATGATGATAAAACAGCGATGGAAGTGCCTCACTCAGTGAAACGTATAAAACTTTCCCACAGGCTGCTTTATATGGCTTGATAGTGGTATAGATGTGACAGCCTGGGTACTCCTATAGTATAGGATATGGTAATTCCTGAATGAAGTGCCTCCTGGAAAAATAATATTTTCTTTTAATGAATTAATGTACAGCAGATGCTGGGAGGAATGTGCTTCACTGTCTTTCTTTCAAGAGTGCTTCATATGTAAATACACATAAAGCACAATACATCTCTAAAAATACATATAAAAACGTGTAGCTGGGATTGCTCTTTTGAAATTACAAAGCATTATCAGGTGACCAGTAGCATAATCCATCATTTAAACTTAGTTTATAATTTTAATAACATTTTTAAGCCATAAGTAGGTTCTGAAATTCTACAACAGAAGTTGGACAAACAGAAAGAGCTTCTTCAAAGTTTACGTATTGCACCGTTTGCCAAAAATACGGTCTAAATCAGGAAATTGTGTGAACTAAACTGATCAAGGTCCAACTGAGTAATTTTTTGCTACAGCTATTAGCAGACAGCACTAAAAAATCCTCCTTCCTTGTCTGTTTGCTTACCATGTGATAGGCCTACCACCAGGCAGGAACTGTCCAGGAATCTTTTGGCTCAAACTCCAGATTAACACAGATTGTGCCTGTGCAGACAAATTCTTGTGGGAGATGAAGGGCTTACACAACTGAGTATTTCAGGACCACATCAATATGTTGTTATATTTCCAAACCATCTGGCTGCCAGAATATGCACTGGCTGTAGAAAACTGAGGATTTCCCATGACACCCATCTTCACGTGGCTTGACTTTTGCATTCTCCTGAGAGCTATATCCAAGAACTCCAAGGATGATGATTCCTGCTAGACTTGATGGAGGCAATTAGCACTGCTTGTTCAGTCTCATGCTACCTCTGCCACGCAAATACTTGCACCTTTCTGAAAGTGTTATCTTAGTTTAATAGTTTGGTGAACTGGAGAAACTTCCACATCTGTTATTATAATACTGGGCAATTGGCTCTTGACACTACTTGACCACAAAAAAAGGCAACTCGTTTTTTCATGTTACCATTAGAGTTTTCTGACCTTAACCACAGGTGCACACCAATGTGCCAGCAGGCCTACTGGAGGCATGAGGGACTGCAGCTGTTAAAAGCTCACATCCCAACCACCATCACTAGCTGCTTCTATAAACAGAGCATGAAAGTCACACGTGGTTTTTTTATGGGCCAGGTGTTCTTGAGGCTATTTTTGAGTGGCATTGAACACTGGCAACATGTTTAGCTTATTCATTAAACCTTCACAAAGCACTTGTGCTGTGTGCCCATTGGGATGTCCCGATCCATTAAAACCTATGTTATCCCATCATGGAGTAGTGGGGACGTGATGATGCTCCTATCTAAGACAATAAAATCAGCAGAACTGAATTAAGGTCGTTTGCACATCCAGAGATGGGCATAACCCAGCTGTTTCTACTGAGTTGATTTCAACAGCGTCAAGAGGTACCACAGCATGCTTTCACAGCCAGACCAACACCAAAAGCTGCTATTGCTGCCTCAATTGGTCCCTCCCTCTCCTGCTTCCCCCAGGTTCATGCCTGAGCCCAACTGCCCGTGCAAAGGCTTGGACAGACAAGCAACAAGAGCATCATAAGATGCTCCTCCTCTCTGGAGGGAAGGCTAAGGACGAGACACCTGAAATGCACCTCTGACCCCACTATCCAGAGACCCCAACAACTCCACTCTTAGACACTTTACCCTCTCCAGCCTGCCCTGCAAGCCCAGATGCTGTCAACAGCCCTCTTCGCGAGCGTCTCTCCTCAGCCCCGTCGCCATTTTGAGCGGTGAGCTAGCTGTAGGGCACGGCAGGGGCCCAGGACCTTGGCCAGGAACTACATGTGTCTCCCTCACCTCCAGCAGAGGAGGAAGGTGAGGTTATGACGGAGCGACCTCCACCCCCGGCAGCTGCTCCAGAGGCAGCCTTGGCGCGGTGACCCCAGACTGCCCAGGCTCCCCCTCCCCCACCATGCTGACAGAGAACTCTTGTCCCTCAGGGGCCGCTCTCGCGGCACCACGCCCGGGCCGCCAGCCGTGACACCCAGGGGAAGGGAAGGGGGGAGCGGCGGGACTTTGCCCGGGGAGAGCCGCCCGTCGTCACACGGACGACGGCCAATGAGCGAGCGCGACTAAAATAGCGCACTATAAATAGCGGCCCTCCGGCGGCGGCTGGCGCAGGTGTGGCGGCGGCCTGGCACAGTCAGCGTTTCGGCAGCCGCCGCCGTGGCTCCTCGCCGCCCCCTCCCGTGCTCCCCGTCACGGCTTCGCGCAGCCTTGGGGCGCCGGTCCGCACCCCGAGGAGACGGATTGTGGACGGGGATGCGTCCCCTTCCCTCGGGAGGAGCCTCAGGACTGAACGTGACGTCCTCGGGGACTGTCCTTGTCACATCATCACCCCCGAAGGGCGCAGCGACTCTTCCTGCTGGTTTGAGTTCATCTCTTGGTCCAAAGTGTGCCATTCTTCTGTCTCTGAAGTGACAGGGCAGCTGGGGACATGCCATCATGGACACAACGCTGTTCCAGGCAGTAAAGCCTTGTGCGTTCTTTTAGAACGGCATTTTGTTTAAGAGCAGGGACTGGCTGTTAGTGGAGTGGTAAAGCTTTTACTGCATTGGCCTGTATGCTTCCAGCCCTCCTCCTTTAGCCTGAGCCATGCTGCAACTGAAAATGGCTTCAGAGGTGTTACCAGGCCCTTTCTGGGTAAAGCCTTACTGGGGCTTACTGCTCAGGCCTCCAGATCCTATACAGACATGCCCCATGAACATGTAAACCCATATCCACCAGTGGAGAAACATGAGGTTTTCTTTTTACCCTCTTTCCTTCTGGGAAAGATGAGGGTGCGTCATATGGAAGTGAGTAGAGGAGGAACTGTATTAAACATGACTCAGGAAGCAAATAATATTCCATTTGAAGGTTTTTACTTTTACTATGTGATGATGAAAATGTTAACAATATGCCAAGTTCCTTACTATACTCTAGATTTCAAGTGCTGGAAGTGCGATGGGTCATTCAGAAGATGTGTTCTTACTTTCTATGTTGGTTTCCTGGAAATGCCCATAGCACCCCTGTTCTTGGTCTGCACTGTGTTTTCACCTTACTAATTGCACTTCCTGTTTGGGAAGATATGCAGTGTGTTTTATGTTATTTTATATCTATAATTTGATCCAGCTGACTTCTCTAAATATTACATTTACTCTCCATTTTTTAAAAGGTTGCCACTGGATTCAAGAAGTGTTTACTGAAATGGTTGACATAGCAGCTGGAGGGAAGAAGAATCATCAAGTGAAATTATAAGATGGCAGATTCAAAAGTAAGTACCTCTTCAGTCCAAATGATTAAGTCTTGGAACTTGTTACAGAATGTTAGGGATGTCAGAAGTTCAAAAAGCAATTAGGCACGATCATGGAAGAAAAATCCATAACACAAACACCTCTGGTTCAGGCACTCTTTGAGGTGCAAATCTGCATCCTGCGGAAGCATTTTGGGGAGCAGCCTCCCGTGTCCTCATGCTGTCTTCAGACAATTCCTGTTGGCTGCTTTAGGAAACTGAGTCCTGGACTGGACTAGAAATGCTGCTGTTCTGACCTATCATGGTCATCTTTGTATTTAACTATCATTTCATCCAGTGTGGCTCTTTTCATAGCCTTTAATGAATCATAAACAGTAATTATTGCAATAAATTTTGTGATACATAAATGTTGTTTCCTGCTCTGTACATGTCTTGTTCTTTCTTGCCTGTTACTTTGATTGAGAGGGGTGCTGTGTGTTTGTATGGCACCACATTATCAAAGCTGAGCACTGGCCTGTGCCTGTATTTCCTTGATAATTATCTAAATAAATATTCATACTCTGTATTTCTGAAGATGGCCACAAGCCAAAAGGTTTGAGGCTCATATAAACATCCTATGTAAGAAACTGTGGAGCTCCAGTCCGTCCTTATTTGCTGGTAGAATTAGCCAGATGGGCCATTTGAGGAAGTGATTAAAATACCAGCAATACTTGCCTAAAGTGACAAATTCCACACTCCCATCTGCAAGGGCTTGTATTTATTGTCTAGGAGCAGGGGACCAGACCTTTCCAGCCTGCTGACACTGAAGGGAGAGTGGAATCAAGGGCAAGACTCAGCACAGCAGGACAAGTGTGAGGGGGCTGCATAGTGCCAGCCCTCACCTCTGCTCCCAAGCTGCCTGCTGTGCTGTCTCCCGTGAAGCCTGGTGTTGGCAGTGGGTCTATGCACACCAGAGGTGTTTTCTGGTGTTGCCCTTGGCAGAGAGGGCAGGGTATCTCCGAGGAGGTGTGGGAGAGCCTTGCGAGAGGCTGAGCGGGCACCTGCTGAGGACTGAGTTACTGAGTACAGATCAGGGGTGGTGAGTAGCAGGTCCTTGAGCAGGGTAACCGTGGTTTGCAGGTTGGAGCAGTCTCACGTGACAAGCAGTGACTTGTGCAGGCACAGATGCTAGCAGGCAACTTTGGGCATCAGCTCTTTAAAGATATTGGCAGAGGTGGCTGCCCAGCCCATGAGGAGTGGACGAGCCCATGCTGGGACTCTCACATCTTCCCTAACCCTTGGCTATCGGAAGATTTTGTCACTCAGCTTACAGGAGCATGAAGGTTGACCACGCTGGAGTAACTTCACTTCTCTAGCCTCAAGACATTCACTTGCCACTACTACACAGCAGAGACCGTCAGGTACCCAACTCTTCTACTTCTCATTACAAACCAACTCCCTTCCCATATGTCAGTGTGTCCTGGCTGGATGTTTCTCACACTGTTTTGTACAAATGTTTTAGTGCAAATGAAAGGAAATGCAGCAGAACCTGCCCAGCCACTGATCTGTCTGCTAGCAAAATGCCCTCTCTGGGTCAGTGCAATGCATTTTTTATTGGTGTAGGAGCAAGACGGGCTCCTAAGTAAATTGTGTTTCTGTTGCTATCTTTAAGAGTAAACTTCAATAATTCCCATTCAGCCAAAGGAACGTGACTGCTGGGCTGCCTGCAGAGCACAGTAACGTCCTTCCACCAGCAAAGAGTCACTTGCAAAAGGTGGCCTGGGGATGGCCATTGTAATATTTTTCTTTTAAGCTTGGGTACACCTTATCCATGTGAAGAAATATTTTTAGGCAAATATGCATTCCTGGTGCTCATACTACTGTTATCATTAAGCAAATATTGTATTTAGGAGGTATTGAAATGGGTTTATGAGGGTTTTTTTTCCCCAAATACAAGCATTAGCTGTTGACAAAAGAACACAGATTGCACGATGCTTTGGGGCTAAAGGAATTGGTTCCCCTATTCTAACACATTCTGCAAATTTATTTTAAGATCATTTTTTACAGTGTGATATTATTTTCATACCACGTTTGTTTTCTTAAGTGCAGACTTTATAGACATGATTTACAGACTTGCATTTGCAAAATCTAATGAAGTAAAAACGGCACTCTTGTATGAATGATGCTACAGAAAAAACAACGTAAGATTTCACACAACTTTTCATAAGCACCCTCTACCCAAGTTAAAACAGATGGTGAAATCCCAAGCAATGGTACCTAAAACTGCTTAGGCTGAACTTGTAGTCTCTTGACAATTTTACAGCTTAAACAAATTCTTCCCAATGTACTTTTAAAAAAACCATCTTGTTATGATGTCAGGAGCCTTAATTTCTGTAGTTGTGCGTTGTTTACATCACTTCAGGTAAGTGAGGATAGGGACTTTCTAAGTAGCACTTTTATGTGAAAATCAGATGTGATTTTGGAGTTTCTCTTAAATATGTTCTTGGTGTTTCAACAGCCAATATTCCTGAATTATTGAAATGTATAGAATTCTTTAATTTTTTTCCAACAGCAATTTAAGAACAAAAATAATGTCACAGACAATTTAAATACAACACTCGCTAACGAATTTTTCCAGCTAATAAAGCACAAAGCAGAAATGGCAGAAAGGAAGATCTTCCAGTTGACCACTTTCCCTTTGGCCAATTTCCAAAACAAATGTTCAAATCAGGATTCAGTTCCTTGAATCTTTTCACAAATATCCACAGCAATTCTCTCTGTGATGCTAATTCTCTTGTAAAGGTATGACAAGACGTCCAGTAATGAGTAATCCCCAAACCTGATACTTAACAGTCCACTAAAGAAGCTAAAACATTCACAGTTCTCATGAGCCACACCTTACAGTCCTCCTCTTTTATTTTAATCCAGATAAAGTATGCCATAATAAGACTGATTTATACAGAGTTGTGACAGGAGCTTTCATCCTCGTAGAAACAAAAGTGGTGTGAAATCTTGGTCCCGTTGACTCTAATACCTAAACCAAATTTTCACTGCCAGCCTTTGACTCCCGTCTTGTGTGTTCATCAAAAGAAATTGGGCAATTGTTCTAAATACTAACAGGCAGATGTGAGCATGGATAATTTTGATTTCAGACAGTTGACATATATTTAGATACATTTAGGAATAAATGATACAGGGAAAATATAGCAAAGTGTGTTGAATTGCTGTGACTTAAACCCCACAGTTTAGAGAGGAATGTTCTGTCTTTAGGAAGTGTCTGTGGTCTGCTAGCCTAATTTTGACCTCAAACCATCTAACTACAGACATTCAGTTTAACATATTCAAATCTGCTAATCCTCAAACCACTGAGGGGATTTGTAGGTGGTTACATCTCATTACTTCTGATTTTCAACCACATACAGAGAGAGGTAACTACCTGACACCAACCAAAGGAGCTTTTCCATGTAATCAGTAGCTGCCCTGACGGTCACTGGGGTGTCGTAGCCCAGGATGGAGGCAATGCAGGGTCTGCCTTTGAAGCCACATGGACAAGTGGTCTGGGGAAAAGTCTGGGTGTCCCTTTTGAGGGTATGAAATGTGGAACAAGTCTTTGTCTCTTCCGGTATCATTCCTGACATCCCACTCTCAGACTGGATCTGGACTGCTGGGTTAGCATACATGGCAGTGCTCTGAACTCAGAGCTTCAGGAACAGCAGTCTTCTTTCCATTGCCTGCTGAGATGCCTATATGAGGTTCTGTCAGGGCAGAAGAGGCAAGTGTGACAATAGCTTTCCTGTTAGTCATTTCCCAGCACCCTGCTGGCTCCCGGGCCTGTCCTAACTCGGTCTGTCCAATCCACCTGCCCTGGGCAAGAGGATGAGGGTGATTACTGGTGTGCCCTCTGTATCAGCCACATCAAGCCTCATTGCAGTCTCTATAGGGTGAGCCTAATCTTGTACCCTGCTGCAACCATTTTGGTGCAAGTCAGAAGGTAGAATTTTATTACCAATACAGTTTGCAGGTTTTTTATTTTGACCCAAAGCTATGGAAAATGTGTTTTTTAGTACCTCACCTGGTTGCATCAGTAAGCCTGATACTGGTCTCCTAGTTACTCCCAGAGCTGGAGGTTTAGGGAAGTCAAGTCCCTAAGCCTATCTCCACCCAGCCTAGGGAGATTCTGGTGAAAATATTACACAACCCAAAATGCATACTAAGCAGGAACAATGCTAAGAAGAGCTTTACACTCAATAATCTTTTCATGATACATGCTAAATTAATGCCTGCAATGTCAACAACCCATGGCCATGCTGGAAATTGTGGACAATAGGTGGGTGTGCAAACCAGCCTTTGAAGGAAGACTTTAACCACAGGTAAATGAGCTTTGCTATAGTGTCATCAGTGACATCTGGTGGCAATTGACAGTAAATTCAGTTACAATCTTTTTGAACACTATGTAGGAGTTTAAGTGGCTAATCCCAATTGAAGTGTTTCACAAAGCTGTATTTCCCAGGATGTATTTCTTTCGGATGAAACCATATGATGACAGTGCTCCATGCCAGGAGCAAGGACTAACCAGGAGGCTGCCTGTACACAACATGGTATTTCTTTGGTGGTCAGAAACACTGGAACCGAGGAAGCCACAAAAAGTATTTGATGTGCCTGTAAAGCAGCTGATGAACACCTACATCCACACCTGCTTTGTAAGGCATCCTGTGACAAGATGCTGGGGGACCAGGTCTGGTTCAGCTTGGGGCTCTGATGTCTTTAGCAGAACCTGACAATAGCCCCACTGTACCTGAAGAAGGGAGGGGATTGGTCAGCAGGATGACAGAGCCAGGCCCTCCCTAGCAGTACATGACAGGAGGTTGGACTGAGATGTCCTGAGCTCCCCTCCAGCCTGGGCTAGGCGGTGAACAGCTGAGGCCGCAAATGCAAAAAACCCAAATGGGGAAAGACTGGTGGTGTTTGTTAGCATAATCCAGCATCTCTGTGAATCCCTGCTATGGTGTATCTGGTTGTGAACGTTATAAGAAAATACTTTTAATGGGAATATTACAGAATTTCTCATTGTCAATGTTCTTCTTGGGATGTTTATTCAATAGGCACATACAACACTTCTTAAAAGGAGTGAACATTCCCTCCTCTCTAAAGAGCTGCATGGAAAAGGGATCCTTAAGTGTACACACAGGCACATATAATCATAGGATACAATTCCTAACAGACGAGCTGTAATGATCCAAATTATACCTTAACAAATGAAATTCAGGGTCCTCGTTAAACTGAAACTAAACCCAAAGGAAACACACGCAATTATAATTCAAAGCCAGAATCACAGCAGGAGGAAAACTACAGGAATGAAGATGTAATGCAAATATAAAAAGTGGTTTGATCTGGGACCACCACGGTGGACACATATTCATCACAATTTGGTGTCTCTACACAAGACAGAGTTTAGATTGTTCAGGTGTTTCAGCTGCATCCTCTGAAGACTGACTAATAAAAGAACCTGAATATTTAGCTTGAACTAGCCTGAAAGATGGATGATATTTGAATCTTTTTCAAAAGCAAGGACATGATTACTGACTACTGAGGAGGTAACCCTTTGCTTTGATGACAGCTGTTGGTTGCCTGACTTCTCAGTCAATCATGATCTATGATTATCCTGCTCTTCTCCTTCCGGGTATGATGAACATATTACATAAATGAGAGACTTTCATGGTATACATGTGTCTGTAGACAGGATGGGCTTTTCTGTTCTCATTGGCACAGCCAGGCATGCTACAGAGAACAGCACAGCAATGGTGGCTGTGTCACACACCAGAAATAAAAAGTTTTATAGCACAGAGAAGAATTGGTGTTCTTTAACCATTCTGCTCCTGCCAAATGTATTTAATCTCCTAACATCTCTCAAACAGTACAAAACCAGAAGAGAGGGGATAGTGTAGCATGACCAACACCTCTATTATTTCATCTGAGAATCCATTACAGGGGTGTATGTAGTAGTGATTTTCCAACGTTAACCTCCTCTCCAGAGTTTCTTCCACTTTTGCAATCACCAATGGAATTCATTTTGCCTAAATATCTGGAAGAGTTTTTCAGGAAGGAAACAAGAAAAAGTATCTTTTTATTAAAGGATGAGTGACAAGATCTTGGGATGGTTTTCATTTATTGCAGTCATTACATTTCATTGCTAGAAAACACTTGCTTTGCAAGAGCCAGAAGAAATTCCACAGGAGTTGCTGGGTGTCTCAGCTCCAGCCTCTTTTACTGACGTTCCCCACCTTTATGGATCTGGGCCAATGTCCCAATTATTTCACAGCTTGTCTTTCAGTACTGGAAATGGTTTTCTCTCTTTTGATGAGCATTCAGACAGGTCTGTTTTGCTCTTAGGAAGTCCTACCTTCTCCTCCCTGTATCTCCTGTCCTGCTCTTCCAGGCGCTGCACTTCAGCCAGCTCGGCGTTACACAGCTCTGCATAGGCCTGCTGACGTGCCCACAACTGGGCCAGCTCTTCTTCCTCCATGACTTCCAGCAAAGCTTGCTCCACTGTTTTCCCAATCAACATTTCCAGGATTGGCTTGACTTCAATGTCAAAGTCAAACAACTGAGAATGGGAGTCAGGGAGACAAACATAAATGATCCCTGATCACAATCACTCTCAACACCTTGGCAGACAGGAAAGGGGGATGAACAAAGCCCTTGTGCTGGTCAGGGCTGAGAAGTGAAGATGGGAGGTCAGTGTCAGCTAAGGCAGGAGGATTAATGCAGATGGGGGCTAAGTGATGAGTGGGCTGCAGTGAGACACTGCACACCCTACCACAGACACTGTGAGGGCTGCCAGGGAGAATCAGAGCTCTCACCTGGACCCTATCTCTGTGTTTCCAACCCTTTCTCAGGCTGGACACCTTCTATGGGGGAAAGTGTTTCTCAACATTGTGATTCTTAGCTCAAAGCAGCAGAACCAGTGCACATGGAGAAGCACTTTCCTTAATTTTGCACTTAATCTCACAGCATACAGTGAAGACAGTTTTGGTTTAATACTTTCTGTGAGAAGTTCTTTTCCAGCTTTGCCTCAGTTTTGCATCAGAAGCTTTTTTCACACAGGACATGTATTTTGACAGTGCTTAGGGGCCCTCATCTCTCCTTTTCCTTCTTGCATGGGTGAAGAAGTGAGAGGGTTGCCTCTCCAGGTTGCTGGAGTCCATCCTGTTGGACTCAGCACTTTGGCTGATGTGCTGGAGCAGAGAGAGCAGGTGCTTGAGCAAGACGAGGTTTGGTCTGGGCAGTTTGTCAGCCACCCTGCATGAACACAAGCAGAATGTGAAGTTAGTTCATGGTGCAGAGGCCACTCCTTTACTTGAGCAAGTCTCAATTAAACTCAGAGAGATGCTGCTTCCTCCAGAAAGAAGAAAGAGCTTTTTCACTGCTTAGCAGAAGTGTCACTCAGTCATCTCCAATGGCAGCTGAGCACATGGTTAATGATAAGATTGTGAATGACAAGATTTTGACTGAAAGGCAAATGTTACAGCAGTCCATGTCCTTGAGCAGAGGGGATGATGTCAGGAGATGTCACTGGAGGCTTCCTGAAGACACATGGAAGCCTGTGCTTGTGCTGTGCAGCTTTCAAAGCACTCCCAGTCAGCCAGACCTGCTCCTTTCAAGAAGCCAAACATGGTAGTGGTCTCCATGTGCCCAACTTCACTGCCAGCAGATGTGAAGGCTTCCTTTCAATGCCTGTCCCACAGCACTAAGACTACATTAGCTGAGACACTGCAGACTCTTCCTGCACTAGTTGTTCTACAGAGCAGGCACCAGCAGTATCTGCCACAACACAATGGAGTCTGAAAGGTGAAGGGGAAAAAATAGCCTCCCTAGGAGATTTATGAAGGATGCAGAGACACGTGGCTAAAGCAGGACTGTGTGAGCCAGTGCTAGATGAATGCAGGGAAGGGGATTTTGGAGAGGGACAGGGAAGGGCTCTCCAAAAAGCATATGGGCTGCCACCACTAAATGCTAACTGCAAAAATGATTCAAGATGCTTTGGAAAAGAGATTGTGAATATTTGACCCATCACCCCTGAGCTGAGGAAACAGACAGATGAAGGCAGGTGGTTGGGTGTGGGTCTGGGCATAAGGAGGGGCCTCTGCTGCCCAGGGGAGGGGGGCTGGCACACGGCTACTGTTTGCATTTGTATCTGCATAGCCAGGGATTGGATGCTGCTGGTTTGGGTTGAAAAGGACCTTTAAGCTCATCTAGTCCAATGCTCCAACACGTCCACATATCACCAACTCAGTCCACATTAAGATTCTGGGTTTTCTAATTGCAGCTGCCTGGCATTTCCACACCATGTCTCAGCCCTGGGCTGAACCCTTTCAGAAAAGTTCAACAGAGCTGTTTCAGCCTGACCTTTGAATGCGATTGGAGGGAAAATACATATTGAACCATCTTTTTGAAAGTCCCAGCAAATAACTCTTGCCACCTCTCTGCCAGAATTTTGAGTTCTAGCATTGCAACACCATAGTCAGGTGCCTCAGCTGGGAGTAATTGTGCAGCACAGCTCCAGTGTACTTTGTTAGAGTGAAGCAGAGTCTTTAACACACAGAGAAGCAGGATACTGGACTTCTGGTTTGTATTTTGGATTCTCATAGAAATCTTTCTGCAGTTTTCAGTTGGGAAAAGCATTTGGCATAATCAAACCACCAAAAACCAGAAGTTATTCTCTGGAGCAGATCTTCTGAAAAGGTTGTATTCCACATGGGCTACAAAAATCCTGGGGAAATATTCAGAGGAGCTAAAGCTCCAGGCTGCTTTGAAAACATGTCCAGGGACATTATCCCTGTGGAAATACAGTCCCACAGCTCACTTGAAAGGGCAGGGCACCTCCTTCTTGCTACTGCCTTGTGTCTGAAGTCGAATACACCAACATAAGTCCAAATTGCATGTAAAGGAGGCTATGTAAAACCAAATGAAACACTCAACAGCCACCTGAAAAATACATGAAGTGCCTTGAAAAACACAGATTATTGTGGGCTCATTACCAAGTCCTATGTAGGGAGCAGTCTTGTTCTATTTGCACACTGCATTAAACTCATTTAGTCTGCAGTTGCAGAGATGACACTAGTGATTCATCTCCTTTAGCATCTCTGGCTGCTTTCCCAAGAGCAGAGCTCCCGGCACAGACCCCAGCACTGCTCCTACCCCAGTCCCTGCTAAGTAGCTACCTATGTAAAGCACTAACATTTTCTCCTTAGGGAGACCCAGAGGGAGCAGTCAGCAAACATTCAGCTATGCAGGTGAATATATATTTAGCTATGTACTTGTAGCAATGTTTCCAGAAAGATTGCATTCCTGCAGTCTCGCTGGATCTCAGAATCAAAACAGCAATTTTTCCAGTGCTCTTTGGCCAAAAGGGACAAATACTGCCTCATCCCATGGCATCTGATGCCTGTTTCCCTTCAGACCATGGACCTGGACTCTTTTGCATGCAGCTCTTGCCAGTCAGGGCTGGGGACAAGAAAAAAACACAGATGTGCCTCTTTTCCAAAGTGTGCAAACCCTTCAAGATACAGTTTTTGAGAAGTTGTTGGGAAACATCCTGTCTTTTGCAGATCCACAGCATTTGCAGTGCCTGAACAACACAAGGCAGCTTGGGGTATGACCCACGACATACCCTGACATTGTTCACTGACATGAATAGAAATGCCCATGTGGGGATGATGTGAACTCCAGGCTTGGAAATAAACCCCAGGAGAATCCCTGAAGAACAACTGGATGACTGAAGAAACCAGCCCAGGTGCAGATTGCCTCACCACCGCTGTGCTCTGCAGGCCATCAGCACTGCAGGCAGCACTTCTTCCAGGTGCAAAGTATCCATGTGGCACAATGCAAGAGTCAGATGCTCTCAGTGGCTAAATGTCTTCCCAAGTAGAGACCCAAGGGGCTGCACAGGCAAGCACACACACACCCCTGCACACGTGTGAAGCAAGAGACTCATTCAATGCAGACTCCCTGCCAAGGGCTCAGCAGATCACACTTCCCAGCCCTCTGGTCCAGCCCACAGAGCTTCATACAGCAAAGAGCATGCAAGTGAGATGCTGTCCATCTTTTTTGATCAAAGCTCAGGGAGAGAAAGCGTATGATGTTTGTCTTCCCTAGCTACTGTTAGACGTGCTGAGGCCCTGCTTCTCAGGGAGTGGCTGGACATCTGCCTGCCAATGGGAATCGGGGAATGAATCTGTCTTTCTGCTTTGCTCATGCATGCAGCTTTTGCATTTCTCGTTAAACTGTCTTTATCTTAACCCGTGAGGATTTTTTTCGTCTTACTTTCTTCCTCTGTCTTGCTGAGGAGAGGGACTGAGAAAGCATCCACATGGGCATCTGTCAGCTGGCCAAGACCAGGCCACCAGTGCCTTTTATTGCTGCCCAACATGAGGCTTGAGATAATGACAGTTTTGATCTGGGCATACCATAGCTGTGGTAGCTGTTAATCGGCAGCCTTCTGCGTGGGTTATGGAGCTTGCTTGATTTACTGTGTAACAGAGCTTAGGGCTCATCAGTGGCTGCTTTCAGCTCCTGCTTTTTTGCTGCACAGCTTATCTCTGTGTTTAGCTGTGCCTGGGAACATTCTGATAAAAGCAGTGGCCATACACTTGGCCCCGGCACAGGTACTGTTTCTGCTCCAGGAAGGCTGTCCTAAGGAGAGGTGAGGGATTGTGCCTCCCTCTTTCCCTCCAGAACTGACATGGCTGTCTTTGTGGCACTGGCTCCAGAGATCCTCATACATGCTAATCTAAATTGCTTGATTAAGGTCATCGTCTTTTAGGTTTTTGCAGAAACAGGTTTTGGTCTGGTGTGAAGAGAAAACAGTTTGCTGGTGAGGTACAAGGAAATGTGCCTTTAGGCCATTGATCCCTGGGTGGCAGAGTGTATGGGAGGACTTTGTCAGATGCCTGGGGTAGTTACCACCTCCCATAGCCTGGGATCTTACACCTCTGCAGGCATGTTATCTTGAATTAGTGCACTATTTGTCATAAGGGTGTCTTTGCCTACCCCCCAGTGAAACCCAGCAGCTCTTAGCACTGCACTGGGGCTTTCTTCAAGAGTCATGCCTCTTGAGCTTTCCTTTAACATCATCAGAGGAGCATGGTTGAGACGGGGATCCAAACCACATCTGGAAATGCCATGGGTAAGACAGGGATCCAAACTGTCACATACCCCACAGATGTTATTGGTAAGGTAACAACCATGTCCCCATTACTTAACAAAAGAAACCCACAAGCTTATCCAGGTGTTATGGGTTTCTGCACAGTGCATATTCTGGGTTACAGTCAGCTTGTGAGCCCCCTTTATCAAGTGACCAGAAAAAAGGAGCTATTTTGAATGGTTCCTGAGCAACAACAGGCTCTTGAGCAGATCAGCCAGGAGATAGCTTGCATAGTAGTCCTTGGCCTTGTCCGTACAAGGTCAACTGAGTAAAATGTGTTCTACACTGCACACAGAGAGCATGACCTCACCTGAAGCCCCTAGCAGAAAACAGCAGGAGAAACCCAAGGCTGACCTCTAGGATTTTGGAGACAGAGGTATCAAGGCTCTGAAGCCCACTCTACCCCAAATACAAAAGATCCTAGCAGCATATGAGGGAGTTCAAGCTTTGTCAGAAGTGTCTTGGCACAGAAGCACAGGTCCTCTAGGCATCACATTTACATGTGATGCACTGGCTGTTCAAATGAATCATCCCCTCCATGCATGGAGCATCCAACACTATATGCAGTAAGTGGGTGTTGCCTGATCCTGCAACAAGCTTGAATAAGGAACCCAATCCACCCAGGAATTCTGAAAGAGACCATGAACTGGGCAGAAAGCAGAGATTTCAGAGCATTATCCAAGGAGATGACAGCTGCCCAAGAAGCATCACCATACAAGTTACCACAATGTGAAAGGCGGTGTGGTCTGTTTACCAACGGATCCTGTTGTGATGTAAAAAACCGTCAGAAGTGGAAAGCTGCTGTATGGAGCCCCACATGATAAATTGTTGCAGCTGTTGCAGGAGAAGGCAATGCAAGCCATTTTGCAGAAGTGAAAGCTATCCAGCTGTCCCTTGAGATTGCTGAAAGAGAAGAGCAGCCAGCACTCTCTCTCTATACTGACTCATGGGCAATAGAAGGCGCAATAGAACTGTCAGCACAGAACTAAACCTATCCAGACTAATTCATTGTGGGATGAAGTTACAAAGTTTGCTTTCCCTATTGCAGCCTGTATGGTGCTGTGCTTGGCATTTGGGGCTAGAACAGTGTTAACACACCACTGCTGAACAGTGCTTGCGTGGTGTCAGGACTTTCTCTCTTTATCTCTTGCACCTCCAAACCAAGTGGGACGGGAATGGGCAAGAGTCATGACACCTGACTTCAACTGATTGGAGGGATATTCCCTACCACATGACATTGTGCTCAGCAATAAAAGCTCGGGGAAGGAAGGAGGGGACATTTGTGGTTATGGCATATGTCTTCTTGTGCAACCATTACGTGTGCTGAGGCCCTGCTTTCCAGGGAGCAGCTGGATACCTGCTTGCTGATGGGCAGCAGGGAATGATTTCTTCTTTTTGCTTTGTGTGCATGGACAGCTTTTACTTTTGTTATTAAACTGTCTTTATTTTGACCCATTAGAGTTTTGGGTGGGTTTTTTGGTCTTATTTTCTCCCCTTGTCCTGCTGAGGAGGGGAAGTGAGAAATCATCTAGTTGAGCACCTGGCAGCCAGCCATATTTATGTTCCTGAATGTGCATACATTCTCCACCAAACTAATTCACTTAGTAACAGCAGGCAAAGGAGACTGAGTCAGCTTTTCAGATGGTGAAAGTACATTTGAAATAAACTTTATATTGGAAAATTGCTATGAACAAATAATAACAACTATTAATATTACTACTACTGCACTGAGTTTCCAGGGGAGTAAGAGCAAGCAACATTGACTGAATGTCAGTGAAGCCTTCTCTCTGCCCCAGAGAAAACCCAGGTGCTGGTGCAGGTCCTGCACCATTCAGGTGGTCTGAGCAGTGCCATTAGGGACACCTGAGGGGTAACTGTCAACAGAAGTGATGGTAGCAGAGCCTGGATCTCAGTATGTACAAGACGTGGCAGATGGAGTGCAAAAGCAAGCGGGCTGGCTGGCAGCAGGCACTTCAGTAATGAAGCATCACAGGAGCTTGCAGACTCCTCTCTGATTTTACTGGGCTGTGTTCCAGAGTGTGTCTTCACCTTTTTTTTTCTTAAGTATCTGTAAATGAAAGCCTGCTAAGCTCTTGGATAAGTGTCTCTTTAACTTCTCAGTCTCCTATGAATTTCAAATAGATTTTTTTATTACCTTAATTGGCGACTGCCTGTTTTAATTTGGCATCACAGTTAATCTTACACTGCTGACACATATGAGGCTTTGTGCAGAACAAAAAAAAATGGTTTTGTTTTTTTTTTTTGGCATAAGCACCAAAAGAAACACAAATTGTAGAGAAATATGAGGACCACCTTTGCAATTCTGATTTTCGTTTTCTTCCTTTCATTGTAGTCTTCAGTTACCACCTTCTCCAATATTTTACATGAAGATAGATACTGGCCAAGCCATTGTGTGAGCTTAGCAAAAAATTCTTCTCTTTGCAGTGATCCAGAAAACATTTCTGATCTAAACAACAATAGGCAGAAAGCAACTGTCTTGTGTCTCCGAAGGTCTCAAGCGATAGTATTATCTGTCCAACTTGAGCTAATATCAAAATACAAATGGATTTGTAAATGTAGAAATCAATCAGTCCTGATCATACTGTCTGGGAACATATTGCAACTTCCAGAAAAGCTGGCCTGCATTCATGTCCTGGAGGGCTTAGCTGAGCCATCACAATAATTGCACTGATGATGCCAAACCTCATGTAACTTCCCTGATGATTTTCATAGGCTGCCAGAGGGTGTCACAGGGGGAGCCTGGCACCTTGGAACTAAGTTTTATTAATATTTGATACAGAAGATATTTTCAACAATAAAGCTGAAAAAAATACATGAGGAAAAAAAAAACCCAAACAACTCAGAACTCCCTGGCTCACACAGAGCTAGGAAAGGGAGGGTAACACTGGCAGACAGAGGTGGCTGATTTGCAGCAGCTGGCTGTATTGCAAATGAGGGCAGAGCTGCTGGGATGAGGTGCAACTTTTGTTGGAGTCTGTATCTACCTGTCCTTTCAAAGGCTCTGAGTAAGTTTGAAAGATGCTATATTTTGCTGGGTTTTATTTTCCCAAAGAGTGAATTGTGCATAGTCAGGGGCGTGATAATTCACTCCATGCTTAACAGGACACTTGGCCTTCTCTTAAGAAAGAGCAGTTCCTCTGCATTTTTCTTGGTGAGAATACCATCACCTGGTCTGCAAGAGGTAGCATCCCATCCGGAGGCAATTCATCATGAATTGAAACAAGTCCTTCAACTTCAGCTGCTAGGCAGCACAGCTCACTGGGAACAGGTCAACATGTAAAACAGGAAGGTTAAGTACAGGCAAGTCTGTAGAAGAAATATCCCCCTTGAACTGATAAAGCTTCTCTGTGCTTGGGTCACTTAAATTTCAGTAAGATGGAGCACATTGGGTAGTAGAAAGGCAATGCCTGTTGTTTAAGAGTTCTGTGCAATTCTTAGGAGAGTTAAAAGGGTGATTCCACAGACCTGTGCCCAGGAGGATGCTGAGGACGTGTAACTGGACACTTGCAGGAATGATGTGTGCCTTATAGACACTTCACTTCCAGGCCATTGGCGACACAGACCCCTGTCCCTAACGTCCCTTGTCCGTGTCACTCATTCATACTCACATTTAGACTGCAAGTTCCCCAGCTCCAGTGTTCAATACTTCTGACAGGGTTACATTCACACCTGCCACGTTCTCTCAGTAATAATTCTGGAGGGGGGAACGGGGGGGCCTTGGCTGCCCCCTCAATAAATAAGCAGCCGTGAAGGATTTTCTCTTTGCAAGTCGCTTTTCACTTCTATTCTTCCCACGCCTATTGATTGATCCGCGTCTCCCCTTTCTCGGCCAGCCCGGCTCTGCCAGCAGCATCCCGGCGCTTCCCCCCGGGTTTTGCCGCCGGGAGGAGGGAGCGACTCCTCCCTCGGCGGGGAGGGAGGTGAAGGGGGGAGCGGGCGGCGGGGTCTCCGCTCACTCGCTCCCGCTCGGCGCCCGAGGCGGACCGGCCGCGATGCCGGGACCGCGTGCGGGGAGCGCGGCTCGGCGGGGCAGCAGCGGCGGCGACGGCAGCGGAGGGGTCCCCGCGGCCTCGGCGGTGAGTGGGGCGCGGCGGGGCTGCGGAGCGGCGCGGGGCAGCAACCCGCCTGCCTGGGTGTCCGAGGTGATGCTGGCTGCGGTCAGCGGGTCTTTGAAGACAAACTGCCGAGGGGATGCCGGGGGCTCCTAGCCTGGTCTTGAATCGGGTAAAAAGCAAAACCCGAGGTTTCAATTGCGCTGCAGGGGTGGGGGGCACTGGCCTCGTCCTGTACTGCTCAGCGGGTCTGTGCTCCCAGGCCGCGGAGCACCGTTATCCTAAGAGAGGGAGACATGGGAATCGGGTGAGATGAGGGTCCGAGTACCAGCGGTCGGGAGAAGGCGCAGTCCCTTGTCCTTGGCCAGAGGCGGAATTAGAAGAGACTGCTTGAGGGTATCACTGCACGGCCAAACTGCTCAGACACCGCTTTAGGGCAGCAGAGTCGCGGTAAACGGAGCAAACAAAATCAAACCCGCTGCCACCAGTGAATGAACATTGGTTTAAATAAAACCGGAGAGTTTCTTGGCTATATACGTAAGGGGGAAAGAGTTAAAGAGGGCGTTTTGTTGTTTTTCTTTGTGTTTTTTTTCTGGGGGGGGGGGGGTTATTGTCGTTGTTCGTGCTATGTAGAGGTTTAACATCATTACAAAAGACATGTTTCACATTAGTGCATGCTGTGAAACTCTGCCCCACAGCACCTGGTAGCCTGGTGTGAGCCCAGGACCAAAGCTCCGTCCCTGGGGAGGTCTCAGCTGCAGCAATCGCTACTGTCAGCAGGGAGGGGAGCCCCGGCCGCCAGCCCATCCACGGCAAAGGCCAGAAGGGACCGTTACATCATTTAGTCTGACCTCAGACAGGAGCGAGGCTGGCTGGGAAACAAACAGAAAATTGCCGGGGACTGAATCTCTGCACCAAAACACAGCGTTTCTTTTTGACTTTGTCACCTTTGACAAATAGTCTCTTCCACAAGAAATGAGATTAGTGGCAGGGGCTCTCTGTGTAAAACACTTACAGAGAGATGCATGAAGCATAAGTGGAAGCTTCAGAACTTCCAAATATAAAGCCTGGAAGTGTGTTCTACATGTCAACTGGCCTGGTTTTCCATTGTTCCTCCTGCTCTTCAAAACTAGGGCTGCTAGCAGAAAGGGACTACTTTCCAATAAGAAAGAGCTTACTGAAAAAAACCCAACAAAACAACACAAGAGTTAAGAAGAAAAAAAGAGAAACAAATAACAGTTACATTTTCTTCAATGTTGTCTATAGAAACACTGTAAAAAAAAATATAAGCATATTTTCTCCCTTCTTCTTCCCATTTCTTTCTTTCTAATCTTGCTTTATTTTTCTGTTTCGGATGAGAAAGTAAGAAAGAAGCAGAAAAAATGTAGGTGATTATTTAGCAAAGGAAAACTAGGATGGTAAATGCCCTGATATAAATTTTTACTTAAATTTTTTCCAAGAGAAACCTTTCATTATACCTTGAAGAACTGCTGTTTCCTTTAGACATGACACAGCCCCAGCACTCTCACCCCTAGCACGGGGCTGGATCCATCTTACAATACTTTGATGTTCGGTCTTGTTTTCACTTCTTCTAGTTTTATAGATCTGACTCCCCAGATCTTTTACCTAAGCCTGATACTTTTTCAGAGTGGTGGCTTTTTAGTGTTCACAGTGCACACAAACCCCTCGCAAAGGTGTGCGAACAGTGCATCACAGGAGTGCCAGGCTGTGCTGGGGTGTTATCCCAAGAGACGAGAAGGGTGAGTCACCTCCCCAGCCCTGTGCATCCATCAGTCCAATGCACCATCTGCCACAGACCAGTGGGTCCTCCTGGGAGCTTGAGAAATGCATATCTACTGCAGATAGTCATGGATGTCTGGCTTGCATGCTGTGGCAGGGAAAGGGACGATGGTGTTTGTGGTTAATGAAGTCTGGTGCAAAGCTGCATCCCATGCTGATTTATTACCTTGGAAAGCAGGGGTGTGATGCCAGACAAATAACTGGCCCTGTGGGAGCACAGGACACCGGGAAGGCAGGAGTAGGAGGATGGGAAGGTGAGGAAGAGGTGGAACATCTCAGTGCCACCACCAATGAGGACAGCAGCAGTGGCCAGCAGAGCTTGTAGGGGGAATTTGTCACAGCTGTCAGAGGCTGAAGCAAGGGACCTTGTGGAGGCTCTAAATCACAATGATTGCACAGTCAATAAAGAAAACCTCATCAGTCCCCATAACCAGGCTGTTGGCTTTTAAAAACTCTTCAGATAAAAATCTGTTTACTCCTGTGTTCTTCAGAGTAACTGTGCTGACTACAGCAATGACAGATGCAATAAGTAGCTTTGGGAAAAAGTTTTAATATGGACCAGTTCCAGGCAAATTCCAGTCTGGTTTATTCCATAACAGCCTGGTACCGCTCCTTAGGAGGGCCAGCTTAAATCTACTATGCTGCTGCTTATTTTAGAGGAACTACTGTCTGCCCATGCTGATACAACCTAGACCAGGAATCCTCCTCTTGCATATATTTGTAAGCTCCTTCCCAGCCTGCCTGACTGAGCAAAACCAACCACTCACTCTGAGGGAGTACCTGCAGGACAGCTCTTGTGGGTTCTGCTGGGGACAGCAGGGCACAGGACTGGTTTCAGTGGGTACAAAGGTGCCCTGTTCCATGGGAGACAAAGAAGCCAGATGATGCCATTCGTGTGTGTGCCACTGAGAAATAGTGGCCAAGAGCTGCTCATTCAAAATGTCAGCTAGTGGGACTGGCTGCAGATATGGCCAGGGCATGGACCACCTCACCCAGTCAGGCTATGTCTACACTAGTAAATTAAGCATCATTTGAGAGTCCTCCCTGGTATTGCAGCATAAGTATCTCTAGTTGCTGTAAATTATAATATCACATATAACCTGTTAGAGCCAGCCTTGGCACTTATTTGGCCCATGCCATGTGGCACTGCCTTACTCAACTTCTGCCCTCTTTCAGGCAGTAGTGTCCCAGGCTGCTCCTAATGGGTAGCAGAGCCCTGCCTCAGGACTACCAGCACTGGCTACTGCAGGCCCAGCCTGAGCCAAGGCACCAGCAGTGTCTGCAGGTGGTTTGGTTTGGCAGAGTAGCATGGAGAGCACCTGGATGCTCCTGTCCTGCACCACCTGCTCTGAGCCCTTCCCACTCCATCACAGCTGTGGGAGCTTGCCCCAGCTGCTCCCTCCTGGCTTATCCCTTTTCTTCCTTCTCTTCTTCCATGTCCCTTATCCTGTCTTTGGAGGTTGACCTGCTGGAGAACAGCTGTCAAGAGGGACCTGGGAGCCCTGGTGGACAGCAAACTAACCATGAGCCAGCAATGTGCCCTTGTGGCCAGGATGCATCAAGAAGAGTGTGGCCAGCAGGTTGAGGGAGGCTCTCCTCCTTCTCTGCCCTGGAGAGGTCTCATCTGGAGTCCTGTGTCCAGTTCTAGGCTCCCCAGCTCAAGAGGGTCAGACTTCTAGATGGTCCAGTGCAGGGTCACCAAGATGATCAAGGAACAGGAGCATCTTATGAGGAAAGGCTATGGGAATTGGGGCTCTTTAGCCTAGAAAAGAGAAGACTGAAGGAGGGGACTTCATTGACACTTGTAAGTAACTAAAGGGTAGATGTCAGGAGGACAGGGTGATGCTTTTTTTTTTTCTGTAGTGTCTAGTGACAGGACAAGGAGGGAGTGGGGGAGGTAAACACACATTCAAAGGACTCCTTCCCATCAGGAGCCCCTTTTCCTCTCCTCTTTGGTGGTCAGGCATGCTAGGGTAGTCATAGCTGCCCCTTCCCCAGCCTACTGCACATGTGCACACACCAGGAATTCCCCAGGAATTTTTGTGTTCCCTGGGAAAACATGGTCCAGGAAAGACAGTTTTACCTGCAACACACCTCCTGGAAACTCCCAAGGCTCACCTCCCTGCTTCTGCTTCTAGGGTCTTGTGGGGTTCGGTTTAAGTGATCACTTAATGTGAACTGCGTGAAATTTCTGTGTTCCTGCCCATTATGGGCTCTTTCAGGAGAAGGAAGAATGTGGGTTTGCTCTTTTCACAAGGACTCTCACCTAGCATGGTGGAGGGAGGCGAAGAGGCTTTTAGTTCATCCTTAAGGATTGCAGAAGGAGGTTTGTAGGTGTGGGGGCATTTCTGAAGGTCTTGAAGAAACAAAAGTCTGAGTTTTTAGAAATGGATTTAGTTTTCAGCTGGAAATGGCCCTCATTTACTGAAGAATCTGGCTGTCTCTGAGTCCCTCCAGGTCACCAAATCATGCCTTTGTACATCTCTAAAGGTGATAACACTTTGAAAGGCTTTCCAAATGAGTAAGAACAAGGATATGATTGTGCCTATAAACCAGCAACACATGATTAGCCCATCTGATGAAGAATGACTAAATGCTGTATTTTCAGGTTTTTTGATGGAGTGATTTGAGCTAGTAAAGGAGTTTTGACTTCTCTGCCAGTTTCAAAAAGCAAATCATTAGGTGCTAGGATTGCTCAGCATTCTCAGTACCCTATATCCCACTGTGACACACAGTGGGATGCTTTTTAGGCTTTCTCTCCTGTTTTCATGGTTAGGATGGAGTGTTCAGGCAGTTATCCTTGTGGATGCCTGGGATGACGTCTTTGCACAGTGCATGTAGGTGATTTCACTAAAAAAATGGCTCCCAGTGAGTGCCCCTGGAATCCTGCAATCTGCAAATGCCATCTTTGTGTTATCTGCTGTGTGTCTTGGCATGAGAGCAGGTTGTGGGCTAGACTAAGACAGGACAATGTGGCAGATGCTGCAATATCCTCCATGAAGCAAGAAAATATTTCTGTTAAGAGAAGGAAAGCCCCTGAAGAAAGTGTGATGTAATTAATAGTCAAATCTTGCATAAATGGGTTCAAATTCACCCAGCTCTTGGAGCACAGGGTGAAGTTAATTTGATTTCTCTGCATGTGCTGCAGTCTGTTGGTAAAAATCACTCCTAGTTTTTTTCCACCAAAGTCACAGCAACATTTTGGAATAAAGTTCTTCTTCATAATGTTATTTGGTTTAATAAATCAAATGGAAGTGATCATAGAATCATTGTGGTTGGAAATGGCCTTTAAGATCATCAAGTCCAACCAGTAATCTAACACTGCCAAGCCCATCACTAAACTAAACCATATCCCTCAGCACCTCAACTATGTGTCTTTTGAATACCTCTAGGGATGGTGACTCCACAGCCTCCCTGGGCTGCCTGTTCTAATGCTTAACAACCCTCTCAGTGGAAAATTTCTAAGTAATTTCTGGTCTAAACCTCCCCTGGCACAACTTGAGCCCATTTCATCTTGTCCTATCATTCATTACTGGAGAGAAGAGATTGACCCTCACCTCACTGCAGCCCCCTTTCAGGTAGTTGTAGAGAGTGATCACGTCTCCTCTCAGCCTCCTCTTCTCTAGGCTAAACATCCCCAGCTCCCTCAGCCACTCCTCATGAGACTTGTTCTCTAGACCCTTCATCAGCTTTGTTGCCCATCTCTGGACACGCTCCAGCACCTCAGTGTCTTTCTTGTAGTGAGGGGCCCAAAACTGAACACAATATTTGAGGTATAGCCTCAGCAGCACCAAGTGCAGGGGGACAATCACTTCCCTGTACCTGCTGGTCACATTATTTTGGATACAGGCTAGGATGCCATTGGCCTTCTTGGCCACCGGGGCACACTGCTGGCTCATGTTCAGCTGCCTGTTGATTAACATCCCCAAGTCCTTTTCTGCCAGGCAGTTTTCCAGCCACTCTGTTCCAAGCCTGTAGCATTGCATGGGGTTGTTGTGGCCCAAGTGTGGGACCTGGCACTTGGCCTTGTTGAACCTCATACAATTGGCCTCTGCCCATCGCTTCAGCCTGTTCCAGTCACCCTGAAGAGCCTTCCTGCCCTCAAGCAGATACATGCTCCCACCCAGCTTGGTGCCATCAGCAAATTTAGTGAGGGTGCACTCAATCTCCTCATCCAGGTCATTGATAAAGATGTTAAAACAAGCCCCAACACTGAGCCCTGTGGAACTTCATTGTGTCCCTGTAAACGAGCTCCTCTGCGTGTATACAGTAATGGCACCTACTTCTGCCATACAAGCTCCATACAGGAGTAACTATACCAGTGTCAAATTGGTACAAACCAGGGGTAAATACACCTGTGTCATTCCTGTCTTCCACTGTTCCTAGCAGAAAGAGGTTTTCTAGTATCTCGCCTCAGTGCTGCTGCAGTTTCATGGCCATGTGTACCAGCACCTTTCCCTGCAGCAAGAGCGAGATAACTGCTCCTGCTGCTGCTTTACATCTCTCTGATGATAACAGCTGGGCACATTGCTCAACTCTGGGTGTTGTGGTTTGGCCCAGCTAGCACAGCAGCACCACGACACTCTCTTGCTCAGTGCCCCCATTCACCCCCACTCTCGTTAGGATGGCGGAGGCCCCAGTGAAATGGGAGTAAAAAGCTAAGCAAGGTTGTTGTGGATTGAGACAAGGGCAGGGAGGGCTCGCTGCCAATTACAGTTCCAGGCAAAACAGACTCCAGTACTCAGAGAGGAAAGTAGGAAAGTTTATTCTACAAGAAACAACAGAATAAAAGCAAAAAGGGAGTAGGATGATGAGAAAATGACAACCAGCACTGTAAGATTTCCCTCCCCCATCCCTCCTTTCTTCCTGGGCCCAGCTCACTGCTCCCTCTCTCTCTACCTCCTCTCCCCTCAATGGCTCAGGGGGGCAGGGAATGGGGGATGTGGTCAGTCTGTCACAGATGGGCTCTGCTGCTTCTCTCTGCTCAGATGAGGATGACTCCTGGCATTCTTCCCCTGCTTCAACATGGGGTCCCTCCCCCGGAACACAGTCCTTAACAAACTTCTCTGGTGTGGGTTGTTCCCAGCTGTCACATCAAACCACAACACTGGGAAAATGCATTTGCTTTGGGCTACAGGGGCCAGGGCACAGTGGAGGTGGTCTCAGATGGCTCAACCCCCATCACCCTTCCCAGAGCTGGGTCCCTGACACTCTTGGGCAGCACATGGTGCCTCCAGCTCCACTCTGCATTGCGCAGGTGCCCACCCTTTGCACTGGGATGGTTTGCACCAACTCAATGAGGCCTTGGTTTCTGCCCTCTTGGAAGCTCCTCATCTCCCCTCTGGTTTTGGCAGCAGTGCTTGGTACACACACACACACACAGCCCTCCCACACACGCTCTCACCTTCTCTCTGACACCCCAGCAACAGACCACAGCCACTTTTCCATTTCTCCAAGGAGAGCAGATCTGCAGACACAGACAGTAGGGCCTGCTTGCCATTTGTAAACCACGTGAAGTGGTACACTGCTAAGGACCTTCAGGAGTTAGAGGTGAAAGCTGCTGAAATTCTGATGAATTTGGGACAAAGTTTCGATAAAAAGCAGATGGCATTTCTAATCATTCTTTTTCCACTCAGTAGATGGGGCCAAATGTTAAGTTGCCTGTCAATATAACACCCTGCTTTTCAAGGATCTCAAAAAAAATTACTGCAAGTACGACTTTAGCAAGACTGGCATCCCCTAAAGGGTGGTAACTGGCCCTTTGGCGGCCCCATGTCAACACTTGGCAGCAAGGAGCCATTTCTTGCCTCTGATGCTGCTCTGCTGTGTCACTTGTTCCTGAAATAGCCTCGTTCCCTGGCGCTTGTGCTCACGTTCAGATGGCGGGTGGCTGCACAGAGCCTGCTGTCCCGAAGTACCAATCTGAGGGATTTGAGCTATTTAAGAGGCAGGCAGCTCCCCAGTTGATTTGCTGGAGGCAGCTTACCCACCTCTAATTGAAGCCAGCTTGGTTGCCTCTGAAGGGCAGCACCCAGCTTGCTTCTGAGAGCCCAGCTGGGCTTACTGCAAGGAGCTTCCTCTCACACCACTCTATAGAGCGCAGAGATCTGTATCCAACTCAGCTGTTCTGGGAGCGTCGTATAAGTCTGTGCAGAGAAGTGGGCACTGCTGGGAGAGGACATGGCACCTCTTCTCCCAAAGCCTTCCACAGAAGAGGGGAAGGAGGAGTGGGTACCCATGTCTCCCCACTGCCTGTTGGAGGACTCCAGGGGGAGCAGCCCTCATACAGGTGCTGGTGCTGAGGTTGCCCTAATTTGGGCAGACATCCATCAGGTTGCCTCAGCTGGTGGCCACAGGGCTTTGCCTATGCAGCCACAGCTGTGCACCTGCCCTGGCTGGTGCTGCCATGCCTGGCTGGCTCTACAGGGCAGTGGACATTGTACCCACCACAGTGGAGCTTGGAGCCTGGAGTTAGGAGCACAAAGAGACTTTAACCTCTTCCTTGCATGTTTCGTAGCAATGATTCTCTTAAATGCTCAAATTCCTCACCTTTGTGGGAGCTTCACTGGATGATGGAAACTTGTAACAAGCTTACTCTTTGTTTTCAGGCCCTCAAGACTGTTCCTTCCCGCCGGTGTTCAGCACCATCGCTCTTATTCAGCAAAGGCTTGAGCAAGACATGGTTGCCTTCAGCCAGGTATGTATGTATGTCATGTGCCCCATTCACAGTGCTTGCACAGATGTTTAATGGCCAGGAGCAAGGCAACATACCTTGGCTTGCCCATACATACATTATGTTGTGCCACTGCCTCCCGCACTGGAGGACCCCAGATGAGAGAGCGTACACGTGGTGCCTGCAGCGGCTGAGCTGGCAGAATCCTGACTGCTGTTGTAGAGGTGATGGAAAGGAGAAGCAGTGGGAACTGCACCTCCTGGCATTGTCCTCAGCTACTCTTCTCACCCTCCCATCAGGCCTGTGCAAGCCCAGCAGGAGCACAGCCTCTTCCTCTCATCTCTCCCGTGACAAGGGCTGCCAGCTCTGACTCCTTGCTGATATTAGTTTCTACCTATGCTGCTGTGCAGCCTCCATTGGTGCTTTCCCCTGCAGAGCATTTCAATTCTTTGCTTTTCAACTGTTTTTCTTTCTTTTGGTAGCAAAGCCTTTGAAACAGGCAGAAAAGTTGGCTGTAATAGCACTTACCATCTTATTTTGCTATAGGTCATGGCTTGTCTAGCCAAACAGATGGGAGATTTCTGCTGATATTAGTGGCAGTGCCTCCTTTCTTCATTAAACTGGTTTCTGATATGCAGAGGAACACTTGTCATTCGAGCTGCAGCTACTTCATTGCAATGGCCTGGCTTCTCTTCCCTCTGATAAACTCAGTCCAGTTAGTCAAACAGCACTGCTAAGTGGGCATGCTGGTGTTGCAAGGGTTGTTAGGTGTTTAGAAAAAGCTTATAGAGGAAAGGCAGGAAGGATAATAGTGCCTTCCATCTTCAGGTAGCAAAAATCTGAGCCCTTGAGCATTCCTCACTTGAGGAATGAGTCAAGTTGTGCTGTACAAGCACTTGCAGTTAATTATTCCTCAGTTTTGCTTCTCTTCAGAGTGAGCACATATTTTGCATTCGTTTCTCGACATGAGCATCAGGAGCTGTCAGACTGTCAGAAAGGCTGAGTTTAACACATTTTCCTTCCACTGGAAATGTTCCCCAATGAAATCTGTGCAGTGTCTCTGTGTGACACCTCCTGGCTTGCCATACGGCTCCATCTCAGAACCCAGAATCATTCTATAGCCCAAGGGGACAGGTGGAACTCAAATACTGAACAAGTGCCCAGAACTCACTGCTCTGTTTTCTTTCATGCCATGATTTAATACGTGTTCCAAGTGAAAAGTAGTGTCACCAGCAGACACTCCCTCCCCACTCCCTAAAAGTCATATAAACTCCAAGATCCTGCAGGAAAAAAGGGGTTGTTAATGTTGCTATAGGAAGGAGACAGCAGCAGCTTTGGGTTTCAGACCTCTGTCTGTGAGAACAGACTCAGTTGGGCAGAAAAGTGGTCCCAGTGCCTTATTCCCCTTTGGGGCACAATATGGGTCCTCCCTCTCTGCAGGAGGCAGCATTCACCAAGAGCACAGCACACTGTTGCTGGTGTAATCTCTGTTGTTGCTGGTGCCCTTGGCTAATTTGCAGCAGGTGCCAACAGCTAATTTGTCTGTGGCTTGAGTGTATTGGGGAGGGAGGTGTGCTCTGTCAGTACCCCCAGCTTTACTATCCCCACAAACAAAGCCAGATATCTCAGCAGGACAATCCAATGTCAGCTGACAGGACTGGGCTGTCTCCACAGTAGGAAAAGTGAGGGGGAGAAGGCAAGCAGCAGAATTGGGAGAAGTAGCCATTGGGACCCGAGTTTATCTGTCTATGCTTCAAGCAGTGGACTGGGGTGGGCAGAGCAGGAGCTCCAAGCAGAAGTTCAGCAGTTGCTGCCTCCTGCCTTTGCCCTCAGCCTTGCCTCTGCAGCCTGCCCTGACCATCACTTTTCAGGCAGTGAGGACAGGAGAGCTGTGATGGTTTTCACACTCTAGGCAGCTTCTCCCCTGGGGGACTGCCTGCTTTGCCTATTCCCTCAAGCTGATGCTAATCCTGCACGATAGCCTGGGCAGAGCCCCAGCTGCTTCATTGGCACTTGCTAATAGCCCCAAAGGCCTTGGATCAGCTCATCTCACAAAAGGAAGTATCATTTCCACTGAATACATTTAAGTCAATGAATACACAAAACCTCTGGGACACGGAAGAGACCCGTGTGAAGGTCAGGTTAAGCCCAGCTTCCTTTGTGCTACAAACACAATCCCTCCTAAAGACCTGCCAGCCCTTATGGCCAAGCCACTGGTGGCTTTGCTGTGACACACAACAACAGAGAAGGGCCCACAAAACCCTGTGGAAGGACCTTTTTGTTCATCTGTGATCAGCACAATCTAATCAGCCTTTAAATGAAAAATGTCTTTTCTGTTCCAAAACATGTTGCCATCTTGGGCAACGCTCCCAACTTGCTGCCTGCAGATACGATCTAGAGCCTCTGAGCCTCCAGAAGCATAAAAAGTCTCTGTAACACCTAATAGCAGGACAATTATCACAATAAGTTGGAATTATCACAGGGAATCTACCTTCATAAAGCTGTGACTTTTCAGGATTCAGAGCAGTCCCAGATGGAATACTCCCTGAGTTTTAATGTGCAAGTAGTAAGCTATACACATGTCACAGGGCACTTACTGCAGCATTACCCTTCATAGCCACTGCACAGCAAAGGTGAACTGCAAGTGGGGGCAAAAGCCTTTGTGATCTGGTTGCCAGACCCACAAACCATCCAGTCCTGACTGTTCTCAGTCTAAATGGTGATTAGAACCCTTTATCCTACAGAGGGTCACAACCACCTGACTGAGCTAATGCAGATGATTGTGGTAGCTGCACTTTCAGAAAACTGATGAGCTTATTCATCTTGCAGATTCAATTGCCTAGAAACTAGTTTCCTCCAGCTCTCAAACCCATTCCAGGTTGTAGTAGCGTGCAGGACATGCTCTGATCAACTAGTGCAGATCCAGACATTGACTGAAGAGTTAGCTCGTGGGATAAAGTCACTGAGGTGGCTGGTGTCTGGACCTACTGAACATTAGGAAAAGATAACATAAGCATACTTCTGTGCTTACTTTCTGGTTATTAACCAATATGCCAATCAAAAATCCTTTGGATTGGTGTTGGGAAACTATGAAGTAAGTAGGGCAAACCTTTTGTTTTGAAGCCCACATCTTTCATAGCAAACTGAAGGAACTTATTCCTTGGGATGTTCATGACCAGGCATCTTCTGTTCCTCTGAGGCTGAGCTTGCATGTTGCTCATTAGGTGCTAACTTCATTGCCCACTCTTGGCAGTGAAGACGTTGAGCAAGGTACATCCTCTTCAAACATTTACCAGGACAGGATTCCTACCCCAAAAGTTTTCTACTGACATGATGTTACTGAGGTCAGTGGGCCCAGACCAACCTTTACCATGACTGCAGATACAATTGCAGAAGATGAGAGGAGCAGTGTACTGAAGATGACACTCAACTGGGCTTTCAGGAGAGTGATGCAAGCCTGATCTGCAAGTTTAGTTGTGACATTGAGAAAGTCATCCAACTAAGCACTGTCTTGATTCCCAACACGATAATGAAGCTAGCATTGCATTTCCTTGCAGAGGGAAACGTCTGTTTGTGGGGTCTTCACACTGATAGAATAAGGACTGGAGGAGCTTGGTCTCTGTGTGGTCTCTCCTGTGTTGCCCTGGATCCTTCCCCTGCCCAGGCAGCCGGGTCCAAGCAGGGAGGCACAGCATGTACTGAACTCTCCTACAGAGATGCTGGATCCCATCCCAGCACTGCAGATCTGATTCCTGTCATCATGCAACCACATTTAATTTTTTGTCAGTGGTGTGCCAGACTTGCCTTGCCAAGCTGAGAAAGCTTAGGGAAATATCTGCAGAGATGCAGAGGGGGTGAGTCACGCAGAGCCTGGGGGCTGACGGCAGAGACCCTTATGTGGAAGACTGTGGTGAAAAGAGGTGGGAGGGTTTCTTGCTGGCCACAGGACTCAAGTGGGCAGGTGTAGATGAGTCAAGTGAAGGTTATTGCAAAACAAGATCTCTGAGGGTAAAATCAGTGGGGTTGCTGGTAACACTATAGAGTTTTATGGGTCATCACCAAGCTTTGATTTCCTTTCTGCACCCTCCTACTACTTCTTGACAGCCATGCTGCTCCTGCCCTTCACTTTTTCTCCTCATTCACTCCTACTCTCTTCTTCTCTTTTTCACTCTTTGTGTGCTTGTACAAGCTAAATGTACAGACAGCCTGCACGACATTTCACCTCATCACACCACAAGTCCCCACCTGTAACATGGGGTTAATAATGCTGCCTGTCCTCATATGGCGAGGAAAGGAGCAGTCAACAACTCAACACAGTGATGTGGCAGATTCATTCAGAGGTAGGCATAAGGCAATCAGAAGCCAGAGAGGCCTGGAGCAAACCCAAGAGATGAGTTTTTCCAGGGTGAGACTTGTCTCTTTATTAACTGCTAGCACATCAAGACTCTGATCCATGGGGGAATCTCTTTTTTTGTTTGTTTAATGATACAAGTGATAAGTTAAAGTACTTTGTATTCTTTTAGGGCAGTTTTATTGAGAGAGTTTTGTGAAAAGAGGCCCATTTATAAATACAGAAGCAACATACTCAGCTTCTTGTGCAGGTTGGTTCAAAACAGTTCATAGAAACTGTTCTGATGAGAAACTCAGGGCTTGGCTGACATTATTATAGAAGGTGTCTGCTTCCTTTGGAAATGTCATATTTTTTGTTGAACAAAAACACCACTAAAAATAACACTCAAAGTAAAAGACTTCTCAGTAGGAAAAATACGTCACCCTTGTTGGTAGAGACCTTAAAACTTTCATTCTACCTGTTTTCTAACTTTCACCTGAGCTCTAGAAACTTGTCTGTGTAAATCTCCTTTATGCTTTTGATAAATTACAGTCTCATGACAGCTGCAACTCAAATTTATTCAGTGAACACCAAAAACGAGGTTTTCACACCAGGAAAGCTAAGCATGTTTTGAAACAATATCACCCTGCCACTGGTGGCTGTCACCACTCACATATTTGTGGCTCCAAGAGCAGTCACCAGGAGCTATGATCAGACAAATTTGGCAGGGTGAATCAGCAACTGAGGTGTATCTACATACCCAGGTCAGCCTGCAGCAGGATGGCTTGAAAGCCCACACTGCTGGCATGACAAGAGGTGTCCAGGCTGCAGTGGACCATCAAAATGTTTATCTAGCTTTAAAGTGACTGGAGGGACTTCAGGTGTTACTGCTCCTGCTCTCACTTGACACCATTCCCTGTCTGAGATCTTAGACAGCAGCAAAGGCTGGGAGGTGGGATGTCAGAGCTCTATTACCAAATCTGCTGCTTCTGCATTACGGTGCTGAGTGATGGGGTTTGAAGTCAGCTGGAGATTTGCCACTGGAGGAAACCTGTGAGCACTGGCTTGCTCCATTTACTTGTAGAGCACTGAGAACAGGACGTTTGTCAGGTGGCCAGAAACAAGCAGTGTCCAGCTGCCTGGCAGCAGCTGCCACCCTCCCAGATGCTGAACCTCACAGTTATTCCACACAGAGAAGAGTCTGTACTTCCATCAACACAGCTTGTTTAGCACAGTAAACCTTCCATTACGTGTCTAAACCTCAGTTGTAACCATCTCTAAACAGAAAATGGTTTCCTTTTATTTCTAAATCAAATTCCCAGGAAGGCAGAAAAGGTTTTCCTGACCTTTCTGCATATACACAGCTATTCCCATCTGTACACCACAGGGAATGTGCAGGGGCAAGTGCAATGTTGCTACTGGACACATCTAGGACTTAGCTGCACAGCACTGTAGACAACCTGGATAAACTTTATCCAGAAACAGATGGCATTCTGTGGTGCTCACAGAATGCTCTTAGAATACAGGATTCTGTATTGGGTTTTAATGGTTGTGCCTCAGCTTGTATAAACCTTAAAGGGATGGGGTCTTCAGTGCCATGTCCCTGTTAAAAGGCTGGTCTGAGAAGAGATAGCTTCAAACCGAGAGATGTGCTGACGAAAATCAGGAGCGTCATATTGCAGGTCTCGGTGAAGGCTAATGAACACCCATGACAGCTTACATCCTGTCTGCTGCTGGAAAGGAAACGTGCTGTAGGCGTCCCGAGGCTGACATTCATAGCTGGTGTTCCCCTGTGGGGTCAGCAGAGCGCTGGCACGCAGGCTGCTGGCACCGCGAGCCCAGGGGGGCTGGCAGGCAGACACACGGACAGGATGAGAGCTGGCGGGAGCAGCGTTGCTCTGGTGGGGGTCACAGGCTGGCTGGGGGAGGGATGCTAATGCTCCCCCTGATTACCCACTATTCCTCCCACCTTAGCATGTTTCTGCGTGGTGTTTGTGGCTGCGCTTGGAAATCTTGGAAAGGCACATACAGCTCATTAACACCCAAGAGGACTCGTGCTCCCGAGCATCACAGGAGTGCTGGTAGCCCTAGCCATGGCTGGTGATGCCTCCAAGGCCTCCAGCCAGGGCCTCTCCGTGCTCAGCAGCATGAGGTGGTGCATGGAGGTCTCCTGCCAGCAGAGAACCAGCTCTAGGCTTTCCAGGGCACCACCTCTGCTAGCAAATGGGGTGTTCATAGGGACGTTCTCCATCACTGGCACAGGATGGCCCTGCTCAGAAAATGTTCAAGTGTTCCCAGCATGGCTCTGCCCAGACCAGCCAGCCCTTGCCAGCTGCCCCTTGGCACCATCCAGAAGCCATCAGGAGGTGGCTATTCCCAGTGGGTGGCTTGAACAAAGTCTCCCTGCTTGGTAGGATGACAGCCTTGAACAGCAAAGACACAGACTGCCCCATTGCAGGTTGGCCCAGAGCCAGGCCTGTGCAACATAACAGCAATTCTCTGGCCTGTATTTGGCATCTCCCTAGTCACCAGGTGAAGACACTGTGAGGGACCAGCCTCTGTGTTGAGCTCAGGGTACAGGCAGAATCCAATCATGCTGGCAGTGCAGCCCATGTCTCTCAAGCTCCCTTCCTCACTCAGCAAATCCACTTTCTCCCCATTCATTTCATTGGTCAGATTTGAGTGTAAGATTCCCCAATGCTATAAGTGCATTTGGAACACTTTGTCCACAGCAGCATCACTGTCTACCTGCTGTAATTGGGGCTGCACAGGGCAGCCCTTGAGCAGGTTTCACAGGATGCTCCTCATGCAGCCCTGGCACGTGACTGCTTTCAGAGAACACAGGACAACTCTGGCTTCCTCACGGAAGACTTTCACCTTGGCCACCCACAACTCTCCCTTCCAGAGGTGGAAGGTTTCTTACCAAGCACAAAGGCAAAAGTATTTCCTGTCAGAAGACACACCACAGGACCTTTGCATGTTTCCTCTGTGTGCAGCACACTGGCAGGCACTGCTTTCTGTGACAGTCATGCACCCTGCCCTGTTTTGCTGCCTCTCCTGGCAGCAGCTCCCCGAAGGAAAACATCTGTGGGAAATACTGGACATTGGGCAGAAGACCTGTGGGAAAGAAACCAGGCAGAAGGAGCAAGGGCAAGTGAGAAAATGTCTCCCCTCCTTAGCCTGCCAGGAGGGGACTTAAGCCTTGGGCTTGCAATGGGATGTCACTGTGACGAGGACCACAGGGAGACTGCTACAATCAGCACAGAAACTATCTGTCCAGCCCAGGGAGGAACAGTTCAAAAGTACAAATTGCACCTAGAGAAGAGCATCAGCAAAAAGTAGGGGGAAAGCACACATCTCTGTCCTGGTGCTCCCCGAGGAGTTCGCTGAGGTGCTACAGCTCAGGCAGAGAAGTGAAGCTTCCAGGTGGGGAAATAATCTAAGGCAAAGGTGAGGTGCATGATTGGTCCTTTTCACCAATTTGGGGGTGCTTGTACCCCAACTCCTGGCTACACAGTCCCATGTGCACACAGCAGCCATGTGCCAGCCTCTCTGCCCTGGGCAGCAGCAGCAGCCACTCAGTAGGTCCAGACTCACACCCAACCACCCACTTTCATCTATCTGTTTCTTGAGCTCTGAGGTGATGGGTCAAATATTCACAATCTCTTTTTCTAAAGCACCTTGAACAATTTTTGTAGTTAGCATTTAGTGGTGGCAGCCCATAGGCTTTTTGGAGAGTCTCTCCAAAATCCCCTTCCCTGCACTCATCTAGCACTGGCTCACACAGCCCTGCTTTAGCCACGTGTCTCTGCATCCTTCATAACCCTCCCAGGGAGCCTCTTTTCTGACTCTCACCCCTTGCACACAGTTGTGCCTGGGGAAGACCCTGGCAGTGGTAGAGATGCAGGGCCCTCCCTAATCCCAGGTGAGGCCCAGAGCCAATTGTAGAGCAAATCTGTGCACCTGCTGGCAGTGGTCCTGGAGGTGAGCTCCTGTGACCTGCAGCAATGGGAGGACATTGCTAATCTGTATAGACTCACTTCAGTGCCCAGAGCTGACTGAGGCTGGACTCCAAGCTGAAGCCAGAGCAAAGCAAGACTAAATGTTTCAGGCTTAGGAAAGTCTGGCATTTTCTTTTTCCACCTTAGTTCCAGTCCTGCTTGTTGTGCTGCTGACTTTTGGCATGCTCACAGGAAACTCTCTTAGTCTTTCTCCCAAGTATCCTCCCAGGGAGGAATACTGAGATTTATGGGTGAAAGAAAAGGAGCAAAGAGCTTGGGACTGCTAATTCCTCTGTATTTAGCATGTACCTACGCAGCCTACTTGTGCCAGTGATGACAGGCATGGCTGTGGGGCCATCCCAATGCTATAATAAGCCCCAGGGCTGAGCTGAGCCAGGTAATGCTCATCTTCCCCTTGTGCAGATGTGCCTGAATCAGTGCCTGTTCCCTAATAGAGAGCCTTTGGTGCTCACTGAAGCTCAGAGAGCTTGCTATGTCTCATCTCAGCTTCCAGAGTTGTTTGGAGGTCAGATTCAAACTGTGCCAAGGTGTCAGCCAGTACAGGCTATTTCAGCCACCAGTATGAATGAAGCCAGAAGGTTGCTGCCTACTCCTCACTGGTGGTCTCACATTTGGCAGGATTTAAGTGCAGTCATGCAGTTATTCAGTGCCTCCACTGCCAGGCAAACTCTTGCTAGCCAGGCCCAGGAGTACTTAACACCTAGATTCAGCCAAGCACAGGTGCCTGCAGCCTTGCTTGGCTGTGAAGGACCCAGAAGGGCTCTGTGCTTAAAACCAAAGTCGAAATGGGTAAACATGGTCAGACAGCTCTTATTGCATGACACCTACTACTCCTACTCTTCCTCTCATGCACACATCACCTCCCACATACAGCAGCTTTTACTTCATTCTTCACAAAACTGTTGAAGAATAAAATGTCAACCAAAGCAGCAAAACCTTTGCAATTCTGCAGCAGCCCTGAGCTCCCTGGAACCACACAGTTGGCACAGCAAGTGGGCTGAGGAGGAAGCAGTGCAGGAGTGTGCTCCTGTCGTTGCACAAGGGGAGGGCGTTACTGGAGCGTTGCTCATGTTTCTCATTCCACACGTGACCCCACCACCTGCTCTGCAGAGGAAAAGACATGTAGTGAGTCGTGATGGAGCTGCAGTTGGCTGATGTAGGAGAACATCTCAAAGGTGTGCTTCACAGTGATCTCTCTGACTCTGCTCTCTTTGAGGTCCTTGAAAATTCAAGTGCTACCTGCAATGGGAACCAGGTGCAAATGAGGCAGAAAATCCATCTGTGCTTCTTAACCCTCCATGAGAGAGGGTGAACTGGAAGGCAGAGGATCCTGAGTCACTTTCAGCCTGATTCACTGAAGGACCTGCAGCCATGGATGAACCTGAAGTTTGCCAGAAACAAATGTCCTTACTGTCCTTTCAGGGCCAGTGAAAGTGTCTATAGGCCACTCAAGTCAATGGGGGACCCTGGTTTACTGCAAATAGGCCTGTGTGTTTTGGTCTTGTATGGAAACACAACTCAGCTGCTAAACCTGTTACATCCTCAAACACCAACCTTGTCTTCTGTCTTGTCCTGAGCAGTGGTCACATCCCACTGTCTCCTGCCAGGAAGATAAGTGGCAGGCTTTTGGCCTCTCACTACGTCTTTTCAGACTCTGGCATTGAAGGAACTGAGGCAGGGCATACTCATAGTGGTTCCACTGCTCCACAGATATTGGTGCATTACTGAGAACAGACCTGGGAATGGAAATTAGCCCCATGAAGCTGCAGCCTGAGCCAATGCTGCTGGTTTTGCATATGAAAGAAATGTCAGCCTCTGAGATTTCAAATACCCAGTGAGTAGCAAGGGACCTGAGGAGTTCCCACCAGAGGATAAGGTATCTCCTTGGTGCCTCATGCAACACTCATCTATCAGTGGATGGACTGTTTCATTTCAAGTCAGCTGTAGCCATAAAGCAAAATGTCATTTGCTTTAATGTCAAAAAGAAGTCCCACTGAGTTGTCTCCTTCTGGGTAGGAGGAGGGATTTTAGTCAAGCTCATTGCATCTATTTCTTATATAATACTTATAACAATATAATCCAGAAAAATAATAAATACTCTCAGCTGTTGTTTTTCTAAGCCTCTTCTACTCAGCCTACAAAACTCATCCAGGAGGGCACCTTATCCCTGTCCTCACTGTGTATCAACTGTGTTCAAGTCCCTTAATTCTTAGAAATGCTCTTGATCAAAATAACTTGTCTCCTCCCAGCATCTATGGACAGACCTGCCCATCAGTGTCTGCATGGCCCATGGCACTTGGCCTCAGCTTTGCTAGGAGATGGCACATCACTTTTACTCTCTGTGTGTCAGCTGTCTGTATCACACTTTAATTCAGGTAGATGACAGAAGCTGGGACAGACAACTCATTTTAAAGACTCTTTCAGCAGTTTCTTAGCAAGACAACCACTTGTGAGTAGGCTTTCATATACTCAAAGTTTAATGTGATCTTTGAGTATCTCAAAAACAATTAGCAGAAGGAAATGAATTTTACCTTAGAAAAATGTTTGAAACACTGGAACTGAAAGACTGCCAACATACTCGTGTCTGTACTTTTGAAGCATTTGGAAATGTGATGAAACTGCAGAAAGAGCCTATGAAAACTGCTGCAGGATTTGAGAAAGCTTTCCAGAGTGAATCAGAAGGATACCAGCCCAGATAGACTATTACAAGGAAGATTAGGAGATGTCTCAGAGTATGTGTGTGGATTCATTCATGTAGCAGAAACAGCTGCTACACGGGCCTCTTGAAAGTAGGAGAAACAGGCATTGGAAGAAGTGCACAAACTGGGAAAAATAAAATGAGGAACTAACCACACTGTTAAGAAGCCATTGTGAAAGTCTGAACCACAGTGAAAAAAATATCAAGGCAAACGGTGGTCTCTCTGCTGAGATCTCCAGGTCAAAAGGAAGAGCCTTTTGGGGGAGTATATGTGTTAACTAAAAGCAGTATTTTGGTCAGATATACATTGCTGGCTGGGCTTGCTCCAAGACTAACCAGCCAAAATTCCAGTGTGGACATGCAGCCTGACTATAGATGGTTTTGCAGATTCTTTCCTGTCAACCACATTGCTGTATTTGTAGGTGTTCATATTACCTGTTTTCTTAAGGAAAAAGGGAAAACATCTCTTTTCTGCTTGATATTCTCTCATCCTGCAGTCCTCACCTGAGCACAGTTTCCATCAGCCTTATCAAAGTGTTGTTCATACACTCCTGCAAGGCCAAGGCTGGGTCTCACTCTTGGTTAGACCATGACTGATATGCCACTTCCACTGCTTCATTGCAAAAATAAGGGCCCAGTTGCAAGACAGGAAAAGAATAAGCATCTAAAAGGGACAAACACATCCAGAGATATCTAAAGAGACAACTCTTTGCTTTCTTAGGCAAACAGCAATATTTAACTCCAGCCAGCCACACCATGCTCTTATCTGCAGTTGTAAGGCTGACCTCTCCAGTGGCTTCGGATCGCAGCCTCCCAGAAACCCAAGGATGAGCATCCATCTCTCTTTGCCTGACCTGATTCTATGGAAGAAAATATGTACACAAATATCAAGCCAAATGAATTTTCTTACTTCTTCTTATTTTTTCACCTAATAGCTCTAAAAATAATCCCTGAAACTCCCCCCCACCTGAAGTGTTTTTGAAAAATACAAAAAAAAACCCAAGAAACTCTCCAGCCAGTTATAAACAGATGATGGGAAAATCCTCCACTTGACTAACTGTAGGACTGCGGCCAGGCTTCGTCTTGGGGGATTTCTCAAAGTTCAACTTCTGCACGAGTGAGCTAAGAGCCAAACCGAAAGCGAAAATCAGGCTCTGCTTGGAGCTTGCCGAGCCAACCACAGATGAGCTGGGTTAATCCGCGCCTCCACTTCTACTTGACCTACACCAAACAAAATAAAGAGGGCTTTTTGGTGCTGGCTTGAAGAAGGAATGTGAAGGGAGCTTGATTTCTTAAGAACAGCTGCTGAAAATCTTATTTTTAGCAAGCTGATGGGGACTTTCTTGCTGAAGTGGAAGAAGTGAAGCAGCTGACTCACATTTCAGATAATTAGTTTTCAACCGAGGAAACCTTACTTTTTTCAGTGAAAGTATTTTATATTCACTTCAACTTGATGCAGAAGCCATTTCCCAAATGGTTTCAGTCTTCCCTTTGTTTTGCAAAGAGACAAATCTAACCTTTTTTTTCCTCATCAAGTTGACCACACCAACCCTGATGAGAATTCCCACGGAGCGGGCTGTGGGGAGCAGCACAGGCCACTGGCCACAGCTGCCCCATCAGCACCCTGCTCAGTAACCTGGATCCTGCAAATGAGCACACCACTCCCCACCCCTTACAGGGAAACCCACCCATATCCCAACTTTGGGGAGCCTACTCATTGCAGTCGTCTCCAGGGTATTATGCTTAGGTTATAAAAATATTTCCCAGGAAAGAGGTAGCAGGTTTTCCATTTGGAAGGGATTACCAGATCCCTTCAAACCAGTAAACTTGTCCTTGCATGGACCTCAGGTACCTTCTGTGTCCAGGCTCCAATCTACACAGGCAGAAACCTTGCCCCTGTTTCACCTCTGTGGTACCCTGATTTGCTTGTGCCCCAGGCATTGCACTATAATAACCAAGGTTAATAACAATCATGCTAATGTCTAGATCAACAACATCAGAGTCAATCACGCATGTCCACCCTCGGACTCTAAACTCAGGCTGTCTAAATATAACATACTGACACAGTAACCTTATCAAAATAGTCAACTATTTATCTAGCACTTAAGCATTCATCACTGGTTTTCAAGTCAGACATCTGATGTTTCCTGATTTATACATGAAAGGCACATGCTTTCACTTCAGGAGAGCGACATGCACAAAGCCCATGCTTGCCTTGAGGAACTCATTGATAGCTACTGCTCTTCCAAACTAGCCTTCAGCCACAGGCAGCTCTCCTCCTCCTTCACCTCCACTTTTCTAGTTGGACTACTCCATTCAGACCCTGGGAATACAGTCTCTGATTCAGATGCTAATGAGCAGATCTTTCAAAACAAATGGAGTTCAGAGAGCCAGCAGTTCTGTTTAAAAGAAACTTTGACATGTAATCATTCTGGAGGCTACTAAAGGCAGAAAGGGAATTTCCCTGGGCAGGCTTGGTATGAGGGGAGCTCTAAGCACAGCTACAGGGAAGTCCAAGGCATAGAAAAAGTTAGGTCCAACCTTTAAATATATTTACTCTGCTTTACAGATCCTAGATGTTCTTCTAGACTCTTTGCTGGGTAAAGTGCTCATTTCAGGATCCTAGTTCTTCACAGCTGGGGGAAAATGAAGAAGGCTAGGCAGATTGAGGGCAGTGGTGGTTTTCAAGTCTTTTATCCTCACAAATAGACATCAGGAGGTGAGTACACTGTGTAGGTCACGATTCAGAAAATGCCACTCTAAACAGGTGCCAGATGGATGTGTTGTAATCTAGTACATAAATATTGCTGGCTAGCGACTTGTAGCAAAGCCAAGTGGACCAGGACAGCTCTTTTGTAGCAACAGAAGGAATGGTTTTCCAAACTCTGGCAAACATAGACTCAGTTAGGAAGTGTGATGTTCCCTAGTATCTGGTGTTTGAGTTTCGGTTGGGTTTTGGGGTTGTTTTTTTCTCCTGCATCTGTTTTGCATGCCTCTAAACTCTGTGTTTCATACATGTAGTAAAAATGCATCCTTCTCCTGCATCCCATCCAGGTAATTGTGCCACGTGTTTGGAAGTGCACCAGAAACCCTAATTGCAATTTTCCTGGAGGCACTGGAGGAAGAGACTTTGATTGTGCTTCAGGGCCTAAAGGACTTTGTTTTTAGAAAGACCCTCTTCTCAGATAAAATTATCTGCCTAAAGTCTAAATCCTTGGGGGAAGAAAAACCCCAGCTTTTCTGAAAGTCTCTGCCACAGTCTTAAACCTCAAACACCTCTGGTCACCTTTTCACACGGGCAAAACATTCAGCCCACGTACAGGTCAGCCAGCCCACCGCACTTTGTTGACTTTTTGCTTTCCTCCTACATTCAAACAAGTCTGTGCTCTTCATATAGCCCATACTTCTTAAATTACTCAGGGGGGAACTTAATTTATCAGTCTGAATGTCTGGGGAATAACGAGGCTACACCTCCCAATTGAGCCTCAGTTGCAATATTTGCCTTACAAACAGATGGACAAAGTGCATCTTGTGTTTCCCATCAACGCTCTTCATTTCTGCTGAGAAGTGACTTGTCAGAGAGAGATGACTAGAAAAGAACAGAAACGGTTAAATATATTCCTATCTAACCTCTTCTCACAGGCACTTCAGATGTAGTTTTTCATTTCCATTGTTTGGGGTAATTAAAAAAGTTTCAGTTATTGTATTAGATACACTTCCCATCAGAAATTCCCCTTGATAATACTTACAGGAAGAATTGCAGTGTCACTTTTGTGATATTATGATACAGGTTTGGATGTTTTTGTTCAGCTGAGGAGTAAAAGCAACAATCTTTTTCTGGTTCTTTGGGGTGTGTTTCTGTTTGGGTTTTGGTTTGGGTTTTTTTTTCTTTCTACCCAGTAGAGCTCTCTTGACTTTATTTTTCTTGGCTGCCTCTTGGGTGACAGAGGAAGGTGAATGGGAACTCAGCTGGCACTTAAAGGAGAAGAAAGGCTGGAAATGCTTTCATCCACCTTCTTTAGTAGACAGCATTAAAAATATAATTTTAAAGAGGTTTCCAGGAAGAAAAAGAGTAATTAAACACAGAATTCTCAGTATAAGCCCATGCAAGATTTTTTGTCTTGCTAGTGTTCTGTTAAAAGGCTAAAGCAATAGTAGAACACACCAATTCAGTTTGTTAGCCATCCTTTGTTACAGAGAACAATCAAGATAAGAGTCTCTCTGGATATGACTGAGACAACTGAGTGATGGGAAAAGCATAGCCTCTGTCAAAGGGAAAGGCTCTTCTCTGTTAAAGGACAGGAAGCTCAGAGTCCAACTGGCAAGACTTAATGCAAAAGGGCAGCATATGTGTCACAGCTTGCATGGATCAGACAAGCATTTGTTAATTGGTTCTATTTTGAATGGTGGAAGATGCCCCAGAAGAATGCTTCTGATCCTTACCAGCAATCTTGCCTTTGAACGCTGTGCTCTTCTGCTCATGGGGACAGAAGCTGATGTACTCATAAAACTGATATAATTACCAGTGTATTATCATGTTTGCTTTTTTTAGGCGAACAGTTTCTAATGAAATAAGAACCTAAACCATCCTTCTCCTATACTGTTCTGTCAGGAATAAACAAAATTAATAAACTAGGAGCACAGAAGGAAACGTTTCTTACAAAGGCATGAGAATTGCAACTATACCTGAAGCAAGTAGCATAATTTGCCATTACAGATAGAAACCTGGATTAGGTGGCTCATGAGTTTGTTCTGACTTGCTAATTCCTACCTTCCTGTGTTTTATGTACAGTTTTCCCCCAATGAGATGGCTCAAGCTGAAAATTAAGCTATGTTCAAGGCTCCCATGAGCTGCTGTGTATTTGGATACAGAGGCTAGCTGTGGTCACCTGTAGGGGTTTCCCACTACCACATGTCTTCACAGATCTTGGTTTCAATTGCAACTACAAGCAGAAGTTCCAGAATAGAACAAGAAAGGATGTTGCCCACATTGTTTCTAAAATTGGGAAGTAGAAGAGAGCTGCTAAGACCTCCAGAGCTGATACGAATGTTAGCCTCATTCACAAGGTATGCCATTCTTGCTGAGTGCTTCTAGTACCCAGGCTTTTGGGCTTCCCCATCCTTGTGTATATTTTAAATATAATGTCAGGGGACTATGCTTGGCTGTTCAGAGAACCACAAACCCTCAGAACCAGCACACACCACAGAAGCCTTCAGGTTGTTTGAACATGTTGCTTGGGGATTTACCCTGTAGATACTGAAACACAATCAGCATGGAGAAAGGGCAGTCCCCTTAAATGGGCACTATGTGTCTCAGAACTCTTATGGATGTGAATTATAAATGCAGCCTGCCAATCTGTCTAGGATGCATGGAAAAGTTGTTTTCCAAGTGAAAATGACAGAATGACATGGGTAAATGCTGCCTGTCTGTGTTTATGGACGTCTGTGTGTGTAACTATGCATTTAGTGTGATGGATCCTGTTGACTTTAAATCCCCAAATGCAAAATGTGAAAAAATAGCTTAAAGTCACCTAAATGAGGTATTGACAACAACTTCTCAGGGATGCAACAGAAGAGATTTTGCCACAGTTTGGGCTGGCAGAATGCTAGTTGATGAAGCATGAGTGTGCCAGCTGTAGGCTTTTCTCTGTGTTACTGCATAATCTAAACCCTTACCTCTGGCTTTTTCAAATACATTGTGGTTTGTAATCACTAAGTAGTCAATCAGCTGCTGTGAGGACAACACAAGCAATGATCAGCTCAGCACTGGGGGGAAGACCCAGTGGGGCAATGCCAACCAACATATCCCAGCAGATAAAGAATTCTGGTCATGGGAATGAGCAATTCAGCACATTTCTCAAACAGCAAAAGGCACATGGTCACTTGTAAAAAAATAGCACATGCCAAGTGAAGTCACTGACTGACAACAAAACAAAGAGCTCATTTAAAAGAAACTAAGCATATCTGAGTTGTAGAAAACTTTCACACTTGCACAACAAGCCACTAGCCAAATGAGGCAAGACATTGCCGAGCTTCCATGGATCACGAGGTGCTGTCGGTCACATGAAGCAGCTTTGCAGAGAAAATCTCTCTGATGTTCCTTCTAGGTAGTTCCTCAGGACATTAGCTGCTGTAGTCATTGCAGAAGGTTATCTATCTGCCTCATTTTGTAGCATTATGTATTCTTAAACGCTTGTTCTCAGGAGTCCTTAGCAGGGTTAAAGAAACATGGACAAAGGCCTCCTGTTTCTGTGAGGTGAGAGTGGGAAAACTTTTACCTTTCCATACTTCAGTGTAGATTGTTGCAAGTCTAAAAATGATTATACCTGATCAGATTAAAGGGGCTGGCTTTTCTTTGCTTGCTCACGTAGCTCAGCACACCTTGCTTCTAGTTTATCAGCCTCCCACTTGCAAATAAAAAGTGTAACACCTGGTAACCTGCCAGTTGCTTTCTTTCTGGGGAGGAAGATGTGAAGAAATGTCAGTAGCAATTGCTTTCTGAATGGGTCGGAACATCCTCTCACTGGCACCACAATTACACAACCTTTGCAGGAGCCCCTTGCAGACATATGCAATCACAACTGCAGGTCTGCCTCTGTTGTTATCTGTTTTTTGCCTTTCTGCCTCCTTCTTGGTCAAACTAGAGGCAAAAACCCAACTGCTGTCTGGGCCTGAGAGTATTTTGCACTCACCATGCCCTGGGCAAAGTAGGGGAGAATCCAGCTTCAGAGCATCACCAGTTGCATGATGACAACCTGAAGCATCTATTACAAAACTGTCAGAAAAAAATCAGACATGGGAATCCCAAGCTGCTTTTGTCATAAGGGGGGCATGAGAGTGATACAGACCCATGGTGCTGAAGGGAACCTAGATGAGTAAATGAGATCCACCTTGGGGCATAAAAGAACAGTGAGAGCTGCTACTGAGAACAGTTTAAGAGCAAGATGCTGCTGTTGTTATTTGACCATTATAGGTGGAAGGAAAATGATGATGTTATTTCCTAAGAGCTACATGAGTAGAATGTCTGTCTTTATCAGGAACTGAAAGAAGCACTTTTCTATAAAGAAGAACAAGAAGTTTTTGTTCCATCTGTTTCTTCATCTAGCAAATAAACACCCTCCAGTTTTCCTCTTAGACTGAAAGAAGTTTGCCACCATTCATGTTGTGCATGCTGCTCTGTATGTACTATGTGTTTACCACACATGTATGGTGTGGGAAATAATGAACCTATCAGCCTGCAATTTAAGTCCTTTTATAATCAATGGTGAGAAAGAGACAGTTCCAGCTGCAGAAACCATTTGAGCTATCTTAAGTTCCTACCATGGGACAGGATTCCTTCCCATGTAGACATGTCTTGCTCTCTCTCTCTGGACTATGGAGACAGGGTCTAGATGGCTAACTTGGATCTAGATGTGTCAGATTAGGCAGAGAAAACAGCCAATGCCTGTTACACTCACTACCTTTTGCACTGACAGGGACATCTCATTGATCCCTCATGATGCCCCTTGGACTGTCATAGCCTCATAGCCTCATAGCCTCAGCTTTTCATTTCATCCTCTTTGGGCAAATGCTGTTACTTTGTGTTGTGTTTGAACAGCACCCTGAACAATAAAGGTTCAATCTGTGCACCTTCATCAAACCACACATCTTGCCACACACAAAACTGATTATAACCATCATCCCACAAAATTAAAGTACAGTCATCTCATGCTTCTGTGATTCCAGTGTTGGGATACAGATGCTAGTGTAAATGGCAGGATGAAGGGCAAGAATGGAAACACATGTCATAGGTCAAAAACCATGGCAGTGCTGGTCAGCATGTCTTGACAGCAGTGACTGTTGCTGAGTTCTATCGTCCAAGACTCTGAGCCTCCATTCCCAAGGCTGTCCCTCAGTGAAGCAACTCCCCTAGAGATGTTTCCCTTGGTTGCCCTAAGGCAGCAACCTAGAAGAGAGTCCCTGCTTCTCCCCTCTGCAATTGTGGCACAAACTTCTACCTGAAGCACAGGCTCTGCAGCATTTGGGTGGGGGAGGAGAGCAGGAGTTATTAATCTTCAGATGCAATAGTTCTCTTATCCTTGTCTGGCCCACGAGCTTCCCTGTTTCCACTTTCTGATGAATTTTGGTGACATTTCACAAATCTGTGTTGGGCTGTATGTCATCCTGTTCTGGGCTGCCTCAGGTTTTTGTCCGAATGTGGGAAGTGAAAGCAGAGGCACCGCTTTGTATTTAGACCATAACCACATTATTGTGAATGGATCTTCTCCCATTTGCAAACACGCCATGCAGTAAGGACGCAGCACCACAACAGCAAGGCCACATGTGCAGGAGGCAGTGTGCTGAGAGGTGTGCATGTGCAGATAGCTGGAACGAGAAGGGCAGATGTGCAGGGGGAGATCTTCTGTGTACTCCTCCCAAGAGGAAAAAATGGTCCCTCTTGGTTACAGGAGACCACAGACTTACTTTAAACCTGAGCTTGCTAAAACCACTTGTACACCAGTAAGCATCGTTCCTCTCAGCAATCCTGAGCTGCAGGCTGTGACAGCTCTGGAAGAAATGGATGACCTGTAAAATCTAGGGAACCACTGAGTTCTCTTTATTTCATGACAGGGCTCACAAGTAGGTGGCAGCTATACAAGATTTAGAAATCCAGGATTGAAAGGGACTACCATAAAGATTTCTTCAGGCTTCATGAACATTTGTGTCATACAAGCCTTTAGTCACTTTGTTTCTCTGCTCTTAATCTGCCAAAGGAGGACAGGAACACTACCTTTCTTCCACCTCCTCTCCTTTGTCCATTGCAACCCCTGTGTTCCTGGGGTGAATGGCAGCCTCTTCCCAGAAATACTCAAGAGCAATGGAGAGCATCTTTTTGGGCACATTCTTTGGTACCACTGGGATGTCACCCTGGTCCTGGCCTCCAGCCTCCTTTACTCTATAATCATGGAGATGATCCCCTACTGTCTATGCACCACATTTTCTTCAGAATAAGCAAGAGGTGAGACATCTCACTCCTCTGAAACACCATGAGATCAGGGGTAAGAGGCCCTTCAGTCCTTCACCTACCCTTTAGTCAACAGCAAGCTGAGGAGACTCTCTGACAGTATCTGTGGCTGTCAGAGCAGGGTCCAGATGACAAATTAGCTGTAACTTGATGATAAAACTGCTTTCACTGACAGAAAGTCCCTATGGTACAGGAGAGGGCCAAGTGCTGCCGTGTCAGATCCTGTTACTAACCTTGCACATCCTCTGCCAATACTAAAAGAGGGCCATGCTCTTTTGGAACAGCCCTGGTCACTTCCCTTGCACCACTCCATTAAAAGTTTCTGAATCTTACAAATTTCCAGAAGAAAATTCTGTTCAGATTGCATAAAACTCCAGGTTCCCAAGGTACTTCCCAAGAGATCTTATTAACATTTACAAATATCTGAAGGGTGGGTGTCAGGAGGTTGGGACATCCCTTTTTTCTTTAGTAGCTAGCAACAGGACAAGGAGTAATGGGATGAAGCTGGAACACAAAAAGTTCCACTTAAACATAAGAACAAACTATTTCACTGTGAGGGTGAGGAACAGGCTGCCCAGAGGGATTGTGGAGTCTCCTTCCTTGGAGGTCTTCAAGACCCGCCTGGACATGTTCCTATGCGACCTGATCTAGGTGATGCTGCTTCTGCAGGGGGGTTGGACTGGATGATCTCTAAAGGTCCCTTCCAAACTTACCATTCTATGATTCTAAGCTGGAAGGGAAAAGAGCTGCACTGAAATAAACAGTGGGAAAGTCAAGCTAGACAGACACAATGTCAACCACTTATACTTGTCAGACTTACCAGTACTGGACCACTTTCCTGTCTTTTGTTACAAAGTAGTGAAATGAAAGTTAAATTCAGTGGGTGAATTTTAATTGCAACATCTTTCTCTGTGATGTCAGTTTATGGATACGTTGAGCCTCAAAGAAAAACAAACCCATAAACTGCAGAAGTAACTGCCCTTCTTCCCCTCTTGCAAAACGTGTTCCGGGTAATCATGAGGAAAATAATGTGCCTAATGAGAAATTCATTTCCAGGAAAAAAAATCTCAGGCTGGATGGGCCAAAGATAAGAAAAACTGCATAGTGTGGAGGTGAAACATCATCACAGAAAACTGTATGGCAGCTGCATATCTCAATGCAGAAATAAAAATGTGCTAGAAAACATCATCTGGGTTGTGATGAGATGTACTCAAAAAATTTTAAATAAGATAGATAAGAATATTATTTACATGTATCTTAAGCCCATTCCTTATGCAGTCATTTCAAATCCAGAATGAGACAAGGATCTTAGGAAAAAAAACCCATCTGTGTAGTCATATGCCCAGAGACATTTTGAGAGCACGTGGAATCAAAGCAGATAACATAGGTTTGTCCATGCAACCATAAAGCAGACACTTCCCAGTTCAGCTCATCAATCAAGCTAATTTTCTTTCTTCAATGGCATTTCCCAAGTCTTTCCTAGAAGGCAACCAGAGATGCCTTTACTGCTTTGTTGTGCACGCACATGCATCCTTTGACTCTAGATTTTGTTGTTTGTGAGCCTAAAAGTTGGGGTTCCCAAGCCCCAGGAATGGAGAATTAGCTATGTTTATAAATCTGCATGGAAGAAAAGTGGCAATTCAGCTTAAGCCAAATCCAGGGAGATGGCCATAACTGGACAGCATTCCCACCAGAATAATAGATTCTCATTCCTCTTGTGTTTGAGATAACAGTGTCCAAAAACAGGAGGAAAAAAAGGATCAGTGAAAATTGGTAAAGATAGCCTACAGATACAGTTCAAGAGATGCTTTTTCTCCCTGTTCATCTTGTTCAGAGCAAGTATGATGCATAGATTTTTCTCACTAACTTCAGGTAGCTCTACAGAAACCCTCAGACCCTTCTAGCCTGCCTCCTCTTTTGACAGTTTTGACTGTGGCTTTGGATCTGTCTCCCAAAGAACAAATAGAAAACTAGACATAAACAGCTGAGCAGCTGAAGGAAGATTCTTTCTTCTTGTCACTTTTTCTGTCTGCCTTCCACAGGGGTCTGTGACCTACATGCTACCGCTGCTCTCAGCTGTGGGCACTCTGCACTAGTTGGATAACATGGGGGTGATCAGAGCTACTTGCTCCTCACTGAGCACTCCTTTTTATCTGCACAACTTCTGCATATCATCATATGTAACTTTCAGTAGTATCTGTATTTCTTATTCCACCCATATAACATATAACCCTCTTTTCTCTAGTAGCTAGCAACAGGACAAGGGGTGATGGGATGAAGCTGGAACACAAAAAGTTCCACTTAAACATAAGAAAAAACTATTTCCCTGTTGAGGTGAGGGAGCCCTGGCACAGGCTGCCCAGAGGGGTTGTGGAGTCTCCTTCCTTGGAGGTCTTCGAGACCTGCCTGGACATGTTCCTATGCGACCTGATCTAGGTGATGCTGCTTCTGCAGGGGGTTGGACTAGATGATCTCTAAAGGTCCCTTCCAACCCTACCATTCTATGATTCTATGATTCTATGATAACATTTTCCATATAACATCCATATCCATATAACATCAGGCCACGGTCTGAAAAGAGAAAATGTCAGATAAAAAGGGTAGAATACCACATCTGCATAGGTGTTAAAAAACTCTTTCTCTCTCTGCTAATAATTACTTAATATGTTTGTCTCCTTAAAGACGTCAGTCAAATGTCCTTGCCACAAGCCCTCCCACTATAGACCAGCTGAAGGGCTTGAACCCTTGTAGGGACTTTGTAGGGACTGAGTCAAAAATCAAGTCTTGTTGGCTTGTACTATGTGAAGGCTGCTACCAAATATAAGAATGCATATTCGCATCCGAGGAGTCAGCCAGCTTCTCACCAGCATCTCTGTCAATTGCTGCCTCCCCATCTCATGGGCCCAGGAGTAACATGTGCCACAGTACAGGTGGAAGTTGTGCAGGTTCAGCTGATTAACCATCTCCCTCCTCCCTACTCTGTTGCAGACAATTTGACAGCTGTCAGGTGTTCTCAGTATGGCGGCTGATGTTGCTGGATTGGTACTGATGAGAACATTGCCTTAATTGTTCCTGCAATTAGTTATTATTTGGACAGGCCAGCAAGTGTTCCCAAAGGCCACCCAAGCTTAAGAAGGCCTTTGACAATGTGTGGTACTTTCTACTTCCTTAAAAGCTGAGTGGGCTTCAAGAAAATAATGCACAGGGTTTTTTGCATCATTCTCTATCTTTCCATGTACTGAACAGTAAAGGCATTGAGAAAGTTTGTGGGTCACTCAGATGAAAGATTTTAAGATTCACGTGTAGCAAAACCAGGAATCACAATCAGTTCCCCATAAAATGTTCTCAGCATCCTTTTACAGAGAGCTATGGTCAGCAGGTACACTGAAGATTTGTTACTGGCTGGTCTTGAGTTGAAATGTAACCATTCCCCTAAGGTGTTGAGAAGTGTAAGTGTAAATGCACTCTCCCATAGGACACGGTTAGCAGGAATCAGGTTAACCAGCATTAATAGGATGAGGCCCAGTGACAACTGGGTAGTCCATAGTAGAAATCATGTATGTCATATGTGAGCATTGTTGTCCATAATAAGCTGATAAAACAGGATGATTTCTCAGTTTTCTTTATACTTTTGTTATTATTGCATATTTTCTGGGCAAATCCAAACCCTTCCTGAATTCCTACAAGACCTTTGCAGTATTTGTATTTTATACTTTGCATTATAATACTAGTTCTTAAAGAAAACAGTACCTTCCTCATTTCCCTGTGGCCATGCATATCACTTTTAATGCATATTGTGGTTTAACCCCAGCCAGCATCTAAGTGCTACGAAGCCACTCACTTGCTCCTGCCACACAGTGGGATGGGGAGGAGGAGAATCAGGAAAAAAAAAGTAGAACTTGTGGGTTGGGACAAAAACATTTTGAGACTTAAAATAAAATAATAATAATTAATAATGAGTGTAATGAAATGAAATATAACAAAAAGAGAGAGAAATAAAACCCAAGTGATGCCAAATGCAATTTCTCACCACCCAGTGACCGATGTCCAAGCAGAGATATGTCCCACCAACTCCTCCCAGTTTATATGCTGGGCATGACATTCTCTGGCATGGAATAGCCCTTTGGCTAGTTTGGGTCAGCTGTCCTGGCCACATTCCCTCACAGCTTCTTGTACACCCCCAGCCCAGTTGCTGTCAGAGCAGGGTGAGCAGCAGAAAAGGCCCTGACGTTGTGCAAGCGCTGCTTGGCAATAACCAAAACACCCCTGTGGTATCAACTTGCTTTTCAGCATAAACCCCAAAACCAGACCTGTACCAGCTACTAGGAAGAAAACTAACTCTGTCCTAGATGAAACCAGGACAGTGCATCAGGTTTGTGGAGGAGGAACAGCTTCTGCCCATGCACAAGATTATTAGCACATCAAAGTCCTGTTAAAGGTTTATACGGCATGGATGACACTACGGCGAAGGTGTGCCAAAGGATTTCAGTGATCCAGTATCCCTTTACAATAAATGGAATTACACTAGAAGAAACATCTCACTGTGGGCTCACAAGCTAGTCCAAGGAGGTGTTAATTCTGAGCAGAGCTCCGCTAGAGACACAATGAAATCTCTTCATTCATAAGCTTTTGGCTGGTAGTAGATCTTTCAATCATGCTAATCATACTAATTTTTTTAGAGATGAATCATGGACTAAAAGTTGATTCAAATACTATTTGTAGCAACTCATCTCTGAATCCCAGCTTTGGAGCATTCCTGTTCAATATTTTTGTGACAAATCAAGACCTAGATGCTGATTCCTATCCCTTTTCTTTCTGTGTCCACAGACCTGGCATTCCTGGCAAGCACTCTGATATTAAATCCATCCTCTGAGATTATCAGATGTAGTCTAGGTCATGCTTTTACTATTATTTTTCTGTAGAAATTATTTAGGGAATGCATCATATAGACACTCTGTACCTCCTTTCCTCAGTGTTGAAAATAAAAGGAATCACAAGGAAGAGCACTACAGAAGCATAGATCAGTTTTGTCTCAGCCATGCTGAGGGCACAGCAGTCATGAAGAAGAGCAAACTAAAAGAAGTTACACTTCATACTGCCAGAGCCTGCCTGCCCTCTCCCTAAGATGCATCTCACATAAAATTTGCCAAGGCAAATATTTCCTATTTAAAATCAGGTTGGATAGATGATTACAAAGGCAATAGGTACTTAAGTATCTTTAAGGATTTGGTCATTGACTCTACTTCCTCACCAGAGTCTTCAGTGGTATCTCCTCAGTGCAATGCTGCCTGCAGCCACCAAGCCCATCTCCAGCCTTCTCCTGCCCACATAGCACAGAAGTCGTGGCAAAGGAGACAAAATCCCACAAATGGGCAAAGGCTGTTTCTACCTCCTCTTTTCTTCTAAGAAACAGACCTGGGTAGTACCTTGACTGTATGAAGTGTAGCCCTTATGCACATCATTGTGAAAAAGTCTGTGGTTTCTAATGGAAATTCCCCATTTTGAGGACAGAAATGTTTACTAAAAGTGACAGGGTGTTTAATGATAGCAGGCTTTCATAGCTATTCTCTCTTAAAGGCACAATCTGACACCAAAACCCTGGGATTTTTTCCCCCCACTTTTGGTATCACTTGTCCCTGTTTATTTTATTTTAAATCAGAATAGTAGCATTTAATACCCAGGGTACAAAGAGAGTTGTACTGTAGGAATTGGGTCCTTTTCAGTTATACTTACATGGATACAGAAACAGGGAAGGCATTTTTTTTGGCGGGAAGATTCATTTGTGAAAGTAGTGGTATCTTACACATTGAGAAAAAGAGAACCTACATTTTAGGGAACAAAAACTAGGATCTGCTAAGCAATAAAGAGAAGGAAAAAAAAGAGAGAGAAGGAAGAGAAAAAAACCACCATGGTGTCAGGTCTGACTGCAGTTTCCTTTTAGAAGATTACCGCTGGGTAAGAAATTAAACAACTACTTTCAAGTTGATGAAAGTTGTTTGCTTTTTTGTTTTCTTCAATCAGTCCAACATAATTCAGCATTTAGAAACTAAACTGGAAGATACAGGCATCTTTTCTTTCCTTAGTTTCATTCCAATCAGTTTATCTACACAGAATACTGGCCAAACCCCAGCCAAAATTCGCTAAGGTAAGCTAAGCAAAAATCACTGATTCACCAAGGAGAGGGTATTGTTCCCATTTGTTATTGGATTCTTCCCCTACCGTTAAAAGTGAGTAATCTTTGGGGTACAAAATGGGTCTTTGTCTCTTGACCAGGTGCTCCAGTGTACTGAAAATAGAAGAGGGGAATTTCAAACTCTGAAGTGACACATAAGCCCAAATGACATTGCGTTTCATTTGCTTATGATGAAAGTAGAGGAAAGGAACCAAGCTATTAATTACAAGGATAAAGCAGTGATTTCTTTATTGGTTCCAAAGCTATTCAGTTCACATATCAACAAAATGTTCAACTAAGTCCTTGTCTATGCTCTTTGCTGAAAAGTGATGAACTGAATCAAGTCTGATATACTCAACAATTTAGTGTTTATGCAGATGATGTCACGCTGGTGGAAAGGGATGTTCTCTGGCTTGCCATTAAGATGTAGAGCAATGTCTACCTTCACACTCACATCCCTCCAGTCACCATCATAAACTTATGAATATTGATACCTTTAGCACTTCTTGCATTTTGAACATACAAGTCCTTCTATGTTTTGACAGCCCTCCAGATGTATTTGATGACAGAGGCACACCTTGGCACAGGCCTTGCCAACAGATACAATCAGCTGGCCAGATAACCACCTTCCACCCTCTACTTCCTCATCGTTGTACCTCAAAACTTGAATGCAGTCACCAACATTTTATCTGAAAATCTGAATTTGTTATTCTGGGAGCAGTGAGTACCAACCATGTGAGATTTGCTGCAGGCTTGTGTCCTTTGTGCCCTCATCCACCTCCCCGCAAAGACCTTGATCCCCACCATTATATGCTATTTCCATCAGGCACACCACAGCTAGCCCCCAGCAACAGGCACAGTGACTGAGTGGCCGTGATGCGTGTGCTGATTAGCAACTCAAGACTGTTTAATGATGTTTTCTCAGTCCCACCCTACTAATTTCCAAAATGCTTGGAGGAAATTCACTGGCTTGAGGAAGAGTTGCTCACTTGCCTGTTGTGACTGAAATTAATACAGAGACTAAAAGTTACTGGGGGTGATAGAGGTGTAAATAACACCTGGGAAAAAAAGTTCAGTCACAGAAGCCTTGCCTGCAAGCCTAAGATTAATAGCATACAAAGGACTAAATCAAGTCATACAAAGGACTAGTTAAATCTGGTAAAAGTTCTGCATGCCTAAAGGCAAAAAAAATGTCAGAGGGAAGTAATAATTAGAGGACAAAGAATATTGTGTGAGAGAAGTTAGACATCAATGTCTTAGAGGTGATAGCTGTGGTCTGGAGGTTTCTGAGGAGCTGCAACTGAGGCCTCTTAACCCCATGCAGAATTAGACCCTTTTTGCTAAGGGATCTTGCAAACTTTCTTTCCAAGCAGGCTAAGAATGTCCTTAGGAGCTTGAAGGTATGCAGGGGTTGCATGACTGCAGTGCCTTCCCAAGCTCACCTTGAAGGAAGTATCTCCTCAAAGAACATGTAGACATTGTGTGACACCACATCCCGCTGTCTGCCTGATGTTTAAAGCGTAGCCTCTGCTGTGACCATGCTGGAGTCCCCATGTCAGATTGCTTCCCAGAAGTCAGGCAAAGAGAGTGGAGTTCATGCTCAGAAACATTTTTCTTACAGAGTCTAGATAAAATGTTTAATTCGTTCATTCACCATATAGAATGGTTATTTCATTGTGACATTGTCATACTTCCTTCTGACAGTAAGTATTTGATCTGCCCAGAAGGTGACTTGTCCCATTTTGATGTGGTAAGTGCAGCTGCAAAGATCTTGAGGGACATAAGTAATACCCAGAATATAACAGATTGTCTTCATGGACAGTGTGTTTTAATACCTTCAATTGTTAAAGATTTGCCACTAAGGCTGAAATTAAGATCTTCCCTTTGCTACACAGCACGTAGGAGACAGGAGATGCAACAGCTGCCAAAGTCTTTATGGGGTTCTCCTGTACATATCACCTTTCAGTAAAAGATACCAAAGCAGTTTATGCAGTGCAGTGACCTTTTCTTTTTTGGCACATCATTCAAACTGAGGCAGAAGTAAGGTAAGCTACCTTTCAGATAGATGTTGTGTGGAAAATTAAAGGGCAAAACAAAACATCTCCTGGAGTTCACCTACAAAACCCTGAGGCAAAGATGCAATTGCTTTGTTTTGGTTAGTCTGAAAATTCCCTAATAGGGGGATTACTGAGTGCTGTAGGCTTCATGAGTAAGCCTGTTCAATTTTAATGGATGGCTTTTTCTGTGCTCATGACATTCGTTAGGATTTTTCCTTTAAGGTCAGTACATAAATATTATCTGCATTGTTTACTCATGTCAGCCTCACCATTCTGACAGGTTTATGTTGCAGCACATTCTCATGCAAAGAAAAATGTGGGAATGCTTGGTTCTGGAAGCACACAGAAATATTGCAGGGAGGAGGGACAAGCACTGGGATATAATACAGGCCTCTCAAATTCCTCTTTTAGCACATCTTGCTCTCCTAAAATCGCACAGACAGGAGTCAATTACAGTGACATTCTGTATTTCAGTGACTGAGTTTAGCAAATGTTTTCACTGAGCAGAGCATTGGAGGTGACTAATTTAGAGCTATAATAATTCCAGAGGATTATGTTTGAAAAATACACTCTGGAGATCTGTGTATAAAGCACTAAGAATAGTCACTTTGCCTTGTTACCTACAAAAAGGAGGTAAGACACCCTTCAAAATGTACCAGTATTTTAGGTTTGGCATAACTTACAGGATAATGAGTGTTCATTTTTACTCTCTGAATACTAAGTTCAATTAAGTTACACGAACACAGGATTGGCTGATGCTGTTGCACAAGCAATACTAAGACTCTCTGTAGCATTATGGTCTTTGATTTAAACAAATGTTACAGCAGACGCTGGGCTGAATGTCTTTTGGCTTAGCATTTTTACACCTTATGGTGCCTAAAGGTAAGAGGACTCAATCTCTCTTTAAAAAAGACCCTTCTTGATGTAGTTCTGGGGTAGCTATCTTATCTCACCATGTAACCATGTAACTGATTATTGCCCCCAGAAAAAATCAGAGCATTTCTTCTCAACTTGTCCTTAAATTGAAGACAGGAATTTCTTTTCAGCCCAAGGAAGGAGTTTGCACCTCTATCAGTTGGCTTGGTTAAAGATATATCCTCCCCTCACAAACTTTCTGGCTAATACTAAATAAGGCAGTTCACAACTGTGAGACCACACACAGCGACTGTTTTCAGAGAGAAAAATCCCAAAGAAACGTACTCATCTGATAAATGACAGAAAAGGTAAAGCTCAAACACAGCACAAACAAACCTTTAAAAGGAAGTGAAAAGGCAGAATAAAATCTTCTGTTCAAGCCACAGCCACCACTGGGCAGTAGAGAAACTGACATGGTGGCATGTAGGTACCTGCTCTGCATACTCCTTGCTGTCATCTCTGTGCAGTGACTTCAGATCTGAAAGCAAAGGGAGCATTCAGAGAAGGCACAAAGCTGGAACAAGCACTGCAGCCATAAGAGCACCTGGTCTGCATGGCAGAAGTAGCAATTAATGGCCAACTTTGCAGCCACAGGCCTGAATGGAACAGCATGGCCTTCAAGCCAAGCTCTCTCCATCAATGAGCCGATATAGCTGAACTCAATCTCAAAAGCCATTTTCCTTCCCCTCACCCCACTCTCACTACCAGGTGATCCCAGTTCCTGCTTGCTCTGGGCAGTGGGAAATCCTCTCTTATTCCTGTTTTGGAAGAGTCATCGTGCCTTTTTAAATGTGGAGCTGAGGATGCGACCACCCTGATTGGAGACTGCACAGCCCTCGGTCACTGCAGTTGTGCCGGTGCTGGAGGCCGGCTTGCCCTGTCCCATGGCACTGTGGCATGGGGCAGGCACCTCTGCTCTCCATGTGTCCCCTCCACAGCAGCAGTAGTGACAGTCCCCATTTGACCAGAGACCTCGTGGTGCCCTGCAGCAGAAGGCAGAGCCCGTGCCATAAAAAGCATTTATTTGCTTTCTGACATCCTCATAAGGTAGTTGTGCTTTGAAATGGGATGGCAATACGAAAGTGGAGTGTTTATATAAAACACTAACAGGGCAGCTGTTGCTAGCAGCAACAATATGGCAATCACCAGCTAATATGGAGATGTTTGTTTCAAATTTATCATCTTGATTTTGATGGGTGGCCAAAACTTCAGAGAAGAACATTTTATTTTGCTGCATGTGCATGTACATGCACAAGGACAGGGCATGACAGCAAATAACTCTCCCAAACTTAGGGGTCAAATGTGCTTGGGGAAGTTTAACTGTAGCCAGCAGAGTTGCACTTGGGAAGATTCACTTTGACTGATGCTGCTTTTGTCTGGAGGATGGAGTCCAGATGTGTGGTCATAAAAGTTCCCACTCATAGTTAACGAGTCCTCATGGTGATGAGGATCTGACAGTTCTGTTTATTACTTAGGAAGCAGGTACAACACGGGAATGACAAACTCACAAGGGCATCGCTGTGATGAAGAGTTTGGTGATACTCTCATCACACAGGACGTCAACTGGAGGCAAATGATGGGGAAATTCCAACTACTTCTGATTGCTCCTCCTGGGTGCCTATGGTGACAGCTGTGAGCACTTGCTGTGCCTGGAGCAGCTCCTGCTGTACCTGGGAAGTTGCAAGGTCTCACCACTCCTAAGCCTGTCTTTCTTTTCTAGTTTTTGTATCAATGGGACACATACACAATGAAACTCAAAATTACACTTGGGTCAAGCTTGCTCGATCTTATTCCAGACTGGCTCCTAGGCAGTCTGCAGATCATATTTTGTGTGAAAGTAAGGTGACTTATGGCTGAAAATCACATGCAAGTTAGTAACCAATGTGAAATCCAAGTTGTCTCTGGTTTCCACTGATTCTCCTTTTGAAATGTGAGATCATTTTGATGCTGAAATTCAAAGCAAAACACAGGAAGCAGAAGAAACACAAGCCTTCATCCACCAAAATTGAAAAAAACCCCATTTGTACTAATCCTGAATAGCAAAATCAAGACTCACACCTCTCTGGATTCAGTAAGAAACGTAATCTGTCCCTGAGAGCAAATGAACTTGTCAGAAAAGCACCATCTCAGCTTCTGGTTTGTGAATGGACAACAGAAAGAAGCAAAATAAGTGAGAAACCTGCTGGAGTAACGGAAAAAGTGAGTAGCATCTCACTTTTCAATGCTTTTTGAGTACCTTCGACCAGAAATCTTGAAAAGAATAGAATTCAGAGTCAATTGCATGTGTTCTCTGGTATCTTGTTGTTTATTGCAAGCAAGCAAAAATGTAGGTCTGCAACTGCTCTGTCAGGAATGATGGGCAACTTCAATTCCCCAACATCTTTGTGCTTGCCACCTTGGGGAGCCCAAGAAATGAGTGGTTGCCAAGCACTGCTGAGATACAACAGCAGGCTGAATTCAGATACAGCTGAACACCAGCACAGACCCTATGGCCTATATACACCCATCCTCCACAACTGAAAAACCATCCATTGGAACCAGACAAGTGAAAAACTTCAGAGCCGCCAACGTAGCCTTTGAGGAGAGCACCCATGAAAGAATAAAAGACTTAACCTGCAAAGCAAATGAAACTGAAATAGTGTCATGGGAAGGATACCTTGGGCTGTATTTACAGTATGGTTTGTGATTTGTAGCTTTTTCCTCTGCGGTACTAACGCAGCGTGTAGCAAGGTAGCGCAATCTAGCCCACACTGCAATCCAAACTTGGTATTTAGTTAAGGACAGAGATCAGCTGAACAGAGCTGGGAAAAACTGACAGTGGGTTTCACTTTGCAAAGGCAGGGTTAGCGTGAGCCAAGGTCTCACCTGACTGAAACTGCAGTTCAGCACCAGCTGGGTTGATGGATCTCATTCTGAACTATTATAGGTGGGAGGTAGGAACTGATCTGATCAAAGCTCAGGCTGCTCTCTTTTCTGTGATCCAAGCCCAAACCTCGCCTTATGCATTCAACAACACGCTCTGGAGAGTGGCAGGAAATTAGAGCCGCCTGAGGAAGATGTGTAGAAATGTGACCTGTTCTCAGCAACCCACACACTACTCTGTTGTTTGAGTCCATGGACAGATCATGGAGAGCTTTCTGTTCCCAAAAAAATTGCCCAACCCAACAGCTCTCTCTCTGACTTTGGCCTAACTGCCTTTCTTATTTTGGTAAATGTTCCTGTTGTACCCCAGGAGACCGCAGTTGTGCCAGCGAACACAGAACTGGAATGTAACCCCTTTTCCACACAAAGAGGCACTGATGAGGGCTCTTTCTGCTCTATATGGGCTTGAAAGAGTCACTGCTCCAGGCCTGTCCAACTGTACCCTTATCACAGCTACACTCCTGCTGTGTCCCTGCTGGTACAACAGGGCAAAGGTGGGTTTCACGATTAATTTACACACTCCCTCATTTCTAAGAGCCATCATGTCAAACATTTGCCAAAGTAGTAGAAACAAACAAAAGTGAGCTGTGTCTGGGGTTTTCCCATTTGTGGTTTAATAAGGAGAGAAGAAAACAAGACTTTTCCAGCCACAGCAGAATTGTTCTTTTATGTTCTTTTATTTACTACGAGCTCCTGATTCCTTTCTCCTCCAAACTGATGCTGCCCCTTCATTGTTACAGTCTGAAGTCCTCCACTGAGCCACAATATAAAAGGAAAGAGGAGAAAATGCCTAGCTGTGCTGTAGCTCACAGAAAGGGGGAAATTGCCATTTGGTCTGCATCGGCAGCAAGTGCCATATAAGCCCTCTTTCCAAAAACTGGCTGGGCAAGGTGTTTGGAGTGGATTACAAAAGCAGCCATGGTTTGAGAGGGCAAAGGGGCTGTCTGTGCCCAGATGGAAGCAAAGGTATCAGTCTGATATCCTAGCTTCTGTAAGAAAAATGCTTCACATTTCAAGGAGCAATTGCAGTCCCAAGAGGTCTGGATCTACCCAGGGACAGCTGCTGTGTGGGACCAGTGAATGCAAAGCACTTCAGAAGAAACCTGATGTACAGAAGGGGAACAGTGCCTACACAGGCTAGGCCTACAAAACTCTTGTAAGTCCACCCCCGACACACACCCTGATCTTTGTGTAAACATCTCCATGTTTTTGAATGAGAGCACATTCACATGGGAGGAACACAACATCTGCAAACAACTCCAGCTGTGCCCAAGCCATCTGCTCTCTATTCTGCTCACCGTAGCATGACCACTGTGGTACAACAAACATATTGCTCTAATGCGTCGTGATGCAAGATCTGTACCAAACTGAGAGGCAGATCGCAGCAAAGGCTCTGAGTCTGCAAAGCAGAGTTGGGTGGTAGAGAGGGAATTGATCTCTTCAGGGAGAGAAGCAACTATTCATATGAGACCTTTGTTTTTAAATATCCCATATGACAGGCCTTTTCTGTTAAATATTCAGTGTGGAGATCAGCTTTGGGAGATACATCTATGTATTTACACACTGGTAGAGGAAGCTGTGAAGCTGCTCTGGCTGGTAGGTATGAGAGCAGCTCACACTGTGCTGGCCCTCCTGTCCTCACTCAAGTGGCACAGCAACTCTTCCATCCTCAGGACTCTCCACGCAGCTCTGCAGTGCTTGATGGGGCCCAGCACGTGCTTGCTTACTGCTTTGCATAAATACAGCCAAAAGTCTTTCCATGTGGCCATACAATCACTCCACCAAGCCATAGCTTTTTAAGATGCCTGCTATTCGATGGGACATGTTTGTTTGTAGTGAAATAAGTTGCTTTAAAGTCATTTTGGCACAAATTATTTGTGATGCACACCATAAAAGAGCTATTTAAAAAAAGGGGGGAAAAGTAGTATCAGCAGGGTAAATGGCAAATCAAATTGTTTTCCATATGGGCAGGCAGGCAGGCAGGCCTATACACATACCTTCCATGTATCATGGCCATTATATCCCCATAACTGTTAGGAGATGGGAACTAATTAGGTAGAGATACAGCAGTGTGTGCCAACAGACAGTCTGGTGATACGCTATCAATACAACACTCATTACTGTATCTTTTCCTCCTGGGAAATTCAAAGCATTATGCCCTGTGTACAGCTGTGCCCTATTTGTAACCTAAGCTTCTGGCCTGGCTAATCACCACCCATTATACTCCCATTTTGTTCATGAGTCACACAGTTTCCAGATCAAACCCTGTGTCTTAATCATGCGACATACTGAGCTCAGAAATACATCTGCGTACAGTGCTGGAAGTGAGGGTGAGGCATAGGTCCCCTAAACCTCAGAGATACTTACCAAACAGATATGTTTAAATACACATTTCCCAGACATACCGAAAAACAGATGCCTCTTGTCCAGGAATCCTGCTGGGACTATGAGCAGGAGTGCTGCAGCTGCCAGGGATCCTTGGAAGAAATTGTCTGGAGAGCACGATGCAGGTGTGACAGTATTTCTGCAAGAACGTGCATCGGGCCATGGAATTTCATAGGGAAATGACAGATCTCACGGGACTGATAGTTACCAAAAACGCAGTTACAGAGTAAAAGATCAGTGGTAAATGCACAGAGCTGGAGTAATTGATTGAGAGTCCTGTCGAGTTTCAGCCCTAAACCAGTCTACAGACCAGTGTCTTTACATGAGCATGGAAATGATGGGCGTCAGGAGGACTTGAAAGGTCATCTAGAGAATCTTCCCCCACGAAAGCACAGCATTTCTCATTTTGCCCTTCTGGACACACCTCTGCCTAACCAGAAGTGAGTTTTGCACCTTGGAGTTGTGCCAGAATCAAGTCAAGGTTGCCTGTCTGTTTCATGTGACAAGCAGGATTGATACTACAGGGTCTGATGTGGTTAAGTAAAGAATGGCTTTCAGGGTGAACTCAGCAGTAAGGTGCAAGGAGTTGTTCTAAGACAGAGCCTCACCCCTTGCACATGCAAAACAAGAGCACCTACTGGGGGAAGCAGGAGAGAGACCACAGTGTTATAAGTGTGCTTTCCACCTAAATCCACTGCTCATACACTTCCAACTCTTTGACTCTCAGCCTTAGCTCCACTTTTTCACTGGATCGAAAGACTGGTACCTGGAACACCAGATTGTAATTTGCCTCTGCCAATGAATCTGTAAAACTAATATAATGCATTTAACACCAAACACTGATTAATTTTCATAATGGCTTAATGGAGTGAGTACTGTCATCCTTATGTTCCTGATGTGCCCAGGATGGGAGGAGTCAGCAACAGACCCTGAAGAGGTACAGGGACAGTAGAGGTAGACCTCCTCCGGATTTCTTGATCTTTTCAGATGAATGAATCTTTATTACTTGGACACATGATTCTTACTAAGAGACATTTTAAGTAAGACTTTTTATTACATATTGTCATATATTACTAAATAATTACATAACACCCCTTCTTCTATAGAAGTCCAGTGCTTAGGCTCTCGAGAACTAGTTGGCACTGGCAAAGTGTGTGACTTACATCTGTTTGCAGAGAGTAAACTGTTGCCCCTAGCTTTCAAAAAAAATATACAAAAACATTTCTCTGAATCTTGGCCATTCCACTCCTCCATCTTCTTAACTGTTCTTTGTATAACTTGATTTGGTGGTGTAATCTTTAAACTGCAAAGCCTAAGGTCTCTGATTAGTCAAAGGACAGACTGTACTCACTGCCTTTTACGAAGCTGCCCACACTGCAGCCCCCTCTGCACATCCCACCTCACGCTGGTGATGCTAGATGGAACCTTTACCTGGTGAGTATCTCATCTTTTCCATCCATAACAGCTACATGGGTATCTGGGTTTTTTTTTTCTCTTTAAGGGGAAAAAAAACCCATCTCCTCTAAAAGGAAAGAGGAAGCCAGAAATTTCATCACGTCTCAGTCCTGCCCCATGATGCTTCTTCCTGTCTGTGAATTTCCACCTGCCCCTTCTGGGTATATAAAGCTGCACACGTGGGGTAGAACTGTTTAGTTGCCTGCCTGCGTCCAAAGGATTAGTAGCAGTGGGGTGGTGATGCTGTTTCTCCTTTCCTCTGCAGTTCAAGAGAGGTGAAGGAGCTCTGGCTGGACTCATTCCTTGGGTAAGTACTGCCTGGGATAAAAAGCGTTGCGTCGTGGCTGAAGTTGGTGGAGTGCTCCAGATGCAGCTGTACAGAGATGTGCAAAAATAGAGACAGGGGAGAGGTGAGCCCACTGTTAAGTGCAGCTTGTGGGCAGAGCTGACAGGCTTGCTTAGCCTTGTATTTGTAGATTAACAGCCATATGTAGTTGTCACCACTTGCTCATTTTTTTTTGCATGGATTGAAAATGGAAAGCTGCTTTTTTTCTGCTTTAATCAAGAGGCAGACAGGATGGCAAGGCTGAGTGCCTTCCAGAGATGGGCTTTAAGATTGTCTTGTGTGGGCTGTCTTGCTGGTTCAGGATCATACTTGAATGATAGATTGGCTTGCAGGGGAGAAAGACAAGAAGGGTGCAGTTTTCCAAAGCTCTTCCTTTGTCCATTCCCTGTTCAATAAATAGGCAAACAAAAGGACCGAAGGAAACCAGAGTGTCCAGAGCTCCCCCGATCAAACTCCTCATGAAAGTGTTAAGCAACTGTAATACTGTAAGTGCCTTTATTGTTTCAGCTCTGTCAGCAGAGTGATTTTGAAAAGCTTTGATTTATAAACCGTAGCGTTCAAATACTCACACAGCGTCTTTGTTTTCCTGCCTAGTCAAAGACGCTAAATGCTGGGAACATGGAGAGTCTGATTGAGTGCCAGTCAGAGGTAAGCAGCCACTGCATTTCCCCCAGTCCTTCTTGGGTACTGATGTGAGATACCTTAGCACAGTGTGGGTAGCCCATGTAGGAGCTGCCAGCTGCCTGCTGTTACTCACAAGTGGGCAGAGCCCTTCAAAGGAAACTCAGTGCAGCATCGTGCAGCTGGACTTGGGCATGACTGTGAGCAGCCAGCGCACTCCTCGGGCTCCCCAGGAGCTTTGCTCAGGAATCTATCAGGCTCCAAAGCCAACGAGGCTCCCTAGAGGAAGGAAATGTCTAATAACGGGGAGGGGGAGATAAAAAAGAGCAAGCTGTGTCTGGCTGTGGCTTTTTTGGATCAGAAGAGTGGTCTGAAAGAGCACGGGGTTGTGACCTGCTGGGCAGGTCTGGGGTGGCTGGCTTTGTGGATTACCACAAACCTGTCTCTTGGGCAGTTGAGGCAATGCCACTCCTGGACCAAGGCGCCTCTTCAGCAGGTGTTGGGCTTGCTCTGGTTATTCCCCAGAGCCTCCCACAGATTCCTGAGGAGCTGCAGCCACTTGCTGGTGACCCTCACTGCTGATGGCAGCTCTGTAACCCTAACACGCTTCTTTCAGGCTGATGCCAAGAAATGTGCCCCGCTGATCCCAGCAGAGACTGAAGGTGGACTTTGCCACTCAACTGGTGAGTTTTAAAAACAAACTGAGGAACTGCCTTCTTATATAATGCTTGTAAGATGGTGCTTCTGCAAAACCACCCAAAATCTCCTGCAGTCCTCAGCCCCAGCCAGGAGATGGCTTAAGCCCTGGCGTGCCACTCGCAAATGACTTCTTTCCCTTACACTCTGTGGCAGAGGTGACAGTGGTCTTGTATGCTTGGTCCCTGGTCCTCAGAACCACATTTCATTGTGTTCCCTGATAGTGATGGGAAGCAAATGTGCTCCTTTCTTACTCGAACATCACCACTAAGGTGTGGTGCTGCAAGCAAGTACCGCGCACCGCTACCAGCGGTTGCACGCCGGAGCGATTCAATCCTCTTGACAACAGCAACAGCACTTGTTTTTCTCACCATGCAAAACCTTAGAGCTTGTAAACAACCCAGAAGAGACTATTAGCAGGGCAGGGTCAGATTTGGAGCAGACCATCACATCAGGCCATTTTTTTCAGGAGTATCAGAATGTTTGGTGACTTTCTCAGAGGTTTTTAACCCCTCCTTACCAAGGGCTTGTGCTGAGCTACTGAAAGAGTTCATGGGAATTTTTCATCTGCATAAGACGACTTCATTTTGGAAAAGAAGGCAAGTCCTTTATAGGAAATTTGCAGAAGAAAACTCCTTTGGAAAGCTTTCTAGCAAACAGGTCCTTTTCTCATTGTTTCTGAATAGAAGAAAAAAGCAACACCTCATCCTAATGCAACTGTCATCTTCAAATTCCTAGTGTGCCCTCCTCCTTAAGATGCAGAAGCAAAACCTATGCTAGAAGATTTCTGACTTTGAAAACAATGAGGTCCTACTGTGGTGCTCCCATCCTCTGGAGCATGTGTCACCTTCTACTGGCTGGCTGGCAGGCATCATCAGAGCTGGCTCTGAAGCTGGAAGTGCTGGAGCTGCATGTTTTCATTTCAGCCTGTGAAAAAGGCTGAAAAGCAGGAGCCCTCAGTTCCCCTCTTGCCCTGTGGCCGGGGCAGACCACATAATGAGAACTTGTTGTTGCCAGCTGCCCAAGTGACATATCTGCTTAGATAGTTATCACAGAAACCACTGCAATATCAAAAATCTCTATAAATGTTGTTACTTCTGTGCCTTCTATGTTCCCCCTCTCTAAGAAACAGCAATGAGAATGTTAAAAAAAAACAACCTCAGAACAGGAAAGGTGGTGTCTTTAGAGGGATGGTCACAGTTTTACAGTTTAGGCCGTTGTTTCCTTAGCAACCACTTAGTTGTCTTTCAGTTTCTCCCTGTTTAGTTCAAGTTGTTTCAACATACGTCTCTGCACCGCACATAGATGAGAGGCTGCATAGCTCTGGGTTGGGATTTTAACTCTTTTTTCTTTCCTTTTGCTTGCAGCAGACAGAATAAAGAAAAGAAAGAAGGTGATATCGCAGTCATTCACTCTCAGACGAAGCTCTGCCAGTGGGAATTCCCAAGGGCATCTAGTCTCGGGTGCCAAAATCGCTCTGTTTGGACAGCCTCTCGCAATTATCTGTGGGGAAGACGACACACTTCCCCAACCAATCCAGGTAAGCAAGCCTGGTGCTAACCTCTGGCTTCCAGAGTGAGGCAGGATCCCTGGGACTGCAGCACCCAGGAGATTTTGGTGTTTCTCATCCACACACATTTGTGATAAGCTCATGGCCCATCCCAGACACAGAAAGGGTCAGGTCTGACGGTTGTTTCTGGCCTACCCAACTTTCACTGAAAGTTTAAGTGGAGACAACACAGGACCAGGAATAGGAGATGATGTGCTCCTATGATTCTACAGAAGTTATTTAAATTAATCTTTCAGCAGCATAAACATCCAAGGATTTATGTTCTTCCTTGAAGAAAATCTTTGAGCTACAGACTGCCACCGACAAACACCTAAACGCTATCTTCTGGATAAAAACTGCCTTGTGATAGTTCTCCCACTGATGGCTTTCCAATAGTAAGGATTTGAACTGAGACTTAGGCCATCCTTCATTTCCTTCTGGAATGAAACCAGAATGATTCCACTGAAGTCAGTGGAATTCAGCAGTCCAAAAAGAGAGTGGGTTGGGAGAAAATCAGGTTATTGCCTATTGTCTTGGAGTAAGACTTAGTGTACTGACCTAATTAGAGCACAGTGTACCTCTAGACAATTTGTCTTCTGTTTCTAAAGAAATGTTGCTTCCTTCACCCAAATAACTGTTCTCCCATTCTGGTATGTTTGTTTTGGGTTTTTTTCCTGCAGGATCTCCTAGTTATATTGTATATGAAAGGACCCTCCACTGAAGGGATATTCAGAAAAGCTGCCAATGAGAAAGCACGAAAGGAGTTGAAAGAAGACCTAAACAAAGGCAGGACTGTTGATTTGAAAAGCAAATCTGTGCACCTGTTGGCAGTGGTCCTGAAGGTGAGCTCCTCTGACCTGCAGCAGTGGGAGGACGTTGCTAATCTGCACAGACCCACTTCAGTGCCCAGAGCTGACTGAGGCTGGACTCCATGCTAAATCCAGAGCAAAGGCAGACTAAATGTTTCAGGCTTAGGAAAGTCTGGCATTTTCCTTTTCCACCTTAATTCCATTCTTACTTCCCACCTTATGGGTGAAGGAAAAGCAGCAAAGAGCTGGGTCCTGTTAATACCCCTGTGCAAGTGTATTTGGCATGTACTTGGTCAGGTAGCTCAAGCCAACCTGCCTCCTAGTGAGCCCATGTCACAGTGATACTCCCTTTGTGCTCAAGGGCAGTGTCTAAAGCCTCCTTTAAATCTCTTGTCCTTTCAGGACTTCCTCAGAAATATTCCCTCCAGACTTCTGTTGGCTGACCTCTATGAGAAGTGGATGCAAGCTCTTGAGAAGCCAAACAAGCAGGAAAAAATTGAAGAATTGAAAGAGTAAGTTTTGCAACTAGGAAGTTTTGCAACCAGCCTCAGTGTGACAGGGTGGCTGGTAGAGGACAATGCCGTCTCTCAAAATTAAGAGTCTCATTTAAAAGCCTGTCATTTGTATCAGCTTTCTACTGCTCCGTGGGGTTTGGTTTAGAGGGCTTTAGCAGCAGCACTTCCTATAGTAACTTCCTCTATGAAATAGCTAGCATAGGAAGAGGAGAGAGTAGGTTTAGGTTAGATATATGGAAGGAGTTCTTCACTGTAAGGATGATGAGACATTGGAACAGGTTGCCCAGATAAGCCACGGATGCCTCATTCCTGTAAGTGTTCAAGGCCAAATTGGATGAGGTTTAAGCAGCCTGGTCTAGTGGAAGGTGTCCCTGCCCATGGCAACAGGGGTGAATTAGATGAACTTTAAGGTCCCTTTCAATCTAAACCATTCTATGACTCTATGAGAGAGGCTGCAGTGTCTCAGCTAATGTAATCTTAGAGCTGTGGGACAGACACTGAGAGGAAGCCTTCACATCTGCTGGCAGTGAAGTTGGGCACATGGAGACCACTACCATGTTTGGCTTCTTGAAAGGAGCAGGTCTGGCTGACTGGGAGTGCTTTGAAAGCTGAACAGCACAAGCACAGGCTTCCATGTGTCTTCAGGAAGCCTCCAGTGACATCTCCTGCCATCATCTCCTCTGCTCAAGGACATGGACTGCTGTAACACTTGCCTTTCAGTCAAAATCTTGTCATTCACAGTCTTATAATTAACCATGTGCTCAGCTGCCATTGGAGATGACTGAATGACACTTCTGCTAAGCAGTGAAAAAGCTCTTTCTTCGTTCTGGAGGAAGCAGCATCTCTCTGAGTTTAATTGAGACTTGCTCAAGTAAAGTAGTGGCCTCTGCACCATGAACTAACTTCACATTCTGCTTGTGTTCATGCAGGGTGGCTGACAAACTGCCCAGACCAAACCTCGTCTTGCTCAAGCACCTGCTCTCTCTGCTCCAGCACATCAGCCAAAGTGCTGAGTCCAACAGGATGGACTCCAGCAACCTGGCTATCTGCGTGGGCCCAAATATGCTGAGCCCACAGACAGACACCACCTTCCCACTGGAAGTGCAGAAGGAGATGAATGACAAGGTGTGTGTGAACTCACCAAGCAGCCCCTCGCTTTGGGGCAGCTCAGAGCCATCCATAGAGATCCCACTGCTGTTGCAAAAGTGAATCAAATCAGCACCCCTGTGTACCAAGGTGCCCCTCAGCTCAGGTGCCTGCAATGTGATGGGCTGTCCCTCTTCTCACCTCCTCTGAGTAGAGGGAGCAGTTGCCCTGCAGCCCTACATCATGTCACAGCCCCTCACCCCTTTGCATGCAGAAGGCTGGGGGCACCCAGAGGGCATTGCACCCGCAGGCCCTTCAGACAGCCAGGCTGTGGCTGTGGCTGAGGCTGTGGCTGATGGTGTTCTGCCTGTATCAAGGCAGATCGATGCATCTGCAGCATCAGGCCTCATCCTGCAGAGTGGACTCACCCTCTGCCTTTAAGTTAGGATTTTGGCAGAAGCCACTCAGCTCAGTGCTGCCCTTCATACAAAGACAGCAGGCAGGGAAGACTGTTCAATCTGTTTTCAGCCCTTTTGACTAAACCAGACTGTTTTCTGTGTGCAGGTGACAGTGTTGGTGGAGTTCCTCATAAACAACTGCTCGGAAATATTTGGGGATGACACTGCCTTCCCTGCCTGTGCCTCGGCTGAGGAGTCACCAGAGCACACAGACAGCTCCACAGGTATGGGAACAGCCTGGGGATGTCACAGACTGGGGCTGCTGGGCTAAGATCAGTTGTAGATGACTCAAGACATTGTTGCAGTGTCTTCAGATGGTCAGTGAAAACTGACAAGTGCTTTTTCCCCACAGAACAACTATGTGCTGCTCAACAAAATGACTCTGCCTATGACAGCCCAGATCCTGAAGCTGAAGGCAGCCCCTGCACCTCTCAGATGGAGCAGCCCAAAGGAAGGAGCACTAGTGTTAGCAGGAGATACCCAACACACATCTCCGCACCTTCGCTGACTCATTTCAGAAATGCCATCAGCACAATGGACCGGAGGTACTCCGAGCCAGACCTGTCCTTCCAGAACCGCTTTGAATGCAGGATAAGGAATCAGAAGCTAAACAAAAGTGAGGACAACTTTCCAGTTCAGCAGAAGCAGCTGGGGTTGGAGGCACTAGAGAAACGCCTTGCAATCTTACCTTCACAATTATCCACTGACTCTCTACCCAAAACATCCTCCAGTTGCTCCCTGGAGAGCTCTGATGGATCAGTCTTCACCAGCTCCCCAGTAGTTTCGCCCTCTAGTCCCAAAAGAACCTTTTTAAATAGGCCTCAGTCCTTTTGCACCAAGGCCACTGAAGACTGCAATACACCCAACAGAGAGATCAAAAAGCATTCCATGTCGTTCTCTTTTGCAAACCACAGGAAAACACTAATAAAAACCCAGAGCTGGGGCCCTGGAAAGAACGTGGGTTTTCAGAGAGACAGTTACACAAAGAAAGAAGATCAGTTCTCCTGCAGAGTTGTCCAGGGGAGCAGCCTGGATAATGACAAACCATTGCCTGTGGCCTATCAGCAAAGGCCTCGTTTCAGGTCAGCTGATGAAGTGTTCAGAGAGGTAGACCAGAGGAATCCTAGAAGACCACCTTCTTACGAAGAGGCAACTAAAAACTGTCTGTCCACTGAAGTTCCCTTCCACAATCTCACGGTTCAAACAATGAGATTAAAGGTGTCAAAGCAGGATGCTTTGCTGCCTCATCCATGCAGCAGCTCTGCACAGGACACAGCCTATATGGCTCTAAGGGATCTACCCAGTGGCAGAATTTCTGCAACGAAGGATCCTGACGTGGAAACTGAAAGCCTCAGCGTCACGGTGGGAATAAACTCCCGTGTGAGTTTGCCCGTGACTCCGGGAGTCTACCGATTGAGAGCCATGTCTGAATCCTGTCAAAAGAATAAACTGGAGTATTTGGCTCGGAGGTGCAGCCAGCCAGTTTTTGAGGTAGACCAGATCCAGTATGCTAAGGAATCCTATGTCTAAAAAGTCTCTTCCTTCTCTTCGTGCCATACAAAGTAAATATTGTAACAACAGATATCAGTTGTAAGATTTTACTTTCAAGAGACCAAGAATAAGCTAGCTATGCATGAACATTTTTTTTTTCCTTGAGGGTCTCCTGAACTGTCATCTCAACATGTCACATTCTTTCACCCCAAGAAGTGTGTGTGGGGGGAAAGACCTGTGTATTATTATGTAAAAATGTAAGTGGATATGCTGTACATAACCCGTTTGTGTGGGGAAAATAGTTAGCAGTTGACAAATAGCGTTGTATATGTATACCCAAAAGGACAATTAAAAGGTTGGCAGGTCCAAAACCTGTCTCACCTTCCTTTTTTTCCTGTACAGTCACAGACTCCATGTCATTTGTCATGTGTGTGTGCCAGGCTGATGCAGTGTTTTGTTGATTTTCTGCATTAACAAGTGGGATGGTAGTTACCCTAACTAAGGAAGAGCTGTTCCATCACCAAGGCCACTTCAGCACCCTTCCATAAACCCCCTGTACCTGCTGCCATTCCCTCTTCCTGCTTGCTGGTGATGGGAATGATCCAACCACTAACCAGCATTAGTGTTGTATATTGAGCCTGGGTTTAGAGCCACCGAAGTCCTACAAGGTCATTATGGGAAATAAACCTTATGTGACCTGAGATGCTTTTAGTCTAAATAAACTGGACAGGCTAAGAAGAAACAAAGAGTAACTTCAGGTTTGCTTTTATAATGGGGAAAAAACAATCCAATCAAACCACAAAAATTCCTGTAAGGAAAGAGCCTGGGTTCCAGCTTTAAATAGTTAAAGCTACAGGTCATTTAAAAGGGGGAAAAAAAGACAAAAAAGAAAATACCAGGCAGTGTCCTCATAACCTTGTAAAAATGACTGGAAGTGCAATGTATTTTTACATGTAGGAATTTGTTTTGGTTAGCACTTGCCCCCCCTTTTATGGCTCAGCATAGCCTTGAACCAGGAGCAGGGAGATTTTTGTTTTTCTCCTGTGTAACTTCACTACAATAAACATTTTTCTGCATGAATGCTAAACTTTCCATTGTCTGTCTTTAAAACATCCAAGCCCTACATGTACTGTACCTACTTTTATCCTATTCTACAGGTATTACAGGTCTACTTGAAGGCCATTGCATATCTAAGTAGTGGAAAGGAATGTAACTGACCAGCACTATTACTACTATTGTTGTAAGAGGCTGGAGGCTCGATTTGGGGAACAAATCCTTCTCTGTCAGAAAAACGACTGACTGCCATGTAACAGCAGTTATCAGTGAGGTAGAGAGGGAGCTACAAAGACCCCAATGCTGCTCCAAAAGTGGAGCAGATGAGAAAATAGCATACTAGCATCTCAGGTGTGATGTTTTTCCAGATGCAGATGTCCACAGGACACAGAGAAAAGGGAAGAAGAGCACCTGACCTGACAGGAAAAACGATGTGAGAAGGACCATACTGGTAAGCTGCAACTAGAAAAATGCCACCTCATTCAGCCCTGTAAGCAGTGGCACTCTGCTTCCAAGCAAGCTGAAGGAGAGAACTCAGCTGCAAGCTGCAAAAAGTGCTTGCCATTCTCTAGAATCTGCAGCTCTTGAGCAGCACATTTGGATCTTTTTGCAGATCAAAGCTTTTGATCTGCAAAATCACAGAATAGATGGGGCTTGAGATGCTCCTGTCCAACCCACCTGCTCAGGGAGAGTCAGCTGGAGCAGTACCAGAACCATGGTTCAGACCCATGTCCAAACAGCTTTGGAGTATCTACCCAGTCAGACACTCTGCGACATCTCTAGGCAATCTGTTCCCACGTTTGACAGCCCTCACAGTGAAAAAGCATCTCCTTGCATTCAGATGGAATTGCATGGGTTTTAATTTGTGCTCACTGCCTTTTGTCCTGTGGGAATGACAGCTTTCTTTTGTAAAAAAACACAAGTGTCTTGATGTCATGGTGGAATGAGCGTGAAGAGATAATCCACATGCAATGGGAAGGCTGAAAAGCCACAGAACAGAAAATGCAGACTTCAAAATGTACTGAAACAACACCACAGCTACTTCCTTGGCAAATGACTCATTCTTTTTGAAGATCCCAAGAAGAGGAACTGCTCATTTCCTGCCCTGTAACCACAGGAGAGAGAAAAAGGGAGAATAAGCACAGTCATTTCATTAGAGATGAGAAAAGTAAGGCAGACATAAGGATCACACTCAGAAAGCTCACCTGGCCTCTAACTATTCAATGTAGATGAGTCCAAGTCTTCCAGCTCCTTGGTAAGGAAGCCCATTTGGAACTTCTTGTAAAGCATTTCAATAAACAGAGAAAAATGGAGAGAGAGGAGCTCTGTATGTTAACAAACACAGGGTAAGGTGGAGTTGTACCAAAGTGGCCCAGTTCCCCACACCTTGCTCTTGCATTTCTTTAAGTGTGTGAAACAGTGTCATTAAACAAAATCTGAATGTAAATGGATCCCAAAAGAGATTTACTCCCTCATTGACCGGTAACTTTTGTCTTCCTTCATCTCTTAAGACTTGCCTGTTTAGTCAGCATTATTTTCATATCATAACCCTCCACACAAGTAATTTCTCTTCTATGTAAGCACTTAGGGGATCTCAGAAGACTAGAATGACACGGAAAGCAAGGCCTTCAGCTCATAAAACAGTTTAATCATGCTACCAGCCCACCCTACCACATTCAAAGATCCAGCCTAACTATCCTGGCCTCCAAGAGCAAGGCCCTTTAACTGTTATAATGCAACAAGTGAATTATCTGAGTGCCTTTGTCAAAGCTGTCTTTGACTCTTCAGACAGAAAGATCAAATACTCATTTACAGCTGGGTCAACTGCAGATGGATTTTGGCACAAGAGTTGAATGATAACAGCAAGTCTCCCATTCTTCACAGATTACTCCATCGTCAATATTGCATCTTGCTTCATACACCCAATTTTCTAACCTTATTTCATGCAGATACTTTAAACATTCAAGACATATAGGACCAGGAGAGGGGAAAAAAGGAGTACTAAAGCAGAAGATCCAAGACATTGCCTCGTAAGGCAATGCTGGAAGTGAGGCTGTTGGTGCAGCCTGAATTCAGTTCCTTGTGTTTGCACCCTGCTGTTGTTTTCAATCATGTGATGCACTCTGTTCTTCCCCACAGGATGCACCTGCTCTGGGGAGGAACCAAGGTTATGCAGCAAAGGAGATTTGGCATTGCCCAGCATGGCTTGCCCTGCAGAGCACCCAGGCTTTGGATATATATCTGCAGCTTTTTATATATATCTGCATATCTGCATGTTTTCTAGGATGTGCAAGAGATAACAGAAGAACAAAAGAGTTTCTTATAGAGCAACAGGCTCTTCTTCCTTCCCCATCTGGTGCACCAGGGAGTTGCAAACTCTTGCTCTCTGCCACTTGCAACTTAAGCAAAAGCATGTTGGCATCTATGGCCAAACATCAGCGAAGGCTGAAACTCCGTGCCTGCGGGTTTTACATTCAGACTGGCACTCAGGTGCAGAGTGCTGACATAGACACATTTAGTTAGCTGTATGCAAAGCATTTATGTGAGCATTTTTGTGAGCCTGTGTCTTTGTCGTCTGCACAGTCTGCATTTGAGTATCTCTTTGGACTCTTGGGATTGAGTTGAGCACAGGTAGAACACAGTTGCCTGAAAGCAGGTGTCTGCAGTCATTTGGGCATCATAGGGCACCTCAGGCAATTTTCTAAGGCATCAAAATGGATGCAAGTCCAGGTATTTAGGCAGCTGAATCTTTCCTTAAAATCTTCTCTGACCATGACAGGAGCTTAAACTTCCACCTCACATGTAGATGCTACGTTTAGATACCTTAAATGTCAGTCTCTCTAATCTAGGGCTTACATTTACTGACATTAAATCTTGTGATTCTAAGCTCCATCTAAGCCTTCAAAGGAAGCTTTCTTTAGCAGGTATAGGTCCTCTTGCTTGAGTCCAATCAGAGTTTGGGGCCTTCTGCTCCATCCCATCAGACAACTCTTACTCAGACCTTCCCCTTCACTCCTGACTCTTCATCTTTGCCTTATCTTCACTGTTTCTCCATTCCCAGCCTGCATTCCTCACCTTATCTAGTTATTTATCTTTTAACTGAGCAAAACCCAATCTATCCCCATGGACTTATGGTCAAAGTCCCAATTTCATTTCTGTCCTCTCCATCCCAAGACCCACTTCCCTCAGTCAGTCAGTTTCCTCTTCCAAGTCTTCTATGGACATTTTTCCTCCATATTTGCACCCGTTGTTTCTGCAATAAGCCTGCCCACCACTCATCTTTTGTCTCAGTCCACACACACAGCCCCCTTGTTTTAGCCTCCACATAGGCAGAGTATCAGAATAAAAGCAGGAAACATCTCTGCAAGCTACAAGAGAAAATATACAATTCATAAAGTCCAGTAATGACCTCAATTCACAGCTGTAACTATGGAAAGCCTCTAGGATGAAACTTCCATGGATGGAGGACTTTGACTTTATTGAACCTTATTGAAGTGCACAGGGTCTGCACATTGCCCGTTGTGGGGAAGTATGGGCTGTCACCTACTTTGGAAGGACACTTGGAGCTAGGTTAAGGTAAAATATCAAGTCAAAATGAGCCATTTTCCCCTGCATCTCACCATAGCAATTCACAAGCTATGATGTTAAGAGATATTTTTGGTAATTTGCTCATGTTCTCTGAGCAAAGACATTGTCAGTACATTGTTTTTTTCTGCCTCTGTAAGCAAGGTTTTGTGGAAGAAGCTTTCTCACCTGTCTGACCTCCTCTTAAAGCTGTTGTCTGAAGGGCATCTCTTCCTGTGAACTTTGAAAGATAAAGAGATCATGAATCCTTCAGACCACAAGAAGAAAGAACAACTTGCTGGCCACTCCACAATGCTGCACAAGAGAACTGTTACTACCATGGTCACTTTCTATAATATCTGCCACAACACTGCTCAAAAAAGCTCTTCACTGGACATAGTCACAGAACAGAACCACTTCTCTACCTAAGATCTTTCTTCTGCATTTTCCTCCCATGATTGCTACCTGTACACCCCAGGCACAAGATGCAAAACTGAAACTGCTGGTACAAACCCATGACAAAAATATCAATGGAAAGAATTCCAACAACTTTATATTAACTAGTGGCTTGGAGCGTTACTGCCCACGCTTTGTGTTTGGCATTTACTTCTTTTACAACACAGACCCTTGGCTTTCTTTCTTCAGGTGCACTTGGCTTCAGAGTTTCTTACACTATATCTAGTTTCATGAACAGAATTTGCAATCTTCTTCTTTGGACACCGTGTCAATGGAGGACAAGACTGCGTGCCTTGCCTTGACAAACATCACTTGGAGTTCAACAGCTAGTATTAGGGAAGGTAGGCCATCCTCTTTGTCAGCTGGAACTCTCCTTCTGTTGGGGCTGAACCACACTGTAGGAAATAATTGTGCTCCACAATTTTGACACCTAAAATAAAGCAGACAACTCCAGGGTTTGTTTGGGTTTTTTATAATGGGATTGTACCTCTTCAGCCTTTTGCTCAGAAACAGATCTCTGTATTTTCCCATAGCACTAAAGCCAAAATGGAATGCTTTGGGATTGTGCTTGGACAATAATATAACATTATACTTTAATGTCAAAAAGCTAATGATTGTTTTAAGAGTTAATGATGAAATTATGGTCTCACAACTCAGTAACATACTGGATGGAGTTGCACACAGACCATTCTTACCATCATATTCCATCTTGTCATACTGCTATCAAATGTCTTTAGCTACAACAGGAAGAAGTATCACAGCAGATGAAAATCCTATCTCTGTTATTTTTAGTCTTGGAATGGGAGTTCTTATTTCTCTGCTGCTTGTTCTGCTTTTGGTGCTGACTCATGTGCTGCCCAACTTTTTGCCAAATGATGGGGGGCGGTGGAAAGGACACAGACACCAATAGAAAGATTAACCTTACTTTACTGACTGCTTTAAAAATGTTACAGAAAATAAGATAAAGCATTCAGTTACAACAATAAGCAAAAAGCTTACGACACTCCTATTCTTAAGCAGCAAAAAGCATAAGCAAAGTAACGCACCTAATCATTACTACAGTGGAATGGCAATAAAGATACATCACCAATTGCCCTGGTAATACATTACCATCATCTAGACCTGCAGTTTCTGGGGAGCCTCGTGTGTAGAGAGGGTTTGGAGAGCCTGTCCTGGCAACTGGGAGCTCCTACGCAGTGCATCCACTCGTAGGTGAGGTCTCCAAAGTCAATGCAAGAGGGTCCAGCTTTTTATATTGTTGAATAAACAATGTCTAACTCCATTGGCAGAATATCTGGCATCATTCGCTGCCAAGATACACCTGAAGCTTGGCCAACGTCTCAGGAGGAACCAAGGGAGTTTCCTTATCTTCTGGGTTTTTTTCTTCATGTGACTTTCAACTGAACACCAGTCCCTGTACACATAGGAATAGATAAACCAAAGTGATAAATACATCCTCATAGACATTTAAGCTACATGCTTCACCAATAATCAGAGACTTTATTCTCATCAACAATTATACTTTGTCCAAGCTACCTCTTCTGCTTATAACTGTGCATATTTCATTAATGCAGCCATTGCCAGTAAAGATGTAGCAAGTGCAATTATGCAGTGTCCATCTGGAGGCCAACTATTATCTGAAGTCTATTTCCCAGGCCTTGGCATATGAACTCATCACAGGAGACCAGGAGGTTTGCTGCAGCACCATACCAGCACTGCTTCTTCCTAGGCTGAACTCATTCATCGCCCATACACTGCAAGTGACAATTTCAGCTTCTCATTGCATCCAGGCAGGTCTCTTGACTCAGAGAACAAAATTTTTGCCATAGTGAAGCCAAGAGATTATACCACCTGGCTATCTCAGCGGTGAGCTCTGCTCAGATGTAGGTAGGCAGCCCAGAATTCTGAATGACAGCCTACAGTAGATAAAAGACTTCTCAAGTTAAGGTGCCTCTGACTTCCAATGCCTCTTTTCCAGAACCTCTATGATCAAGGGTTTCCTTAGAGGAAGATTAGGGATTGTGACTGTCAGGAGTTTTATCCTTCTGACACCTGAATGTGTCCATAGAAACTTCTTATAAGATTCCTATAAAGGGAACCTCACTGCCAAAACCTCCATGACAAACTCTGCAGCCATGAAGTTAGCCAAGTGGCTTGGTTGTCTGTCTAACCCAGCAAGCATTTCATGCCCATAACTGATCACATCCAGCTATAAAATTGAGGTAAAACATGCTGCTACTCTGCTAGCATTAACCTGATAGCAGTTACTGTGGCAGTCATGTGTCTCCACGAGGACAATTTCTGACTACAGGAAAAGGAAACCCACCTTGGTTAGATGCTCTGGTTACATTTTTCTCTGAATTTTGTTAGTAGGCAGCCCTTATCGCATATGTCATCAGAACAGAGTGAAAGCTTCAGAGGAACTTCTGAAGGCTGAACACTTAGAAGAGGAAGCAACTTTTAAAACAAAAAGTCTGACAATAAACAGAGAGAAATATCCAGGGGAAAAGGGGCAGCCACCGATGGAGAAGGGATATACTCTTCATATGGACAGCTGATTCTCACATACATAGCCAACTGCAAGTATCCAGGGATGGTGGGTGAAAATTGGTTTACTGCCTCTCTGTTATTCAGAAATGTTAATGATCTGATCCCTTTTGTTTCTATAGCATGCATCACTCTTGTTTTGTTGTTCTAAAACAATGTTTTCCATTTGCTGTGATAAACGCACCGATTCAAACATCACTTCTGAGTGAAGCCCACTCCAAAATCTTCATATTCTTCTACAAGGGGAGAGGAAACCACTGATTATTTTTTGCTCCTAACAGGAAGTACCAGCACGTAAGTCTGAACAAACAGCTCACATATCCCAAAACGGGTTGAATCCGTTGAGCTCTGCTTCCTCTGCTGGGTGTAGAGGTTTCTATGAAGGTTTTCACTCTTTCTAAACAAGACTCGCTCTTTAGCCAATCAGTTATTTGCAGAACTGATCCAACGGCTGTTTGAAATCCTTCCCACAACCCACAAATCTTACACTGACCTCCTTGACAGATGCTACAGTCCAAATTCAAACCCTGCACCTTCAGTATCACACAAGCCAAGATGAAAATTGTAAAACTGCATTTTGAAATAAATGTTTACACCAAACCCAAGCAGATTCCAAGAAAGATGATCAGAGATGATGCTCTTATGGTCAAGATTAGAGATTTGCCTTCTTCCCCACATCCTTGCTGCACAGTCTTGGGCTCATTATGCATAGGGCATATATGTCTATTGGGCTGTGCAATTCAACCTCATTATGCATAGGGCATATATGTCTACTTCTTCCATGCACCGAAGAAAGGTTTTTGCCCCCACTACACATCTACGGGTGTAAATTCTGTCTCTCCTTCATAAAGCTGTGACTGCACACAGCAAGTGCAGCAGCACAGCTTAGCCAGTTTTCCTTAGCACAACTGGTCACGAGGTGAGAAAGAAACAGCAGCATCATTCAAGAACTTCGCAGAGCACTGAACTCCAAGGAGTACACAATGTTACATGACATGATATGCAGTTGCACACCCATCTTATGAGCTACAGACACCTAAAGACAGTTTTAGGTGTGTGAAAGCGTGAAGTAGTCACTAGTTCACCATAGGTGATCAGGAAGGATAGTCTTGAGACAAAGACTGAAGACTTGTACTTAGTTATTCAACATCAGAGTCTGCCTTTTCCCCATGCCCAGTGCAGTTCTTGGACTGTGCAGTTTCATTCCAAATAATGGCATTGCTCTGCCTTCCACAGATGGGATAAAGGGCAATTTCAAGATGGACAAACACCAAGCTACAGAAGCAGGTCACTCTCATTTTTTACTCTTCAAGTTTAAAGCAGTTGAACAACTGTCCTCAGTACAGGGAAATGGAAAATAAGACAGAGCTTCCTGGGGCAAAAGGAAGACACTGGGGAAACGCTGTTCAAGAATGGAAGAGGTAAGAATGAGGTGGAGGGGATTAGCAGCACACAGTCTATTTGAGCCTAAATATGAAGGTCACCAACAATTGCTTTTCCAATTAGCAGTTTATTGAATGATAGTTTAAAAATCAGTATGCACTGCTCTACTCTCCGCCTTTCTCACTCCATAATTCTTTCCAGTCATTGGCTCAGAAGTGGTGTAGGGCAAGAATGCAAGCCCTGAGAGCAGGCATGTCATGATGAAAATCAAAGCTTGTCAGGGACATGGAGGGAAGGGAACCTAGGGAAAACGGTGCTGAGAATCAGAAGTGAAGTGGTAGGGGGAAGCGAGATTGCTAATTTAGGTTGGAAATCGTGAATAATAAAATCTGGGGTTTGACTACTGTTGGAGAAATGAAGACCTTCAGAACTGGACTCCCCATTCTTGCCCAAACTTGTGAGCTCAGGACTGGAGTCAGGAGCAATCTGTGCTGCTACAGAGAAAAGGAAGTTTAACAATTTTCGTTTGAAGAATAAAACTGGCTTCTATTCACAATTACATATCAAGATTAACAACCCCATACACAAAAAAACTGTGGCACATCACTGGGGCAAATAGTACATCCACACCTCATTTGGGCTCTGTGATTCTTTCATCTCTGCAGTCACACTGCAAACATGCACTCCATGTTTGTAATGTGCTTTTTGTATTTCTGTCAGACATCTCAGGACATGGATTAGCATCAGTGTGATGCGTTCTGAGATTTTCAAGGGTACCCCCAAGCACCTTCATGCCTGAAGATTTTCATAACCTGACAGAAGGCCCTTACCAATTTGATCTATCTTGGAATTTGTCCCTGCTTTGGCAAGGGGGTTACACTAGAGATTTCCAGAGTCCCTTTCAATACAGATTGCTCTGTGATTCAGTGATATCTGCTTGACGGCATTTTGGTCTCAAGTACAGTTAGTCCCAAGACTGGGAGCTCTGTCCCTCTATCTGCAGGTCTGGGGGGGTAAGAAATAAAGCTTAATACTCTATCTCAGGACCAAAGAGAGCCAAATCTAACCAAATTTCAGGTAATCACACAGTACTACATCAGGGAGCCCATTCCTGTAATTTTAAAAGCAGCTATGTTCCTTTCCAGACAGAAGGCAATGCTCTGGGAGGGCAATATGCCCCTCAATGTCCTTCCTTGATAATTAAGTATTGTCTGTCTCCAACATGGCTCTGTAAATCTCCTTCCATAATTATGTAATGCTGCAGAAGTTACGATAGTGGAAACTGGTCACAGCTAGTCTGCTTGGTGTTCTGGTTTAGCAAGGAGCAGCTTTTGGCTTAGTAACAAGGGGAGTGGGTTGCAGTGAAGACCCGGTAAAGAGTTTGCGGACCCTTCCCCGGCTCCTGGGTTCAGACCCACCTCCGGCCCGGCTGGGCCAATCTGGCGCCTCTGCCATCACTATTTAGGGGACGGGAATTTGAAATGCGAGGCAGGAGGTGTAAGAGTGATACAAGATGGAGGCGACCACGCGGACCCTTCAGCCAGAGGAGGAAGGAAGGAGGAGCAGTAGACCGGAGACCCTTCTGCAAGCCGTGGCGAGAATGCAAGCTGTGCCCCTGAAACCTGTGGAGATCTGTGGCAGGACTGAGAGCCACCAGCAGCTCCATGTGAGTGAGCCCGGACGGGCGAGGGACTGTGTGGGGAGGGGCCATGGCCCAGGCCGTGCTGGAGAGCCTGCACGCCGCAGAGCAGCCCCACACGAGAGGCAGAGAGGAGCTGCAGCCTTTGGAATGGGTGCACGTCGGAGCAGCCCGTGCAGGGCTGCTGTGTGTGTGAGTTACCCCACGGACTCGCAGGGAGGACTGGTGTGGAGTTCACCCGTCCTGAGGAGGGACGAACGGCAGAAGCTATTGGGAACAGACTAACTGAAACCCCCACTGCCTGCCCCCCCGAACCGTTCAGGGGGGGGCAAGGTAAAAACCTCGGGATCAGGGCTCTGAGCCCGGGAAGAGGGGAGGTGTGGGGGGAAGGTGTTCTTAAAAAGGCTGGTTGGACTTTCCATTGATGTATTACTCTGTGTTGTTTCGTTTTGGTTATGTTTTGGGTTTTTTTTTGGGGGGGGTATGTTTTAGTTGATGTTGCATTAAATTATTTTCTGTTTTCTTCCCCAAACCGAGTAGCCTGGTCTGTTTTGTCCTGAACCTTAAGCGGCAATTAAGCCCTCCCTGCCCTTGAGCAATTCTCAGCCTCTTCGGTACTTGAGGCTAATCGTGGTCTTTGTTCCCTGGTGGGCCCAAACCACGACATTGGCATCATATCATAATGCAAAGCATTTTGGCATGAGGCCTCCCAAGCTAGCAATGTCCAAGCTAGGGCCCCAGGACAACTCAGACTCAGCACTGTAGACCCCTTATACTGTATTTGTCATTTGGTAGTTACAGTATGCGTCCCAGCTGCTGGAGGAAATAGTGGATGCACAACTTTGGTTACTAGATGCTGACACTCTTACATTTTCTTGGCTGTGAATAAACTCATTTCTCATCCAGAAAGCCACGGGGCATGCCATAAGGCCTGGTACAATGCCAGGACATTTTCATGAAAACAAACACATAAAAATAGTCTGTTTGTGGCTCCAGGGCATTTTAACAGTCTCACGGCAAAACTGGAAGAGGACAAAGTCCTTGCTTTGTACCTTTCAAGTCAGCTGAAGGCACTTCAAAAGACCTTTTTTAGGTGCCATATGGGCTGATTGATTCCTTGCCAGGACCTGCACTGAGATCTGTGCAGGTCCCAGTCAATCCTCCAAAGAATACGTGGAACAGCCACTGTGACTATAAGACCTGGAGCACAGTTATGGGTACTAACAGCAGCCTAGCCATCTGACTGCAATCAATGTGGTTTTGGCTCCTCGGTGCAGTCACTCCTGTGATGACATGAAATGTTCCAGAACTCAGGGGGTATTTTTAGCAGAAAAACAACATAAAAGGGGGCAAGGAAGAAGTTTTTCGTGGGCATGGCTTTGTCACTCACAAAGCTCTGCTAACCTGCCAAATCAGAGACCTTCACCTCCCCCACACAATACTTGCAATATTTCTGCACTAAACTGTTAACTTAGGAGTTAGCCATGTTTCACAGAGGTAAGTAGGAGACTTGCTGACATTCAATGAGTGCACATATTAGGTGAAGAAGAAATTCACCTGTTGGGTGAGACACTAGACTGGGGCCAGCTTAACAGAATGAACTTGCGATGCAACACCATCTTCGTAAGATTTGTGGGCAATGGGTATGTGTGTAACAGGCAGCTCCTCAGAAAACTTTGCTCCAATGGTTACAGACCCTCTTCTTGTCATCTCCCCACTCAGTTCATTTCAGCCACATTTCTAGGGTTGTTGATCAAACACACACAATTCCTTACTGGACACGTGTAGACTGATATTTTTAAAGGCTATGCTGCAGCTGCTTTTCATGCAAACAGAAAACACTATGTTCCTAACAGCCTGGAAATGTCTACCCAGATTTTAAGTCCTTAGTCTGAAAGCAGAAACAACTGCACAGCCAAACTCAAATTGTCATAAAATTCAATTTGGGTCCCCAGAATCAGAGAGTTATATTGGTTCTGGTCAAATTTAAGTGCCACAGTTCTCTGGCTTGGCTGGACCAAGCTGTTCATTTATCAGCTTTGCCCAGATACAAGGACTGCTCTACCCTCCCACTCCAGTGACACTTGCACTGTGTTCCAGCAGCCCCATATCCTCTTGTCCCCCTGTCATCAAGACTCCCATTCCAATTGCTAATTACAGAACCATTCCTTCCTCTTTTCCTTTGCTTCCCACACTTGGTCTTGCTTCTTGCTAGGTTTGTTGGGGATTTTTGTTTGTTTGGAGTGGTTTTGTTGTACTTCTCTTTTGCTACACAGCTTCCCCCTGTGCTTTGCACACCTCCTGTGAAGCACCCTCTTCTACTTGCAGTTCTCTTGTCTGTGATTGTCTGCACACGGCTGTCACGGAGCACAGACATCTGCCATGGAAACATGACTGCACTGAAGTAAGCAGCATTTCATACACGGTTTACATTTTATTCAAGGATCCCAGAAGGAAAGGGCACGGGTTACTGTATATGCTCAGTTTTGCCAAAGCAATCAAAGCATATTACTACCCACGTGGGTTAAAAAAAGAGCTATCACTGTATCACTAACCCTTAGTTGCTGTTTTATTTCTCTTAATGGAAATTCTTCATAGGCACATTAAAACACATTCCCGCGATAGGGCATGCAGCTTACTATGGATGTGATGGCATAGCGAGGGCTCACCTCACTCTCCTACCTCCCATCATATGACACCTTTACAGTACTCAAATCCCCTACTTTTGTGGGAAAAACAAAACTGTGAGCTCAGCTGTTCGGGTTGCCTTTCAGGATGGGAGCACGGTGATGCCTCGCGGGCAAGCTCCTCATGACCTCGGCCCGGGAGGGGCCGGGAGGGGCCGGCAGCGCCACCAACCGCACACCGCGTGCCCAGTCACAGCGGCTGCTGCCCGCTAACCGCCCCAGAGCTCGCCGAGCGGGCACCCCCCTCCCCACGCCTCCCTCAGGCTTTGCGCTCTCCCACGGCGGGATAATGCGCCAAAGCGTGAGCAGCAGCACCTCCCGCCGGCACCCCGCACCACAGCCCCCGCCGCCGCCTCGCCTCGCATGCGCGGTGCGCACCCCCAGCCCGCCTGAGCAGCAGCACCTCCCGCCGGCACCCCGCACCACAGCCCCCGCCGCCGCCGCCTCGCCTCGCATCCGCGGTGCGCACGCCCAGCCCGCCTGAGCAGCAGCACCTCCCGCCGGCACCCCGCACCACAGCCCCCGCCGCCGCCTCGCCTCGCATGCGCGGTGCGCACGCCCAGCCCGCCTGAGCAGCAGCACCTCCCGCCGGCACCCCGCACCACAGCCCCCGCCGCCTCGCCTCGCATGCGCGGTGCGCACGCCCAGCCCGCCTCAGCCGCCCCGCCCCGCTCGCGCGTTGCCTTGACGACGGCCGCCACAGAGCGGGCGGCCGCTCCCGCTGCACCTGCCCGGCTACCGCAGGCCGGGCTTCGCCATGCTGCCTACCATCTCCTACCAGCAGGAGATGGCGGCGGCCCCCGCCGTCGTCTACAGCTACCGCAGCCAGCCTCACGCCCTGCCCGCCCGGCCCAAGTACCGAGCGACGCCGGACGAGCAGTGAGTGCCGGTGTCCGGCCGGACGCGCCATCCGCCCCTGCGGGCCCCCAACGGCCACCGCTGCCCCCTCCTGCTTTTCGTGCCTTTCCCCTCAGCCCGGCTTCCTCGCCCCCCTTCCCAGGGAGGGGAGACCCCACCGCCTTGCCTCCGTCCCGAGGCCTGAGGGTAGAGCTTGCACGCCTCGGCCTTCTGAAGACCTGGCTTGTTTGAGATGATAGCATATAGGTTGCAGCTCGGTCACAACTACCTGTGCTTGCTGTTGCAGAGAAAAGGAACCTGTTCGCTACGCCAACCTCATGTATGACAGGAGAGTGGTGCGCGGCAACACTTACGCCCTTAAAGTCATGCCTGTGGTATGTTTTGTGTGTGCATCCTGCTACAGCTTGGAATCGTAGAATCATTTTGGTTGGAAAAGACCTTTAAGATCATCAAGTCCAACCAGTACCCTAACACTGCTAGGCCTACCACTTAACCGTGTCCCTCAGCACCTCATCTATGCGTCTCTTAAATATCTCCACGGATGAGGACTTCACCACCTAGGGTTCAGTATACAATATCCACTTCCAAATGACAACTAATTGCTCTTAGTGCTAGATGCCATTAGTATGTGCCTGTAGGCAGCCAGCATACCTTTTTAGTTTCATGCCCTACAGTCTTTAAAGTAACTGAAAATGTAGGGTCAGGACCCAGAAAAGTAAATCCAAAAGGCTATCTCTGTAGCATTAAAATCAAACAACAGCTTTCGTTTTCCTGTACAGATAAATTAGTAGCATTTTCAGGTACAAAGTGTATTCTGGTTTGTGGGATCTTTTTCTTCTTTATCCCTCCTCAGAGTACCCAACCCAGTCGCTTTGAGATTCAGAGGCAGAGGGAAGCACGGGAAGGGGCACTGGCTAGAAAGCGTGCAAGAGAGCAAATGCAAGTAAGAACGCCTGAGCCTGTGGAAGGCAGAGAGCATGTTCACGTGCAGACAGGTAAAACACTGCATTTTTTCAGAATTCCTCTGAGAACAAAACCTTTTTGTCCTATATTCACTTATTAAATCGATGGTGGAGTTTGTAGAATCACATATGGTTATAATCACAGAATTCTAAAAGCAGAGGTTCTCTAATCCTTTCCTTGTAGCCCCGTATTTTTAGTTGTATTTTATAAACTTGGCTAATTAGTGGCATTTTCCCAGAGGCTCTGGGTTGAGTTTTTTTTGTCAGGTTTCAGTGTACATTCTTGAACTCTAGTTGAGACTTTTTCATTTATTCTTTCCATCATCATCTGAGAAGTTTATGCTTAAAATTGAGGGGGTTTAAAAATTTTGCTTGAGTGTAGTCACAGCTAAGACTGGGGACACACCCTAATTTAGAATAGGAAACTGCTCTGTTGGTGGAAAAACAATTTTATCTGTAGGAAGAATAAAACTTGGCAGTGGGGTAATGATGAGGTGAGTGCAGTGTTGTAGTGGTTTTGCCTGGGCCAGGTTTTTCGGTAACAGGGGGGCTACAGAGGTGGCTTCTTTAAACAAAAAGAGCTGCCAGAAGCTTCCCCTGTAGCTGACAGGGTTAGGGTCAGTCAATTTTAAGCTGGACCCTGCACCTGACCCAGGCCTGGCCAATTAGTGATGGAGGTAACAGCTCTGTGAATAACATATTTGAGAAGGGGAAGAACTTGTTGCGCAGTTGCTAAACTGCAGCAGCAACAGGGAAGTGTTTTTAAGACTGTTTTATTTCTCATCTCCCTGCTCTTATTGTTTCTTTAATAAATCAAACCTTTTTCTCCCTCAGTTGAGTCTGTTTTGCCCGTGACGCTAATTGCCGAGTGATCTCTCCGTCCTTATCTCAACTCACAAGCCGTTTGTTATATTTCTCTCCTGTCTAGTTTAGGAGGGGGAGTGATTTTATGACTGGGTGGACTAAACCACCACAAATGTATTGCTAGGCCCTCTGAAAATAATTTCAGATGGGATTGACTTACACACTGGGAAAACAGCTGTGTTCTGTGCTAATCAGGCACGGTCTTTGGCGTCAGAATGTTCCCTTAGTCCCTGCCCTCTTAGACCTACTGCACCACCTCCAGTGCATACAGCAGCTTTTTGCTGTTCAAACACTGTTGGAGGCAAAGGAGACTGTCTAGTGTGGAAGTAATGGTCTCGTATCCTTCCTGCTGACTACAGATAAACAGACAGCTGTCATTCAAGTCAAGCACATGATGTTATAGGTTTGTGGTTACCCCAAGGCCGCTTCTGGTAGAGCCAGAAGTAAATGATAATTCTTTAAACTCAACAGATCCAGTGTTCTGTTTTGCCACACACAGTGGAGAAAAATGTACATTTTGAGTATTACTCATTAGTAGAGAGGCAACCATAATCCCTTTTGGAAATTGTCCTATCCTGTTGACTCCACCAGGAACTGCTTATTCTGCAAGGTGGGTTAAAATGCTCTAGTCTCTATCTTTTGAAACGTAGTAAGTGAAATACCGTTTTAGGAATCATAGAATAGTAGGAGTTGGAAGGGACCTTTAGAGATCATCTAGTCCAACCCCCCTGCAGAAGCAGGTTCACCTAGATCAAGTCGCATAGGAACATGTCCAGGCGGGTCTTGAAGACCTTGATCTTGAATCACCTGCAAGAAGTGCACCTGAGATTACAGAGAATGTGGCATCATGTTTGCCTATGCAGCAAACTGATCTATGTTTTAAGTTGAGGTGTCTATAAAAAAAATCCAAACTAAAACACTATTGAAGACATTTTATTGTGCTCTTTGGATGTAATGTGGAGTCACCACAAATAATTGAGAGTTAAAGTGAAACTAATCTAACTTTCAGCATCCATTGTGCTTTTATTTCTAGAACTGTATTTGGAAGAGATTAGTGACCGGGTAATAGAGGTTGATGCAGAGTGTCAGACAGGTGCATTTTTGGACAGACCACCCACTCCGTTCTTCGTACCAGCCAAAACAGGGAAAGATGTAGCCACGCAAATTGAAGAAGGAGAGGTATGAAGCGAAGTCAGGTTCTCAAGTGCTGTCAAAACATGTCTCCCACACAAAGCACAATTCTGATGCAAAGTTGAAGCTGACACAGAAAGAAACCTATCCTCATAGAACATGCCAAAAAAGAAAAAAAGCCTCCAGTGTCTGCTGTGAGGTTAAGTGCAAAATTAAGGAAGGTGCTTCTCCATGTGCACTGGTTCTGCTGCCTTCAGATAAGAATCACAATGTTAAGAAACATTTTCCCCCATAGAAGGCATCCAGCCTGAGGAAGGGTTGGAAACACAGAGACAGGGTGAGTGCTCTGCTTCTCCCTGGCAGCCCTCACAGTGTCTATGGTAGGGTGTGCAGTGTCTCACTGTAGCCCACTCATCACTTAGCCCCCATCTGCATTAATCCTCCTGCCTTAGCTGACACTGACCTCCCATTTTCACTTCTCAGCCCTGACCAGCACAAGGGCTTTGTTCATCCCCCTTTTCTGTCTGCCAAGGTGTTGAGAGTGATTGTGATCAGGGATCATTTATGTTTGTCTCCCTGACTCCCATTCTCAGTTGTTTGACTTTGACATTGAAGTCAAGCCAATCCTGGAAGTGTTGATTGGGAAAACAGTGGAGCAAGCTTTGCTGGAAGTCATGGAGGAAGAAGAGCTGGCCCAGTTGTGGGCACGTCAGCAGGCCTATGCAGAGCTGCGTAACGCCGAGCTGGCTGAAGTGCAGCGCCTGGAAGAGCAGGACAGGAGATACAGGGAGGAGAAGGTAGGACTTCCTAAGAGCAAAACAGACCTGTCTGAATGCTCATCAAAAGAGAGAAAACCATTTCCAGTACTGAAAGACTAGCTGTGGAATAAGCGAGTGTGCCCAAAAAGGGTACAGTCAAGTTGGATATTTCTCTAAGCATTTTGGTGCCGTACAGCTGCATTCTGCTATTTGCTCTCATGCACCAGCACCATGCTGTTGTGTTTATTTGGAGAAGTTGTGGTATAATAATCTGGTGTACTTGGACACCTGATCAGGAGTCCAAGCTCAACAGCATTTTCTTCTGTACCTTGTGCAACTGTTACTCAAGACTTTTCATTACAGCTGCTAAACAAACAGTAAAGAGTACTTGAAAGTAAGAGAGTCATCTCAGACTCTTTCATACCCTAAGCATGCACTACTGTGTGTGCACACATACCTCTCAGATCTCCAAGTATTAAGCTACATTAGTGCTATCTAGTAAATAGGAATAAATAGGAATAAACAGAAAAGGCAAGTCTTAATTGCACACTCTTCATCAGACTTGTATACCCGAGTTTTTTAATGTTTTCTTGAACCACTTTTAGTTTTAATCTTTTCTTACATCAAACAGGACATAACATTGGAAAGATGAAAAGTTCAGGAAATCCTGATCCAAGTTCATTTCATTCCAAGGCTAACAATCAGCTTGATCTGCAATAATAAAGCAGAGTCATGAGATTAATGCATACTAAGGTATCAGAGAAGGGTTTCATTTGGCCAACTGCGGGGCTCTTATTTTACAGACTTGCTAAAATCAGAAAAGGAATACCAAAGGAACATGTTTCCCTCTAGTCCTTGTGGATTTTAATACTCCACAGGTGGAGTACAAGCTTGCTTTCAAGCACTCTTTCATATGAAGAGTTTTTGGGAAAGTTTGAGGCTGCAAATACCAAGTAGAGCCAACAAGTATCTGGTTATCTTTGCTATTTATAACTCTTGCACTGCGATCATTCTTCAAGGTCTAGATCAAAGGAGTAACAGCTGAAAGTTTCACATACGATGTTACTTTGACAGGAACGTCGCAAACTCCAGCACATGCAGCTGCTGCAGCACCAGAAAGAGACCACTGAGAAAATCGCAGCTCGGGCATTTGCTCAGCATTACTTGGCTGATCTCATTCCATCGGTCTTCAACAATCTTCATGACAGTGGATATTTTTATGACCCCATAGAAAGAGGTTGGTTTCTTGCTTGGTTTGTTTTAATGTGTGAACTGAGTAATACAAAGGTCAAAATGACCACAAAACAGCTTACTGTCCTATTATTTTGGATACTGTTGTAAGGCTTTATTCATTTAACAGAACTGGGGCTGTTTAGTCTGGAGGAGACTGAGGGGAGATCTTAACATTTACAGATATCTAAAGGGTGGGTGTCAGGAGGTTGGGACATCCCTTTTTTCTATAGTAGCTAGCAACAGGACAAGGGGTAACGGGATGAAGCTGGAACACAAAAAGTTCCACTTAAATATTAGAAAAAACGATTTCCCTGTTGAGGTGAGGGAGCCCTGGCACAGGCTGCCCAGAGGGGTTGTGGAGTCTCCTTCCTTGGAGGTCTTCAAGACCTGCCTGGACATGTTCCTATGCGATCTGATCTAGGTGGCCCTGCTTCTGCAGGGGGGTTGGACTAGATGATCTCTAAAGGCCCCTTCGAACCCTACCATTCTATGGTTCTATTATTTACATTTGTGGCTGAACCAATAGTTTCCAAACTCATAGTTTTCGAACTCTTTTTTAAGACAAACAAGCATTATTGCTTGTCTGTACAAGCAGTCAAGAATAAGCAAGAGCTGACAGTGTGACGATGAGAAGAGCTGCTTTTGATTGGGAAAGAAATAAATGTGTCATTAGGATTGGTACAGCAGAACGAGAGATCCAAATTGAAGTAAATTTACTGTAGGACAGACAAAGAGATCTGTATGTCATTATGAATCTTTCTTCATGATTATCAGAGCAAGGGAGAAATGAGTCAATTAGAATTAGGCCCCAAAAATATTTTTTGAGTTCTACATTGGTGACTTTCAAGCTTTTAGAATCAGCAGCATTTCTTATAGGCTACTATCCTGCACCCTAGGGCACTTCCCCAGGCCACACACAAGTGCACAGACTGCAGCTAGGGAATGATGACACTTTCCAGAGTGAGTCATGGGGCAAATGCAGAACCACAGTGTATTTTGCGAACAAGGCAGGCCTTGGGGCCACGATGTAAAAAGAGCGTGATTTGAGAAATACACAGCTAAGCAAGAGATCTTTAGTCAAAGGAAACAAATGCTTTCAGCAGACCAGAAGCCAGATGTCTTTGGAAAGCAGGGCAGGAAATGTTATTCTCCTGACTTGTTCAGGATGGCTATTTTCATCTCACTAGAACATTACTGTGTATCTCATCTGTGTTAGCCTTTCAAGGCTGCCAGGCTCCTTTGAAACTCACTGCAGTTAAGAGAACTCTGGTCTGGGTCCAGAATGATAAGGAACCTCAGTAAGAGAGACAGGAGATAAGAAACTCTTGCAAAGCATCTTTTGGCAAGGATGTTAATCCTGTAATGGTCATAGCAAATGAAAAACAGCCCCGAGATCCTGTTGCTCATTCTTAATAAAAAGACTTTTTTCTTTCTTTCTTCCTGCTAAATTCTTACAGATATTGAGACAGAATTCCTTCCGTGGTTGATGGCAGAAGTGGAAGAAACACTAGAGAAGAAGGTTCTAGGAAGGACAGTGCTTGACTGTAAGTTGCCAGTCCTGGAATGTAATCTGTGCTGTTTGCTGTTCTTGATTGTTTTTTCCCTGGTTAGAACACATTGACAGGGTCAGTGTGGGTTAAGGCAGGAGGTGCCATTTTAGCAAGAACTACAAGTACCCATGGCTTTTCATGTTTATTTTATTTTTGTTTTGCTATGTGAAAACATTTTTTTGTGTTAGAAAACTACTGCATACATCAGTGTTACCTACTTACATACATACACAGAAGTGCTGCGCTATCCTCTCTCTGCTGGTTTTACACTGTTTGAGAGGTGTTGATACTAGGAAATGAAATACATTTGCCAGGAGCAGAGTGATTATAAAGAACACTAATTCTTCTCTGTGCTATAAAACTTTCATTTTTCGTGTGTGGCACAGCCACCATTGCTGTGCTGTTCTCTGTAGTGAGAATAGAAAAGCCCATTCTGTCTACAGACACATGTATACCGTGAAAGTCTCTTAATTTGTGTAAGCTCCCTGAGACACAGCCTCAGCTGAGACAATTTGTGGCTTCTTCCCGTCCTTATGCAAAAGCACAGGAAAAGTCTCTAATGATCCATTTTTAACCTATTTGAAGAAAGATGCTACTTAAAGGATTTATTTTGTCCCTGTCCAATAAAAGAACTGTGAACTAGAAAGGAAGCACCCTCAGTAAAAGCAGTTATGTTTGTACTCTCAGAGGACAAATTGACACTGGCCTTATCAGATACAGGGGGAGGCTTCTAGCAGCTTTTTCTTAAAGAAGCCACTCCTGTAGCCCCCTGCTACCAAAACCTGGCCACACAAACCCACTACACAGGATGACCTGTTCTGGAAGTGAGGAATGACTGTGAGGAAGTGAACAAAACAATCTGGGTGAAGTCTTTCAAATCAGTGCTTTCAGTGGAAACAGCTCATTTTGCCAGAATAGCAGCAGGAATGTTTTTTCTTGTTCATGTATTCTTTAATTTTTAGTGTTATTTGTGGGTTTTTTCCCCCTGTTTAAGAAGCTGTAGGTCACTAACATATAAAATCATTTCAAGTTATGTTTTTGTTCCTCCATGTTTGTTAATGGTGGCTTTCTCTGTTTCAGCCTTGATTCGTACAGTGGTTGAAAACCGCCTAGATGCATTTAGCCATAAACCTGAGTCTGATCAGATAGAGCCTGGGCCAACAGATGCAGCACCTGAGGTGGCTGGTGAGACAGACACTGCTGACCAACTGGCTGCAGAGAGTGAAGAGACTGACCATCCTGTTGATGAAAAGCAGCCTTCACGTCGCACCTCTTTCCAGTCAGAAGAATCGGATCAAGCAGGAACAGATAATTTGGAAACTGAATAACAAGCAGGCAAGTCATTGAGTAAATGGAGATGAATGTCTTAGAAAGAAGAAATGATTTCCTGTCTGTTTACAAGTACTGTGCCCTAGCCATGCTGAAGGACAAACCTAAGCAACAGTAGAGCATCGAAGTGTGTTTTCCGTATGCTGATATTGCTGATTTCAGGCTGTAAGAGTCAAGAGAGAAGTTACTAGTGTAATAAATGGCAGTGAAATTCTATACCCTTCTGCACAGTCCAATCCATCAAAAACCTGGGTCATTTACAGTTGGAAAGTAGTGATGTCCTACACCCTGTGCTAGGAGGTCATGAGAAGGACATTGAGAGCACCCTAATAACCTTTGAAGGTGCTTTGATAATGCTCTAACAATAGAATTTCCTTACTGTCCCTGTTTTGAAAGGTAGCTACTAACAGCACTTAAATTTCTTTTCATTCATGTTAAATCTCTCCTTTCCTGACAAACTTGGGTGGGCATCTCAAGCAATAGCATAGGCTGTCGTTCTTCAAGTTAGAGTTATCTGCCACTAGGAATTCCTGCCACTGTGTCCTGATTTTGGCTGGGACAGTTACTTTTCTTTCTAGCAGCTGGTGCAGTGCTGTGTTTTGGATTAAGTGTGAGAAAAATGGTGATTACACACTGATGTTTTCAGTTGTTGCTAAGTAGTGTTTAAACTAAGTCAAGGACTTTTTATCTTCTCATGCTCTGACAGCAAGAAGGCTGGAGGGGCACAATAGTCAGTCAGGAGGGGCACAATAGTCAGTCAGGAGGGTGCACAGCCAGGACAGCTGACCCAAACTGGCCAAAGGGATATTCCATACCATATAACATCATGTCCAGTGTATAAACTGGGGGCAGTTGGCTGGGGGGAGGGGGTTGCTGCTCAGGGACTGGCTGAGCATCAGTCAGTGGGTGATGAGCAACTACACTGTGTAGCATTTGTCTTTCTTGGGTTTTATTTCACTCTCTTGTTATCTTCCTTTTCATTACTATTAATAACTAAAAAATTAAAGAACCCAACCAGTTAGACTGTTGTTAACTTACAAGTTTTACTTGGTTTCAGTTCATCTCCCCATCCCACCAGGGTAGGGGGGAGAAATGATCAAGCAGCAGCATGGTACTTAGTTTCTGGCTGCAGTTAAACCATGGCACAGTGTAAAATTCTCCCAAGCTTCCTGAGTCCCAGAGCACTGTTGAAGGGCTGAACGATGCGCTAAGTCCAGCCTCAGTTTTCTTTGTAATCTTTTGTAATCATCTTTTCCTGATGGTTCACTGAAAATGGTACCAGACAGGACTGAAAAATGTGCGTCTGCACTGCCATCTATATCTGTCTGTTCATGGGCCAGTTCCTCAAGTGAGGCTTTCCCCTCAGAAAAATACATCTGTGCTCCATTGCAGCAAGTTTACTTGCTAGCTGCACCTGTGGAAAAAGTCCTTGTGCAGGCTGCTTTGTGATACCTGCTCTCTGCAGGTCAGAGAAGATCTCTGCTAACCCAGCAGGCCAGATCCCAGTCTGAGAGTGGGATGTCAGGAATGACACTGGAAGAGACAAAGACCTGTTCCATATTTCACACCCTCAAAAGGGACACCCAGACTTTTCCCCAGACCACTTGTCCATGTGGCTTCAAAGGCAGACCCTGCATTCCCTCCATCCTGGGCTACGACACCCCAGTGACAATCAGGGCAGCTACTGATTACATGGAAAAGCTCCTTTGGTTGGTATCAGGTAGTTACCTCTCTCTGTAGGTGGCTGAAAATCAGAAGTGATGAGATGTAACCACCTACAAATCCCCTCAGTGGTTTGATGTAATATGAACACAATAAAACAGTGTCTGGAGTCACGTAGACAAACACACCCGGTGTTGCTGTTCAGAGCTGGAATATTTCCCTGATTGTAAACTTCTCTGTTTGCTAAACTGACCATATTTCAACCAAGCATCCTTGTTTTTTCATTTATGATTGATTCCTCAAAGCATCTGGCAAAACGTGTTATGTGTATAAAGTAAGGCAGTCAGTGCTCACCACATCTGCCTGTTAAGTTTCTAAGAGGATTTTCTTGTTATACACATGACTAGAATCAAAGAGTTGAAATGTAACTCTGGTTTAGACATTGCAGTTAGAGGAAGGTTTATCTCAGCTTTAGTAGGAACAAGATTTTGCACTGGGGTTTTTTTCCCCCCATAATGATGTGGACTCCTGTCATGACTTCATGTAAATCAGGTAAATGACTTCAGGCTAATTTTACCTAGGGAAGTAACAAAGCTTCGTGACATGATTCATGAGCATTGTGACTATTTCAGCTCATTTCTGGAACAGTGGGTCCGTTTTAAGGATTCCTCAATATTGAATGATTGTTTTGTCATGTATTTACAGGGGCCTTAGTGTAACCCAGAGGACTGTCATGTGTCACTCCTGAAAAGATCTAAGCAAATGATTTGAATATTTGGGTATGGAAAGTTACAAGAGGAAGGTGATCCCCTGGAGTATATTGAATTTTGTCACTCCTGCTTTGTGTTTGATTGCTCAAAAAATGTATTAAGTGTTGAATTATACTATTTAAATAGGTCATGGCACTATTGTGTATTCTTAAATTATTATTAAAACCCAACAAATCATACATCCTGCATTTTTACTTAGATAAAATGTATGGACACCACTCAAGCACTTTGTAGTGTGGTAGAGGGTAGAGTTTGCTGTGATGGGGTATGTTTTTATGGGGCCATACAGCTGTGAAGCTTTATGCTGCACTGGCAGATTTCCATTGATATCCCTGTACTGGGATGCAGCCCCATAGATGGGCAGGTTGGCAGGGGAGAGGACCCCTTGCATCCTGTTGGTCACTGCAGAACCAGAAAACCATGAGCAATAGTGAGGAGGGGAGGAAGGATTTGCGGTAATAGTGTAGCTGTTACCTGTTTGGGGTGATGCTGGAAGACATACAGGCAGAGAAGCACAACTTGCCACTGGCAGGGTGGCTCATGGGCTGGCATGCAGGTGGCTGGGGGAGCCATCCCAGCTGAGCATCACATCCCTCACGCCACCTCCCCACGGGGACTCCTCCTGAAGCCCTTACCCACCAAATCCCCTTTCACTGGTCCAGCAGCAGCTGCCCCCAGCAGGCAGGTAAGGCTGCAGGGTGGCCAGCTCTGCAGCCGTGGTGGTCCGTGGTGGTCCAGCCGTGGTGGTCCAGGCGTCTGCAGCTCCGGGGTGTGCGTGGGAGTGCGAGGAAGAGCAGAGAGGGGAACAGAAGGAGCGGTCGCTGCGGGCACTAGAGGGCAGGACAGCCCACACCAATACTACTGTTGCCTCTTGCGCACTGCACACCCTACCCAGCAATACCCCTCTGGACTTCCCTCCTCCTAAAGCTCAAAGGTGTCGACCTTTTGCAAAGGGTCTACTTACAAACGTTAGGAGGCAACAGACCACACTAAGATCGTAAACCACAGAATGGTTTAGGTTAGAAGGGACCTTTAAAGACCATCTAGTTCCAACTCCCCTGACATGGGCAGGGACATCTTTCACTAGATCAGGTTGTCTAAAGCCCCATTCAACTTGAACACTTGCAGGGATGAGGTATCCACAACCTCTCTTGAGCATTGTGGGTTTCACAGCTTTCTAATTGCAGCTGCTGAGTTTTTCACACCATGTCTCAGCCCTGGGCTGAACTCTTTCAAAAAGTTTAGCAGAGTTGTATCAACCTGTCCTTTGAATGAGATTGGAGGGAAAATACATTTCTCTGCCTGTATTCATCTTTTCAGATAGTCAGCAACTCTTAACATGTCTGTGTGCTGCACCCAGGATGCAAACTTCTGTGTGTTTTCTCCCAGGAACATGAGAAATCAGTCACAAAGTACATTTTGGTATTGAACTGTGTCCAAATGACCACTGTAGCATGGAGGAGTTAACCTGGTACCTCTTCTAGTCATGCCCAGGCTGCATACCTGTCAATGAAAGCCTCAAACGGTAGCATGTGTTGATTTCTCTACAAAGAGCCAAAGCATTGCTCCAATAACGAGCTCAGCAGTTTAGCTCCATGTTTACTGCTTGAAAAGTGGCAAAGATATCAAAACTCACTGCCTGGCTCTGATTCAGTTTGAGAATCCTCTTGATGGACCAAACTGGACTCTCCACATTTATCCATTGCACACTGACAGACCGGGAGCATTTTGGTGAGAATAACATTAATGGCTGGTTTGCTGCTGGCAGAAGTCATGGGTTTCAGAGAACTGTGGAGAGAACAAATGAAAGTGATTCATACCTATGAAAGTGATTACACACTTGTTTATATGCATGTGTTAAAGAGAACCTCACCTTGTCCATCCTTCATGGCTACAGCCCTGGGAGCCTGCAGGAGCAGCACTAACAGCATACAGCAACAGCCTCATGGTGTTAACAAAGCCATGAAGATTCATGTCCTGCCCTCCTGCAGGAGATGCCTTTAGACCAGTATGACTATTACAGTGAAATAGTGAAACTATTTCAGCATGGTTTCTCACTGACAAGGTTTCTTTACTGGCAGGGGGGTACATTGCAGCGGTCTAGCCATGACTGCTGCTTTATTGTACTCTCACTGTAGTTATACACTATCTTATAGAATCATAGAGTCACAGAAATGTTTAGGTTGGAAAAGACCTTTAAGATCAAGTCCAACCATTAACACTGCCAAGTCCTCCACTAAACCACGTCCCACAGCATCACATCTACATGTCTCAACCTCTTCCCTGGGCAGCCTGTTCCAATGTGTGATAAACCTTTTGGTAATTTTTTTTCCCCCTAATATGGAATCTAAACATCTCCTGGCACAACTTGAGGCCATTTCCTTGTGTCCTGACACTTGTTACTTGGGAAAAGAGACTAATACCCACCTTACTACCACCTCCTTTCAGGTAGTTGTAGACAGCAGTAAGAACTACCCTCAGCCTCCTTTTCTTGAGATGAAAGAACCCCAGTTCCCTCAGGAATTCCTCATAAGACATTCTCCAGACCTTTCACCAGTTTTGTTGCCCTGGACACATTGCAGTACCTACATGGCCCTCTTGGAATGAAGGGCCCAAATGTGAACACAGTACTCGAGGTGCGGCCTCACCAGTGCTGACTACAGGGGGACAATCACTTCCCTGGTCTTGGCTGGCCACACAGTTCCTGATACGAGCCAAGATGCCATTGGCCTTCTTGGGCACTGGGGCACACTGCTGGCTCACATTAAGGCAGCCCTCGACTAATACCCTCAGGTGCTTTTTGAAGAGGCAGCTTTCCAGCCACACATCCCCAAGCCTGTAGTGTTGCATGGGGTTGTGGCCCAAGCATAGAACCCAGCACAGCCTTGCTGTTGCCTCACAGTTCCTCCTCACCCTTACTGCAAACAATTGGTTCTCTCATATCACCCAGCCCTTGGTCATTAACATAGGATAATATTAACAGACATACATTGTCACTGGCAGTTCAAGTTAATAAATCCCAGCTCATCTGATTGTGGTTTTCCAGCACTGAAATGGTGGCTATGGAGATGGTGGAAGCATCTCCACAAGGATGACCTGTGACAGGACAAGAAGAAACAGCCACAGGACAAGAAGAAACAGCCACAGGTTGCTTCAAGGGAAGTGCCCGCTGGCACACACAGGTTCCCTTCCTCTGTCCCTCAGCCCGCCGTGGTACAAATAAGCAACAAAACCCCAAGATAAGAAAGCCAGATCGGTATGTGTGCAGGAAATTCTTAACGCTGTGAGATGCCTTCCTGAGAAGTAACGAACTGCCACCAGTGCAGATGGGGGTTGTGTGGATCCTTACAATACAACTCCGTAGGGCCACAGCAGCGGCGGTCGGAAAGGAGGCGGCAGTGCGGGTGGTAGGAAGGCCACGGGGCGGGATACTCACACTTCGTTTGTAACAAGTTCCCCGGTAGCGCCGCTGCAGAGCGAGCCTTCGGGCACCGACGGCCGAGCTGCCCCGCTCCCGTGCCGCCTCCGCGCTGCCCCGGCCGCAGCGCAGCCCAACGGCTGGCAGCAGCCCCGCGTAGCGCTCGCCGGCAGCCGCCCCGCGCTGTCCCATCAAGCGGCTGCTGCCCCGCCGCTCCGGAGCTGCGGGACGGGACGGGGAGGGGCGGGGAGGCCCGACCGCCCCTCGGCCCTGCCCTCCTCCGCCCCGCCCCGCCCGCCGCCGCGCCGCCAGGCGTGTCCCCGGGGGCCGGGCACCGCTGCGGGGCCGGGAGGAGTTGCTGCCGCCGCTGCGGTCCCCGGCCCGGTGCTGGGGGAGCGGGCGGTGCCCGCGGAGCTGGGCCATGAGGTGAGCGGGGCCGAGCCGGGGGCGGCAGGTGAGCGAGGGGGCGGCGTGCGGGGCCGGGCCGGGCCGCGCGGGGCAGCGGGGGTAGCGTTCAGGGCGGGCGGCGGAGCGCTGGGGGGCGGGGGCCGGGCGGCGGCAGCGCCGAGCACCGGGGCTGGCGGGCCGGGCGGGCGGTCCGCCGCCGCCCCAGGAAAGCGAATTGCGCCACATGCGTCCGCCTTCAGGCGACTTTCGTAGTTCGTTGTTTGTTTATGTTCCCCTTCTCCCCCTCAACTTTGCCCCAGCCTCAGCCCCATCAGCCGCGCAGGCTCTCCCGCCTGTCCGGCCGCAGAACCTCCCGCCAGAGCCCCAGGACGGGCTAAGGGCGCGCTCCGACCCTTCTTACCTCGGGGAGCAGAAAGGCCTCGGAACCGGGGCGGGGGGTGCACATGTCTTCATCTGTCGTTCGTGCCTGTGTTCAGCCTCACGGGGCGTTCACGGCAGAGCGTGGGGCAGCGGCCGGCGCCTCGCCGCGCGTTCGGCGGTGGCCTCCCGCTGGCTGAAGCTCGGCCGTGCTCCGGGAGGTTCGTTCCCTTGTGAGAAAACATCGGCGCTGGGGGCTCGGCGCCTGCGTCAGAATCCCGGCCGCAGCGCGGTTTGCATCAGTTTTTCGTCCCTCTTCGGCGGGGTGACTGCTTGCTGCGGCCAGGTCTTGAACTGTCATCAACTCCTACAGGAGATATGACCTTTTCTTTTCTTTGTTTTGTTCCCCGCGAGGAGCAGGGATTTACCACATTATACGATTCGGTTTTTTGGTTTTTTTTCTTAAGTACAGAACTTTGTTCAAATTTTTCGGTTTATTTCTCCATTGAAAATCAGCGTCCCATAGCCAAATGACAGTTTGTTTTTCTAGAAAGGTGAATTTGGGACAGCCAGACAGTTTCCTGAGTTCAGGCTGTTGCTTTCCCTGTGTGACTTGAGCATAACAAGTACGTTCCTTCTTACAAAGGAGGGCCAGTAAAGCTGACTACTTTTCTAGGAGATATTTCAAGTAGTTGATGAGGAGCACAAAGTAGTGTGTCTTTAAAATCTGAGTTCAAATGTAATCTTCCCACCTCAGCTGATATTTTAAATTGGACAGAATCCAAACTAAGTTTCTGGGTACATGCTGTATCCACATACATATTTGTGTGTGGCCACTTTGTTCAACATACAGGATTCTTAATATCACCTAATGACAAAGGTCTTCATGACTACGTACAATATATGGGAATGTGCAAAGGGTATATATATTCCCTTTCCAAGAAGTAGTAGGAGAGGATGTGCTTAGCATTATTGCCAGGAGATTAGCAAGTCCAGCTCTGACAAATTGAGGAAGGAAGAGGTTCCCAATGTGAACACTCTGATCTCTGGGTATTACAGTTGTAAAATTAACATCAACACGTGCAGCCGAGTTCTTGATTGTCCCAGTGCTTAGCAGAAAATCTGTCTGTTTAAGTCCGAGATACCTAATCACATGTAGTGGTGCAAAGTGTCAGGTGGTCCTGTCCTGACTTGGCAACTTATCCTGCAAGACAAGAGCCTCTCTTTTTCTTGCGAGGTATGTGGTACTCCACTGATCTGGCACATGCAGGACCTCTGTTGTGCTCTGACCCTTCACTGGGGCGAAATAAAGGTGCTGTCACTGGGAATTTCCTGTCACCAGTCCTTCCCGTCCCTGTTGTCGGTTTGGAGTAACAGTGCACGGAGCACTGCTCTACCCCTGTACTTGAGGAGCTGTCATACTGTCCAACACAAAATGGGGTTGTGCAGGGCAGGTGGCTCTCAGTGGAACACAAGTTGTACTGCTAAACAGAAGTACGGGTACAGCGACAGGATCAGTGACAAGCTGTGTGATTGTCGTTTGATATTGTGTGTGTTTGCTGCTGTCGTGCTGCTGCAGTAAGTTCCACCATCAGTGTGCACTTTCTTGGTGCGTGTTGTAAATCAAAGCAGTCAAAATCTCATTTACAAACCTAATGGGAGACAGTATAGATCCCGGAGTAGTATAACTGCATAATGGGTTGATCACCACTGTGTTTTGAGTTGTTGAGTGCTCTCAAGGTGTATGTCTGACATTTAAGCAGGACCTGATCTTTCTGATCATGTGGATGCTGCAAATTGATAAAAAGAGTATTTGTGTAAGAAGCAGAAGATGAGATGAGCGGGAGTAAAAGCTAGAAAGATGATGAGAAGGACTGTAGCAGTTTCTCCAGACCTGTGCATCAGTGAGAACAGTAGTGGGAGGTTTGGAGAGTTTAATGTAAGAAAATGCATAAATACAACAAAGTCATTTCTTAGAAAAGGCCACTAAATCATGTAGTCAGTTCTCCAGGCTTAAGCAGGTTGAAGCCGTAGATTGGCATCTTCAAGTTTATTAAAAATCACTCAATTTTTAAGATAAAAATGAAGAGTTAAATAATTTTCAGTGTGCTTGTAGGTAGACTTTGTTTTAACATGGACACTTGCTTTGCATTCATTTTGCAGACACATAAGCCAGTAGGTCACAGATTCATGCTCTCTAACTAAAGACAATAACTTCTAGTCCCTTTCAATTCTGTGATCTGCTCTGCAGTGAGAATCTCCTTCTTGTGGAGCTCTGTGAGCACATACATTTCTCTCTGCCTACCCTTCTGCCAGGATTCAGTGGAAGGAAACAGTCTTCAGATAATTCCACCCTGTGACTGCTGAGACAAGTTTATTCTACAGTATATTGCAGCGGCTGGGACATGAGCTACTGTCTTTTTTCCCCCTAACTCCTAACTTAGCTGATGATTAAAAACCAAAAACATCAATCCCCACCTTGCCCATAAGTGAATACACACGATACTTAGGACAGTCTGTGCTGGTGTTGGATATAAGTTTCATGTAAGTGTTCCATGTGTTTGAGCACTGGATGTTAAAGCTAACTTTATGAACCTAAGTAGTCCTCTTCAGTAAGAGCAATCTGGCTCACAAGGTGTTTGCAGAACCAGAGCATATTTAAAGTACACATTGCCAGATAGTTCTCTACTGAGTTTTTATTTTAAGATGTTCCTGCTTTCAAAGATAAGCATGAAGCAAATGAGGCTGCTCCAAACGCCAAGGGAACAGCAGTCACACACTTGTACTTAAGCACGTGCCGCCATACAACCGGCCTCATCGTTTAACTGTCATTAAGCCTAGAAGAAACTGTTTGTTCTTTTCTTGCGTGTGTAGAGAGAAGTAGGAAATCTCCTTAAATGATGCCAAGGATACTGCTATTTTATGATAACTAGCAGGAAATAACAAGAGTTAGGACAGAAAGAAGGTCAGTCTACTTGAGTTCCGTATGGAAAAATCTTGAAAGCTGCTCATAAAATTTAACTCCACGAATGTCTCAAGGATAAATAAATATTTTGCTCCTAGTTTTACTTTTTTGCTACTTATCTCTTTCTTCAGTGCATTCTTCTGAATATGGGCTATTTGAAATTTGCTGTGAAAGAGCATTTCGGGTTACAGATATCTCTCATGATCTAGAAGCAATGGTTCTTCCCAGTGGTCTTTATCTGTACGCTTCTCATATTTCCTCTTTTTTCTTGCTGCTTCTGTCTGTACTGATTGATCTTCTTTAAAATGGCATGAGTTGCAATGCTAAATCAGGATCAAGGATACCTTTGTAAACTGAATTTGTCTTGGAGGACAGAGTTAATCTGCTTTTGTCTTTCTCCTTCCTGCACCTAGAGCTCTGTTTTAGGAGAAGCTGTTTCACAAGCAACTCAAGCTAACAAAATTTAAACTTTCCAAATAGCATTAACTACTCATAATTCCAAGCTAGTATGATGATACAATAGAGATTGTATCATAAGGCATCGATTTATAACTCTAATGAGTTGGAGAGGTAACTTGATTACCTTCCAATGTTTTCTCCCACTCAGCTTCCATGATTTTTTTTCCAAGGACATCCCAGAACACACTGACACCACATATTACCTTGCTTGAACCCCCGAAAAATTGAAGCAGAAATAAAATGCAGAAAAGCATGCATTTCTAGTCTCTGTGGAGGGTCATAAAAGGGTTTAAAGTAAGCTCAGTCATACTCAGTTGTTAACCTGATGTCTTTGTTGTCATTTTTTCCTCTGGAGAGCCTTGAGTTTCAAGTAGAGAAAGATTTGTTTCACTGAGTTGCTAAAAAAATCCTTGAGGATATTAGACAAACGTAAATTAAAACTCTAGCTCCTGTCTGTGACAGTGAAGAGCCTGTAGAAGTAGCTTATTCTTCATTTAAGTGTTGCTGTTGGAGTATAAAACAGGATGTAGGGAGTATCTCAGGAGTATAACCACTATCTGCTGTGAGTGGCACCTAGTCCTGACTCTCCCATGATTAAGTGATGGGGAAGAAGGCCTCCCAGCTCTGTCTGACTCACAAGGGTCAGAGAGTCAGTGCCAATGTTCATTCCAGCCCAGCTGCAGGGAGACAGTCCTCTGCATAATGTGGATGGATTCCTGTCCCAATTATTGTCTCTCTGGTTTCCTCCTTCCCTGCTCTGAAGGAAGTGGGAATGGGTCTGTCCTAGGAGGATGCTTCTTCATTGCCTATTTTCCATGTATCTTGGGGAGGAGCTAGGGATTTTTCTCTTTTGTGGGCTGAGATACAGTAGAACAGTCAACTCTTGGGTGTCTAGACTAATAGTATTCTTCTTGCCTTATATGGAGCAGTGACGCTCCTGATAGGGAAACTTGTGCTCATGGTTAAGGTAGTTTACCTGGTGTCTGTCCAGATCTGTTGCACATAGAGCTAAATGGCAGCTCTGTATGCTGAAGGGTGTTGCAGTTGACCTCCATGGTCCAGATACACTGTGTGGAATGGCTTGCCACGTTCATTGCGCAGATAGCGCCATGCTTTGTCTTCACATCGGTGCTAGCCACATTGGGCAAAGTTGTGTGCTGCCTGTTTGAGAGCCCTAGTCACTGCACAATGGCAAGATTCATCCAAGGGTTAATAGGTTTGCTGGGTTTATCTTTGTTGGGAGGCCTTGTCTCCTGTCAGCCTTCTCATGCCATTGCCTCTTGAGCTGAAGAACTGTAGCAGTGCCTTGGCAGTAAAGGCAGAAGAGCAGCTGGCAGAGTGCACAGGGTAGTGCCACCAATGTGGTCAACTGTGCATTGGACATACAAGCCATGGGCATGGTGTAGGTAGGCTAAAGAGTCCTGTAGTGTAGACACGCAGAGAGTGCAGAGATAACCACTGTGTACGCCAGTAGTCCATCTGATACCAGTAGCAGACTGAGACAGGGCACAGTATTTGCTCTAAGTCATGACACAGGTAATAAAATCAGTGTAGATGTGCTTTGCTTTTCTTCAGGGCACATAATATAAGTATCTAAGCTGTGCCAGCATACACAATAACAAGCAAATGTAATGCAGTGAGCAATATTATACTTTGCTCCTCCACTTGGTCTCTTGTTTCCAGGTTCCTGTTGCTATGAATGGTGTTGAGGGACTCCTGAGGATAAGGAAGGATATATTCTGCATGAGTGTCACGTATATCTTTCAGAGAGAACTGCAACAGTAAAAGTCTCGTGCTATATTTTTTTGGCCATAAACTGTCACTGCAATTTTATTGGTTTACTTCAGCCAGAATGTTATTTCAATCACTGCAGCTATATAATGTGATCAACAGCATTGGTTTGTCCTGTCCTGCAGAACTAAGTAACATTAGAATCAGTGTGGCTTTTTTAAAGATTACAATTAAAAGTGCTGCAAGGCTGAGCCATAAACAAGTGATATGTAAATCATTGAAATTCTGTTTTGCCAGTGCCTTGACAGATTGATGTTCAAAGAAGACATCAAGTATCTAATCATTATGTTGTTATGTGATAATAAACAGTGGAAGGACCAGCATATTAAAGGCATAGCTAAGCTAGTTCAGAGTTTATTTTGTCCCCAGAGAGATGGATGTTCCTTCCTGTGGAGGGTGGAATTATCTCCAGAATAATTGCCACAGGTGCAGCATGCAGAGAAGCAAGGGGAGTGTGAAAGGAAGGGAAGCAGCAATGCTGAACAAAGATCTGGAAAGAGGTGGCAAGCGAAAGGCCAGGGAGAGATAATGAAATACCGGAAAGTATTAGCTACAGGAAAGAAGTTACTAAAAATGTAACTGAAGTTGGATTGAGAAAACAAAAGAGAAACTCTTAGATGGGAGAACAGGGCAAAAGCCCATGAGATTTGTTTTGTCAACATAATAATTTCTGTTTTAATTCAGTTTTCATTTAGACTTAGCAACCAGCTAGACTTTCTGTGCAGGGAGGCAAGTACTGTAATGTTCTAAAAAGCAAAAAGGATCTACATACATTGCCCAGGATGCTTTCTGGCTTCTGATTTTTTTTCTTGTATCTTGGTGGAAGTCATGGCTTACCTGTGACATTGAATAAGTAAAAGGCATTGAACCTATTTTAAATGATTAAGACAGTATAAGAAGAAGTAACTTTTTTTTCTGCTTCAACTGAACTGATAAATCTCAACAATCATCCATATTAATTAGATAAGTGACTTAATACCTCATACAGTGAAACAGCAGCTAGTTATTTGCCTGCTGAAATCAGGTGATTTACCCTTGAAACTCTTACCTTTTTGTATTTTCTACGCTCATCCAAGAAAAGACCAAGAAAAAGACTCTGCTGGCCAGAGTGAATCCAAATGCACCATCATAAAAGCACTCCTCACTCTTTTAGTGGAAGAGACATTTGAAAACTAGCACAAGGTATCCCGAGAGGGATGCCTCATGCGCTTCTTGTAAACCTGGCAGCCAAATAGCCCTTCCTCATTCCCACGGTGCCAGGTGCTGGAAAGAGATTGTTCAGGGTTTGTTCCTCTGTGATAAGTGAGAAAAAGAAAGAAAGTGAGAAAAATCATGTCAGATGAAGATTTCCACAGCAGGAGGGAGGCTGTTAGATCTCAAATGGAGGAGGATGAAGCCAACTATTTCAGTGAAATGTAGCAGAGCCTGTAGCACTGATTCATCACAAAGCCAGCGAAACTGATACATCTCTGCAAAATGTTTTGGTTTCAGTTAACTCAGCCTATTCAAAAATAAGTTTTACTGGAAATATTCATGACTCACTTGTTCTTACAAACCTAACACTCCTTTGCACGCAAAACAAGTAAATAAGCAGGCAAAGCAAGCACACGTTTACTACAAAATCTGTGATCTTGTAGTTCTGTAGTTCTGAAAAGCATTCTCTGCCTTCTTTTCTGTGACTGGGGCGGGAGGGGGGGAGCAGGGCGGGGGAGGGAGGTGTTTGTGAAAAGTTTCCTCCCGCTGTGGTGACACTCACAGTGTCTTGGTTTGGAAACATGTCGCTTTGAATTTTTACTTTTGCTTAGAACAAAAGATTGCAGAGGCATTTTGGGTCTCTTGGAGGCTGCAGTTGGATTGTAATGATATTCTTATCACTGATCGTGCCCGACAAGGCTTCTGGACCTTATTACTTCTCGGGTAACAGCTGCCAGTGACAAGAATAATTTTCACGCTTGGAAATCATCTTTGCTTGACTGTGTATATTTACATGCTGTTGTTCTCTAAAATATTCTTAATGTGAGCGATAGATGGAATCGTCTCCCTTTTTAATGCATGAAGTTGCTACACAGATTTTTCGCTGAGTCTGCTAAAATACATGGAGGTTTTTTTGTGTGTATCCTTGTTTTCAAGCATTTATTGAATAAATTGAAGAAAGACCAAAACAAAGCCCTGACCAAAACAGAGATTGACAAGGAGGAAGACAAAACAAAGATAAATGGGAGAGTAAATTGGTTTTCCTTCTAAAAGAAAAGATAAGACTGTAAGTGGGTTTTTTACTTCTTTTTTTCCTGGAAGTTGTTTCTATAGTTTCATATAGTGACCATTCAATTAATTCAATAGTGACCATTTATTAGAAATCTATTGGTTTGTTTTTCAATATTGGAGTAGGTGTTGGAGAGTAGAATGTGCTGGTGCAGCAAATAAGTAGTTTGTTGCAAACTTAAGTAGTTTGTTGACTGAAACCACTAAGTATTGGATAGTGGACCCTTTCAGATAACCCTAAGTTCTTCCACTTGCAGACCTCACATCCTGTATAAACATCTGACAGACATGTCCATATAGGTTTTATAAATTACTAAAATGACCTCCTGGTAACTTGGGGTGCAAGTGTCAGACGTCTGAGTTGTTTGGGGTTATTTTTCATTAGCTCACTGAACTATACTGAATGGATGTTTCAGATGTCAAAGTTGGAGTTGAAGAGGTCATGCAACTAGGTGAAGAAGTAGGGACAAATGACCTCTTGGTGAACTTTTAATGAAAGGTTAGAGATCACAGTACTTATTCTATGTTATTGTAACAAGCTTTTCGGTATCTGGATAACTTTTAAATGAAGATCTGGTGTTTTTTGCCTCTGTTGCTGGAGCCCTTGGAGAAGTTAAACAGATTTCAAGACTGTCTCTGAAAACATGTCATAAAGACAAGTGACTACAATAAATACACCAAACTGTTGAAATCTGAGGGATATTTTATATCTGCCCGCTGTTTGCATGCATTGATCCAAGCTGTGCCAAATTTTGAGTTATTAATTTAGTGTTGGTCTGGGAGTTACTGGTCACTTGTTTCTCAGTGAGTTTTTTTCATTCTATGGATTTACTGTCTGAACTCTTCCTTTACTGGTTTCTACAGGGCTCTCCAGCATTGACCTTTTTAGTCAGGTTTCATAGTTCCTTTTTTATTGTCCTACACTGGAAAAAAAGAAGCTTGCATAGGCAAGAACCAGCCTCCTTTAATCAAGTTTCAGTTTTGGTGGAGAAAAGGGTACAGCTACGTGACCGTGTGGGATGAAATTTTAAACAAGCACAAACACTGTTCATGTAATACTACATTTTTGGGCTTCTTGTTTGAGTAATGTGTAAGAAGTAGCACAAGATCCCCAAAAGGCTTGCATACCATACAATTATGGAGAAGGCTTCCAGTCTAGACCTTGGAATGCTAGGAGTCCAGTTTAACTCTGTGTCATAGGCTATCAGTATGGGAGAACAAGAGGTTTGAGTGATCTTTAGTTGACAATGGGGAGCAACTTTTTCTCTCTCTTTATGTGATAAGCAAGTTACTATGCTATTTACAGTGATTCACTGTGTTGAATCTGCATCCATATCTATATTTATTCAACAAAAACCCATGAGCCACAATTGGTGGATTTTTGGAATCATCATATGGCTTCATAGTCAAAGGAAAAATTAAGGAAGCAGCTAAGTAATATTTGAGAATGTGTATAGCTTTCATTAATCAGGCAGATATGCAGTATTTGGAGGATTTGGATGTTTTTAGTGTTGTGCACCATAGACATTCTAAGTAGTACAAGGAAAATATATCCCCTAAAACTGATGTACCGTTTAAGAAAAAGCAATAAGAAATCATTCCTCAAGTTACAGTTTTATTCCAACAGAATTAGTCCCTGATGATTTAATGTAATGGCTCCGCTTCAGTAAATTTGTTTTAATAATTGCATCTTGCCTCTGTACTGTATGAAGTGGGAGATTGCATTTGTTATGCAATATCCCACTCCAGCCAGCCCAGTTGTGCAAACAGGGGTGAAAGGATGTGAGTGGTTTTGCTGTTCAGTTTCCCATTGGCAAATCCAGTTGCAGTTGGCAGAAGATCGGAGTGTGCAGGTTGTAGCACAGTGAGGGATATGACAGACAGCTGTTAGCCTGTACAAGGCTTGTGGTGTTAAATTACACAAATCGGCTACTATTGTCTCTGTAACTCGAATATTAAGTTCTTCATGAAAACTCTTTGCTTTAGTTTTGAGGTTGTATTAGTATTATCATTACTTCCTTCAGACAGCTCAAGCAATTCTCTGAGGCCTTTAGGAATGGACAGAGGAAAGGAGACATTTGTACTAGCCAAGGTGCTGTTAACAAACAACTGAGCACATAATGAAAGAGCATTAATTATGCTTTGATACATAGTTTCTGTATAGAGACATCCAGCTTTCATAAAGCAGCTAAAGAGGCAAAGTTGCTAAACCTCTTGAAATCGCCCTTGAGATCATGTATTGCATCTATAATACCTGTAAAAATACCAACATTCTCGGCCTGAAATCCTTTCTCAGGTAAAACTTACTCAGTTTTACAATTCTCTGAATGAAGTGGTCATTTCACAGTTGAAATTTAAAACTGCTAAAGAATGAGAGCAAGACTCTGAAAGTGAAATTTGACCAAATAATTTGAATATTGATATTTACATAATATAGCAGCAACATCCTCGCTGCTAAACACAGAGGGTGCCCTGGTGACTGAGGATGCAAAGAGGCCGAAGTACTGAATGCCTTCTTTGCTTCAGTCTTTATGGCCAAGGCTGGCCGTCAGGAAGCCCAGTCCAGCAAGGATTGTAAGATGGCCAGGACAGCAGAGGACTTGCCCTGGGTGGAAGAGGAAGAGGTTAAAGACTTGTTGGCCAAGCTTAAGGCTCATAAGTCAATGAGTCCTGATGGGATGCATCCTAGAGTGCTGAGGGAGCTGGCTGATGTGATTGCTAAATCTTTCTCCATCATTTTTGAACAATCACAGAGGACAGGCGAGGTGCCTGAGGACTGGAGAAAGGCCAATGTCACTCCAGCCTTCAAAAAGGGCAGGAAGGATGACCCGGGAAACTACAGGCCAGTCAGCCTCACTTCCATCCCTGGAAAGGTGATGGAACAAATTATCCTGGATGTAGTCACTGAACATATGAAGGATAAGACGGTTATCAGGGGGAGTCAACGTGGATTCACCAAGGGGAAATCCTGTTTGACCAACCTATGGCCTTTTATGAGTGCATAATTGGCTGACTAGATGAGGGGAGAGCAGCGGATGTCATCTACCTTGACTTCAGCAAGGCTTTTGACACTCTCCCATAACATCCTCATCAGAAAGCTCAGGCAGTGTGGCTTGGATGAGTGGACAGTGAGGTGGATCGAGAGCTGGCTGAATGACAGAGCCCAGAGAGTGGTGGTCAATGGCACAGAATCGAGTTGGAGGCATGTGGCCCGTGGAGTTCCACAGGGGTCAGTTCTGGGGCCAGTCTTGTTCAACATCTTCATCAACGACGTGGATGAGAGGACAGAGTGTACCCCCAGCAAGTTCGCTGATGACACCAAACTGGGAGGACTGGCTGATTCCCCACAGGCTGTGCTGCCATTCAGCGGGATCTTGACCGGCTGGAGAGTTGGGCAGAGAGGAACCTCATGAGGTTCAACAAGGACAAGTGCAGAGTCCTGCATCTGGAAAGCAACAACCCCCTGCACCAGTACAGTCTGGGGATTGACCTGCTGGGGAACAGCTCTGCAGAGAGAGACCTGGGAGTCCTGATGGATAATAAACTAACCATGAGCCAGCAATGTGCCCTCATGGCCAAGAAGGTCAGTGGCATCGTGGGATGCATCAAGAAGATTGTGGCCAGCAGGTCAAGGGAGGTTCTTCTTCTCTACTCTGTGCTGGCGAGGCCTCATCTGGAGTCCTGTGTCCAGTTCTGGGCTCCTCAGCTCAAGAGGGACAGAGAACTTCTAGATAGAATCCAGTGCAGGACCACCAAGATGATCAAGGGCACTGGAGCATCTTTCTTATGAGGAAAGGCTGTGGGAACTGGGGCTGTTTAGTCTGGAGAAGAGGAGACTGAGGGGAGATCTTAGTAACATTTATAAATAAATGATGGGTGTCAGGAGATTGGGACATCCCTTTTTTCTATAGTAGCTAGCAACAGGACAAGGGGTAATGGGATGAAGCTGGAGCACAAAAAGTTCCACTTAAACATAAGAAAAAACTATTTCATTGTTGAGGTAAGTGAGCCCTGGCACAGGCTGCCCAGGGAGAGTGTGGAGTCTCCTTCCTTGGAGGTCTTCAAGACCCGCCTTGTCATGTTCCTGTGTGACCTGATCTAGGTGACCCTGCTTCTGCAGGGGAGTTGGACTAGATGATCTCTAAAGGTCCCTTCTAACCCCTACCATTCTATGAACATTACACACTGCATTACATTATTGCAATAGCCCTATAGCGTACATCTGGGTGATGTTGTAGGTATGTGCAGTTTGCGAGCATCTGAGGCTGGGAGGTTTTAGATTACCATAATCTAAGCAAGATGTGTGAGCTAAGATACTGATTCCAGATGACAAACCTGGTTTTATGGTTTCCTGAAATTCACTGATATTGCTGAAGTACTGGTGAGATGCGTCTCCCCCTTTCTTGTGGTGGGAGCGGCAGTTGTGCTGTGCAGGATCTCCCCAGCCTGTCTGTTTTGTGTGTTTGGAAAGCTGGCAGTTGCTGATGCGTTTTATTTGCAGCAAGCTCATGAAAGGGGAGAGTGTTAAAGCCAAGTTTTTGTAAAACCCATTTTGAAGCCACTAGAGACTTGTTGACTCTTTGGGGAAGGCTGCCTGACGATGGTGCAGGGAAGGGAAAGAAGATCTCCCTGACACCAGCCTGTCCAGCGGAGAGGAGTGGCAGTGCCCTCCCTGAAGAGAGTGTTGGGATGCAGGCCTGAAGTGGTGAAAAGCATTTAGCTGAGGTATTGAAGGAGAACAGGAAAAAGTGCTTTTGCATGTGACCTCGTACATGCGGGTTTGGTGTTTGTTTTGTGCAGGGGTTCAGTCCTGAGTTTCAACAGTAGACCAGAGTCCTCTCCACAGGCTCATTGAAATGGAAATGGTTTTGCCGTGCTGCTGTGGAATGCAAATTATTTTAGGAATGTTCCTGGGTCTTGAAGCTTTTTAAAACACACTTTCAAAGTAATTTTTTTCTTTTAGCCTGCTTGAACCAGTTCTCATAACAAAATAAGGATCCAGAAACATGATTGGTGCTTTGATCCTGACCCAGCGAAATATAAAGCGTACGTTTGTCTTCACGTATACAAATAGTTCCCTGCAAGTCAGTGGTGGAAAGACATGGGCAGTGCAGAAATGCTTTGCTGGATCACAGTCAAAATGCTGAGTGCTTTGCAAAGCCGAACAACAAGAGCAGCCCTTAGTAAGGCAGGCTGGCGTGAGATGCCGGTTGGTATCACTCCCTGGGGATTTGGCTCCCTTCTGTTACCATTGCTTTTTAAAAATACTATTTAATAGCATTTCTTCTGTTACCAGGGCACTGGAGATGGGTGAAGACTTGTACTTGATGCCTTGTCTGCCATAGATATCTCACTGACCAGAATAGACCAACATCAGGTGATAGAAGCTTAGAAAAAATACTATGAGAAACAGTACCATACTTCAGAACAGGAGAAACTTGCATAGTAGCAGGGAGTGGGTTTTCTTGGTCTTTGCGTTTCTAGTATCGGGGCACAGGATATAAACTGTATTTACTTTTAATGCTTTGGAGAGTTTTTTGGCTTTAAACTGAAAATAGACTTGGATAGATTAGGTGCATGTATTGACTATATTTGATGATGTTACATGTTGAGGTGGTGGTAACCAGGTTATAATATTGATCAATTGGCGCAGGAAATGGTAAGACAGGACTTTTTTTATGTATCCAGATTTAACACTCAAAATATCGTTGGCAAAATAATAGCCAACAGATCAAAAAATTATGCAAGTCAATAGGATGTCTTATTGCCTAACCTCTTGAAGTCACAGGAAACTGATAGTGCTCTTGGTTGCTTGTGTATCGAGGCATTTAATCTATAGAGATGTGTATATAGTTAGAGAGTTTCCTTCAGCAGCTGGACTGGTTTATATATATTTGTGTAGTGTTTGTGTGTGTGTGTGTGTGTGTATACACACCTTAAAACAGTATCATGAGTGTTTACAAACTATTCCTAATAAAAACATTAGAGAAAACAAGTCTTTGAGTGCATGACTTTTATCTACCCACACAGTCTGCTGTGCGATTTTTCTGCACTGTTCCCTTACATCCCCATAGTCCTTTGTAAAAGAGGGAGATGTTCCATATGTAACTTTGGGTTTTCATTATTTTGTACAGTTACAAAAAAAGACTTCCACTTGAAGAACTTCAGCAATACCACTGAGTCATATTTCTGTACTGGAGACAGAAATGTTTATGTGTTGCACTGCTCAAGTTCTTTTCTCAATCAAGGGAAAGATGCGTAATCCTGTGCATAAAGAAAAAACATTCTGGTGGCAAAGGAGTTATTCTGTTTTATAAATTAGTGATTCAAAAAAGAGGAATTGTGTTAAAGTACAGGTCTATTCTATTTTATATGATAAATTATAAAGTGGCTTATGTTTTCTCCAGCAAAGGACTCTACATGTAGCAGATACAAAATGCACGGAATTTCACTATTGGGTGTATTTGATGAATTGTACTTAGCATGTACCAAGTCCTAATTGTGGATACACGTCTTGGACTAACACAAACTTCAGAAAATCTACATGGACTTCTCTGAATAGAGGTTTTTCTCCCTGTGTGTTCATTTTTCCCCTGTTAGTACTCTGTTAATACTTATATTATCATTTTGATTTCCCTTCCTGTACATGACTTTGGTAGAGGAGAATCTATGTCAATGAAATGCAGTTAGCCCAGCACTAGCAGTAGCATAGCCAAAAGAGAACAAGTAGGTACACTAGTGGAATGCTAATGCTGTGTGACAGATGTGTCGTGTCCTGAAGGTATGTTTTCTGACTAGTGAGACTTGAGGCATAAGGTATGCTGAAGTTAAGCCCCAGCAACTGGTTTCTGTAGTGAGGGAAGAGAGTCCTTCCTGATTTAATCTCAGTGTTAAGTAGGTTAAGTGTGGTTTTCCTGTCACATCTTTGCTTGTGTATCTGTAACTGTATTACTTGCCACAAATGTCTCAAAAAAATACACTTCTACTTGCATTTTACCTTTGCTGAGTTAAAATGTGATAAAAGGTACTTGGATAACAATGACATCTGTGTGGGGCTGTTGTGAATCTATAAATGGGTTGCTCTGAACAATCTTCTGAGTACCTGAAGTATAGCAACACCTGCTTTTCAGATGCATGAGTAAGGTGGACAGATGACTTCACAGCATCAGGAGAAGAGTGTTGTTGGTGAGTGGTTAACTAAAGCATCTCTTTGACATGCAGCATGAAACTGAGGTGCATTTTTGAGCCATGTAACATGAGATCATTAGAAAGAGTATGCCTGTACTGACAATTGAAATCGGTTTTTGACATTGGTTTTGTGCAGAAAACAGTGGAAGGAAAGTTGTAATAACCTCTGAGGGCTTGTTGGGGGCAGATCCTGACGGATGCAGCACAGCCATGTTTCCACTCACAGTGGATTCATAATTCAAAAGCTATGATCCAGATCTTTTTCTCTGTGTGGCACAGGTCTCTTTTGCAGAGAGCATGTTCTCTTGTCATCTACAGATGGCATCGTGACGCAAGCATAAGGCTATCACCCACAGTGTCAGTGTGGCAGTTGGAAAGCTTTTCCTGTTGTTGCCACTTGTGTTTCTTCCCACATCAGTATCTGCTTTTCCTCTGGCTTTCTGGGGCATGATGCCAGGGAAGGTAGATGTACCTCTGCTGAGAGAGAGTCAAATCAGCAGAAGAGCTCTGTCACATGAACCCGTGTGAAAACGCTGTGGTGTTACATGCAGGGCAATCCCACCACTGTAATGTGTATCCATCCCAAGTCATGCATGCCCAGATTGCTCACTGCAGTCACTTCTAAAATACAAAATGCTCAATCTGCAAATTTGTGGCAATGGTTTAAGAACTAAGAAAAACAAAACCTAAAAATCCTGGCTCATACACAGATGTGCCCTGCAACATATCATCCTTCTTGATAGGCAGTGCAGAGCCCATCCTCACTTTCTCCAACCAGCACAAAACCACTTTTCACCATCACAAAGGATTGAACTTTTCATCATCCAATGTGCCTGCAATCACTGTTTTGCTCTCTGGAAACTGTTAACCATCTACTATACTTAATCCATCAAGTCCTATTCAATCTAAATGTATAAGCTAATTTCCTGATACCTGAGAGCCTATAAGTACCTCCTGAGGCTTTGACTCAAATTTTCAGGGCTGCAATTTTCATGTGTGGGAACTATATACTGCTCTCCCCCTCTTCTTCCCATTCATTGACGAGAAAGGACAGTATTCAAGATCAACCCACCACCAATGGTGAGATGACAGAGGCCCCAGTGAGATGGGAAGAGAGAAGGTAACCAAGAGCTTTGTGGGTAGAGTCAAGGGCAGGGAGGGCTTGCACACCAACTATGGTTCTGGGCAAAACAGACTCAACTACTTGCCTTAGGGAAGAAAACAAGATCAATTTAATTCACTACCAACTAGAAACAGGCCAGAAAGCAAAACTAGAGTAGGATGATGAGAAAAATGCAACCAGCACTTCAAGATCTCCTTCCCCCACTCCTTCCATCTTCCCATTCTCAGCTCTATGCTGCCAATATCTCTGCTTCTTCCACCCTCAGTGGCACAGGGGGACAGTCCCTCAAAGATAGTCTCTATCACTTCTTCCTTCTCGGAGGAGGAGGACTCCTCACATTCTTCCCCTGCTCCAGTGCAGGGTCTCTCCTATGAGGTACAGTCCTTAACAAACCTTTCAAGCATGTGTCCTTCCCAAGGGCTGCACCTCCTCACCAACTGCTCCAAGTGCAGGTCTTCTCTGCAGCAGCACAACTCCAGGCACGTTCTGCTCCAATGCTGTCCTCCAACAGAGTCATGGACCCTCCAGGCACAGTCCTCCCCTCTGCTATGGGCTCCTCTGTGAGCTGCTGGCAAGTCTCAGGGCCACCACTCCTCTCTATGGGTTACAGGGGGACAACTGCTGTCTCACCATGGGATGCAGTGGAGTCTGCTCCAGCACGCCTCCTCTTCTCTTCCCTCACTGACCTTCAGGTCTGCATGGTCACTTCTCTCTCATCCCCCTCCTTCCACCATCTCCAATCCTCTTCTTCCAGCTTCTCCTTCTCAAAAAGTGATCATGGAGGTGCCAAATTGGCTCGGCCCCAGAGGTGGTCTGACTTAGAGCTGGGGAAAGCTTTGAGCAACTTCATACAGGAGCCACCATTACAGCCACTCCCCCATTATGAGAAGCAGCTCCACACAAACCCAACACAATTGGTGAATGGGACTGTTGTTAAACTGAGTACAGTATGGCCACTGGCCAGTCACCTGGACTAGTTCCTGTGTGACCTACTCTAGTTGATCCTGCTCTGGCAGGGGGGTTGGACTCGATGATCTTATTTTGAGGCCCCTTCTAGCCCTTAAGATTCTGTGATTCTGTGGTTGATAAGTGACTGATGTGGCCAGAAACCTCCAGACACTGTGCCTGATTGGCACAGCATAAGTGATTGTCGTAACTCTGCATGCACTGGAGCCCTCTTGATCTGTGCAGGAGGGGCCCTCATGCACCAAAAGGCTGACCTTGATGTAGGGATTTTTAGGAGTGATTTTCTGCAGCTAGGAGGACAGGCAGCTCTGAGTCCATGTTGAGGGTAACTGTAGGGAAGAACTGGCATGGCTTATGAAGAAGCTGGTAGTTCCGCTTACACTCCCTTGCCTCTGCAAATACACCTTACTGTCTTAATCCTCACTCTGTCACATAATGTCCTGTCCTGCTGCTAGAAGAAGAGCAATTCTTGGGGTTGGTCCACCTGCTGCTCTGCTGTTCTGCAAGTGGTTTATGTTGCAGCAACTGCATTGAGGTGTTCCCTTCTGGTCTGTAGGTCTCAGTACCCTCCCCCAGGGCTGGACTTGGGCGCTATGGAGTTGCTGCTGCTGCTTCATCAGAGTACAATACAGGGGGCAAAAAATGAGGTTTCTTGGGCTTTGATGGCCAGTAGGGAAAAATGTTTTGGTGATTTTTGGTTATCCTCTTCATAGTGCCCTCATTCTCTGGGGCCAGTCTTCTGCAGCAGAATTTTGTACCTTCGACTACATCCAAGGAGGACCTGCTTGTACTGGTAAGCACCTTTAATGCAGTGAGGTGTAGCCCCAGACAGCAGGAGAAGGCAGCCCTCTCAGCATGAGCAATAGGGATGGGAGGGAAGAGCCAACCTGTGCAATAGAAATTTTCTTCTGTGTTTTTTGTAGCTGCTTCTGAGTAGTAAGTGAATGGAGAATCTCTTCACGCTCCTGATAGCTGCCTCCACCCCAGCAGCAGATTAGCCTTTTAATTGCAGCAGAAGCGTCTCACAGATGTATGTGTTGCTTTGGACTGCTGTTCTTCATGTGAGTCTGGCCTGTCACAGTCTTTATGTCAAGAGATATGGTCTTCTGTCCAAACTAGTGTATGTGCCCTCTTCTCCATGCCCTCTCCTCTGCTACCAAAGTAGCAGCACAGCACATTTCAACCAAACCTTAACTGGGGCGTTCATGGACCACAGTGTCACTGGAACACGGCTGGATGGCAGCTGTGTGGGGGATGGGGAAAGGACGGACTGAGGCTAGACTCTTTAATGACAGGAGACTGCTACAGATCAGATGTGGGAAGATGAAGGTATGCTACTGAAACAAACCATGTGGAAGGGGAGAGGTTGTTGTGTTGTGGTGGTTTACCAAGTAATTGCCCTGCAGATTGGATGCCAGCACAATTAAATCATTCTGCCTACTAATTTAATGGAGGGATGAAGTCTTTACTAGTTGATAGCACAACTTTGACAGTGACAACATGTAGCCTGCTGTGTCTGGGGATGACAAAGGTTGGCGTGTGTACAGTTACATATGGATACCATTAAAGTGCTCTGTTCCCTTTACAAAGCCTAAATTCTTAGCAATTAACACCATAGACAAGTGCCTCACAGAAAGAAAGTATTTTCTGGCCAATGGAAGTCAGGGTAGGACACTGGCTGCTTAGAAAGCCTGCTCTCAGCATGACTGCCTTCACCTGGAAAGAAGACTCATTGATGTCCTTTTAGCATGCAGTACCTTTACTGCTTCTTGCTCACATCTACACACAGTCCCGGTCAGAGACAAAAGCCAGTTTATAAGCTGTATGTTCACTGGAGTTAGCTGTTTTGGCAGAGGACAGAGGTTACAGAAGAGAAGTTGATATGCTGCCATTTGTGTTTGTGCCTCATCTGCAGCCCCCTTGATCTCAGACAGAAGTGATGTACCAGCAGCTTGTCTGTTCTCTGCCTGGCTCCTTGTAAAAACAGACAAACTGCAGTACCATAGGACTTGATTAATTTGCTGAAGCATAAGTGTCTAGTTCTGGTTGAGATGCCCTGGGTAGCCCTGCCTAGCTTCTGGCTCTTGGTCTTTCCTGCATAACCAATATTAGATCTACCAGCCTTATGTAGGAGCATCAAATGTCCTAAGGCACCTCAGAAGGTACAGGATGCTTGTGCATTGGCTGTTGAAGCATGTTTCCTTGTAGTGTCATCCCAGCTGAAGGTCTCTGATGATCTCCTCCCTGTTAGTTTTATCCCACTGATGTTAGGGAACATGTGCAGCCCAAAGGTGGGAGAAATCTTTTTGGGTTTGTGTTGAAAATATGAATTTTCTTCATTAAAGTCTATGGTATACCTGTCAACTACCCCTCACCGCTGCAAATGACTCTTTAAAATGCAAAGCTTTGTACTTGTCTTCTGTTTGTTGAAGGCAGCAGAGGCTTGAAAGACACGTTTGAAGGGAAGGAAAGACCAGGCAGCTCTTTATATTTCAACATCTAAACTCTTCCAAATTCCAGGGTACAGAGTATCTATAAAATACATTTTCTTTACATATTTTCTTTTATGTTGGGGTAGACAATTTAAATCCTTGGAGTTTTCGTTATGTTGTGATGAGACATATGGGAAGATAGCAAGTCTGATTTGCTAATTTTGTGTGTCTTGGTCTGTGAGTACATAAAATATGTATGTTTAACAATTGTTAACTTGCTAGTGTAATCAGCATACTTGCTATGTTGCCCAGTAATGATGATCTGCTCAAGGGTGGCTGCTTTTGTATGCAGGGACAAACAGCAAATCCTAAAACTAAGATGGCAACTTATGTGCTTACAATGAAGCACTAGAAGTGTTACCTTAGTCTTTTCAGACTTGAAAATGACACTACCTTATGGTCATAGTTTTCAGCAAGTAGGTGGATCTCAGCTTCCTCATCATATTTATGGACAACCTGGCAGTGCCGCAACTTCTTCCTTGGCAGGTTCTTATCAAGAGACTACTGTTTTCTCTCTGCCTCGTCATGCTCTGCATTCACATTATCTTACCACTTCTTTACTCTCCTTCAGTCTGTTTCTTTCTCAGTTCTCAGTATTCCTTGCCATCCATTTTTTTCTGTTATCTTTATTGCCTTCTTCCATACTCCTCTTCCTTCCAGTCTCCCAACCAGCTCCAATTAATTTGGAAGTATCTTACTGAACATCATGGTATTTTTAGAAATGAAGCTGTTTGAGTATTTGAGTCAGCAACAAAATTCTGTTGGCTTCATCAAAGTCAAGTTTTCACCCTAAGCCATGTACATAAACCTTTAAATAGTGCCTGAAATTGTCAAAATGGTATGAGCTGATGTGATTCATACCATTATTCACATACCCCCTTATTACGTGCCTTATCATTTATGTTGCTTCAGATAGCCTTATCCACACGTTGGGATTCCACTGTATTGGAGGCTACTCAGGCAGCTACAGAAAACTGAGGCTCTGCCCCTATGTCTTATAGTAAAATTTCAGTAAAAAACCGGCAGGTGAGTGGGAAGGGAGCAAGATGAACAGAGTTCATCTATCTGGAAGTCTTCAGAAGTCTTTCAAGAGAGAAAATAAAGTGTCCTATATGTTGTTAATATTACCTCTGATTTTTGTCACCTGAAAATTTGTTTTTTAATAATAAATGCTAATAAAGATGTGGGATAGGGTGAAATGTCCTTACTTAAAATACATTACATTAATACTGTCGGTTCACATTGTCTGTAAAATGAAGTGGAATCATTTATTAAGGAGTAAAAGAATAGATTAACTCTTTTCCTCTACAAATTGAAATTCTTGTTAGATTTCCTTAGGTACGTTCTCAGTTCCTAAAGAACTAAAAAACTATGCTTATGATAACTAGCATGAAGTTTAAATGTGAATAGTACTAGTTCAGAACACTGATCGATCTTTCTCATTTATTTTATGTAGGTTTCCTTTGCCTGATCTGTAAACATGTCCACAGACCTGCTATGTAAGTACATTTCTGTCATCCCACAGTGATTTATGTTTTTTTGGTACCATATGTCTTTATCAGATTCCCAGATGTGCTCATGATTGATGTCTTTTATCTTAAGGATAAAGTCTGCTTTTACATTTGCGTTTCTTCTGAGACATCTGTGGAACAATATTACCATTATAATCAGCAGGATTATTCTTGGAGTAAAGCATGACTTAATATGAGTGAAATTGTAAAAATCTGGCCCATGTATAAGAACAGACTGATGCATTGAGACTTTGCAATTCTATCTAAAACGTTTTATCTGTCTTTGGCACGTACCATCCCAGATGACTACTGAGTGATGTGCTTGGGGTTTTTTTTAATCATTTTGTGAATTTAACTCCTATGTTTACAAGGCATCATTATCCAAGTCATGTCCAAATCTCGCTGATATCCATCCTTCTTTTCCAACAGCAAAGAACATACAAGTGTCATAGCCTTACACTTTGCTGTCCTAATTACCACGAAAAACTGCTGCCTAGGTGTCCTTGATACCCACAGTATCTCTGCAAAGTTATCTGCGGCACTAAGCACACTTTCTGTGTTTGTTAGTCAGATCTACATGCTTTTTTCTTTTCTGGAATCCCTCCAGTGCCCCAGCTGCCATTTTGTATCGTTGCTTCTGAGGGCTGTGCAGCTGCACACTGGGCAGTATAAGAGAGAAGAATTTCAGAAACCCATTTTATCAGTCTCCAATACTTCCCCAGAAGAACAAAGAAAACTCTTTTTTTGTCAATAACTGTAATCTGTTGATAAATATGAAAAACATCAGTAGCTTACTGGCAGATAGCAGCTATCTGTGGAGGCGATATCTGTACTTCAAGATTGAGTTGTTTGTGATAGTGTGGTTTTTGAGCTTTATCTGCTGTCAATTTTGAGGCATACTTAGTTGCTGTTTAGATACAGGGAGAACTCTAAAAATGAGGAATGTAATATGTCTGACTGTATTGTATACAACAGGAAACAGCTGCCAGGAGTGAAAAAGTAAAGAGAGGAGAGAGGGCAGAGTGACTGCACAGTGGTCTGGGTCAAAATTGCTTTGAGACTTCTCAGCTCTGCTCAGATGTTTAAGCTGATGTGACTGTTTTAGCTAATTCATGACCTGATAGTTTCACTTTTCTCTCATCAACTCAACGTCAGGACCTCTCTCTTGCTTTTCTTAATAACTTGTGTGTTAGAGAAGTTGGCACCTGAGTGGAGTTTGAAGGAGTTGGGTGTGTTCAGCATGGAGAAGAGAAGGCTCTATGGGATCTAATTATGGCCTTCCAGTGCAAAAATGTTGATAATTGGGAAGGAGGTGGAAGCACTCTTTCCCCAAGCATGCACCATGACAGAACAAGAGGCAATGACCACGTTAGTTGCTCCTGAATGTGAGAGGCGTTTTCAAGTATGAGATCAATTGAACATTAGAATGGGCTGCCCTGGAAAGTGGTGGAATTTCCCACACTGGAAATATTCAAGATAATGTCTTGACAGGGCCTTGGATAATGCTAATCTAAGGACCTGCTTTCAACAAGAGGCTTAGCTAGTCTCCACAGGTCTCTTGCAATGTAGATAATTAATTCTGCAGTTCTCTGTTTTCTTGTGTCCTCAGCTATCATCTGTGCAATGATCAGTCATTCCTACCATCTGTTTCTGGTCTTCTCCATAAAGTACTGCTTGTGCTGTGGCAGGTCTTATGATACTTGGTCATGCTAGAGGAGCAGATATTTGTCTTCTTACTTGGAGGTGTGTGAGTAGCCTCGAGGCAGTACCAGTACTGAAGGGACTTTCCAGGTTCAAGCTGGTGCATGTGGTGTTTGTGACAACCAGGTAGTGCCTCAGAAAAAAATGTCACTGCACAGGAGAATGCTAAAGAACAGCATGGCAGATCTGTACAGATGTCAAGCAACTCTGGATCTTTATGTTTGTTTCTATATAAATAAATAGTACAGAGCCAGCCCATGGGCTTATTATTGGCCTATGCTAACAAGTAACATCAAGGTGTGTTTTGGGAATAACATCTATCAGGCTCTGCTCCAGGTGAGGAATTTGGATGTATCCAAACCATTTGTGGAGGAAAAGGGAAAGAGATTGAGAGCATTTAGAGACGTGGAGCTGATGCCAGGTGGTCTCAGCACCAGGGAGCAGTTTCTGGCTCTTACTGTTTAGTTAGTAGATAACCACCTAAGCCTGACCACAGCATCATCTTTCACTGATGCTTGGTTCAAGACAAGGTTAAATTCTAGGATGAAAAATCTTGTTCCAGGTCACATTAACGAAGGCTTAGATGTATAACTAAAAAGAAAAAAAAAAAAAACCTAACCAAACCAGAACAGAACCCTTTAGATTCCTAGGAAAAAAGATGCTTCAGTCTAAGGCAAATTGCACAAAGAAAATGTGGTGACTGCACAACTCAAGGATTGCTGTGGCAGCTAGACCTCAAACTCCAGCAGGCAAGTCTTCAAGCCTGTGGAAATAAGCTGCAGAAACCAACATGCCAGTGAAGTTTCGGCATGATGAATTTGAGGTAGCTGTTTCTCTGTTTTAGATGGAGAAGCTGGGGGGAAAAAAAGGGAAGTTTAAGAAAGTCTAGCAGCTGCTGAGGCTCAGCCAGTTAGGGAAGCAGCAGACTTCCCTTGGAGCTTGTTTTTCTTTTTCTCCTTAGATGAACTAGTGTGCAGTATATTATGCTGCCTGAATCTAGGGGTTTGTCACGGTTAGCGCCGGGGGCTGTCCCGGGAATGTAGGAAGGCGAGGGCCGTAAATGGAGCATGCGGTGGTCGGTGAGGCTCGAGCCCACTCTTGGGGAAACCTATCGCTGCTCCTCTCGGCCTGGCTGGTCGAGGAAAGGAGGTGGGTCTTTGATCTCTTTGTTGTAGCTGCTCCCTGGGAATTTGCTGAAATCAATGCCCTGTTTTCCCGAAGAAATGAATGGCTATGCCTAACTAGCTTTGTGAAGCGGGGGAATTCACTGCTTCTGTTTATTGACAGCTGAAAAGGAGCACATGGTGCTGAATGAGTGCTCCTAGGGAAACAAAACAGAGTGGAGTTAGACTTAGTTGAACACAGGGGCATTTGGAAGAGCCTGCCGAAGGAGGATGGCATGGTTCCTGCCACTTTGCACTAGCAGAGCCTGACTTTTTATTAAAAGTGGCATTTTAAATAAGGTAAGGATTGTTTTGATTTCCCCTGTGTAGCGCAGTTGTGAAATGTTTGCAGTTGTGTTCTCAAGTGCAAAAAAAGAAGTTTGAATTGTACTCTGTCATGGGAAACACCTAAGTGACTCTTGTACTGTTTCTAGTCTCTCTTTATCTAGCCTCTCTGTATGTTCGTTTGTTCTTTATCTAAGGGTGATTAATGAATATGAAAAGTAATAGGAAATAATTTGGTGTTTGGGTCTTGCAGTCAGGTCCTGAACATCAGTCATTTATGTAGGCTATTGTGTTCAATTCTTTATGTCTTTGAGAATCAGATGAATTGCATCAGATAATTTCTTGACTGGTATAAGTTGCTGCATTAATGCTCAGGCACAAGGCAGTTACTAGCAAGCATGCCTGTCTGGCAGAAAATCTGGAAATCTAAAATCCCTTGGAATGTAAAGATGTATTTCCAAGCCTTGGTTTCTATGCATATACTCAAGCAAGAGATGGACTTACCACTATACTTTCTGGTTTTAGATGTACCATTGTTGGGTTTTTTTATAGACAGCACAGAATGCCAAGAGGAGGATGATAATGAAGAAGCAGTATTTTCTTCATGCAAGTCCAGAACAGTTTATCAGACCAAAGGAATTTGGTGTGTAATTCATATGTAAATTTTCTACTGAAAACAGGAGGACAAATCGCCAGTTTCTATATTAGTTTCTGTGGTGACTGAAGAGAAAGATTTCTGAGCTTACGTGGCTACAACTTTCAGGTGTGGCCCACTTATGACTGCAGGGAAAAAAAAGTAATGTCATTTTTTTCTCATGTCAGTTTAAACATAAGGGCAAGCTCCAAACAGAATAATTGCAGTCATTCTGCCTTGTTCTTACATGGCAGTAGGAACTACCGGGTTTGTGTTGCAAACCTGAATAAAAGCGTCTGTGTATGTGTGCAGTTGTTTGAAAACTCTTGAGTAGTCTGCTAATTTCAGGGTAAGTTCTTGGGAAGTTTCATGTTTTATCAGAGTAGTTTGTGTTCCTTGTCTGTCTTTTTCTTGGAGCGACTTTGAGCTAGTAATCCTACTGGATTTCTCTCATTTTGCTCTTCTCTGCAGCAGATAACTTATCTGTTTCTCTTGGAAGCACTGGGGCTTTGTATGCACACTTGCTTTCTTCAGTCTGCTTTGTGATGCTGAGAAGGAAAATACATTCCCTAACTGTAGAGCGTCAGTGTTTTTGCTTGTGGCTTCTGCCTTTACGTGTCCAAGATTTTCAGAGGGAAAAGCAAAAGAAGCAAATGCATTTATGATTGTGACAAAGACATAAAAGTGCTGAGTTCAAGCAGGCTGTTATTGGTGTTTGTGGGCTTTGCTGTCATTGTTTTTATTAATGTATCCAGCGTATTTTTTTACCTCACTTAAATGTATTTATACATGATAGACAATCGGAAAAGCTAAAGTTCATAGCTAAAGCTAATTTAAGGTTAACATTTAAGCTGGAAAGGAAATACATTTGTATATCATTTTAATGTTGTAATCTAGATGTATTATGAAAGTGTGTTGACTGGTGAGTTTCTGTGTGGTTGTAAAGGTATAAATAGGAGAGAATTCCGATCGCGGAGAGCTCGGTTGATCAGAGTTTTTTTAGTTAGTATAATGGAGAGGAAAGCAGATGATTCATGTGTGACACAGAAAGTGGCATTTGTTCTCTGTTACTTGGGCAATAAGGCATGGCAGCATGTGTTATGTTTAACTTACTGGAATAGAAGATGCTTAGCCAGATGTGTGTAGGGAAGTGCATGGGTGTGTTTTGTCCCTTTGGCTCTAACACCAAGGATCTTTATAAGATATGAATATCGTTTTGACCTATTGCAGTATCAAAGTGGAAGGAGTACAAAATAATTTATTTCCAACCAGTGGAGTAAGATATACCAAATACAAAGTGGGATCTGTGGTCACATGCAGCTCTTAAGTAAATTTGCCTGTTAACTGACCAGGGTTATACAAATATATATCTGAGGAATGATGCATTTCCCCCAAGGTGATGCCTTTACCATCTGTTGATCTTGTTCTTTGAGCTAGGAAAGTATGAAAACAGGAACCAATTCTTTGCAATTTTGCTTTGTGAGGTTGCTTTTTAGATTCTAGAAAGAGACTACCATGGTTTTAATGACTTTTGGAGGTAGTTTAAAGGAACTACAAATTGATCAGAAATGTAGAAAAATGTTTTTGGATTTTATTTAATCTCCAATTGAGATGACTGTTAATGGTAAAATAAATAGGGCTTTATGGAGTTACATTACAATCTGAGTTTAGAGTGCTTCATCTGCAGAAAAAAAAATCTGCCACAAAATTTTGCAACTCTCAGACATAATTCTCCAATAATACTCTATAATCACATACCTTGTAATTCTCTGTTCTGGAAAAGTAGACTCAAGGCTGTCCTTATGCCTGAGGAGACAACTTAATGTAAGGAAAATCTGCTATACTGCTGTCCAATCTGTTGCTGTGAATGTTACTATCCTTCTTAATCACTCTGTTAAAGAAGCTCAGTTGAACATAATTTCTTTTGTACAGTATCACTCAAGAAGTTAGATAATCACAGTTCCCATCTAAAGTCTTTAAAGTAGAAAAAAAAAATATATGTTAAATCTCAGGGAAAAGTCAGAAACTAAATAGAAACACAGATACAACACTTGCACCTGTATATTTCTTCACAGAAGTACATTTTTGTGTCTGTTTGGCTGCAGAGCTTCCCAATGCTTGTGTTGCTTTGTTTGAAAGAAACCACTTTATTCCTTGAAAGAGGAGAATCATTTAACAGGATCATAAAGACTGAGGATGAGAGTCTTCCTACCTGTTTTGTTTCCCAGGGAAGCTGGGAATCAAGCATTCTTTTTGTGTTGGAAATTAGGCAAGTAACAGAAGTTTTGGCTGAGTCCTCTGTTATGAAGATGATGCACGGTAAGAACTAAAGCTGTTAATAACCTTTCATTTACAAAAACTAATACTTTTGAAAGAAAACTCCTACACTTCAGTATTTTAAATATGTGCTTGAGAATTTATTGGTAAAAAACAAAACAAAACAAACCCAACAAAATGAAAACCCCACAACTCTTTTTTTTCTGTTGTACTCTTGAGTGAATTGGAATACCAGTAGGAGGTTTGGACAGTTCACTGAGAAAGTTAACTGATTTTCCAGTTTTATTCAAACTTAATTTCTACTGAATGTAATGTAGATTGAAATGTTCTTTCAGGATTGACCCTCCAAGGTCTTGGCCTCTAGTAGTCCTAAGTGCCTGTGTATTCACTTCTCCACATGGGCTATCAGTAGAACTGAGTGCACAGACTTCTACCTGCAGAAGTAGACCTCAGCATTTTCACACTGGACTCTTATTCCCAGTAGCTGTAGCTTGCTCCATTTAGTTCGAATTGCCTCTAAAGACCTCAAATTCTCCAGCTTTAGGATAAGTACAGCATCTCTTCACTCTGTCATGTCAGGGTTCCTCATTGCATCCTACAGTAAACTCATATTTCCTTTCCCCACAGCATGTCTTCCTGTCTGGTTCTTTCTACCAGTAAGCAACTGGGCTAGCATCTTTGCTGTGAAAGTTCCAGCAAGTCCATGTTGAAAGTTGCATCACAAGTTGGAGAGCAGGAATTTATTTGGGCTGGTTTCCTAAGGAGGGGTGGCTTTGGTCACCAAGCCCTCTAACAGTCTCCTCCAGATAACATCTGGACAGTAACAACCGTGTTCAGTGAAGGAGAAAGAGACCCAATCTAAGGTTCCCTTTTAAGGGAATGTTGTAAGGGTTGGAAATACTTCAACTAATTAGCATTAGTCATTAGAATTACTGTACTTCATTTATCACAATTGAAACTGTGGTGTTGACCTGCCATGAATAAAATTATCAGCTGTATTAATGTACTTGATAATGGTGTGTGTGGCTGCATGCATATGCAGTTGTATACACATATACATACATTTAGAAATGTATAGGTGCTTGGATGGGTTTTTTTTTTTCCTCTAGAACATAGCAAAACTAAAGATTCTGGTGCCTATGTTAAATTGCAGCAGTACCATTAACATTATCCACTGAAAGGTCTGACACTGAAATAAATCAACCAGCCTGCCAAAAATCTCCCCAAAAGAAAAGTGCTTGAGACCAATAAAAGCTACTTTTCCCATGGAAGGTAAAACTTGTGCTATGGGAGATGTAGATTAAGGCATCCAACATGTGACCTGGGAGGCAGTTTGAGTATGACTCTCTTGATGACTCTATGTATTTCCGTGAACAGAGGGATTTTAGTTTTGCTGTCTGCAGCATGGAAGCAGTGCAGTTTGGACAGTGCTAGTGGAGACCTAAAGCAGGAAGGTGTCTCAACCAAGGAGCCACAGCCTTGCACCAGGACCAGCTGCTGCTGGCTGCAGGGGCAGACGGGCAGAGTGCAACAGGAAGATTTGGCTTTGAGGAAGCTTTTGCTGGGTATTTTGTAGGACCAGACTATGCCAACCAGGGATGTTTCTCTTAAAAAATGATAATTATTTCTGTGAATTTGCCATTAACTTCCTTCCCTGTTTCTGGAGCTAATTTTATATGACTTCATGATGAGCCAGTGTAGGGAGAGGGAGAGAAGGTAAAAAACCCAACCCTGAAAAATCCAATTGCATTTTTCAGTTAGGTTGTTTGAAATGTACTCAGCTTTTAGCAATGAGAGAAGTCTCTTTGTTCATGCTGATTAGAAGCTATTACATGTAAACAATGGGAGGTGACTTTGCTTGAACTGTGCTTGTTGTGTATGTGGGTTCTGATAGCAAGCAAACACCATGCGACGTACCAGAAATGGTACACGTGCATTTTAATCCCAAGAATAACCCGGAAAATGTTATTAGTTTTTTAATTAGCTTTCAATCAATCCATCAATCAATGCTTTGATATCAGGTAATTTCTAGATGAATGAACCTACAAAGAACTTTGATAAACCAGTTGCTCAGACCGCAGAGTGAAGTTAAACTTGATAAACTCATCTGTATACTTCCCCTGCTGTTTGGTTTGTTAGTTTGGGTTTGGTTGGGTTTTTTTTTCCTTTATGTTTGCAGGAAAGTCCTGTAAGTTACTGCCCTTTTGGGTGTTCAAACAGTGAGGGTAACTTTTTGATCTTTTCCCTCCTAGCTGTGAAGTTCAAGACACAGCACAGCAGAGCACAGGTATCTTTCTGCTGCGCAGGCTTCATGGGAACCTGCCAAATCTGCTGTGTGCAGTCGCATTGCCGAATTTCACAGCCTAGCTGTGCTCCTTGGGACTTCTGTAATTGTTTTACTCCTAAGATTCACTGGGCAGAAGGAGCACAGTAAAAAGCCTCAGTGGGATTGGTTGGAAGATGACTTTTTAAGGGAAGCCGGTTCAATTCCCTCCGTCTATGCCTGTTGTACTATTTAATGGTCACCAAGCAAAAAACTTACTGTTCCCAGATGTGCTTGACATCATAATTACTTCCTATTAGGAACTAGTAATGAATCATAGCTGTTGTTATCTTTTATATGTTTGTGTAACAAATAGTTTTGGAGTTCTAGAGAGCTTACATACTGGAACTCGTGTCTGCCAGGAAAATGCATGCGTGCTTCGTGTTAGAAGATTTCTTTTCAGTGAGGTAAGTGCTGAGCCTCCCTTCTAGAGGCATCCTTCCTTAAGAACTGCCCAGCTGTGCTGGACAGGATCATACTGCTTTGAGGCAGGAGTGAAGTAGGTGCCTTGACGGGTGATCTCCAGCTCCTGGAGACCCAAGGATGTACCTTCCCTTCAAATCGTCTTTCCTATTGGGAACACAGGTGAGGAGGGGCATGAGGAGAATGGAGGTGAGGTGAAAGAAGCGGCACTTCAGATCGGCATCTGAATCAGATGCCCAAAGGCTGGGCTTACCTGCAGTGCTGGGTCTAAGTTTTAAGGAATTAGCTGTTCTGACTGAATGTTTGGGGCAGCAGGAGTTTGCTGGTTTATTTCTTGTTCTGTCTCCAACTATAGTAACTTAAGTTTTTAAGTTTTGTGTTTTAGTGGAGTGACGTCGTGTTCCTATGAATATGTTTAATGTTGGGAATAATTGCTGGGATGTTTGCAAACCACCTACTATTCTCGTCCCTAAGGATAGAGGGCCCTAGAAGAGGATGTTTACTCTCAGGGTGCTGCTCACCCCTGCACAGGACCAGGAATCTTCCTCCCCCTCCACCAACATCTCAGGTGCTCTGGTCCCCTCACCTGGTAGAGACTGTGAGGCTTCAAGGGTCTCTGTGTGTCAGTGATGTGGGAATTCTCTGTTTCAAGTCTACTGAAAGTATCCCTTTCAAACACTTCTGAGCAAATTTCCCCTCCCCCTTCTTTTTAGAGGGGGTGTCATTTTGGGTGTGGGAAAATACAATACCTCAGTGCCTGTTTCCTAAATAATATGCTTCGTGGTGAATGAACACGCAAGTTTTTGATCTTTGCTCAGGTGAGCACTTACAGTTGCAAAGTCAGCTCAGAGTCTGGTTTCCCAACTTGGTTCTTTTTTTTTTTTCCTATGCAGAGCTGAGCAGTTGTCACTCTCTGTTAATAACAGGTTTTGTTGTATGAGATAAGAGACGTGAAAAGGAGATGTTGAGAAAAATGTTCACTAGGATTCAGTAGTTAGAGTTAAAAAGTGAAGATCGGTCAGTAGAAAATTTAGTGTGACAAAATATCAGTGTCAATGGGATTTGAATAAAAATATTCTGAATTCAGGTAATTCTGGAACACAAAAAGTTACACTTACTTAAGGCAAAACTCCTTTCCCGTTCAGGTGATGGAGCCCTGGCACAAGCTGTCCAGGGAGGGTGTGGAGTCTCCTTTTCTGGAGGTTTTCAAAACCCGCCTGGATGTGTTTCTGTGTGACCTGATCTAGGTGGGACCTGCTTTGATATCAGGGGAGTTGGACTAATGATCTCTAAAGGTTCCTTCCAACCTCTACCATTCTGTGATTTTAACATTTTACTATAAATAGGATGAGTCATTGATCAGTGAAGAGCTTGATCTCCTTTGTAAATATACTTTACACAGAAATTTAGGACATGTAAGGCTTCTTTCATAAATGATGTTTTCAGAGGAAGTGTGTGTCAGTGAACAACTATAATGGGAAAATAACTTGGGCTTAACTGTTTGCTGATCGAGTACTTTGAATTTTTTGCCAAACAAATTACATTGTACAATGAGGTTTTCAAGCTTTTCTGGCAAGGAGCGCCGCAAAACAAACTACAGGGCAGGGAAAGCTCACGTACCCCTGTGTAAGAAGAACCAAGGCAGGCATACTGCAGGGGCAGTGTATCTTAGACAGAACATGTCCACAAGGTATTTTTGCAGCGTCCCTCTGTGTGAAAGCTGAAGGAGGCTAACGGCAGGCCGTGGGGTTTTACTCTGGGATAAATTGCCGTTGTTTGCCATGCAAATCTCATGATCGTAATTAGGGTAGGATTTGGGCTGCTGTGTACACTGATCTTTGTTCCCTCTGCGTGCGGGAGCTAACTCTGGTGCTGCAGAACAGCACAGCAAATGTCGAGCGCCGCCGGGCCGACCATCGCTTCTCCTGGGGTGTCTTTGCTCAGAGTGGACTTGTAAAAGGAACCATTTACCTCTGCCTCCACAGGGCAGGTAAATCGTCCCGTGGTCATCTTGTGGGTCACCGAAGTATTCAGGTACTGTAAAGCGTCGCTTGGAAGTAGAGGCTGGAGAAAAGGCAGGAAGGATCTGCCTTGTTGGAAATCTAGGTTTTAGCAAACTGGTTTTAAAAAGTGATGTTCTGACGGTGATTGGCCCAGGAGCTGGTGGTATGTCAACTGCGATTGCATTTCCTAGTATGGCTATGTATAGCTCCTGTTATCTCTGCAGCGGACTTTGTGTAACCGCAGCCTGTGGCTCCTTGCCCATGCTAATGAGCTCTCCCTGAGGCTGGGCTTCTGCCTCTGGGGGTGGCACAGTGCTCAACAGAGCTGCTGGTTTGGAAACCCCAAAGGTTGTTGGCTGTGCTCGAGTCCAGCTAGCCTGAGCTGTCACACTAGCTTGGCTACTACTGGCCGCAGGAGCTTGTCCTCATGCAGTGTGGCTGGCTCCAGAGCCATCTAGGGGACGAGGCAAACTGGCTGCAAGGTGGCCAGGCTGTAGTCTGCAGCAAAGAAGACCTGTCACCTAGACCTAGACCCGCACTGGGGGGAAGCACCGGCATGGTAAGGATGGTACAGGTGAGCCCGTTCTCCTCCCTGGAAGCAGGGCTGGGAGTGCATCCTGCAGGCAGCAAGCGTCATTTTTACGGTGACCTAAAGAGCAAGGGAAAGCCACAGCTGCCCCACCATGCCTCCCAATGGCTGGACAGACGTGGGAATAGCTGCACCCAGGTGCAGGGGTACCAAGCTGAGGGCAGACGGGAGCTATACCTTCCTCTTAGCCTGTCCAGTGGCAGTTGCAGGGCATGAGCACCTCATCTGTGTGATAAGGTGGTGGCTGCACACCCGCGACCTGGTTGGAATCCACACCTGTGCTCATGTTGGGCTCTTCTGTACGTGTGCCTTCCCACTGCTGCAGCAGGGTTCTGCACAATGAAAATCTTACCAGCTGCAAGATCTAGTAGCTTGTGTAGTTTTATCTACAGATAGACAAAAAAAGGCATTATTTGGAATTTTTTTGGAATCATTGCAAAAACATAGAGGGAGAAGAAATATCCTCGAGGGGATAGTACAGCGCTGCTGCTTTGAAGTGCTGTAAATGACATGATGTGGTTTTTAACAGCTTGCAACTCCTGTGTGAATCTTGTTTATTTATTTTTGTTGCCTGCTCATATAAATCATGGCAAAGCAGAGGAAAGGAAGCCGTTTTCCCGTAATGCTTGCACATTATCAAGTCTTCTTGTAAATGTGACATCAAATCCATTCATTTTGTTTGTGTAAATACAGTTTAAGGGAACAGGGAAACTGTAAAAGCATCAAGTGAGGTACTAAAGTGCCTAACAAAAAGTAGGAAAAAAAATCTTTTTCCCAGAAAGTGATTTTTCTAACCCAGTGTATTTCATTCCTATTGCTAGTACAACAAAGTATGTGTTGTGTTTCCACGGCTGAATGCTCCGTATTTCAGAAGGGCTAGAGTGTGTTCTGAGACTGTTGTTGAGAAAATTACATTCTGCTTCAGCAGCCAGGTTAAAAGGGGACATAAAATCCAGGTGAGCTTTGCAAATGGGTGCCATGCTGCAGCTATGATAGTGCACACATTCCTTGGCCAACAGCATCTCTAATTTAGCATTGAAATACAAAGGAATTGTGTCTTGGTCTGTAATTGGCTCTGAGGAAGAAATTGATCTTGACAGTTTTGCACTGTTAGTTTGAGGGGGAAGGAATTACAAAGACCCCAGTTCCCCAGGGTGGTCCCTAAAGTTGTTACATTTACAGTGGTCCAGTCCTGTGCTTCTGGTACACCTGACATTTTTTAATGTGCAATAAATTCAGAGTCAGGGTACTAACATACTGCTGTGGCATCAGAAGTATTGTGTAGTGAGTGTAAATCCAAGATGACTGTTAAATAAGCAATTTAGTTACCTTCATATCCCATGTAACGAAACATAGAAAATCTTAGAACAAGCCTTGGGCAGCTCTGGGTGTTCCACGGTCTCACGCAGCGATGCCAGGTCAGAATCCCAAGCCATACTATCAATGCTAAAACTAGCACGATACAAGCAGGCAATTTCATTCACTGCTAGCTAATGGCTTCATTCCTCATGCTGGTTAGTTGTGCCAGCCAGGGAGCTGTCTCTGGGGCCCCTAACCTTGGTGGCATGCTCGACACCCGTTTGGATACAAAGCGGTCCCTGATTTTGGAGGAATGCCTGCCCAGCACCCACACACCGCATGAATGGTTTCAGACCTTAGGCCTTGGATCCGGAGGACTGCAGCAGGTTTGCTAATGAGGAGTTAGTGCTGAATTTGGAGACCAGTTCAAAGGAGACCCTTTTTCCCTGCTTTCCCTTTCCAGCCTTCCAGTGAACTGCCCACCCTGGGGCCTCTGCGGTGGGCACTGCCCTGAGGCAGCTGGAAGGTTTGCTCAGGAGCTCGGTGGTGATGAATCACAGAGGCATGGCAGGGATTGATAAGGTCGTGTACTTTACGATTAGATACCTCCTCCCTCTGACAGTGGTTCTTTGTCTCCATTTTGCTTTTGGTAATGTTTTTTGGCAGTTTGCATACGATTCTCCAAGCAGGAGCTGTTTGACTTGAGACAAAGTCGCTATTATTCTAGGTAAGCTCAGGAAGCCCTCACCATTTTGTTGTCCTCGGAAGGAGACACAGATTGTTGGGAATTTATTTAAAAGCCAACTAAGTTAAATGGCCAAGATTTTTTTTTGCCTTGCAGTCTAGTTGTAATGGGCTTTCAAGTACGTAAAACAACACATAATGAGAAAAATCTGCCTTGCAACTGTATTAGTGATTTTTTTTGTACATTGCAAGTCATCATAAAATCATAGAATGGTAGGGTTGGAAGGGACCTCCAGAGATCATCTAGTCCAACCCCCCTGCAGAAGCAGGTTCACCTAGATCAGGTCACATAGGAACACGTCCAGGCAGGTCTTGAAGACCTCCAAGGAAGGAGACTCCACAACCCTTCTGGGCAGCCTGTGCCAGGGCTCCCTCACCCTCACAGTAAAATAGTTTTTTCTTATGTTTAAGTGGAACTTTTGTGTTCCAGCTTCATCCCATTACTCCTTGTCCTGTTGCTAGCTACTATAGAAAAAAGGGATGTCCCAACCTCCCATTATGTCTGTAGAGTAACACGTTCTTTATCTGTAGTACTAGTGGGAAAGAAAAAAAGCATGTATTCCAAGTATTCCTAGTGCAGATGTGCAATCTGGGAGCTGTGGCAAAACAAAGTTATTACATGGTCCCCAAATCATTGAAAAATATGGCCTACTTGCAGTGCCTGCAACCTGACCAACATGCAAGTCTACCTCTTCGTTTAGAGTTGATGGAGAGCCCAAAGAACTCCATAGAAACACTTCAGACTTATTTGGGGAGATTCAGGACCAGACTCTAGAGATGTGTAATTTTGTGTTTACAAACTGAAGCCTTTTCAAGCTACTCTGAATATGGCATTTAAGGTGCTACTGTCCTTCCCCAAAGGCCATTTCCGATGTCTCTCCAGGTGATATCTCCTGAGCCCTCACGCTTCTGTTGAGCTCTCTTTGCTGGTAGTCCCTCTTGGTGGTGAAGCCTCACCTCTCCTGTCCCAGTCTCTGCTGCAGTGTCCCATGGCTCCTTTGGACTCTCTCAGCTATTCTGACTCCCCTCCTCTGCTCCTTATTGTCACTTACTGAATAGACTTGAGAAGCAGAGTTTTTAGAAGTAAAACAAAACGAGGTAGTCATGGATGACCAATATCAGCTTTTCCTTTTAACTCAGTTGTAAAGCCTTGTTGGCTTGCTGGTTTGGTTTCTACTGCCTATAAAAAGGTTTTGTGCAAGAAGTCCTCTTTTTCCCATCTCCCTGTGTGACACCGGTGCCAGGGTGACCTTCTGTGGGGGAGTCCCATTGCTCAGTTGTGTCGCTGCTCCGTGGGAGTTTCCCTGGCAACGAGTTTCAAGCTACACTGAACCAAAAATATTTCACTATGCCAGGGGAAAGTCAGTTTGCAGACATGTATTTTCCATTAATGACTTCTCTGGATGGTTCATGTGTTCAGCCTGCAGGTGTCGTTATCGTAAACTGATGACTGGGAGATGCAGCATGTCTATTTTGCCTACTTCCGTAGGCAGCACAGTCTGCAGGAAGGCTGCCCTTGTGTGATTGTCAATTGAGTTGTGGCTGTAAGACCCATCATGCTCATTTTTTTTATGGCACACCGAGGGTCTTGTCTTCTACTGAGAACGGTCCGTGCAGGCTCACAAAGTCACAGTGATCTTTCTTGCAGTCCTTGGGTCTGTGCAAACGACCTTGGTTATCACTAGCAACCTTGCTCAGCTCATTTCTATATACCTTGGTTGATAGGTGTGCATGCTGCCATCCTGGTCTTCAAAGGCGTGGTTTTTGCAACACCTTGAAATGAACGTGTTGTGTATAGATAGATCGTTGGAGATCAGGACCCACCAATTCTCACGGGAGAATGCACAAACTGAGGGTGTCGCTTCAGTCTTACTAGTTCAGTTTCACTTGCAGATAATCTTTTCACTACCTAATGTAGAACTGCAGTGGGAAGAAAAGTGTTGGTAATTGAAGATGTGTTCTCAAGGTGACAAAATTAGAAGAGACAATGGGAGAGCAGTATGTCATTTTTAGTAACAGGTTCCCTTTTTCTGGATTTGTAGGGTGTGAGGATTGCGGTAAAAGCCTTATAGGAGAATGCAAGCTCCACGGACCACTCATCAGGGCTAAAGATAGGGTCATTCCTAGCCGAGCCCGTCTCACCCTACCTCACTACCTCACTTTGCGAGTGTTGGAGCTGCGAGCTGGAAACGAGCAGAGTAAGTATTTTAGCTCTTTTTCCCACATTTGAGAAAGAAGAGGCAAAAGTACTAATGCTGTCTTGTTTTCATGAATAACTGAAAGCGTAATCACTGGGTTTTAGCAGTATGAAGACTACTTTATTTTCAGCCAAGCGCAACTAAAGTTCACATTCAGCTACCGCTTTTTATGTCTGATTTCTATTAACTTCGATGCACAGACTGATGGCAAGACATTAGCCAGAGCTGGTGTGACATTTAGCTGTGAGCAGTCAGCTCTGCTCAGTCAATACGAGTTTAATGAATGTTGAATTTGTATCTAATAGTAACAGCCATGCGCTGTTATGTCATTTTTTCTTTTCCCCAAGCGTGCAAAACAGGAGAGTATTCAATAAGAAGTCAGAAACAAAATGGTAAATAACATCCCTCCTCCACCCCTTCCAAACTCTAAAGAGTGCAGGGCGTTAATTTACCTTCTGCATCACCTTCATATTATAGAGAGGCTGTTGTTTTCTTCTGAGCGCAGAGCAGTTTGGATGCCTAAACTTGAACGAGGGAATGACATCCTTAGTGCGCACATTTTCCACAGCTGCTTGTGTAAAAGTAGTCCTCCCTAGATTGCGTTTCAGAAGGAGAATGAGAAGATGTCTGTTGTGTTGCACCACTGGTATTAGGCAGGGGAATGACTAGAATGATTAAGATGGTTAATGTCATGTTTTTAATGGATTCTCTCTGCTCATATGGAGAGAGGACAACCTTGTAAATGATGCCAACAAACAGCGCTACAATAACATCACCTTGTAGATTGAAGAGTACCAGCACATTGGCATACCCAGTTTAATGTCCTGTCATGGATTTTAGGCACTTTTGTATTCAGTGTAATACCCTCTTAAAAAAAAAACCCCTCTGTTCATATTTATGTGCTTTTTAGAATAGTTTACCTGGGTTTATTTGTCCAGAAGAAGAATTCATGTGTTCAGCACTATTGTGTTTATCTCCGTTTCCACAGCTGTAGATATACAAGGAAGAGTTTGTGATGTGTATATTAATATTAGACCGGTCTTTTTTTATTCACAGTCCTTGGGGTATTTGCAAAGAAAGTAATACAGAAGAGGACACAGTTTGGTCCTTACGTTGGTCAACTGTCTACAAAACTGACCCGCTATGATGAGAGCAGGCTAGTCCTGCAGGTAAAAACCCAGTGACTTACTGTGAAGTGTATGTGCATGTCTTTAACAGTTCTTGTGTGTTTATGTATTTCAACCAGTTGACTTGTCATCTGACCTAATTAATTAATTGTACTTCTGATTGGTATGTGTCAATGTAAATCACATTATTAGACAGCACAGCATAACCTTGAGGTACCAAAATGTTCCTTTATGTTGTATTCTCTAGAAGTTTGCTTTTCCTGCTTTCTAGTTTTACCGCTACCAGGGTGATTTACCTATCAGTCTAACAGCTCCTGATAAACTTTTCACAGAGCACAGCTACTGAAAGTATCCAGTTCCCAGACAAACCAGAAAGATTTGTGCTTTAACACAAATCATGGGGAGGGTTAAGTTTGTGCACTGAGTTAGCAATAGCAGCAGGAACACGCACTAAGGCATCTGCTAAGTAGAGAGGAACATTGCAGGGATGGAGAAACACTTCTTAATGACGTGATTATGTCTAAACTTTGACAGATAACTAGCTCTGTTTTTTCAGTCTGATTGTTATTTAGGGCTGGTACCATCCTTTGCTGCATGTGCAGATACTCATCATCTCAACTGGACTGTCACACTATTGTTTGTACTTGGTCCAGGACAAGTACCAGCCTCTCAGGACTAGACCAGCCCAGACGTATCTCCATGCACATCCTTTCCCCCAGGAATTCCTCGGAAGTTTTAGTTGATAGTAATCCTCTATGTCCTGGTCTTTGCATTTTGGTGCAAGGGTCATGCCTGGACACACTTCTGCAATTCAGCCAGTCTGTGGTCAAGGCACAGCCTCTGTCAGGACTTCCCAACAGGTCATGATTTTGCCAGAGTCTGCATTTCATGTCAAGACCCTTCACCTCCTAGGAGAGAGGGACCAGCAGCAGCTGTCCTGTGACATGCTTTTATATCTTCATTTGAACTTTCTCCAGAACCTGGGGACTGCAAAAACAGTCTGTGTTGTGGAGAAAGACACAGACACAGATACTTCTGTCATTTTGTTTGAGGGCAAAAGTAATAGATTCAGTAACTGCTGCACATTTAATTTGCTCATGGAAGTCATGTGAGTGGTCTGCCAGGAAAGTAACACTGTCCATGTGTGGGATTTTCGTGGCAGGTTGACACCAGAGAGGACTTGTTCTTCTCCATAACTAGATTGCTTCCATATTTTTCATGAGACACTGTAATTCTTGCAAATGTAGAAAACGTGCTTCTCTAACAAGCTTGCAAACGTGGATGAGCTAAGCACCCGGTTCCTTCCTCTTTACCAAGCTATTGTAAACCACACCCTGTCCTCTATCAGCATCCACTGTGTGCTTAAAAGTATACAGAGATAAGCACAGCTCTGGCTGATGAATCGACTGTTTCTTCACTAGGGGAGGCTGGAGCCCCAGGTTTCCTAGGGGATAGCAGTAGCTGCTTTGACTTCTTCCTAGCAGCGTTCTGAGTATGTGACCAAACTTGTCCGACAGACAGATGTTTTCATAGGAACTGTGATGAACGAAGATGAAATAGTTCCCAGATGGAATGGCCATGCAACTTTTTTTTTTGCAATTACTTGCTCACTTACACGGTTAGTAGAACAGATAATGCTGTGCTGACATCTGTTGCACAGCTTCAGTTGTCTGTGTTTGAGAGTGTAATGCAGAAAAGTGACTGTCTTGTACAAGACCCTGAGCATTTGTCTTGTAGAGGCATTCCCTTGGAAAAGAATCTGGGAAGCATGAGGTCACACAAAGAGATCTTTCTGGCACAGTTGTTCGTTTGTATTTAGTTTTGCATTGTTAAGGGGAGAAAGAGAAGACTGTTAAAAGGCCATTATATTGTATGTTACCTCTCTGGACTTATTACACAAGTTACACAATTGTACCTTGCAAAATGTAGCATTAATATAGCACTGAAGTCTGAGATTATCAAGTACTCAGGAAGTACATTAAGGCACAAAGCTTATCTTTCTACCTGCCTGCACTTAGTTCTTAATATTATCTTTATATAACATAAAAATGATGAAATCTAAACTGGAAATACATACAAAGGCTTACAGTTATTTTAGTAGCTGAGTGCCTCGGCAGGTATTGATTCTTTGCTTTCTTTTGCACTCAGTGTTCTCTTAAGAATGATCTGTTTCAAAATAGCCACAGTTTCAGAGAAACGTGACCAAGACAGGGTGAAAAAACGATAGCCAGTACGGGACTTGGTTTTAATTATGGGGTTGTTTTTCTCACGTCCTCCTGCTTTGTTTCAGGTGTTGAAAGATGGAGGGAAGTACTTTCTGGACACTCCCAATGAAGACTGTGGAAACTGGATGATGTTTGTGCGGCTGGCCCGGAACCAAGAAGAACAGACCCTTGTGGCTTATCAGCACTGCGGAGAAGTCTACTTCACAACTGTTAAGGTAGTTAAAGCCACATGGCTTCACCTGTCATCCAAATGGCAATTTACAGGCAAAGGTTCTGAAAGGCTAACCCTTTTACAGATGAAAGATTGATTATATTCTGCCAGCTGGATCTTTATTCATCCTTAGCAAGGCAAGCAGCATACGGGTTTTTCCAGTAAAAGGTGGTGTGTACTTGCTGCTGTGGGTAGTGGAGAAACTGAGGAGAAGGAAACAGAAATACCCTTCCACAGTGGTGGTGTTCAAATGTGAATGTTGTAAAGCTCTTCAGTGCTAGATAGGTAGGCAGTGAGGTTATCTAGCATTGTTACATTCATCAATACTCCATCCTGGAGAGAATAAACACCTTCCTTTCCTGTTTTACGTTTTCAGACATGTGTATTCTGAGGTGCTTATACACCAGCTGCTCAGGAACAGGGTGCTAAGCAGAATCTTTGCATGCTGTTTTCCATGCTCACTAAATATGAAGTCTTAACTGCAGAATTTACAATACTGCAATGTTGCCATGAAATTATCAGTTTATGTGAGCAATTCTGGGCTGCATCTTCATCTGAGGAGAGAGAACAAAGTGCTCAATATTTATAAATGACACTGGAACACAGAGTCTTGTTTTTCATTGTTTGGGCCACTTTCTCAGGCAAACTGTGCTTTAATCAGAACCTGTCCTTTTGTAGGCTGAAGTCTGTATGTTGAATATCTGTTGTTTTCCATTTTTAGTCTTAAGGTAATGCTTTTACATCATCATGAGCAACATAAGACTATTGGTCAAAAAGAGAGACTATTGGTCAAAAGAAGTTACTATGGGATTAAAAGCCAGCATTTCAGTTTCATTTCCAAGATTGGCCACGTTTGTGTGGAACAGTAGTGTTTACTTTTGTGCACTTTCATTTCTCCACCTGCACGGTGAGAAAAGTATTTACCACACAGTGATGATGTCAGAATAGGCCAACAGTGATAACATTTGACACCTTCAAAGTCTTTTGTAACAATATGAAGCATAGTTGCTCTTGGATTAACTTAAAAATAAGTATTTTCAAAGCCAAAAATAAATGTAGAAGAACATATGCTTATCTGAGACATTGTTTAGACTGTGTTTCGTATTCTGATACAGCCCATGCCATTTGAGATTTCATTTTGATTTTAAATGTATGCCATACTTATAGAACTGATAGGATTAACAGTACTGTATTTGAGAAGCATTAAGCAATGCTTTTTTTTAAGAAGTCATAGTTATGAACTGGTAGCTTACCATTTCCAGTATGATTTAAATACTCCTGAACTATCTCTCTGCTGACTTCAGCAGAACTCTGGTCATTGGCATTCATGGAGAGTTGCATCCTGTATACTGACATGAGGAGTATCTTAGGATGAGGAATGTGTCTTGGAGCCTTTACTGTGCTGTGTATCATAGGGAATGACTTTGTTTTCTTTCTCCTAAGTCCTAATATCATTTAGGATACTGTGGCATCCAGCAGATTTGTCCTGGTCAGTTTGACAGCCTTTTGCTACACTTAGGCACACCCTGCTGGTCATGGCATAAGGCTGCCTTAGGCCTCGTTATGAAGATACTTTCCCAAGATGTTTTGAATAAAGTCTGTTAACTTGGGAGTAGAAGGATTGGCTCCTCGCCTCACTGTTTTTACAGAGAGGTGGGATTTCAGCAATCTGAAACTGCAGCTCCAAAAAGTATATGTATAACTGGTGTACAAATAGCACTGTCAGTGTACTGGCTGACCTAATGACTGCAGTCCCTGCAAAGTAGTGATCGCTGTCTGTCTGACCATGGGAGAGTTTCAGGTGGGATGCTGCCATAGCTTCCTCTTGTCACAGGTGAGGCAGAGTAAATGACAATTTGTAGTGCCTTGGGATACGGGTGTTTAATCTCAGTTTTACTGAGATGAGAGCTTTTACTGTACTTGACTGTTTCACGTACCAGTGCACCTGGTCTCCCTCCAAAGCCACACATGATGGCTGTCAGCGTGCGACAGAGCAGATCGCCGCTGGGCCAGAAACGTCAGGCAGAAAGCACCAATGTCATGCTGTGTAGCTGTTTGTGGATACCAGTCTCAGACGTCCCTGAACGAGGTCCCAGGGCATCCCTAGGCGTTTGTCTCTGTGGAGCTCCCCTAGGCTTGTTTTTCTCCATCTAAATAGACTATTACAAGCAGCACAATGTACGATCAGCCTCTTTGTGTCCTTTGTTCAGTGGAGAAGCCAGCACATACATACCAGTTCTCTTAAGGCTGGGTGTTATCAAAACTTACAACCAACACCTACTGGTTGCAGTTAGTTAGCAAGCAAGCCTGGGAGTTCAAAAGTCCAGTTTTTGACATTATACAAAACACACAACTACCTGTCAGCATTCACAGTCTAAGTTCTCTTTCACCTACCATGCATAACCAACACTGATCTTATAAAGTAGGTGCATTTTAAAATGGCAGATTTTGTGGAGTAAGAATGAGCTGCTCTCCTTCTAGACCACTTTGTTATTTTCAGTGGCACAAGTTTACCTCAATTAAAATAAAACTACACCTACAGTGCAAATTGGCTCTATCCTGTTGCAACAGCTTTTGTTTTTATTATAGATGAAGAAAATTGTGTACAGGGCCAGGGAATCATATAAATCATGGCCCCCAAAGGAAGTTTTGTCCTTTGCTTTTAAAAAGCTTTTAAAAGCTATAAATGAGTTAAGTGACTTTGCTTTTAAATAACTTTAGGCAGTGAGTGTGATTCACTCCTCTCTTTTTCTATTTGCTGTGTTGTTGACTGAAAGTATTTGTCAGGGGAGGTCATAGTCCAGTCCAAGGAAAGATTTGGGAGGCGTGACTGGATCAGAGACTGCAGATTATGGGTCTTATTAGTCCTGTGTGGGAAGGCTTCAGTGAAAGAAGGGCAGAAGTACAATAAAGCACATGCATAGTGAGCCTGACACATTAGAGCTAGTGCATGAAAACACACAAATTTGACTTGCAGTCCACATATTGGTCAACTCTGCACCCATGCTTAGTGAATGGGATGTATCCAGGAGCCATCCAAGGTATTCCTTTGCCTAGTCAGGTGTTGTCCCCAGTGGATGTGGGATATTGCTTGGAAAGACTGTTGGATGTCTTGGGCAAATACATCTCACCAAGGAGAGGTGATGAAGGCTAAGGCACCCTTCCTGATCCTTCCCCCTGCCAAAAATCTCTGTAGGTAGGCATTTCTACTTTTAGAAACAGTGAAGCGTTACACCCAAGTGGATAGTAAATGCTTGGAAAGCGCTTGAGTCTTGAAACTAAGTTGCCAGAAATTGAAACAGATTCAAAGAATGCAACTCGGGTAAGGAAAACAAATTGCATCACTGCATCCCCTGCAACACTTGCACCCCTCCAATCTTCAGGATTGTTTGGTATGGTAAAGTTGGCACAAGTAAGCATACGCTGTCTTCTTCCGTTCCCAGCCGATCGAACCCCACACGGAATTGAAAGTATGGTATGCTGCCGATTATGCCAAATTTATGGAAGCTTCTGCAGTCTTCATTAAAGAGGAATCTGATGTCTGTCCCTTGCCTCCAGTAGCAGTAAGTATCCTAATTCAGCATTCAAACCAGCACCTGCCATAGTAACTCTAGTAGTGCTGGGGTAGTCCATAGTATAGTTGGTTAACACAGAGTCAAGAGTCATTTTAACCAAAGAGCTACTCACAGAAAGGCTGCTCCTCTTCTCCTGTGTCTGTAATCCAGTGGAACCATTAGATGTAGCCAGAAGCAAGTGGCACCAGTGGGATGTGTTGGAAGCACTTAAGATTGACATTAGTTTGTAGATATTTCCGGTTCCCCCGTGTTATGCTCTAACTGGTTGGTCAGAAAATGCAATAACCTAATCCCAGTGCCTTCCCTTCTATATGATAGTAGGAATCCTTACATTGATAGGAACGGTGTTGAAAACATGGCTGTGAAACTAAGAAGGAAGTGTTAAAACAGGGAATGCCCAAGAACCAGGAATTCATAGGTGCTCCAGGAAGGGAAGTAACCCCATTGCCACCTTTTGCATATCAAGGCCTTCAGAGTATACCCCAGGAAGGTGGTGTGGGAGAGCCACAGCAGCAGACACGGGTAACAGAGAGGAGGGCTCCATCTGTAAAGACAGTCAGGGTGGACTTTGCCTCACCATGCTCCCCAGACCAAGTCAGCACAAGAGCAAGGGAAAGTAAGGACAGTTTATGAGAAGCTTACAGAAAATGTAGAGACAGCTAAGGAAGTATGTGGTCAGGTATGAGCTGGAAATAAATTTCATGGGTGAGTGGGGGTTTTTTGTAATTGTTTTTCATTGGAATTTTTAGACTATCAGTATTTAAAGTGAATTCAACTGAATCCAGTAGATCTCTTATTTCCACAGAAATAATACTTACCCTCTAAGTCAAGGTAGGCTTGAGATCCCCAAGCCTAATGTGTTTTACTGAGTTTAAGCAAGCTGGACATTTGGCATTAGGCTAAGTGAGGAAGTCTCTCCTGGAGGCATTGACCTTGTCTGTCCGGTAAAGCACACCAGCGGCCTAAAACATGGGGAGATCCCGCACGCCTGAACTACATTTGTCTGAAAAAAAACACCCAATATTTGTGTGACTGCAACAGCAGGTAAATTTTGTCAGCCTAAGGACAAAGTACAATTTGCAACTGCTTGGAAGAGTAATTCCATAAAAGGAACAAGTATAGAGGCTTTGAAATTCCGTAAGAACAGATAAACAAAGGTGAAGGACTCAGGGCTGACTGTTACAGTAAATGCTAAAAATACCCCTGGGAGCTGGGATTTAGCCAACCCTTTTTTTTTCCTTTGAGTTTGTAGACTACTAGAGAGAATCCACTTCCAGTTAACAGCTGTGTGGTAGCACATTCAAGTAAATATCACCATGGACAAGGACAGGTCTTGGGAAAGCCCAGGAGAAGATGTAGGGTCAGTGAGAGGAGACTGACCTTTCCTTAGAATAGCTGATATGAAAGATCTGTTTCTGTTCTTATTGCAGAAAGAGCCTGTAGACACTTGGATATGCTCCAGCTGTGGAAGCACTTTTGCAACTTTTGCTCTGCTGGAATCTCACCAGTGCATCCATAAAGACCGAGTCCTTACCACTAGGTTCAGGCCACCAAACAAACTGGGACCCGTAAAAGCGAAAAGCAAACTCAAAGGGAAACTGAGAGGAGCAGTGTTAGGCAAAAGCATCGCTCAGTGCTTCGGGACCGTTTCCTGTTCCCCTGCTGCAAAGCTCAGTGGCGGCAGCTCAGGGGGCGGCTGTGATGCTCTGGTGAGGTTTATCCCCAAATGGAGGAATGGGCGGTCTGTGCTGCTGAAGGGGAGAGAAGGGAAGCAGCCAGACACTTACCCTTGCCGGCTCTGCGGGAAGGCGTTCGACTCCATTGACAAGCTCACGGTGCACACTTACGCACACAAAGGGGAGCGGCCCTACAAGTGCTCGCAGCACGGATGCTCCAAAGCCTTCATCTCCAAATATAAACTGCTCAGGTATGGCTCTGAAGGCACTCCTTTTCTGGTGGGCATGGCATGGGGGGAAGAAAACCAAACGAGGACATCTATTTCCCTTGAGGTGTCCCAGCAACAGTCCCCAAGTTCTGGTTTTATTGTTCCTATTCTGTAGAACTGGAGAAAAGTAGTCTCATAGAATCATAGAGTGGTAGGGGTTGGAAGGGACCTTTAGAGATCATCTAGTCCAACCCCCCTGCAGAAGCAGGGTCACCTAGATCAGGTCGCATAGGAACATGTCCAGGCAGGTCTTGAAGACCTCCAAGGAAGGAGCCTGCACAGCCCCTCTGGGCAGCCTTTGCCAGGGCTCCCTCACCTCACAGTGAAATAGTTTTTTCTTGTATTTAAGAGGAACTTTTTGTGTTCCAGCTTCATCCCATTACCCCTTGTCCTGTTGCTAGGTACAGAATCGATCCCTCAATTGCTACTCAAAAAAGTTCCGTTGAGCAGTTTTAAACTGCTCTATGATTTAGGATTAACACCTTCCCCCCCCACACACACACAAAAAACCCAAAAGTTAGGCTTTTACTAATAACCTGAGAACCTGTGCAAACGCCTTCCTTCAAGAGCTGCCAGTGTTCTCACGTCTTGAAGGTGCAGCACTAAATGTACTAGAGTAAATGTAAACGCAGATAACTTGTTTTTGTCTTAGGCACTCAGCCACTCATTCTCCACAGAAATCTCACCAGTGTGGCTACTGCGAGAAGACTTTTCACAGGAAAGACCACCTAAAGAATCACCTTCAGACTCATGACCCTAACAAGATGGCCTTCAAGTGTGAAGAATGTGGCAAGAAGTACAACACCAAGCTAGGCTACAAGAGACATTTGGCTCTTCACGCAGCCACCAGCGGGGACCTTACCTGTAGGGTGTGCGCCCAGGAGTTCGGGGGTACCGAAGTGCTGTTGGAACACCTCAAAAGCCACGCGGGGAAACCGACCGGCAACACGAAGGAAAAGAAGCACAAGTGTGACCACTGCGAGCGTCACTTCTACACCCGCAAAGACGTGCGGCGTCACATGGTCGTGCACACGGGCTGCAAAGACTTCCTGTGCCAGTTCTGCGCCCAGAGGTTTGGGAGGAAGGACCACTTGACTCGCCATACGAGGAAGACTCATCCGCAAGAGCTGCTGAAGAGCAGGCTGCAGAACGGCGACGCGGTGGGGCTCCTTGACCAGCTTTTCCCATTTAGACTGAAGGAAGACGTCGGCGTACTGTCGCCTTTTCCCGAAAGAGCCTCTGTGCAGAACGGGATTGTGAATACTTCAGAGTCAGAGGAATACAACTGTTCACCTCTTCATTCCCAGCCAAGCTTACAAATTGCTCTTCCTCTTGAACCTTCTCCTCCCGTGCAAAGGATGGGCTGTGCAGACAGCCTTCCTGCTGTCCCTCCCACACCGTGCTCGACAGCCATTCCTGCCAACCTGACCCTTCATCAGCCTAATAAATACGACCTTAGTTCTACCTCATTTGCAGCAGGATCCCTCAAGAATCTACCCATAAAAGTGGATGTTAAAGGTTACAACGTGCCTCTTCTTGAGGACCTGCAGTTACCAGAACCTCAGTCTCTCCACAAAATCAGTCTGGAAGAAGCTTCCTCAGGGCCCCTAGGGGATACTAACAAGTACCCAGTGCACAAGGAGACAGAGGCAGCAGCTGAAACTGCGAGCCTGCCTTTCATGGATCTCACTCACGTGATGAGTTTCTGGCAGGTCCCATCAGGTGACAACCAGAACACTACCGGGGACATCACAATGACATTTGGTCCGGAGGAACTGTCACACAGGCTGAATGGCCTCGGCCAACCACAAGGTCTTCAGCTAGCAGCTGGTGGGATGGCCATAAACCAGCTGCACCATGTCCCTCGCTCCTTTCCATCCACTACAAATTCTGTAACGTTGCCTCATTTCCACCATGCCTTCAAATAACTGTCGCCATGGTTTGGGGTTGTGGGTTTTTTTCCTCTTGTTTTTATAAGACTGTGCTTCTTACCTATATCTGTTAGGATGGGGTGGTTTGGGTTTTGGTTTGTGTTTAAGAACAACTGCCCCAGGCGTTTTCAAAGCACGTTATGAACACGGTAGTTAAATTCGGGATGTTAATAAACAAGAAGCTCTATTTTTCATACTACTATTAGTTTTGTAGCATATGACAATAGTAGAACTAACCTGTTCCCCTCAACACCCTTCTGTGCTTTTTGTTTCTTAACCTTTCACGCAAACAACTGTATAAATAGCTGCAGTGATAGCAAAGCATCGTAACAGGCACAATAAAACTATGGCTGCTGCAGTAGAAGAAATAGGGTGAGGATGAAGGGGAAGAAGTGGGGGGAAAAAAATCACAGAAACATAATTTTAATGAGCCATAAATCACAGCAAATCTATACACAGGGCAGACAAACGATTGATCAGCGTCACATAGATCTGTTAAGCACTTAATTACTGAACTTTATGAATCTGTAAATTAAAGCGGAATCATTCCGAGTGAATCTTACCTCCTCGGTTCACCTCGAGTGAAGACCACTGTTGTGATTACATTGAAGTAGATTTTGTTTCCTGAAGTGCACTTGGGCTGTGTGCACCTCCTGCGTTTCTTCCTAGGCCTGGAAAAGAATCACATCTGCATGACTGTGCAAGAACTGAGGTCTTGTATACGTACAGTTTTCAGAATGGGAAGTGAATTGCCTCAAAGTTTAGAGCAAAGCATTGATTTTTCCCTTGAAGATGGACACTCTCTCATAGAGCACTTAAACATCTGCTTAAACTTACCCATATGTTATCCCATTGGGTCAACAGGTTGATTGATTTAGCACTCCATAAAGAATAATGCTTCCCAGCTAAGAGGCCCTTATTCACCCTTTGATGATAAAAATGGCCTTTTAGTCTGAGAAATTAATTGTAGTCATCTAAGATGTGAATTCCTTCACAGAAAGCCAAACCTGGCTCAGGGAGCCTGTGCCCAAGCGGGATCTCTGTGAGGCCAGTGGCAAGTCCATACACAGAAGGGTTGTGGTGTTGGAGCTGACACTGGATCCTGTTCAAAAGCAGATTATGAACCTGCCTCACAAGTGGTGCCTGAAGTTCGTGGATGTGCTAATGGTTGAGGCCGTTTTAGCCACGGGAGTTTTGCTCAGCAGCTGCAGCTGGACTTCTGCCCTTTGTTTCTTCCAAACCAGAACCATGGGGACTTGTGTTTGGTTCCTAGGGTAAATTATCCACGTACATTTCCAGTTGAATGGTGTGTTGGTGTGACAGTCCTACCACCTGATAGGACCATCACCTAGCAGAAATTGCATAAATCGTATCTCCCGGTAGATGACATCATTATTAAAGCTTACAACTTACAACCCAGACTTACTGTCTTGCCTAATCCCTGGTTCTTAACAATAATAATCCTGGTTTGAGTGGATTGTATTGCAGCTAAAGCACCCACAGAACTTGTGAATCTGAAGAAATTTTCAAACCCTGAGAGCAACTTTTCCATTCCAACCTGAGAAAGTTGAGAGTAGCTAATGACTGTTACAAATACAGCCTGAACCAAGCATGTTCTCTTCTCTCCCATTGATCACAGGAGTATTTCCAGACAGCTTCAAATAAAATCTTTTTAAGTGATTGCTGTTTTGCTGTTAATGAGCTACAATTACACTGCACAGCTACAAGGATCCAGATATTCTTACAAGTTTATAAGCAGTTGGGTTGTGAGAAGGTTGTGTCGTTGCAGGTCGTGTGTGAATGTGTGTTCCCCATTGAACATAACGTTGTTGACAGGTATTTTTTTGTTTGTTATGAAAATGTTTGGCATAAGGCAAACCAGAAGGGGTTTTAAAGTGGTTTTTGTTATGACAACATCAGTAGGAAGAGCAGGTGCTGTACAGTCATGCCCAGTGAGCAGTTATTTAAGTGACAGAATAGGGAAAAGGTTGCCAACAACGTTATATGCACATTCTACAGCCAGGCTCATGTTTTCATCCAGACTTGAAAAGGGGTGTGTGAATGCATGTGTGTGTCTCTGTGTGTGTGTCTCTGTGTCTGTGTGTATGGACTTCCTGCCTTGTTTTCCTCATTCATGCAAATTATATTCACTTGGCTTCATCCAAGATTTTGTACTTGTAAAAAACAACAGCAACAACAACAAAACCCCCACAAATTCTGCAGCAATGCTGGAGGAGATACCATTACTAGACACTTTGACATTTTGGTTTCTGCTTCTGTAAGAGGTGGAAGTAATTACTGAAATACTTGTCTTTGAGCTAAAACGTGACGTTGAGAAGAAAATGTAGCTCAAACACTGAGCTACACTGGCACTCACCGTCTTTCAGTTGCTGGACTGTAGCAGGGTGCCTGAGCTGCCAGGAGAGGTGCTGCTGCTGGACCACAGCCTCTTCTGAGATGGTTGGAAGGATGAGTTGCTGGGAGATGCTTACCCTGTGAAACTAGGAGTTAAAGACAAAGTCTCATTGGAGTAAAAAGAAAATCACCATTTTTTATGCTAAAATGCTTAAAAAGCACACAAGGATGCTGTCTACAAGTAAAACACAGAAGCAACCCTTCAATGTGTAGCTTTAACCCTTCAGTTCTACTTACCAGCTGTTTCTGTCAGGAGTTTTTCTTAACCAATGAGTTGCTGTTAATTCCAGTGAGTTGTTCACAGCCACCGGGCTGAACGAGGGCGTCGCGTTAAAAGGGGACAGAGCGGTACGTTCCATGTACTAATGATGGATTCATTTCCTGCTAACAGGGTTAGTACTGGTCTTCAAGACACTGATCTTGCCTCTGTCATTATGTTTTCTGTAAGATACTGCAAAATGAGCTGTGAAATCAAGCACCCCACCAGAAAATAGTGAAGAAAACCAAATACGGTAAAACTTGCTCTAACTTTTGAGGATTCATTTAGTTGGTTTTAAAAGAAAGTAACTATGGTAACATCTTTGTATGGTAACATCTTGGTATGTTGCTTTGGGGTGTTTTTTTGTTTCCTCTTCTTCCTGGATTGAAAAAAAAGGCCATGCAGCACTGCTTTAATACATTTGGGCTAATTTCATGCCTGCTGTTTTCTAAGAGTCTACCTCTAGGAGTTACATTTGCTTCAATGTCATCCTTTCTGTATCTATCTAATCACTGTCAGCTAGAGCCTAAGTAGAGTTTCATTAAACTCTAAAGTCTGGCACTTATTATCCTGTGTCCAAATACTTTTCATTTACTGTACTAAACATTTAATGGGCAAGAAAAACTCCTTATGGATTTTCATTGAAAGACAGATTGGGAAAGTGTTGGGCTAAAGAACCCCATCATTGCATCATTTACTGCAAGGTCATCCAAGGTTAGTAACAGATCAGGTGGCCAAAAAATAAGATGAGATATGTCTCCACAACATTTGTGTCCTACCAATCAATTTCTAAAAGCAACTGGGAGTTTTTAATGCAAGAATGAGAGCTGGTTTTAGTTAGTCTGGGACTTGAAGTGCTTTGAAGCATACATGGCCATTTATCACTTACTACTTTCATGCATCATTTATTGTTTACTGGCAGATTCTATTAAATATAAATATGAAATTTGAAAATGTTAATTTGTCTTGTTCAATACATCAAAGCAAATCATAGAATGGTAGGGTTGGAAGGAACCTCCAGAGATCATCCAAGAGAAAACACAAGTGCAGAATCCTGCATCTGGGAAGGAACAACCCCACACACCAGTACAGGCTGGGGGTTGAACTGCTGAAGAGCAGCTCTGCAGAGAGAGACCTGGGAGTCCTGATTGATAATAAGCTAAACATGAGCCAGCAATGTGCCCTCGTGGCCAAGAAGGCCAATGGCATCCTGGGATGCATCAAGAGTGTGGGCAGCAGGTCAAAGGAGGTTCTTCTCCTCCTCTACTCTGCCCTGGTGAGGCCTCATCTGGAGTCCTGTGTCCAGTTCTGGGCTCCTCAGCTCAAGAGAAACAGAGAACTGCTGGAGAGTCCAGCACAGGGCCACCAAGATGATCAGGGAACTGGAACATCTTCCATATGAGGAAAGGCTGTGGGACCTGGGGCTGTTTAGTCTGGAGAAGAGGAGACTGAGGGGAGATCTTATTAACATTTATAAATATCTAAAGGGTGGGTGTCAGGAGGTTGGGACATCCCTTTTTTCTATAGTAGCTAGCAACAGGACAAGGGGTAATGGAATTAAGCTGGAACACAAAAAGTTCCACTTAAACATAAGAAAAAACTATTTCAGTGTGAGGTGAGGGAGCCCTGGCACAGGCTGCCCAGAGGGGTTGTGGAGTCTCCTTCCTTGGAGGTCTTCAAGACCCGCCTGGACATGTTCCTATGTGACCTGATCTAGGTGACCCTGCTTCTGCAGGGGGATTGGACTAGATGATCTCTAAAGGTCCCTTCCAACCCCTACCATTCTATGATTCTATGAAAAGCACATGTGGTACCAGATCTTCCTGTACTTTGTTAAAACCATTGACTGAATGACTGGTACTACCCATCCCCTTGTAGGCAATCACACAATTTGGCAACTAATGCAAATAATGGCACAACTTTAAGAAAGAACTTCATAAGCTTTGTAGCATAGGGGGGAAAAAAAACAAACCCCAACCAAATGACAGTGAGCTTCAGTTTGCTTATTTTATTGACTGTGATAACTGTAGCACGTCAGGTGGAAGAGGTGCTGGAAAACTGTTGCGTAAGGTCTTCCATAATATGTCAGAAGAAAAAATGCTTCATTGCTGTTCAGGGACTCTTCTGTTTGCACATTTGCAAGCTGAAAGCAGCAACAAGCCATATACTTGTTATTTGTATAGAAACAGCTTTTGTGTTTTACCCCATTTTAATCTAAGAAGATTAAACCTCAGTCCCTGGGAACATGATGGAGCAGCTCATCCTGGAAACCATTTCCAGGTGCATTAAGGATGAGAATATTTATTTGCACCACTCAAAGCCAGTTTCTCCTGTCTGCTTTCTCAACTAAAAAGCACTCTTGGGTAGCACTGAAACTGATCTCTCCCCAACCCAAAGTGCTCTATAAAGCACCTGGCAAAGCTTAAGTTTTACAGGAAACACAGCAGCAGTTGCCAACAGCCCAGCACCTACAAGCTCAGCCAGGCCAGTTGCTTCCACAGTTCCCAGGGACATACAGGGCTCTGTCCAGTATTTTGAATGTCAGCATGGATGTCTGTCCTGCTGACCTGCTGGAGGCACTGGCTGTCCCAAGCCTCTGTAAACTGGCTGCAGCTACAACCCTGGTGATACCTGGACTCACTGGTGTTTGCAAGGAAAGAAGTACCTCCTCCCCAAGCCTGCAAGCCCTGAGTTGAAGAGTTCAGTTGAGTATGGTGATGGCATCAATAAATCCCCGTTGGTGGTCTGCAAGACCCTGCATGTAAACCCTAAGGGTTACTACACTGTTAGCATCGCCACGGGTAATCTGGGGAGTGGAGAACACCAGATGAAACCACTGAATACTGTCAGCAGTTTTTCCTGTAGCTGGCTGAGTCAAGGAGGTGGGTGGAATTAATGGTGGGACCTGGCACTGAATACTCCCTTGACCCCTGCAGTAGGCACTGACCAGCAGCAATCAAGGACAGCAAAACTGCACATAAAAGGATCCTGCAATGACTTTGAGTCTCTGCAGCGGATCATTTTGTGCACACGACTGTTTATGCCACACTCTAAGCACCCAAAATATCTTGCCAGCTATGGGTAATCTGTCTTGACCATGTTCCCTGCCAGGTTCTCATACTTTGCAGTTGTATGCATCTCACAGGGATGCAAGATGCTGGTCATTTGAGCCATTCCCTTTCACAATAGCACCACAGTCACCTTAAGCAGGGGCTGGAATGGCTTCTCAGTGCTCTGACATAGCTCTGCATGGCCCGAGGTGGAAACAACATTGACTGTATGGTCTGAAGAGCAGAAGCAGCAGACATCATGGTCTGGGAAAGTAAACACTGAGGAGAAGGAAGAACCTCCACACCATCACCCTACCATAGCAATTACTGAAACGGATGCTGGCATCTTCTTCACCTGGACAAAGCACAAGACCTGCTAGAGAGGTTTGTGTTATCAATCAGTAAATGCTCTCAAGACACCTGTTAGAGCAGAACACACTCACTGCTTACTTGAAATAGAGCTGCTGCAAACCAAAGAACACCAACATGAATATTCTCAGCAGTCTATACAGGGAACGTGAGGAGCTCTACAAAAGGTTTCAGTGCAACTGAGTGCTCCAGTCAGGAGGTTTGTGCCACAAACACAGCAACAGACATTGTACACACACAAAAGCAAACTAGGTCCTTTTATATTAGAATGCTGAAATTTAAAAAAAACCCATCTATTTCTTACCCAGACTCTCCTGAAGCTTTTTTTCTGGCAGATACACCCACAGATTTTCTGGTTTTCTGCAGCATTCCTGGAGAGCCCTCTGCAGATCATGATTTAAAAAATGATAAAGCATTATAACCTACAGAAACTCCACATAAAACCCAGAAGTGGAGGGATCAGGTATATTGACACAGAGAACAATATGAATTATCATTCATGGGTTATACTACAAATAACCATTAAAATAACTTGATAAAATGACTTCCAAACATAGACTGAGTACAGGTCATGATTACCAGTAGCAATGGCTGCTAGCAAACATATTATCTGGTATCCTGATTCAAGGGAACTGTTTTAGGGATGTGGTGGTGTTGATTTTAAGGCTGAATCAACAAGGAGCAAGTCACATGGAACAAACAACATATAAAGCTTGTTGTTTCATCCAACCAGACTTAAGTTTATGGAGTCCTTTATGGGACTGAAGGAACCTCACACCCTGACTGCACATTTTAGGTCTATATAGATCCTTAGGTTTGAGAGCTTCCCTCACCTGAAATACATCAGAGTTTGTTGTAGAAAAACGTAAAGCTGGCTGAATGAAGTCCTTACCTGGCCTAGGTTTGTCTGTACTGGCTCCTTCTTGTACTCTCTTCTGAGGCACTGGCACAGAGGTTAAGGTTGGAGGTTTTCTCTGAGTCACTGGTTCCTTGCCCTAGTAAAGGAAGATGCACACTCCACACTCAACTCTAGCAAGGAAAAAACCTCTCCAGTTTGCACTGCTAGGAAGGAATAGGAAAAAGGTGCTGCCCTCCCCCTCTCCCAACTCTGAAGTCACTTTTCCTGCCCCAAACAGGTAAAAATAGTTCCAGGGTTTTCAGACTTCTTCAAAGAAACAACTTCTCTGGTTTCCCAAAGAAGCTTGGCCTTTTGGCCTCGTGTCTAGCAACCATGGAACAAATCAACTATACATTTGCAGGGAACAGCGAACCTGCCAAAAGCAGGGTGCCCTAAGGAACAGGAAGAGCTTCCTCTATTCATTGCCAAAGCTGTCAAGTTTGTGCTTCCCTACAGCTGTTACCCTGAAATCCAATCACAGAAGACTCTGAAGAAATTGTCCTCCAACTTCTTGCTGCTACCGTGTTCTGTTTTGCATCAGACAGAGGGCTCCAGTTTCAGGGAGTTCCTAGCTGATATCAGTGTGCATCTTAAGAATTCACCAACTTCCCTGGAGCCTTAAGTTTTATATTAATATCAGTCTTTAGTCACCATTAACTACAGTTTGGCAAATCTCCCTCCAAGACAAGCGCGGCTGTGTTTGCTTACCGAAGCCTTTGGTCCGGTGGTCTTCGCGGCAAAGGCACGGAGGACAGCTTGTTCTTCACAAAACTTCATGTGCCTCCCTGCTGCAGCCTCATTAAATCTTCGTGAGCAGTGTGGACACTGAATGTAGTCTGGCCATGAGATAAGGAATGACTTGTGTCACAGTTCATACACTATAGGAGAATTGCCCTGCCTCACTTGGAACACTCAAGCTGCAGTACAAAACCTGGCTCCATCAGCAGGTGACCACGGGTGAGTTCCCATCAGCTCTCAGGAGAACTACAAAAAGCTCCTCTACAAAAGCACTTGGGGTCCTAAAATACATGCTTATGGTATTAACCCAGCAAACAGTAATTGCTTTCAGAAATAAATCCCTGGGGATTAATAAAAGCAGGTTTTATTCTCTTTGCCCCATTCCCACCCCCAACCTCAGAATTAACAAGTCTGCAGAAAAAGCATTATTTAAAAGTTGCTACAGTAGTCAAAACCAATGACTTTAAGGCTACTTTTGAAGTTTGTCATTAAGATTGCTATTTGGCAAAACACTGCTGAAGAAACTGTGCCTCACCAGCTGAGGCACATCCAAGAGCCAGGTTTCTGGGTGTGAAGCAAGCAGCATTGTGAAGAACACAGAACTGTGCTTCCTAGAGTCGTTTTTGACAGTGTTACAAGGCCTAGCTGTGCCAAAAGCTATTCAGTGACATTTTTGCTGGTGCCATCCGACTTGTTTTGATGAGAGATCCAGGGTCAACGTGGTCACATTCAGCCCTTGTGCTGCCCTCACCATTCCTCCCTGTCCAGTGCCTTTTACAAAAGCAGCCCAAATGTCCTTACCCTGACGTGACAGATACAGCACCTTTACATATCTCTTCTCTCAGTAACAGCCCAGAGAAAGTGGCCAAAGCAGACACCAACAGCCAGCTCCAGATCAGCAGCGCAGGCAAAATGGTTTTGAATGCAGGGGAGGAGAAGACAAGACAGGGAAGATGCCTGGCTTCATGGGGCTGGCAGGGGAACTTGGCACTTCAAGGGAGATTAGGGAGATTTGTGCACTACTTGGAGGAGAAGAGAGGGATCTCTCCTCCCCACAATACGTGTGCTTTCTCTCCAGTCCTGTAGTACAGGATTTCCAGACCTGCAGTATAGGACATACATCCTCACTAGGCCCCTTAGCAATTTATCTTCCCTATAAAGCCTTTCTCCCATTCCTTTTTCCACAACTACAGCTGCTCTTGCACAACTCTGTTTCCTCCAAGAAGGAGAAGGAAAGGGAGGGTTCTGCTCTTGAGAGTTCGTGGAGTCAGACAAGAAATAACAGAGTCATTAAAGAATTCAGCAGTGGAAATTCAGAGAGCAGCTTGACCCCAATCAAGGAAGGAAGATGTGTCCTGCTGCTTATACTGCATCGCTATCATCTAGAAGAGGAGAAAGGCTGGAGTCATGGCAGCTGGTTTTGGTATCAGTTGTGAATTCCTGCTCTGGAAGTGAGCCCAGAGTGCCTCCCCCTCCTGCCCTCTGCCTTCCCAACACAGACCAGACTTCCAGTCTTTCCAAGATTGCTCCCACGTTTCATAAATCACATCTTGTGAGCAATATTGGCTGTATCTGCATCCTTTTGGATCTGTAACTTCTAACATGGCAAGCTCTGTGCAGACACCACACCTGGTATTAGTAGTAAACCAGAATCATCTCTCCTTCTGAACAACTTCCCCCTCATCTGCTCAGCTGAGTGGGGAAGGGGACAGTGGAAAAGCCACCAAGTGGGAGTGGGGATACCTGTGTGCACTACAGTTGTTTTCAATGGTATGGGGATGTCCTTCACCCTTTGGTATACCCTGGAGCAACCTGTGCTAGAACACAGGTATCTGGACACTCCTCCTAAAGCACTATCTAGAGTCAGACCCACCAAAGTTGCTGCCTTTGAACTGCAAGGTACAGTCAGTTGTCTTCCTCCCCACCACCGCTGCATTGTGCTCCTACACAATTTAAGCCAAGAAATAGAGCTGTGAATGAGAGAGTAAGGAGGGAATCACCAGTCACGCTGTGTGGTGTCAGGGGGTGCAAAACCAAAGCCCATCTGTGACTAATAAGACGTTACTACTTTACCAAAGACCAATACAAGAGCTGCAACAAGACAAGGCAGACTGCAAACCTGGGTTGATGCTTGGTGGGGGAGGAGGAGGAAGAGGACGGCCCTCTTTCAGAGCTTTTGTGACCTGCTTGGCTGATTGAATAGCGTTAATAATATCCTCATGGTGCTGCCTCCAGTTAGATTTCTTCCCTGGTTGTTTCTGTAATGAAAATTAAAACAAACTGTATTTTCCCCTTGCAAGAGACAGAGAAAAGTCTTGGAGTGAGGGTTCTTCCTTTCCAAGGAAAGAAACATCATGAAGAAAAGAATATTACTTCTTTTGAAAGGCAGAGGAAAGCTGATTTAGCCCTTTGCTGTCTATTGACAGCACCAGAAGATGGATAAAAGAACAACACACTCCAACAAAACATTTGGTCATGGTTGTCCAAAAGGTGCAGAAGAGCCTTCCCTTCTCCTCCACTTGCCTGCTTCTTGCTTTAAACCTCTGTGCACTTCTGTTTCCTTCCAAGACTGATTTTAAAGGACATTTTACAACTGCAGTCTGCATGGGTACCAAATGAGCAGTGGTTTGGCAGCTCTGGGTGAAATTACATGTACATCCACGTGTGTTGCCCTCCTTCCCAACAATGCATGAGAAAACCTTGTTCCAGTAAGAGCATAAGCATCCTTCCTTCCACCTCAGTAAATAAGTTCAATTTAAATACATCTTTAAGTCCTTGAGTTCAACAGCAGTGAATCTCCATAGCATCATCTGTGGAAGATTTGGGGCTACTGACAGCTCTCAGGTTTGACCTGAGGCATCCATGCACCAGACATCTTGGATCACACTCTTTCAGATTTAAGTGAAGAGGATGCTGTCAGAGACTTGTACAGTCTTTAAAACACATACATGAACATTTCCCTGAAGAGCAGAGACACTTATGTGTCCAGAGTAGTCATGACACCTACAGGTTGAGCTTCTTGAGTGGAGAAATACTCTCAAACACTAGCAGCAGAGGGAGGGGGAGGAAAGAATTTGGCACAGAGTCAAGCACATATGTGAGACTCTTCCACAACATCCAGGTTTTGTCCTTGGAGGAAACAAAAGCACTACTGAATGAAAGACTTTGTATGGAAATAACACACTTCAATTAGCTTCAATGTTAACAATACCTTTTGCAGAGGCTGCCTCTTCACAGTAGGGATTTCTGTTCCTTGCAGTCTCTGCTTCAAAGAGTTGAAGGGCTTGCGCTTCTTGTTGAAGACTTTCTTGCATATTGGCTCATGTCTCAGCTGAGATGCAAAGAAAAACACTTGTTGATGGGTTGAAGCCGTGCTTTGTTAATGATGCCTCCTCACTCAGGCTTTAAAATCACCTTTGTTCAGGAGCAGGGAGTTGAAGCAGTATTTATTTTGGGTTCAGTTTAAATTCCTGAAGTAGTCCAGCAAGGCTTTCAAAAGCTTCAGTTCAACACAAATAAGAAATGGAAGCCAGTTGCAGTTTGCTCTGCTCAGGGACACACTGGAGGCTGGCACAAGCAATGACTTGTAGAGAACAGACTGGGTCAGTGAACAGGAACAGTCCCATTGAGCCTTGCTCAGTGAAGAGGGAGAACAGACTGATCTTGTTCAAGGGCCCAATATTTACGATATTAGTTCTTTGAGTTTCGGTCAGTATTCCAGACCAGGGGCTCTCCTGAGGAACTCAGGAGCACTGAGCTCTCCTGAGCACTGTCCATCCCATCAATACCACAGATTCAGATCCTTAAGGGTTGGAAGGGATCACAAAAGACCATCCAGTCCAAACCCCCCACTCCCCCACCCCATAACAGCGACAGCCCCAGGCTGAAAGGGAGCAGCTGCTTACCAGCACTTACTACCTGACAACTCAAAAGGACAACTGGGGATAACACCTGCAGCTGCAGATCAGTATCCAGTGCTGAATTTGTGGAAGAGCCCCACCTCACAACAAAGGAGGCTTTTACATTCAGAAGTGTCTCAGATTTCAGCATCAGCTTCTGCAACAGGATGGGCAGGATGGGTTCCCCATCGTGAGGAACACTGTGAAAGTGAAGACTAAACTACGTTCTCTCTCCTTTGCTGTGGATCACACCTCTCTGAGCCCATCCACAGCTGGTAAATTAAAGACCCCATTCCTATCTTCCTTTGCTTACTCTCCCTTTCTAGTTCTCAGGTACCCCTTCTCGATCTTCTCATTAATTTCTCTATGCCGTCCACTCTCTTCACATAGGAGTTAAGCAAATGCTTGAGAAAGGTGTTTCGGTTACAGCTCAGATGGGCCAAAAAGTACCTCACTCTGCTACTACACACTGTTTTAAATTCTCAGTTCCCTTTGAACTTCTCACACATGTGCTTCAGGTCCCAATCTTCTGTTTACAGACCTTTTATACAGCACACTGCAGAGAAGGATTCCCCTGCAGGAGCAAGAGGACAGCAGACACCTTTGCTCATCAAGGAGCATACCAGTCCTGCAGCACTGCAGCACAGAGGCATGACAGGACTTGGATCTCATGCTTATCAGTGATGAGAAACTTTCTGCCTCCCTCAAAACACAGGTAACTATCTTTTCAAATGATTTTGCTGGGAAGGAACAACCCCATGCACCAGTACAGGCTGGGGGTCAAACAGCTGAAGAGCAGCTCTGCAGAGAGAGACCTGGGAGTCCTGATTGATAATAAACTAACCATGAGCCAGCAATGTGCCCTTGTGGCCAAGAAGGCCAATGGCATCCTGGGATGCATCAAGAAGAGTGTGGCCAGCAGGTCAAGGGAGGTTCTTCTCCTCCTCTACTCTGCCCTGGTGAGGCCTCATCTGGAGTCCTGTGTCCAGTTCTGGGCTCCTCAGCTCAAGAAGGACAGAGAACTGCTGGAGAGAGTCCAGTGCAGGGCCACCAAGATGATCAGGGGAATGGAACATCTTTCATACAAGGAAAGGCTGCAGGAACTGGGGCTGTTTAGTTTGGAGGAGACTGAGGGGAGATCTTATTAACATTGACAAATATCCAAAGGGTGGGTGTCAGGAGGTTGGGACATCCCTTTTTTCTATAGTAGCTAGCAACAGGACAAGGGGTAATGGGATGAAGCTGGAACACAAAAACTGTTGAGGTGAGGGAGCCCTGGCACAGGCTGCCCAGAGAAGTTGTGGAGTCTCCTTCCTTGGAGGTCTTCAAGACCCGCCTGAACATGTTCCTATGCAACGTGATCTAGGTGACCCTGCTTCTGCAGGGGGTTGGACTAGATGATCTCTGGAAGTCCCTTCCAACCCCTACCATTCTGAGATTCTGTGATTCATGTGTCTGATCTGAGATGCCAAACCTGGAACTACTAACAGAGGGTAGTTCCACCTTCATCCCAGCACTCAGCCACTCAGCTTTCAGTGTTTTTCTTTGCTAAATCAGATTCTAGTTCTATCCCGGGGTTGATCTGATCTACCACACAGTCCCAGGATCAGAAATGCAAACTGAGGAGGGGAAGAGTGCATGCAGAGCCTCCCCTTGCAGAAATAAAACCCCCACAGTTGGGTTGTGCCAGGCAAACCGTGCAGCCACTCATTCAGTTTGTAATCCAGGGATCAGAAAGGTCAAGGGGAATCTTTTCATTCACTTCAGCAGAGTTTGGAACAGAGCCTGGTGCCCACATTATGCTGTCAAAGGGACTACTTATCAGATGGTTTATTAGTCTATTTTTCCCAGGAAGCCTGAAATAACAAATTCTGCCTAGAAACCTGAAGCACAAAGGAAACTTCAGGTTAGTAATTAATGTCCCACCAAGAGATAAGGTTTTATTTTAAAGACAATAGATAGTAAATATCTGGTTTTGGACAAGCAGGTAAATTAAGATAGTGGAAGACTGCAGATTAGATCACAATATTTCTGTGCATATTTGTTAATTCTCAGATCAAGTTTGCTAATGAAAGCAGTTATTAGGTCACTCAACCCCAGTTTCTCTACTAGCAGCCACCTCCTCCTTCCCCAGCGCTCCCCACTCCTTTCAGATAAATGCACTGACATCCCCACTTACAAGTAAAACAATTAAAGGTTTTGTTTTACCAGAGCATCTTGTGCAAAACTTCTTCCACAGGTTGTACAGGGAGACAGTTCTCCACTTCGGGCAGCTGTGTAAAATCCAAACCACACAAGAGTCTCAGTTATGCAGAGCAGGGTGATTTGATTACAACAGAGATGGCGTTTGGACTGAGCCTTTGCTGAAAGAAGCATTGCACTGTCAGAAAGGGCCATCCACAGTCATGTGCCAGGGGCTCCTTTTTGCATAAGGACCTCATTTATCTTGCTCCACTGAAGCACAAGCTCTCCTTTACTGAGACGGACAGCTTTCTGTCTTCCACATGACTGCTCAGGTGTGTCCTTGCACAAAGACACCAGGGTTGGTTGAGAAGATGATGATGGATGAGTACTGGAGATCCTGGCTGACTAAGTGCTGGGAGCTGTGGCTGGAAAGCAGGAGCAGGTGGCCATCTGCACCCAGATTTAGGCCCTTTCGCCTGTAAGCCACCAGCAGCTACCCATGCCCAGTGACAGCTCAGGGTAAGCCAATGCTTGTTCAGAAAGTGGCAGTGGCTCTTAGTCACTGGGACACAACCTTCACTCTTAACACAGAGTATTCTCATTACTTGCTTAAACTGCATTCCAAGGTGATCTTACTTTGTAGATGTCAGACCTACAGGTGGGGGCTCCTTACATTTTTAAATCAGTATTGATAAACCTTGCTTAAATAGGTTTTTGAAGTTACACAGAAAGCATTTCTAAGCCTTCCTGACTCCAGTGGCTGGCACATCTTCTCATTTCAGAGCAGGGACGTTACTTCTATTAAATAAAACCAGTTCTTGGGAAAACTTCACAAAGAGCCCTTTTCATGTGACTCGCAAGCTTCGGAGGGAAAGGCTTCTTGTTTTAAATGCTCCTTACCTGCACTTGCTGAAATGAAAGAAAACCTTGTCTCGTTGAGCAGAAGCAGATGGGTAATTGCTTTTGTTTCTTACCTTTTCCTTCAGATTTTACCCTGCTCCAAGGCACAGAGCTCAGGTTTCTGCAGTGTTTCATTGATTACAAGAGCAGAAGAACGAAGCGATTCTATAACCTCTTTGACTCTATCACCTCCCTTTAAACACCTTTCCACTTTGGTTCCCAGGCAACATCTTTCTGTGTGTCTGTATTTAGTCTGGACTACACTACTCCTGTCATGAAGCCTCCTCTGCCTTCCCATCTCTTCTGTTCTCGATCCCTCAAAGTTTTGACTGATACAGCTTTTTGTTTGCTTGGGTGGTTTTGAAGGAATTTAGCTCCAAGCACAGTAATGCTGCACCAGCCACGAGAAGCCAGGAAAAAAGGAGAGTTAGCCACAGATTAGTTAGCTCAGACATGTACAAGAGCAGATGAATTAGTAAAGAACATGTGCACTCTCTTTGGCAGGAGATTCTCCTTTTCAGACTACAAAGTTGTGTTCCGCCCAGACCGCTCTACAGCATCTGTTACTCACTTGTTTCACTTAACTCCTTTCCAAATATCTGATCCATCTCAACAGAACTGCCTCTCAGATTTCCTCTCCAGCATGTTTCCCCTTCAATTGTCAGGAGCCATGTGTACCAGGTGCTGTCTCCCAGTTGAAAGCTCACAGTTTGTTACCAGGCACCAGCAATTACATAACAACAACTATGACAGAGGCAGACCCTGCTTAACCCTGGGGAACATACGAAAACCAGTACAGACATCAGCTAAATGAAAACTCTGAAACTTGCTCTAAGCTTACAGACCATTTCCACTGATTTGGGTAACACAAACTTGAGAACAATTTCAGAAATGAAGGCTTAAGCTAGATACAAACACTGCTCAGAAAACCAAGTGTCAAGAGACTTGCAGACATATATGCCTGTTATTCCTTCCCCCAAAATCATGTTACTTCATAAATATACCCTGAAAGACTTCTTCCAATAAAACCAAGTACTTTGAATTGCTTCTGTACATTAAAAGGCCTCATCAGTCCTCTGTTCTCTCCATCCACTATTCACAAAACTGTTTAAGGAGTATTTAAGATGCTTTGCATTTCCTAACCGTCAGGTCACTGCTGATGTGCTGGGTACTGTTCCTCACCAGTAAAATGGGTAACTTTCCACCCAAAGGCAGACGACTTCACGGCCTGTTGTCCTACAGACCAAAAAAGCTGAGGGTTTCCTATGAATCCAGAAGGACTGACTACAAATCCTATAAATGTCAATGACAGGTATGGACTGAACAACTTGCCTGCACAGTACAGAAATGTAAGATCACACCACACCTAAAGGATATCAGCCCTCTGCTCATCTGCAGAAAGCCTTTGCAACAGCTGCAGTGCATCTCAAGTTTGTATTCCAATGAAACCAAGCTGAATGCAAGATGTGAAGAGCATTACCTTAGGAAAAATCAAGACAAGGACTATCTGCAACATACAGTATTTTTTGAAGCACCTGCTGTCTTGTTTGCCACACTACTCACACAGAGCACCTCCTGCAATGCTGATTTTAAGGGCAATGCTTGTTGCAACAGATTTTACTTGCTAAGAAATTTAAAACTCCACAGCTTTTCAGTTACCTCTGTTTGCCAAGGGATGTTACATCTTTCACAACAGCATCCAAACAATAAATAACTAGACCAGAGAAAAACTAAGGAGTGGATGAGAACTCCTTGGCTCACAAAAACTGTGTGATATCAAGGCACTATGTTTAACCATCAGTATAAGGAAGGCACAAATGGGTATAGCACTTTGTCAATGGAAATAATTTAATAGAGGAATCTTATCATATCAAATCTGTAGAATCCTGCTGATTCGTTGACCACATTCAAACATATAGATATAAAACTCTGTCCAGTGGTAGCTTGTAAGAAAAATAGGTTTTTATCATTTCAATACATTTCTACGGTAAGGAAAGTTTGCAACAGTTGCCGTGGCACTCGTGACAGAACAGACATCAGTGTTACACTGGTTTATGAAGAACTTCCATTTCAGAAAGATGACAAGCTACTGGTTCTTGTTACAGTGATGTCTGAATAACCCCCTTTGTGCCCGACTGGCAAAGATCTGAGTAAGCAGTTCCCTTCTCAATACAAATAAAAACTTAAGGGTGTTTCCACAAAAGGTTCCTCTGTTTCATCAAGACAGCTTCAGTCCTTGAACGTTCTGCTTCAGATTGAGCAACTCCTTTTCTTGCCTTGTTTTCTCCAATTTGAAGGCCAGCTTGTTGGCTTTCTTCTCCATTCTGCGTTCCTGTGCAGATGAATAATTGCAAGTTTACTTAACAGACATAACATGCAAAAAGAAACCATTCTAATTAAAAGTTCTAGATCACAAAAAACAGCAGCAACCTGGACAGCAGGATTACTTATGACACTAATTATTAGTAGTCAAATCAACACAGGGACCATCAGCATTGTAATCTTTAATTAGCTGAAGTTTCTAATGTGCTGACAACTTCTGTTCCTAAAGAAAACAATTCGGATTTCATTGTGGCCAATTAGATTCCTCACATTTGTTTCAGGGACTTTTCACTTTGTGTGATCTGAAAAAAACCACAACTGTTTTCTTTGCTTCCCAAGACAATGAGGAAATAGGAAGGCTCCTTCCCAAGTTACATCTGCAATAGTGGTCACAATAACAGACCTAAATTTCCACACAGGAAATCAGGATGACAAAATGATGAGGTTAGCTTGCTCTTTTTTTATGCACAAGCAATAACCAGTCCTTTGAGACCAGCAAGTTTTTCCTCCTGATTCCCAGACACAAGAAGAAATGAGTTGTGAAGAAAGTGGGTAAGACAGTATTTAGCTAACATAACGTGCTTTTGCTGGCTTTCATTTAAGAGGAGGCATACCTTGCGCTCCTCTTTCACTGCCTGTTTCCTCGCTTTGCGATCCTCTTTGCTCTCATCTTTGGAACGGGGCTGCATCGATGCTCTTGGCAAGTCACTGGCATTGATCAGCTGCATGCGTTCAACCTGCTTGGCAGTAGGGCCTTTCTGAGGCAGGATATGCAGGGGGATTCCAGTCTTCTGGGAAATTTTTACTGGTTTGGGCTAAAATAAGAGAGCACATATGTGTTAATGGTCTCTAGCTTTCTGTCCAAGAACTGCACATCCCACTGCCTTATCAGGATAAAAACGTGAAGAGTCAGGTTTAACACTAATGAATATGTGCGTTCGCTCACGCTGTTTTATTCTCTCCGAAAGAAGCATGTTAATCCTAAAGTAAGAAATCATATGAACAGAATCTGACCTGCTAGAGCAAGAAAATATTAAATCTCCCTCTTATTTAAATATTACTGAAATTAAAAAACCTCAAACTTAAGTAAGGCACTTTGTGTACCTCAGAGAAGACAGAGGGGTCCCTATCAATGCTTATAGATCCCAAAAGGGTGAGTGTCAAGAGGATGGGGCTTTTTTACTGTAGTGTCCAGTGACAGGCACAAGCTAGAACACAGGGAGTTCCACTTGAATGTGAAGAGAAACTTCTTTCCTGTGCGGGTGAGGGAGCCCTGGCACAGGCTGCCCAGGGAGGGTGTGGAGTCTCCCTCTCTGGAGGTTTTCAAACCCGCCTGGATAAGTTCCTGTGTGACCTGATCTAGGTGGACCTGCTTGAGCAGTGGCGCTGGATTAGATGATCTCTCAAGGTCCCTTCCAGCCCCTACCTTCTGTGATTTCTTCATAAGCTTTCAAGAAAAATGTTTCCTTTTAAAATCTGGGACACCAAGCTGTGCTCTAACGATAGGGATCATCTGGAAGGTCAAAGAACTAGAATAAATTGTTTCAAACTGTAGAAGGGAAAGAGAACTCTATTTTCACAAAAAAACTCCCACCCTAATATGTTGTGTGAGACACAGATTACACAAAGGTACACCACAGATAACAAGAAAGTAAATTACTTGCTCTTTACGTTTCTGCCTAGCTATTGTAAAAATTAACTTATTCCATTTTCCTTCTAGTAGAAAAACAATTTCCCCAACCCTTCCTCAGTGACAAAGTAATACACCAAAGGCTAACATCCTCCTCAGCCTTCTTTCCTGTTCCCTTCTTCTTTAAAACAAAGATCCACCAAGAAAACAATCACTTTTGTCTCAAGCTTTCCCAGGCCAAGTTTTTAGTCATTGTAGATGTAATTTTACCTTTGATGGCTCCTTAATAAGCGTTGGGTGATTATATAAGTTTGAGTATGTACCTAAGTGACAAAGAAAGAAAAATGGTAAAGAAATGCTTGCAAATAGAAATTAAGGAAAAAGGAGGAGACTGAGGGGGGATCTTATTAACATTTATAAATATCTAAAGGGTGGGTGTCAGGAGGTTGGGACATCCCTTTTTTCTACAGTAGCTAGCAACAGGACAAGGGGTGATGGGATGAAGCTGGAACATAAAAAGTTCCACTTAAATATAAGAAAAAACTATTTCACTGTTGAGGTGAGGGAGCCCTGGCACAGGCTGCCCAGAGGGGTTGTGGAGGCTCCTTCCTTGGAGGTCTTCAAGACCCGCCTGGACATGTTCCTATGTGACCTGATCTAGGTGACCCTGCTTCTGCAGGGGGGTTGGACTAGATGATCTCTAAAGGTCCCTTCCAACCCCTACTACTCTATCATTCTATGATATTATGAATTGCTCTACTACTTAAACCTTTGGAGACATAAAATTGCAGGATTTAAGTTGTCCACACAAAAGCAGCAGTTTTACCTATCAGTAATTCCTGCTGTTGTGCATTTTGCCTAAAGGCCTGTTCAAGACGACCTATCACTTATTTTTAAATCCCAGGAACAAACAAGTAAACTCCAAAAGACTTACTCAAAATGGATTCGCAATCCCACTTTTCCTTTGGTTCCTCAACAACTACAGCTACTGTTTCTTCCTTTTCTTCCTCACTTTCTTCATTCATGGCAGAGTCTAAATCTTCACATGGTTCAAGAGTATCCAATTTCACACAACTTTGAAGTTCAGAGAAGAAAAAAATATTTATTTTCTTGAAAATGTGTAACTATGTAAACTCAGTCTCTCTTCAGCAAAACCCCAAACCAAACTGTCAGTGAAAGCTGCAGCAAAATTAAGTTTCCCTAAGTAAGCATCCCCAAAATAAACATTAGGACAAGAGACATAGTGTAAAAAAGAAGCATTTCTGCATTTCAAAAGTATGTGGCATACACAATTTGTGACTGGAAGGCAGGAAGAGGATACACTTCTCAGTCCATAAGAGGTGATTACTTATTCTGATACTGACCAGCCACCCTTCACTACAGGGGACACATTACAGCATCTTTCAGTCAGGAAACACAAGACTAATGTTTAGACACTTAACTTTGGGATAGTATCACTTATCACTTGCTTTAAGACACAGTGAATCTACTGTGGCAGTGCAGCCTCAGGCTGACACAGGGTTGGTTTATAGATACTGACTTTTGCAGGGATCCAAACAGTGGTACCTACGCAACGCTCTCCTGTGAGTTTATCGTGTAAGTAGGTACACAGTGGAACCAGCTGCCTACCAGTAGGACAGAATATACTTAGCTAGAGTCTGTTATAAACAAAAGTGTAAGGAGAAAGGCAAGTTACACTCAAAAGGGAAAGGAAGAGTGCCACTAGATATTACTTACACTAAACTCAATACAACTACACAAAAACCAACAAAATGCCTCCACTTATCTCGTAATTTGACATCCAGTGGCATAAAAATAATGGCTAATACTCATACATAGCTGCTTTTATTGTGGGGTGTAATCTTGGAGTACATGAACTGGAAACAACACATCCAAGCTTTCAAATGTGGAACTAGGTGACTGCTTCTATGAAGCAGTACTTTTGGGAATACGTACTTCTTTGCTTTCTCTTTGTAGTAATCATTCAAGACTTCCTGCAACCGAGCATTGTCTGTGTTAATGTAACCTTCTAACTCCACATTATCCAAGGCTCCAATTTCATCTTCATCAAATTGTTCAAAAAACTGAAATTAAGAAGTGGATATCCATAATTAGGTTGCATTTGCTTGTGCAACTTCTTGGTAGCTTAAATAAAAGCTACACGTTTATTTCTGTTTTCCCCTTTTTCCCCTCCCCCCGACCATTTGCTGAGCAACTGCCAAAGCCATCTGCAGTAGCATTTCCTCCTTACTGTCACTATGCCTTCAGCATGGGAGTCAAATTTATATTTTAATAATATAAGGAAGCATTTTCCAGAAGCTGATTTATATTCTGACACATTATTTGCATCTGTACATTAAAAAGCCCATCACTGCTCAGGACAAAAGCTGTACCACATCTCCCTTGCTCTGACATCACGTCGTGAATGCATACTTGGCAGAGCGGGGTGAAAGAAGTGAGTCTTTGCCAGGCACTTGTACATGGATTTGCTTTGTAGAACTCAGACAGAAGTCAAACACCAACCATGAATGCTCATTATACTGACTAGAATAATTTTGCTTAACTCTATTGGTATTAGACCATTTGACAGCAATTAACACTACAACCTATTTAACATTAAATGCAGAACACATGCAAAGAACAAGGGTTTAATGCCCTGACTGCTGAAGGCAGTAACAATTTGCACAGGCACAGAGGACACAACCTCAAGAGATGAATCAAAAGAAGCACTTATGTGTAACAGTTACATTCTGCAGCTGCCTCACCTTCTCAAATCTGTCATCCAACAAGGTTAACTGCTCATTCCTTCTCATTACTGAAGAACTCATAGAATATTCTGTGAAACGACTCCTGGTTTCTTCTTGCATAAAAAGAAATTCTTTGGCTTGTCCATTAAACCCATCATCTGATAAAGGACCCTCTGAATCACAGTCTTTATCATCACTGTCTTCCTCCACATCTTCCCATTCATCTTCATCCTCAGCATCCGATCTCCTGCACAGAAATACAAACCAGTTTTCGAATAAGACAAGGACCTTTCCACAGTTCTGCCCAACGTTGGGTAATCTGAAACAACCTGGCAATAATACATTTAAATCTTGAGAGGGAAAGATAAAAAGTGATTGTTTTCAAGCCAGTAAAAGAAAAACAAGTTCAGCAGCAACAGTGTTGTCAAAGTCAACCTAATGCTACTTTCATCTGAACAGGTTTCTGGTAACTGCTGGATCACACATCTGTGCACCAAGACTGGAGTTACATTTACATTCAGCTGTAGGTGTCCAAGAAGACAAATACCAGCTGTATTCCCAAACAGTAAAAGTAGCAAAATTTCTCATTGTTCAGAAAATGATGAGAATGATACTAAAACCTAAATAAATAATACTCAGTGAAGCACTTGTAAAGGTACTGAAAACATTCATTAGACTTCATCAATATTATCATTGACATGTCATAAATGTGACAGACAGTCAATGTTTTAATTAGTACAAGAATCCTATGATTCCACCCATTGTATCTGTAAACAAATACACAGTATCCATGAGGTGACAGTAAAAAGTGAGAACCATCTCTTGGACAACACATCAAAACTTGATTTTTTTAAGCTACCATCCCCACAACACCAGGTAATACTTTATACACAGAAGTATTCAATCTGAAAACTGAAACCCTTCTTGCTTCCTACAACACCACATGAAGCAACAAGTTGCATCTTTCCCATTTACATAGGACAAACAGTTCCAGAAAGCTCTAGCTACCCTTTCTGTGGTTCATTTGCTTGTAGAACAAAGTCATCTTCCAAGATATTTTCTGGATTGTCAAAATCAAAATCATCATCCAGAGCTGCAACAATATCAGGGTCAAAGTCGAGCCGTGGTCCTAGAAAGTTAAAAACACCCAGAACATAAACAGGTAAGTTTCTCTGAGATTATGAAGCTATTTTCCTGGGTAAAATCCAGTCCAGTTAAACTGTTAATTTACACTAAGGAAAGACTAAAGCTAAGAATCACAAAATTTCCCAATAATATTTGTAGGTTTGATACAAGCCGGGGCAAATCACCAGACTCTGACCAGTTTCCTCATCCAGAAAAGAACATTTCCCAGAGGTCTTAAGCTTCCACAAATGTATTTTAATATATTTTACTTAGAGTATTGTAGAAGAAAAAGTATTCAAGGTTAAGTACTGCATGATAGACTGCCAGCCCTAGCTCCCATCCCCTAAAATTCCCTACATTACAAAAGGTCAGAAAGTGTTTCTCTACTACAATTAATAGAAGTGTCTTTAGCTTCCTTCTGTCAGGACTGAAACAAGTACCACAATTACTTCCCATTATAAAACACAAAGATGGCTGTAAAGTGAATGTTCAGCTCAAACATAGAATCATAGAATCACACATAACAAAAGCACACTTGCAGCCTTTAACACTGAAACAATACTAATGAAGAAAAACAGACATTTGGCATTTGGAAAGATTTTGAGTGTGAAAATCCAGTTCCAGACTTGGATCTAAACAGGTGGAGCAATAAATCAATACTATTACCTACAGTTTCCCCTTGCTATTAGTCTCAAATTTAAGCACAGGTCTCTTGTACATCATTCTTTGTCTGCTGTTCTAAACCAGAACTAATATGACACTGTAACTGAAGCCATAATTACCTAGTACCCAGATGGCAATGCACACCACAGACAGATAAAAGATTGAACAATACCTGAAACAGGAGCAGCTTTATTTAACAAGCCCACATCCTCTTCAAACTCTGTGGCAAATACTGAGGAAGGCAACTTAATAGATGGAGCCTTAGAAAAAGAAACAAAAACTTTAAAATCACAATGTATTTGTTCTCAGGTTCTGATTTGAACTCACATTAACTCTGAAGTGCAGATAATCATGTGGCCAAAACAAACCCCGCTACTTACTATTTAAGACAAGCCTTTCTTATTGGTGACAAAATTTCAAGGTTATGCAGTGAAAACTAGGTAAAGTGTTAGCAGCACTAATTCTCCTGTCAGCACTCTCCATGTATACATAGTATTTTTTGCATCTCTCAAGCTTTTCAGAGAATAATTGTACAGCAGGTATAATGAAACTTGTAATTGCTTTTTTGTTTTGGAGAACACTAACACACATTCAAGGGAGGTTCTGCTTCCCCTCTGCTCTGCTCTGGTGAGGCATAGAGTCCTATGTCCAGTTCTGGGCTCTCCAGCTCAAGAGAGACAGGGAACTTCTGGAGAGTGTCCAGTGCAGGGCCACCAAAATAATCCCTTATGAGAAAAGGCTGTTTAGTCTCAAAAAGACTGACAGGGGATCTCATTAATAAGTATATAAATGGTGGATGTCAGGAGGATGGGATATCACTTTTTTCTGTTGTATCTAGTGACAAGACAAGGGGTAATGGGATGAAGCTGGAACACAAAAAGTTCCATTTAAATATAAGGAAAAACTATTTCACTGTTGAGGTGAGGGAGCCCTGGCACAGGCTGCCCAGGGAGGGTGTGGAATCTCCTTCCTTGAAAGTTTTCAAAACCCACCTGGATGTGTTACTGTGTGACCTGATCTAGGTGAACCTGCTTCTGCAGGGGGTTGGACTGGATGATCTCTAAAGGTCCCTTCCAACCCTACCATTCTATGATTCTATTGTATGAAATTATCTCTTTATTGAAAGGCTTATTAAAAGCTTAGTAGCATGCACACCTAAAATAACCTGAAAAGTATTTCTGGACCTGAAAAGTATTTCTAAGAACATTGGTTTTGACTAAAATTATAGCATTTAGTTAAACAAAAGCCCCTCAATTAAAAGTAAACTGGCAATTGCATAGCTCATTGCTTGAAACTACGTACTGATTTTACATTCCAACATGACTGAGCATCACGGAATCTCACAAGTTACACCAGTAACTGAAACATTTGGGCTTATTCCCTCTGGGTTCTGCTATGCTCTACTTTAAGTATACTGCTAATACAACTTGAAATATTCGTAACAGCATTCAAAAAAGAAACGCCAATCACAAGAAAACAAATTCGAACAAATACCTTTGTAGAATTGTAGAATCATAGAAAGGTAGGGTTTGAAGGGACCTTTAGAGATCATGTTGTCCAATCCCCCTGCAGAAGCAGGCATAGGAACATGTCCAGATGGGTCTTGAAGACCTCCAAGGAAGGAGACTCCACAACCCCTCTGGGCAGCCTGTGCCAGGGCTCCCTCACCTCAACAGGGAAATAGTTTTTGTTATCTTTAAGTGGAACTTTTTGTGTTTCAGCTTCATCCCATTACCCCTTGTCCTGTTGCTAGCTACTATAGAAAAGAGGGATGTCCCAACCTCCTGACACCCACCCTTTAGATATTTATAAATGTTAATCAGATCTCCCCTCAATCTCCTCTTCTCCAGACTAAACAGCCCCAGTTCCCGCAGACTTTCCTCATATGAAAGATGCTTCAGTCCCCTGATCATCCTGGTAGACCTGCGCTGGTTTCTCTCCAGTTCTCTGTCCCTCTTGGGCCAAGGAGCCCAGAACTGGACACAGGACTCCAGATGAGGCCTCCCAGGGCAGAGTAGAGAGGGAGCAGAACATCCCTTGACCTGCTGGCCACACTCTTCTTGATGCATCCCAGGATGCCATTGGCCTTCTTGGCCACAAGGGCACATTGCTGGCTCATGATTAGTTTATTATCAATCAGGACTCCCAGGTCCCTCTCTGCAGAGCTGTTCCCCAGCAGGTCAATCCCCAGCCTGTACTGGTGCGTGGGATTGTTCCTTCCCATATGCAGGACTCTGCACTTGTCCTTGTTTAACCTCATGAGGTTCCTCTCTGCCCAACTCTCAAGCTGTCTCTGTCAAGCTTGTGTCATGGGTACACAGTGTTCTAGCATTGTGCTCACAAAACACTGCTCACCAATAAATTCTGGCTTGTGAACTTTCAGTTTTATTTGGAAAATCTGATTATATATAGATCACAGTCATGATAACACTCGTTGAACATGGCTAAAGTGTCTACAAGATGATAAACTCCAAACAACAGCATAAGATTATTATTAGCAAAAATACTACTTACTGGAACTCGCTGAATTTCATCTTCTATGTGCCCCTCACTTGTGACAACAATTCTGCTCTGCTGTCCACGTACAGAAGGGACAAGTTCAGAGGGACCAGAGGCTTCTTTTAGATGCTGCAAATAGTCATAGTCATCATCAAAGAAGACTCCATACTTCCGCTGCTCTTCCCGCCTTTGCTCCTCATGCCCCTTGGAATTGTAAAAACAAAGAGATTTAGTTACCTAAGTCCATTTAAAGCTTATTAGCAGAAGGAAAAGATCACATCTACTGGGAATATTGGGAATGCCTGAATACTAAAGTTCTTACAGTCCTCTCCACTCATTACCCTAACACACAGCCAATTAAGAGTGTTGTAACCCGGTTCAGTGCTTGGGTGCTGTCTGAGCATGACCTTAAGCAACTGAGTTTCCATAAGCAGCATAACTAACAAAGCCTGCTTTTCTTCAGGATGGGTCAGGCAGCTTTTGTGGCGATTTTACTTTTGTTTTAAATATGTTTATATTCCTAATGGCATGTAGTAATCCTTTAACTCATCAGGCTATCAACCTATCAAATTCTCTACACCACCTCCTCTTTTCAATAAGCTGGACTAAAAACTACCCTCTCTCATCCTATGTTTTTTAATTGTATGATTGCATATTCACTTTACTCTCCTGTACCATTTCTTGTCTGAATGAAGCTCAATACTAAAAGCAAGTATTTACTTTCTGTGTAGGCAGCAGAACTCTTTGGGGTGCTGTATCATCAGCAGCAAGCGGATCCCTCTGACTTCTGTGCACTAAGTGAAAAGTTACAGCTTTCTTCTTCTCTATGAAGGGTTTCTTTTTCTTGTGAGGCTGAAAAAGGAAATCAGTTAATCATTATTAAAAAGTGAAATACTAAATGCACTTAAAAACAATCTTCTGCCTGGAGCATCCTACTGTATTCCTTTTAAAGCAATGTCTTACAAACTTAGAGAGAAGGCAAACAGAGATTAGTGATAGCTTAGCAGTTTTGCATAGTATCATAGAACAGCAGGGTTGGAAGGGACTTCCAGAGATCATCTAGTCCAACCTCCCTGCAGCATGTGGTGAGAAGAGTTACTTCATTCGTTCTAACAGCATATGCAGCTGTACTCAGCTGCAAAATGGCAATGCATCAGTACAATAAATATTTGATTAACAGTATATACATCTTAACATAAAGCCCTGGAAAGGAATTTTAAACTACTTCCTAACCACTGAGTCAGATCTGAAACAAACTTCATCTAAGAAACTGACATAAGGAATTGTCACCTAGACACATCTAGCTTATTGAAAATTGTTTAGACAGTTGTTCCTTACACCAGTAATTCAGTATCAGTCACGAGGACTACCGAATGCACCATTACACAGGCATGGCTCTTACATTAAAAAAACCCACATCTATATTCTGGATCAACAAAAAACATGAAGTATTCTAAACTGGGTGAAAGTCATTTCTACAAGTCGTCAAATCTGACTTGGGGTGATACTTCTATCAAAATTCCCAGCTTTACTTACCTAGTAAAACTTGTTAATGGCAAAGCTATGCAAATTGGAAACTACTCTAGGGTCTAACCTATCATCTTCACCTTTAAGCATACAACATGACACACTATGTCACATCAAATAAGTACACAACACGACATACTACACCGTATTAAAGTTCAGAGCGTATTAACTGCCCCCACATGCTTTGTGTCGAAAACCCCCGACCTGTACTTGACAACCTTGTGCTCGGAGCAACCACAAAAGCAAACAGAGCGCAAGCAACGTGCTGCCCGTACCACCAGCCTCGCCGCTGAGCGGAGGTACGAGGGAAGCGCTCTCCGCAGCGTGGCCGCCCGGCACCGCGCAGGGAAGCTGCCTCGCCTCCACCCCGCCGCCCTACGCCACTCGGCGCGGAACGCCGCGGAGAGCGAGGCCGTGCCGGGCCTCGGCCGCTGCCGCCCGGGCCCTGCGGGACGCCCCCCCTCAGCGCCGCTTTACCCCGGCCGCCTCCTGCCGGGCCAGAGCCCAGGAGCCGCGCCGCGGAATGCTCCCGGAGGGCCCAGCAGCCGCTTCTCCCCTCCGAACCGCGCTGCAGAAACAGCCCGGCTCCAACCCAAACGCTGACGGGAGGGAGCTGCTGGCGGCCGCGCTGCTCTGCCTTCCCCTCCCCTCCCCTGCCCTCCCCGCCGCCCCTCACCATGGCGCGAGGGCAGGCCGGGCTGCCCGCCGGCGAGGAGACCCGCTGCCACCGCCCCCAGCGCCCCGCTCTACTCCCTCTCACGCGGGCTGAGCCTCAGGGCCGCCGAGCTCCCGCGTCCATCTTGGGATAAACCAGTGTGCAACGGGAGAAGCTGATGGGTTGCCAGACCAAACTGGAGTAGGTTTTTTTCTCGGTAGCAAAACTAGAGAAAGATCTCTCAGAATCGATAGTACTGGAATAAAAGAAAGGCTCCTGGAAGGCAGCAAGGGTACTCCCCTCCCCACCCTTCAGGATCGTATTTTCCCATTGGCCCCCAACTACTAGAGAATGGTTCCGCCCGAAAGCGGGATGCCTTGCGGCGGGCAAAGGACAAGGCGCATGCGTAGTGGCTGGGCTGGCGCTCGCAGGGGGCGATGCTCGCTGGCGGAGAGGCGGGGCCTGGGGGTCATAGGGACAGAATCCTTTCGCTTAGGAAAGGCATTTTGTATCAAGTCCAATCACTCAGTTCACACTGCCAAGCCCATCACTAAACCATGGCCCTCAGCATCTCGTCTATCCGTCTTTTAAGTATCTCCAGGGATGGTGACTCCACCACCTCCCTGGGCAGCCTGTTCTAATGCTTAATAGTGAAAACGTTCTTCCTAATGTCCAATCTAAACCTCCTCTGGCACAACTTGAGCCTATTTCCTCTTGTCCTATCATTCATTACTAAAGAGAAGAGATCAACCCCCACCTCACTACAGCACCTTTTCAGGTAGTCGTAGAGAGTGATGATGTCTCCCTTCAGCCTCAACATCAGGCTAAACATCCCCAGCTGTCTCAGCTGCTTCTCATCAGACTTGTTCTCCAGACCCTTCACCAGCTTTATTGTTCCAGATGTCCACGCTCAAAAGAATGCTGACTGCTTAGAAAGTATATCTTGCACAAAATAACCAGACCATTCTAAATTTCTGAGTTCAACAGCAGTGCTTGCCTCTGGGGCCTGCAGAAAACAGCCTTCAACTAGCTGTGCCACAGGGATCTCCCACCCACACCTTTGCACTCTGTCTCTGCACATCTAGGCTGAATTTGAAGGCTTGAGTGTAAATAATACATATTGATATTAACATTTTTTTGCCATACATTAATTCTTATTGTGATATGACTCTCTGTATAAATGATCCCAATGCCACCTATCAAAATTGTGCACAAACACACACAGACACACATGTACACCCTCCCTACTAAGAAAAAAGAAAAGTGTGCTTGGTATTTTAGGAATATGATGTAAAACCCATTTGTTACATTTCAAAAGGAAAGTGTAAAACAGAAGGGAGCAGTTTCTTCCATATGCATGTAGATGATTAACACAGTGACAACTATGGGAAGTTGTTACTCAAAACTGTGACAGAATTATCCACATGTTATGTGTGTATATGTACACAGCTAAGTATGTGTATGCATACTTTAAAATATTAGCTTTCATCACATTTGAGTGGATTTCATTGTTTTTCAGTAGGTGTCACTAAAGCTCCAAAAGAGTCCAGATCTTCACTCCTCTGGCTATTGTTTTCTGAAGTCTTTGCATCTTTATCATCAAGTTTCATCACATCGGTGCTATGGAAGTGCACAAACTAATCTATCCCATCAGCTGAAGTGACTCCTGTATTCACAGGATTAAAATTATCCCTGCATGTATCTACTCAAAGGCTAAGCCTTTCTTTCCTCTTGCTTCCTAAAAGTGCTTCCTGAGTTTCTTGTTGCAGTCAGCCATCCAAAGGCTGTAGTACCCATTGAGTTTTTCAGGAGCAATTCCTGTCCTATAGCAAACACCTGTCTGTACTGCAAACCCAGTGACAGGTGGAACAGCAGAGCTAGCTTTTCACAAGGTAACTGCAAGTAGAATCACCCAACTGTTAAGACCCCATACTGCTTGGCATTTAACAACGTGGATTAGATTACTCATTGCTCCCAGGTCCTCGAGGGAGTTCTGGCATCCATAGAAGTGTGAGGTACTTGTACCTAGACTTGGTAAAAGGATTACACCTGACAACCCCCTAAACCTGGTGACCCCTACCTAATAGTGGCAGTACTGACCTTCAATAATACCCCAAATCTGGTCTAGGAGCATCACATCAGCCTTTAAGTGGGAAAAATTAGCTTTTGCTCTGAGCTCTATTGCTAACTATCTGTTTCAGATGTGTAAGTTAATTTTTTGTGTCTCAGGGTTTTCTGTCTTGCTTTAATCCACATCCTCTATTTCTTGTTTAGATTCTAAGCATTTAGGGCACTGTGATTAAAACAACTGGCTCCCTAGTCACAGAGTCACAGAATCATTTAGGTTGGAAAAGATCCTGGAGATCATTGAGCCAACAGTAATATATCTGGAGACTAGATTGAGGGATAAGCAGTGTGTCACATTGCCTCCTTTGTTGATACCTAGGAGTGAGTCATCACCTTTCAACTGCTGTACAATACATCAAAATTCAAAATTTGGCATTGCATGTATGTGAAATGTGTATGGAAGAGTCTCAGATGGAGACTCCACTTGATTAATTTCATCTAAGCCTTACGAGGCCATCCGTCCTGCTGTACTGTCATTGTGTTCTCTGCTGAGACACCTTGCAGTTTAAATGTAGCAAAGAGCACCTACAGAGATGGAGAAGAAAAGTGCTTATGCTTGTGGAAGAACAAGCAGCTTCTGCTTATGCTTATAGAAGCAGAATGGTCAGCATTGGAATGGTCTCACTGTTGAGGCAGCTCCTTGAAAAATATACAGGAAACACACATTTCCTTAACATTACAACTTGCCTTTGCTGTGAGGAAATTTACGCCAATGCTTTATTTTCTTAGCTCTTGCAAAGCAGAAGTAGCTACAAAGCAACTAAAAAGGAAAAGGTAGCGTTGGTCATTTTGTTTAAAGATTGGCAGACATACTGCAGACCAGGTTGAACTCTCAGTTGCACAGATCAGTTTTGTCCATGTGTAGTAGGTGTAATGCTGGAGCAAATCTGCTGTCAATGAAACCAAAGCTACTGAAAACCACTTCTTGATGATTAACAAAAAAAGGAAACTGGGAGCATAAATTAGGTCTCTGAACCATTGACCTGCAACGCTAACTTTGTATTTTTAAAATACCTATCACCTCTTTGAACATACTTCTGCATGAATACGCCATCCCACAAGACACCTACCAGATACGTTTGATGGGCTCACAAAATTCAAAGGCAGGTTTCCAGAACTGTCCTCATCTCATTTTCCATGCAGAGTGACTTTTGATTTGGTCTCTGGAGGCTGCTTTCGAACAGACAACTTCATCTTTCTCTGAAGTTCACTCCATTATACATGCCCATGTACTAAAGAACAAGCTACTTTCTGTAAAGATCTTCTGAACAATTTTATTGAGGTCATTTTCTTCATTTTATATTTATATATATTGATTCATAAGTATCTGTAATTCAAAGAGCTAAACAGTTGTCTAAGGCACTTGGAACTGTGCACAGCAGAGTATCCTACAGTACTGTACAACTTAGGCAGCACATTTTTTTGCTCATTAAAGGAAACCACCATGAAACTAGCATAATATATCTACTGTATAAAAAAGATAATATGTGTTCTGTTTTTCAAATGGCAATATTGGAATATATTTGTGTGTGTGCCTGTATAGGTATAGGTATATACTACAGTACAGATAAAACCCCAAGAAGTTGCTGTCATTAATTTGTAACAATTCCAGCTATTCACATTCACAGGTATCAATACACCTGTGCAAACACAGTACTGGATCAGCCACTTCTTTGTAGTTATCATATTTGATCGTATGAAGTCAAGCTGCCAAAATACAAGTAAATGAAATTCTTATGTAAAATACACGTTGCATAAGCTGAAAAGTTATCAGTATTGATTCTCCACAGCCTCACATCTTTTGGAAGTCATTAAACACGTGGAAAGTACATTTCAAAATGGAAGCAATTCTGAGCTGATAACATTGCAGATACATCTTTCATAGTTATTGAAAACTATCCAGCATGAAGGGTAGTCAGGAACCATGTCTTGAATTTTGTTTGCCTTAAGTAGGAATATTCAAGTGAAATTACTTGAATATTACTTTGAGCATAATTTGTTTCTATTTTTAATCAAATTAAATAAAGTCTAAGAACTGGCCCAGTGCCTATTAATAGGTGACACTCTCCATTATGTGCTGCAAAATTTTAATTCCAATAAATTCACATGAAAATTTCATTGCAGGTGATTGTGTCCCATTTGTGCTATTCAGCATATAAGAACCTCCTGGCTTTACTGGACCCCGATGCCTGCTTCACTGCCTGCACTGGTGTGGATGGGTTATCTCCTTATTGGAGTCACCTCTCAGAGGTGTCCTTCCAGACTTGATGGGAAGAGGCATGTTGTTCAAGGATTCATGCTGCCAAGTAGTGCCTTGCCCCAGTGTACTGCAGCCCTGCCACAGATATACTCACTTTCACATGCCCAGTGTTTCCCCAAGGTACAGCTGGGTCCACAAAGCATGGCACACCAATATTGACATGATTTACTGGTTCAGCAGTTGCTCTCTAAAACGCTGGGAAGCAAACTTGCTGACTCCTGAGTGTACAGCGATGTGGTCTGCAGTGTTCTTGACACCTCTCCTTGATTGGCAGTTTGGTTGTAAATGGAATTCTCCTTCTCTTTTAGGGGAAAAAACTAAGATGTACTTAAACAGTGGCAGACAGTAAGTGCGTGCCACCTCCATACCCTTTGCACCCCTACTAATATGAAATGATAGATGCTCATTCAAACAAGCCTTTGCTACCTTTTATATTTCAAATCACACCAGCTTAAAATTGTCATCCAAAACACAGTACAGTAGTTCTTTAATTCCAAAATTTATACAAGTTTACAAACCAATATACCACCATACAAAGTAGTGAAAAGAAGAGACTATAGCAATGTTCAACTATGGTTAAATTTGACATAGCATTGCAAGACTTTTTTAATATAAAGAATTAAGGATTGCACAAGGAGACACAGGGAATGCCATTACTTTCTTTGTTCCCATCCAATGCAATATTTAACTTCTAGGGAAAAAAAAGGATCTATTATTGAAATGCTCTGTCTAGTTTGTGTGAGGTCCTGTTTTCATTAAAATCCTGAAAGAAGATGGGAACACTGACAAAGTGAAATAAGACATTATTAATCATTAAAGTTAACAAATAGAAACCTGTCAAAACATTACAGTGAAATATGTGATGTTTACTCCACTTCTCTCATTCTCTATAGATACGCCTGCATAAGTTTTGGGTGGTTTTTTCACAATTATGTTAAATAGAAGCTTTAAGCTATTGTGGGGAATTTTCTTTTCATTTAATCCTCAAAATATTTTAATGTCAACCTAATAAAAACATTCAGAATTGGTTTGGGATTTTTTTTTGTTCATCAAAAGCCAGGTCCCAGCAGTGGGCCTTGCACTGTGCTTTGTTACAGTAAGACTAAAGATAGCAACAATAATGAAGCTAAATGTGGGAGCTCCTAAAGGCAGGAGGCAAGTTCATTCTGTTTTTTCACCCTGAGTATGTCTTTATTTTAGCTTACAGCAGCAGCACAAGTTCTTAACTCCTGGAGATGTGATGCCATTCAAAACATTCAAAACAGATGCCATTCAAGCATTCGAAGATGCAGTTCTGGTACACCTGACAGCTCCATGCAAATGTAGGCTTTTAGCTTGGTTTATTTGATTACTAAAGCATTAACAGACATAAGATGTGGACTCATATTCTAGTCTCTCCTCAGAATGCCATCAGTGCTGAACCAGATGTGTCCTGCTGGTGCAGCCTGCCAGGTACCCAGGTGACAGCGTGGCTCTCCCTACCTTGGCTCCAACCTGCTGCCAGCTGCAGCCAAGAAGGGAGTTCTGAATCATTCCCAGGCTGCCAGACTAGATAGACATTTTTAGCCTGTGCTGGCTGGATCTACCTCCCATTTTATGATGACACAAAACTGTGGCTCAGATACTCAGGTTAAATGACAACTATTTTGAAACAAATTCTCTGATGTAGCTGTAGCATTCTAGTCACAGATCTGGGTTTGAAGCATCTCCATGGGAAACCAAGCACTAATCTCACCTGGAAGGAGGTGTCTAATTCCTGTAATATCAGGGACACTTTTGTCCCTTTTTTTCACAGCTTTCATTTGGTTTTCAAGGAAAAAAAGAGGAGTAGTCACCTAATAGATTTTTACATGTCAACACTTGGACTGTGGTGCTTTTCTGTGAGCTTTGCAGTGTGGCCAAAGTAGAAGGTGGGGCTGCCCTGCCTCACAACACGTCAGAGATTGGTAAAGTCCACTACAGCAAGAGCCACACACAGCTGTAGGTAGCTACTAAACCCAACAAATAAATACAGTCTTGCAGACCTACAAATAGCTGTGAATACTTTCAAAGATTTTGAAGAGACACTGCTCCTGGTCTTGCCTTGTATCAAGTCACCAGTTGAAGTGGTATTTAGCTTAAATGACCAGTAGCATTTAGCTGACATATGTTTTCTTTGGTACTTGTTGAGTCAACACATATACCACAACTGGAGGAAATTCAGATAAGACTACTTTTCATTTGAAACAAATAATTTCAGATATAAGGACTAATATATATTACCTGAGAGAGAAGAACCACTTCAATTTGCTATGTGAAGAAGAATTTGGTAAATCAGGTAATTAGAATCTGGTAAAGCATCCATTCTTCTGCACCCACAGCAACATGCTGTGATGGGTCATCCTACTGATATATGATACATGTCACTTCAGAAACCACTACTTCAAGCCACTCACGTTCTCTTTGAGTGGATGTAGACACCTACAGTCATACCTGATTCTGTGGAACACAGGTATGTGTGTAAGGTTTTTCAGATGTTGTGGATGACATTTAAATGATTTGTCCAACTTGATAGAAATTGACACACTGATCCCAAGTGGCCACCTGGACTGTGCCACGCATTGCACAAAAGTATTTTTCTTCTTTGCCATTTTAGAATGGCAAAGATTTACATCTTTTTCTTTTTTTCCCTCAAATATGACTCACTCAGGAGTTTCTCAGGACTTACCCTGATCTTTCCCTTATAACACACAGGTGCATGATACATTATTGCCAATGGCGTGCTGTAGCAACTTGAAGGCTTTCCAAATCATCAATACAGAAGACTAGGAAATACATCAGAAACTGACTTCAGGCAGCTCAATAAGGTAAAGCAAACTTGCTTCGCTGTACATAGTGACATACCAAAATCTTGTTAGTTTTTATTGCACAGATTAACACTTTACAGCTGTCATTTTTCTACCAGTTGATATTTAGAATATAAAAATAGTATATACAATTCTAAGTCTGTGCGTGGATACAATACACAGTGGATATTTTATAGTTCTAATTCTGAAAGTATACTACATTTTTTTACATAAGTTCCAAGAAAGGCAACTCTTTTTGTCCAGTTACATAAATTTGCTAAAGTAGTTTGTTGAATTGTGGGGCAAAGAATGCATCGGCGTATTTATCATCAAAATAAGAAGAAATTAAGTAAGAAGATTAGCTCAGCATCTCTATCCAGGCTACTATTCTGTCCCTAGCAATGGCTTGTAGTCAATACTTTAAAAAAACCCCCCTCCAAACCCTGAAAAAGAATAGGGAAAGCTTAAGTGATACCTCACCTGTGTATCCTCATGTCTCATGGCAAAACGCAGCTTGAAGTGGTCTGAGCCAGAAGCTGTATCCTCATCTTTGTGTTTTAAAGCAAGAGGGCGACACAAGGTTTTGTTTGCTTGAGTAACCCATATGTAGCCTGGCATGTCAGTGGAGCTAGTGTCTTACACAAAGTTTATATAGTCTAACCTTACCTTTGTCCAAGTTCCTCTGCCTGTGCAACAGCTATCTTTCTGCCTGTAGTATCTTGGCTGCTTTCAAATGTTTCAAAGTGATTAAGGCAACTCTGAGGTCTATTTGTTTCCTCTGATGTGAAATACTGTGTTTTAAACTCCAAAGTCAACATACTAGACCTTCACAGGACACACACTTCTAAATTTGGCACCACCAACAAAAAGTTTAAGCAGAACTATTTGTTGTGCTTGTGTAGCTTTTAAATTTACTCTTCAAATTCTAAAAATAAAAATTAGGATTCTACCAGAATTGCTGACAAACCTTAACTCTAATGGCCTGATCATCCCTGTATGGTCTAGTGCCAAAGGATACATTTTCACTGCTTCCTTGATGTCAAAGTGGTGTTTCTATATTTATGAAATTATGGGCCCCTCACAGAAGCTAAACTGTTTTTTGCAAATGCAATCCTAATGGCTCTTATTGATTCCATTAAAAAAAACAGAAGGTGCTGCTTCCTTTTCTTTGCTATAAGCATGTAGATGGCTTTTTTATTTGGTTATCAACGTTTTGGAGTTGGCACATCACTAGATTTCTACTAAAATGTATGAGATCCTACCAGTCATTTAAATCTATCTCTTTTAAAAAGAGGTTTGTCAATCTCTTTAAAAATGATAAGAGTGACAGCTGTTGGAAAGCACTCTCCTGTTGCTAGAAGTGCTCTTTACTAAAATAATCCACCCCATTTATGCAAACCTGGTCTTGTTGTAAATATCAGTAAAGAGGGAGATCTAATTTTAGACACCAAATTGCCTTCCTGCCTTCAGGCTGACATCTAAAACAACAACCTTCAATCTTCTAAACCGAAAACATTACGAAGGAATCTATTGCAGGTTCTGAGGTAAAAATCACATCTATGCAGACCTTTTATTGCCTGAAAAAGAAATACTTACACATAAAAGACAAAAATAAATTGTAATATGTACACACATTAGAAAGGATAAATAGCAAATATATTGTAATACTGCATTAAATGTATGCATATGTGAATTCCAGCCCCTCCCTCAAATGTTGTGTACGTTACTTCAAAGGATAAATAAGTGCTAATATAAGACACAGAGTTTCTTAGTGTAAACAAAGTCATGGGCTTTTTAATAGGCCTTTGGGCCAACTTAGAAAAACTATGTATTGCCTTTCACACTCCATACCACTTAATTTTAATAGCACTGTATTCACATGTACAATTTGAAGATAGTATAAAAAAAATGATGACTCTAAGAAGCATTCTTCACACTCAACAAAAACAGGCCACAGACACTCTAAGGATCTTCCATTCACTTTTACAGGACCACTGGCTGAAGATATGATTAATCTGGGAGTTCTTCTTCAATGCAGCGCACAAGTCCTTAAACATAAGAAATTACATTAGTAATCCCTGCTCAGGCCTACAAGTAAAGACTTTTGTGCCTCATTTTCAATTCTGATTTGGGATTGACACTGAAGTTGTCACCATTGCCCGCCACAGGTGAGAACAATAACAGTCCCTCTGGTTTGAATGGCAAGCGACAGACAGCAAGCAGTGTTCCTAAACATGAAGCATTTCATTGCACTCATAGTGTCACATTATTTGCCCTTCAAATCCTGTTTATGTATTTCTGAGGATCTGGAGTATGCCAGCATTAAAACCTAAAAAATATCTGACTTGTTCTGTATGAATGTTCAATGTATTTTCTTGAAGCATGCTCATCAGGACTTAAAAACAGACAGCTCAGTTATGCTAGGACTAATTTCTGGCAACTGTATGTACTGGCACCGGAGAAAATTAGTTCTTCACTAAAGTAATGATGACATGAGGACTTGTGGCGTGCTTGTCTTTCTAAGACAGGCTGTGGCCATTAAAAAAAGAAACATGCACAGTTGCTCACACTCTCAAGAGTCTTTAAAAAGTAGTTCCTCCCACTGGCCAAGTGCATCGTTACACGGTCCCATCCATTTTTCTCTGTGGGAAGACAAGCAAAGTCTCTCTTCCCCCACACTCTCAGTGCTCTTCACACTCCCAGCCCCACCTCAGTTACCCTAAGCCACAACACTATGAAGTCTGATGAGCTTCTGGCAACATGGTCTCATGCGATTGTCTTCAGCTCTTCCTGACTTGTGGGGCTCTGTTGAAGAAGTCCACTGACTTGTCTGTGTGGGCTGGCCACAGAACCGTGGTCTCTCTTAACACTGACAAACACTTGATGTGGATTCTCCTTCTAGACAAATCATTTGTCCTTTGATAAAGACGAGGGCCACATCCTCCATTAACCTCGGGGTAAGCTGTAGCACGCACTCACACTCAGTCAAGTTCCAGTGCAATCTCAGGGCTTCAGGACGCAATGATTTCCCCAAAGAAAACTGTTACATGAACTACGGGATGTGGTCAAACGGTTACGGACGATGAAACCTGAAATGACAAACCATTAAAAACCCTTGAATTATATTATTTCTACTGACAATGACACCAATCATCCTCCTCTCACAGCTGTTCACTTTTGTTGCTGGAACAGAGTTATTCCTGGTTTTCCTGGTCAGTGTAGGATTAGAGTCAGCTCTATTATCCCTCACTGGTTGTCTGTCTCTACTAGGAAACCAAACAGGGCTATGGTGTGGCTCAGGCACTGGTGTCCATCTGTCTGTCCCTACCATTAACCTGTTACTGTGGTCCCTGGCACAGTTTTGCTCAGGTCAACCAGCACTCTTCCAGCTACTGCCTGGGCATGGCTGGGACTAGCACAGGCCAATAGGCAGACTGGACATGGGGGCACATCGCTGTTTTGGAGTGGGGAGAAGAGGTTAACTGTATGAATTCAAGCTGTGCCAAGCCTGCTGGCCTCAGGACTGGAGAACAGTCTGTTTTGTTTGCCAGTATATATTTAGCAGCAATGCATCTACTATTTGGAGACACTAGGTAAATCGTAAGAACTTTTCTAAGCCATAAAACTTAAATTTCTGGATTTTAATCCTTCTGCAAAATGAAGCTATCGGGTCTTTTTAACTTAAGTAAGCAACTAATTTTACAGCATTATAGATGCTTTAATCCTATTAACAGCAGCCAAGGGTGGCACATGAAGGCCCCAAACCACCTCACTGTATTTCAGACTTTTAGGCAGGACATGTACATGACTCTGTATTGCCTGTATGATGTACAGAGAGGTGGGCTGCTCCAAAATGTGTTGCCAGCCTTTTCTAGAACCACTCAGGAGCTTGCAGCAACTGCAGTTTTAACTCATCTTAAAGGCAAGGAATTCAAGCAAAAGGGTAAGGAGGCTCCAATATGAGGTGCTCAACGTACCTACCACCAGACTTCCAAATCTCTGTTTAGACAGTTTGAAAAATACATCTATCCATGAAGTAGTAAAAGATGCAGTAGATTTATGTAAGTTTTTGCTTGACACATTTTCTCATGACACTTCCAGAGAAAAGAAGACAAGCCCCACGTTGCCTCAGTGATGTGGCACAGTACAAAACAGGGATGCATTTCTCAAACGAAGGAGCTGTGCACAAAAGCTGACATGCACAAGCACGCAGCTCATCTGCTTGAGCAGGAGTACAGTGCATTGTGAGAAAGACACAAGGTCTTTCTATCTGGGCAGAACAATAATATATTGGGCTATGTAAGGCATTTCCATTAGAAGCCCTTTATAAACATTAACCAATATCCTCTTCCCGAACTTTTCTTTATTTCTCTATTTTTAGAAACTCAGTTTCTTGGATTCTGTTGCGAAGTAGCAGAAGGAATCAATCTAAATTACACAGAGTTGAAAAACAGCTCAGCTGACACTCATTAATGGTAACTGATGAACAATGAAAATCAGTGTTTTTTCTTTCCCAAGTTAGTTCAATATCAAATTTGAACAATTCAAAGAGGAGGATTTCTTAAGTTGAGTATGTACTAATGTAAGGAACTGTATGTTTTAAGGTATTTTTGTTTAATGAGCAGCTTCCTTGCTGTCTCATTCTATCACAGAACTTCACCAAGGAACCTTTGTTAACCAGCTGTCAATGCAAATGCCTTTTGGCTTGTATTATCTCTGTGATCAGAGAATGGTAGGAGTTGGAAGAGAACTTTAGAAATCACCTAGTCCAAACCCCTGCAGAATTCATTCTCTGTCCAGAGACCTTTGTCTATGATTTTCATGAAACATCTGATGTATCAATGCAAATATAGTGGCAAACTACATAATTTTTAAATGAGAGGTCCTGGAGGGAACTGAATATCTTTTTGTTTTCAAAATTGCAATTGACTTAAAACATCTGCATCTAATTCTGCTCTTAATTAGGTTTTTGCTAGTGTTACTCTGCTGACTTCTGTGCAGTGACTCCACAATATGACCAGTGAAAAGAGCATGGAGAAGGAACAGAGAGAGGCTGGCTTCCCTCAGGCTGAGATCCTGTAACATCATTGCCTATATTTATTACCATTTGCCTGTGCCTAATTCTTATTCCATTAAAAAAAACCCCACATTTTTTAACTGGCTTGTCACTCCGCTGGATCCTTGAGGTTTTTGGTTAATCTTTCAAGAATCCAACTGTAATCAGTTTCAACTGTTTTCAATTCTGATGAAAAAACATCTGATTCTTTTTGTATGACTCATGCCTATCTGTGCTTACGCTTCTACATTGCAAAGCAACTCCAAAAACCTAACAACGTAAGCAGGGGGTTGCACTCTCTCTCTCTCAGCACACAGCCAGGTTTCTATTCCTGCTCATTTTGCTTCTCTCCATTAGGATGCTCACTTAAAAAAAAATGGTGTTTTTATATATTCTGAAGAAGATGTACCTACTGTATGAAGAGAAAACGACATCAGAAGCCAAAAGAAAATACACAACTCCATGTCTGAAAGGGATATTTTCTAGCACTTGGAATGTGACACTAGATTGAAACCATGGCCCCTGGTTCACCTTCTGGCTTAGGTTGGTTGTCTGTGAAACTGGTGTGATTTTTTTCAACATGAATTTCTTCATTTCATGTTTACACTGAAGTGGGTTTATAACATTATTTTTAAAAAGTCCATGTTTTGGTGAAAAAAAAAGATACTGGAGTTGTGAAATCAAGCTCTGAACTAGGAGATGCCAGAAACCACCAAACACTCATCTCCTATTATGAATTTTCCTTGTGACACTCTCTTTAATTAGAGGATTCACACTCGCTTGCTCAGATCCCGAGTTTGATGGAGATGGGGTCAGAAAAATCAAGACACCCAGTCTTGGGCAACTTTTTTTCTATCTGATTTAACTCTGTGTGGAAGTGAAGACATTAATACTATGCATGCAATGTTGGCAGATCCTAACAACAAGCTCTCCTTGCTGGTGGCAAGTCTCAGCCTTTATAACTTCAAAAGACATAAACAGATGCCACAGAGACAGTGGAAAGTGTCCTTCTCCTCCTAGGAATAACCCTGCCAAATCTGAAGCCTTGCCAAAAACTGTGGACGCTTCAGAGCTCTTTAAATAATAATGCTTCAGAGAGCAACCTAGTGTTATCCGGGACAGAGAATGAAACAAATCCACATTAGAACACTAAAAGCAGCAAAGAAAATTAGAATCTGTCTTGTTTTCCTGCAACTGTTGCCAGAAGCCTAGGGAACTCTTAGGAAGGTCCCTAAGACTCTGGTTGAGCTTTTCTGACGTTCAACACATCATTCAGTTTTCATTTACTAAACACATCTACTAAAACCTATACTTTCATATACATGAAAGTACTGTCAGAGAAGGACACTCCTCTTTTTTTGTACTTGAGGACTGTCCTCTGAGAGAAATGCTGAGTCCTTTCAAAGGATTTTATTTTACATTTTCCAAACAACTTTTTTCCATGCAGCAACCAATCCACTGCAGCCACCTTCACTGCTGCATCAACTACAGGGATGGCACCCCAACTCTGGGAATCCCACCAGGATCAGTGGTGAGATTCAGGTGGGATTCAAGGGGACTCAGGGTAGGAATCTACACAAGAAACTGGTCATGACACAGCTGTAGAGAACTTGCAGAGGGTTGCTGTCACACTCATCTCTCAAACTGATACAAGAAGAGGGATTCACCCACCTGGTAAACTGCCGACTTTCCTCATGTACTTCCATTTCTGTGCTTTTAAATTCATTCAGTTCTTTCCGTATTGCTGCCTAATAAACAATAATGTTTACAAACATTAACCAATAAGCAGCTGTAAGAAATGTGAATCTTAAAGAACAAAGAGTTTGAATGAGTTCTCACAAACACGAACGACTTCTTTCAGTTACACCTGTTTGGAGCAGTAATATACTACAGAAACTCAAAGCATCAAATATCAATAATAACCAAAGAAACACTGCAACAGGTGAACCGACCCCTCACAGAAATATGGCACTAGCCACAGACAAAAATGGGCATGGGACTGGATTACCTCGACAGCCATCTGCTGGGAGTGCAGCCAGGCAGAGACTGTATCTCCAGGCACAGGCCCTGAGGAGCTGGTGAGTCACGGTGCTTGCACAGGCACCGTACACACAGCAGGGTCCTTGTACCCCCCCAGTGGAGACAGGACTTCAGGAATGTAGGATGAATAATAGCATTTTTCAAAGTGGAATTAGTCACTTGGTTTGATTATGTAAAATGAAATGAAATATCTGGACATTTCAAGCCTACGTTTTCAGTTGGCAGACGCTAAAGAACAGCAGAAATTCAGTGCACTTTGTGAATGCCTTGTTGCTTTTGTTGTACAGAGTGCTAAGCAATTTACTTCATCAAGTAATATATATAATTTCTGACATACTCTCACATATCCCATAAGAGCTTTCATTTCTATGGTATACGCTTTCCTACCGTCACTGTGAAATGAAATGACAATTGATTCTTACCCTTTTCTTTCACCATTTTCAAATAAAAGCTGTATCATTTCATTAAACCCTAAAGAAATCTCACCTGAGGTGCATGTCTTTCAATACAGAACAGACAAGCAGCATGATAAAATTACAGCACCACCAGACTGTGGTCTCATAAATGAGAAACTCCATTTTAGGCAAGGGATGGTTCTGTTTAGCCACAACAGCATGCTTATAGGAGGCTGCTGTACTAGCTAAGAGACAGCTATTTCTGAGCACCAGACTGGCAGCAAAGACACCAGAGCTCCAGCTCCATAATATAGTTACAGTACAATTTTCTGCTTCCACTGGAATTAGAAAAATGACTTCCCTGGGAAAAAGGGAAAGGGAGTTTCCAGGCAACCTGAGGTGTGCCTCTCTGCTGAGGCCAACATACACAGGGATCACAGAACTACCCTTGGGCACCTATTCATTACAAAGTGAATTGAGATTTAAAACTGCTACTCTAAAGTAGGCAGGAAACTCCACAGTTTTTTCTAGCACAATTTACCTTGGTTGGATCTAGGTGAGTTTGTAGGTGCTGAGTGCTCTGATCTCCCACAGACTATGCAAGGACTTGAGAGCGCTCAACACTTCCCGCAACCAACATCTACAAACACTGCTGGGTACATTTTTAAGGTCTCCACCTTGACTTGATACAAAGTTCTCCTTTGATTGCCAGATGAGCTGGCATGAATATTAAAATACAAGCTGAAATAAAACTAGTGCTTCACAGTCCTTCACTAAAAGACAGCGGGCTCTTGCACATCCCACTTCTCATGCCAAGCACATTTCACAAGATCTCCGTAAAAGTCAGGTCAGAACCAGTGCTCAAAGGGCCAGCACTTTTTTATACATGTATCCTAAAACTTTCCTTTTATGAAGTGGTATAGGAGGGAAAGGGAAGAGTATTTTATAGTAATCTTTGACTGGCCTGTTCTTTAAGAGAATCACAGAATCATTTGCCCCACCTTTGTAGTCAGGCAGAGCAACTTATTACTTGCAGCAGCGAATGTCACAAGAAGGTGCCCTGCACACCTACGGTCAAGTCCTGCACTGATGGCTGTGGCCAAGAATCCTTAGGAGGGAGCAACTTACACCTTTTCGCTCTTGAATGAGTTGCAAAACTAACCCTCGGTGGCAGTCACGCAGGCTTCTGTCTGCAGAAACCTTGCCTGAATTCCAGGGGTTGTGGCCATCTTTGTTAACAGTGTGTATCTGGCTTTGCAAGGCTTTAAAAACTGCAAGAAACATTGGCCTGAACTGCCACAGTGGAAGCAGTAAATACGCTCCTAACAGGCATCTGAGTGGGTTTTCTTAGCTAGCAAGCAGCAGATGCCCAGTAGTACGACGACAATCTTGCTGCCTCCAGCAGATGTCATTAGTAATACCAGTGCCAAGGGAACGCAAACCAGAGGAAAGGCTCTCTGAAGTGACAGATGCAAGCAATTTCTTACTATCTACATTTGTCCCTTGCCTTGTCTGCGGGAGTTAACCTGGCCCAAGGCTTGTCAGCACGACGGTCATAATCCGGAGAATCCGTGACCTCCACGTACTCGTTAAATCGAAGGATTCTTCTTGCTTGAAGTTCAGCCACTGTAGGCCTCAGGCTGAGCTGTTAGCAGGAGGCAGAAAATAGTCCATTTAATAAGATGAAATAAAATAAAATACAACATGAGGGTATGATGTAATCTCAAGAGAACTTTCATGGTATTTCTAAACAGGGTCACTTTCAGGTAGCTAAAAAAAGGCACCACCCTGGGAGCACTGCATGGGAATGGGGAAGCAGCACAACCTAATTTCTTCAATTATAAAAATAGTCTTTGCTGGGCAGGTCACAGAGAATCGTGACAGTTATCCTTGGAATGTTAATTGCGACTTTGCAACCGTCACACCGTTTACCCCCCTATGCAGTAGGTCCATTTGCTTTAACGATTACAGTCTGATATGTTCAACTATCATATCAAAAATAAGCAGGATTTGGAGGTGCCTCCCTAGCTAAAAAAAAAAATGCTTCTAGGGGTCATCTAGGTATCCTTTTGATGCCAAATTCAGGCACCTCAAACAATGTTCACTTTAATTAGCTAAGGATGATCATACGAAGGAAACTGTACTGTTGCAGAGAAGGGTAGACTAGAGATACATTCGAAAACTCCCTCCCATCCTCTCCCAGAGAGAGCTCCCCAAGTCATGGCAGCAGATCCAGAACTACTTTATTTCCAGGGACAATGAGCACAATCTCACCTGCAGTGGTCAAGACCACTGACGTGAACAGAAGAACGGTGAAGGGATTCCTTAGGGCCCACACTGCTTTGCTGCCCTGGAGAAGAGTGGATCTACAGGTGTGTCTGCCCTCGAACATACATGACTGCAGCAGTCATGCTCACAGAGGAAACACGTGCACAGACAAATGTTATGCATGGCCAGACTCCATATGCTTTTCCAGGTTATGGGAAACTGGACAAGACAGTGTTTCTCCCAAGATGGACTTGGCTCATACTGCTTTTTAAACAGACTTCTAATCTAGGGGCATGACACTTGCTGTAATGTATATACACTGATTTTTAGAATCTTATAAAAAATAATCCTATGTACATAAATACACAAAATGAAAAACAAATCATCACCTTTCTACTGAGTCTACGTTTTATTTCTCTTTTGGCTTCCTGTTCCTCTTCTTCATTCTTCTCTGTTTTCAGAAGAGAGAAAAAGGAGTCAATATTTAAGTAGTATAACTGCACATATTTCTCTTGGTTGAAAGCCTTGAGACTTCAAGTCCTGGCTCATGTCTCCTCATATTTCTGTGTGATCCTGCATGTGTTGTCTGCTTCTTGGATTTTGTGTTCTCTCATTTCTTTTCCCTGTCCTCATTTCCCCCAATTCTACAGACATCTCTAGTCACTACAGTGTGCCAGGAACACGGCAAAAAGGAGGTGTCTGTAATGTCCTCTCTGTGTAACAGCAAACAAGTAGTACTCTGAAAAAGCTGCCTAATGTTTCAGTTACTTGTCCTAACATTAAAATCACTGTTGCTTTTACTTCCAACATGCCACCTATTGACTTTAGAGTCTAATTATACATAAGGGTCAAGAAAAAAGTTTGCTCTGAGTATCTGAATCAGGTGAGTGTTCTCTGCTGCTACAGGACATGATGAATCAATGACCATTTGTTTCACTGTCACCTGTTAGAGGTTTTGCTACTTTTGTGGGGTTTTTTTTCTGGTTTTAGAATGTAGGCATACGATTCAACACTCAAACCCTCTTGGTTAATGGACACTAGCTAGAATAGAGACTCAAAGTGCTTTTAACTGATTTCCGTGCTAACCAAACTTGATTTCATGAGTGCCAGTGAAAAGCACATTTACAAAGGCACATTCACATGGACTCAGCACCTTTTAAACTGACACAAGTTTTGAAGAATGTTTGCCTTTGCAATCCATCTCTGATGGTTATATAAAAAGTTAACTTTGTTGTGGCTGAAATACCCCATCTAGAGACACCTGTGAAATTCTGCTCCTGTTGTAGTCACGGTTGGGGTTTACAGACATCACATAGCAGTTCAGGGATAACTATAAATTTGAAGGAACCTGACTATCATGGGTGCAGACAACCTGTAGAGATGAAAAGACAGTTTTAAGTCCTGGTATAGTCCTAATTTGCCCTGTCTACTCTGGCCAGCTTGCTGTGTTAGTATGGCTGCAGAGGAGTTTCTGTACCATGACCAATACACTATGACAGGACAGTGTGTGGTACTAACTCAAACACTCTCATGTAAGAATAATATAATGGAAAGTAGGAAGAGGAACAAAGGATCAAAAAGAAAAAGAAGAAAGTTACAGTAGGAAAAAGTGATGCCAGTCCATAAGAAGGTCCAACACCAACCCCCAAGATGCAATCACACAGGCTTGCCGCCACGATTAGGTTGGATCATGTGCTGACGTTGGTTTTACTGATATAATGAAATGTGGATATATTTTATTGTTTATCAATAGCTTTTCTCTTAGTGAATAAATGGATGGTCTGTTTCCACAGAGGAACTGTACACTGGCTAAAACTGGAGAATGGAGAGTAAAAGATTACTCTACAGTTTAAATTTTGTTATTAATATATCTATTGATAAACAAGTGGTGTGTATTTAAGGTGTTACGACTTTAGATGGCAAGTCTTATTATAACATCTTCACCTAACAAAATCACTGAATCATTTAGGTTGGAAAAGACCTTTATGATCATCAAGTTGAAACATTAACCTAGCACTGCAGGCCTACCGTTAAACCGTGTCCCTAAGCACCACATCTACACATCTTTTGAATACCTCCAGGGATGGTGACTTGACCAATTACCTGGGCAGCCTGTTCCAGTGCTGAACAACCCTTTCAGTGATTTTTTTTCCTCCTAATATCTAATCTAAACCTCCCCTGGTGCAACTTAGGCCCATTTCCTTTTGTCCTATGACTTGTTACCTAGGAAAAGAGACTGACCTCCACCTCACTACAATCTCTTTTCAGGCAGCTGTAGAGAGTGATGATGTCTCCCTCCCCTCAGCCTTCTCCAGGCTAAACATCCCCAGCTCCCTCAGCCGCTCTTCATCAGACTTGTTCTCCAGACCCTTCACCAGCTTGTCTGCCTCTGGACACACTCCAGCACCTCAGCCTCCCTCTTGTAGTGAGGGGTCCAGAACTGAACACAATGTTCAAGGTATAGCTTCATGAGTGCCAAATACAGGGGCACAATCACTTCCCTGGTCCCACTGGCCACACCATTTCTAATACAAGCCAGAAAGTCACCAGCCTTCTTGGCAAGCTGGGCACACTGCTGGCTCATGTTCACTCAACCAGCACCTCCAGGATCCTTTTCCACTGGGCAACTTTCCAGCCATTCTTCCCCAAGCTCTCTAACTGTTTTAGGACACATAAATAATCTGTAGGCTTTTGTTTAAACATACTGTCTTTGCAACCAGTAGACATAGTAACTGAGGTAATTAAACACAAACTATTCACTTGGGGTTGCATTCACCTAGGAATCATTTGGCAGAAAAAATTTTGTCCTTTCATGAACTGTCACTTAAGTTTAACCTCAGAAATTCTCCAATAGCGAACACAGCAGAAAACCCATGTAGCTGGACATACACATCACCATAATGCCTTTTCCTTAATCAGTTTGCAAAATACACTCTGCATTATTCATATCTTGACCTTTCTTTGCTATCTAAACCACCATGTCTCCTAAGAAGCAGCAATAAGACATATGATGTAAGAAACAGGGGCTCAGAGTGCTTAATGCAAACCAACAGCACTGAAATATTGTTTTTCTGTATTTTAGGGGAGAATGAAAGAACTAAAAGCAGTTGATCTAGACATTTATGAAGGCTGAAGGTTAGGTTAGCTGCCTGTATCAAGCTGTGAAGCTACCTCCCAGCAGGTAGCAGATGACTGCACGAAGGGATGGCTAGACACAGGAAATCACCTAGAAATAGGAGATGAGCAAGGCCATTATCTTAGCTGCTGGACAGGAGATCTGGGCAGGTCCTGGAGCAGGCTGTCAAGGAGACCTGGAAGCTCACCTTCTGGAGGACAACTCCAACAGAAGGAACCGAGAGCTTCTGTCACTCCTGGGCAAAGCAGGAGGGGATAGAATCCATAGGGAACAGTATTCTACATGAGAGACCAAGGAACAGGACATGTTTTATACATTCAAACTGGTTTACCTCTAGGAATAAAACTCAAGAGCTAAAGGAAAGGGACTGAAATTTGGTGGCTGCTGCTATTATTTCGTATCTGCTGGCTGGCAAACAGTCCTCCATCTACAGCACTGCCTCGTGCTGAAAGCACCCATTTTCCATCTTCAGCCTGTTGGGCAGAGTGTTGCTTTAAGCCCAGTGCTACAGAAGCACAAATTCCTACCAACAGTAAAATCTACACTGGAATTTTGGTCTTTTAAGGTAAAAGTTTTGAATGTTGCCATAGTGAATTAAGAAGATGCATGGTGCTAAAATAATGGGTCTGGTGCTCCTGTTTCCTTCAGGTATTGTCGAAAATTCCAGCTAGAAGGCCAAGTTTTAGCTGCAGGTATGAACTGACTCACTTGTCCAAACAGGAACACTGTAAGTGCATAGGAACACACTTCTGACTGCTTTCCACCTTAAGAGCAGATCTAATCTGTGTGATGTGGAGAAAGAAAATATAAACACAGCATTCCTAGCTGCAAGTCCCCTCTTCAGATGTCCCATTGCTGCTGTACTGGCAAAGGACCAGCCCAGCAAGCACCCTTTGCTTGCTGCAGTCTCCAGTTAGATCCCAGCAAAACTATGGTTTCCCTCCTCCCCTGCCTGCAGCTCGTAGAAGGTCAAACTGGGATTTGACTCCTAAGTGAAGCAATTTCCTTCAGCATCCCTTATCGTAGCCTTCAAGTTAAACAATCCACTGGTCAAAGCCGAAGCAGCAGCTTCTCTGGCAGCTATACATTATTGCTCCTTCAACTTTTGCTGTATTAAATCTGGTCACTTGTTCTGTGGGACGTTTGTTTTGTAGCAGAAGGGGAAAAGAGAAGAGAGAAATCGTTCTGCCTGAGGTCTGCTCCTTTCTTGACCAGCAAGTACTCCCAGAGCGTAAAACCAAACTTTCCATTGTGTCCCTATGGGATTGGCTATGTTTAGACTTCTCTATGGGCTTGCTGGGGAAAGAGAAAGAAAAGACAAACAACATGCTTGCCTCTTGCTGTGCTCTGTAACACACAAAGCAGTTTCTCTTTCCTAGTTTTACAAATAAAGGTAACCATTAATATTCCTTAACTGGCTTCAAGAGCTAAACCCTGTTTTCTACAAAGCCAGTACTGGCAGGCATGCAGGTGCACAGTGCAAGTTCACTGTCCCTTCCAAACACAGGAAAAAACAAAGTTATCTTAATCTGAAATTCCTGGAAGAAGTTTCTTTGCTACAATCCAATACTATAAATACCACTGGCTCAAAGCCAGTACACAAGAAACCTTTGTTAAAAATACAGGGCTCTACCTATTCTTTCAAGCAGAGCCTTGAGTTGTTGTAACTTTGGTTTAGTGAGGGAAGACTCAGAAGCCTGGATAGTTTTGTCCAAATTGCTTTAGTAGAAACCTGCCTGCAATGTCTTGTGATTGCACTTAAGTCACAGCATTTTCAGTAACTGGTTTATCTGAAAATAAAAATCTTCTTGCAAGATAGATTTCCTCACTAACTCGAAATACAAACCAAAGACAGAATACAGGCTTTTAATGAACCTCTTAAAAGATTTGGACTGAACTTAATCCTGAACATTTGGACCTTTAACACTTAATGTGATCTCAAAGCCCAATAAATAGAACTCATAGCCATACTTGCCCTTAGCTGCAGTTTATATACTAAATAATATAGCTCCCTCTTCCCATCCACTGCTTAAAAACAGCAGGAAGGAAGCTTTTGAAAGAAATCTTAACTTATTCACAAAAGCTGCCTACAGCAACAAAGGCATTTAAGAGAGGTAAACATCTTCAAACGATCCATGGGAAGGGAATGTAATAATTTTGATAACTAACACGACTACCTTAGCACTGAGAAGGAACTTGCATCCTGAAAGAGCTCAGAGGCAGATGTCACCACAAATCCCTGCTTTGCTTCTTACAGATCACTATCAACTCAAAATATTTTACATCTCAGTGAGAAGTAAAAAGTCGGTTTGAGTTCTCCACGTGCTCACCAATGGCTCTGTGATCCTGCTTTCCAGCTTCTAATTCTTGCTCTCCCTTGCCTCTTTAAGGCAACCCCCCCGGCAGCAGGAGGGCAGGACAGCGGGAGGCATTGAGTGCAAAGTCTGGTATGCTGCCAAAAGCTTAAAGTAAACAAGCTGGAACAGGAGAAGAAATCTATTAACTGCTTTCCAGTCTTGAGCTACTTATTGCAAAACCACTGAACGGAATAAACTATGGCAAAAGAGGATATTAACTATATTGCAGGTTCACTGCTAGGTTAGTTGTCTTGAGATGAGCAAGACAGAGAGGGCAGTGAGGAAGTCCAGCTGGTGCTCCCAGCTCAGTGGTTGGATCCTGACCCACTGAAGAGGTTTTGGAGGAACATTTCTCACACAGCCCAGCATGAGTGGTTTGTCATATGAAAAAAAAACCCTATTAACATTTCAAATTACCTCTCTGTTTATCTGTGTAATCTATAGGTTCAGAAATTGTACTCTTAGCAAGTATTCACATTGTGTGTTGGACAGGAGTCCGCTGACACGTCTCTTGTGCACCACAATGTGTGAACTGTAGCTTCCCTTTTCGGTAACACATGGCTCTACTTGGCTTCTGAGAGCTTGGACAACAGCAGTGGGATTTCATTAGCACAGATGGTTGCCTGAAAGCTGATAATTGCTATGTCTCCTTGATTTGCTGGCCTAAGCAGGTGACGAGAGTGATCAGCCCATGAACTTCATCAGGGAAACAGCTCATTTTCTTTCCTTCCATTAGCGTGCTATGCATTAGGGTTGTACAGATCAACTCCAACTTTTCTGAATGACCATTGGAAAGAATGGCATTATACCTGCTGCTCTTTCAGTCAAGGGTTGAAAGTTATTATACCTTAATAATAGATGAGCTTTTTGATTTGTTGATATATGTGAAAGACTTCCACGTGCATTTTCTTCCCTTATTTCCTCTACTTAAGCATCAGGAACTTGCTATGCTTGCAGAATGATCACAGGGTTAGATGGAGCTGGGCATGGCAACTGTTAGAGTAAGTCTTTAGGTAACATCTGTGTTATGGAAAATTTGATAAAGACAGACAAAAAAATGCCTGTTCTGAAACATTTGCCAGTCCAAGAACATACATAAGCAAATGAGAGAACAGGAGAATGGGAACAGAAGGTAAACATCCAAAGTACTTCATTCCTCTGCCCCTCATTATTTGAATTACAGACTGACATTTTTCAGCAGGGATATTGAGGAAGGATTTCATCATCAACAGGAAGATATTAGGTAAGAATGTCTCATGCAGGTTTCAATACAGAAGACACTTATGTCAGAACTGGATATGAGGGCCAGCACACTGAAGTAGCTGGTATAAACCCAATTCACTTTCACTTCATCTTTCCTTTCCACTCCTCCTTCCAACATCTGCCCTTATATCCCACCTTTGAACTCCTGCTGATATTCCCTCCTCCTCTTCATAAAAATCAGACAGATGTGTAACCAGCTTAGAAGTACCTCTAAGCAGTATCTAAGTCATTGCTGGTCTTTGGGACCTGCTTCAAGAAGTGGGATTGTGACAAGCAAACTTCAGCATATGGAATAAATGTAGTTTTCACAGCTGTCGTTACAGGTTAGTACATACATCTAGTGTTGCCATGTTATTATCTAGAACATAATTTCTCTCCAGTTACAGATCTAACACTGGAGCAACAGTGATTGGCTTCCATATGAATCCAACATATGCTCACTTTCCAAGTAAATAATAGCTGAAACCTGAATAAAATACTTACGCTTCAGGATATTTCTTTGCTCTAGCTCTTCGGTTGTAGGCCTCTGGCTAAGTCTCCTGTGAGAACAAAGCACATGACCGATTTAAAACCTGATCCAAATAATACATTATGATTCATAACAAAGCTTAAAAGGTCTTTCTCATACGGACATGCAGAGGTATTCAACTACACAGGTAATTTCCAGGCTGTAATAGCAGCTGTGCTTGTAACCACAGTACCAAGTGTCCATTTGTTTTAGATGTACTACTGTTACTCAAACACATTAATAACTGACATTTGCATGACATGACAGAAATTGTACCAGCAAATTCAAATGCCTCATTTACAGGTATAATTTTATGAAAGGATTCATAAACCATTTCTATTCCCAGGCACCACCATAGAATCATAGAATGGTAGGGGTTGGAAGGGACCTTTAGAGATCATCTAGTCCAACTCCCTGCAGAAGCAGGGTCACCTAGATCAGGTTGCACAGGAACATGTCCAGGCGGGTCTTGAAGACCTCCAAGGAAGGAGACTCCACAACCCCTCTGGGCAGCCTGTGCCAGGGCTCCCTCACCTCAACAGTGAAATTGTTTTTTCTTACGTTTAAGTGGAACTTCTTGTGTTCCAGCTTCATCCCATTACCCCTTGTCCTGTTGCTAGCTACTATAGAAAAAAGGGATGTCCCAACCTCCTGACACCCACCCTTTAGATATTTGTAAATGTTACTAAGATCTTCCCTCAGTCTCCTCTTCTCCAGACTAAACAGCCCCAGTTCCCACAGCCTTTCCTTGTATGAAAGATGTTCCAGTCCCCTGATCATCTTGGTGGCCCTGCACTGGCCTCTCTCCAGCAGTTCCCTGTCCCTCTTGAGCTGAGGAGCCCAGAACTGGACACGGGACTCCAGATGAGGCCTCCCAGGGCAGAGTAGAGGGGGAGAACCTCCCTTGACCTGCTGGCCACATTCTTCTTGATGCATTCCAGGATGCCATTGGCCTTCCTGGTATGAGGGCACATTGCTGGCTCATGTTCAGTTTATTATCAACCTGGACTCCCAGGTCTCTCTCTGCAGAGCTGCTCTTCAGCAGTTCAACCCCCAGCCTGTACTGGTGTGTGGGGTTGTTCCTTCCCATATGCAGGACTCTGCACTTGTCCTTGTTGAACCAAATGCCATGATGACAAGTTGTACAATTCTCTCACATATTTGGAATGCAATTCCTGTTCTTCCATGACATAAGCTGTGCATTCCTCACTGATTTGTTTGTATAATACAATTGTGAGCTTCAATTGAAACCAAATTTCATTTAGTTTCCTATATATAACAACTGCCTAAAAAAATCCCAAACCCAAGATACTGATTTTCTGGTTTGTATAGTGGAGAACATTCCTGATGTTGTCTCTATGTTTACAAAATTAAGTTGACTTGAGAAAAAGAGCATGAAAAGTTTCAGCAGTAAAATTTATTTTGCAGATGTCTTAAAGATAGATGCCTCTCTGTCCAGCAAACCTCACACAGTTCCCTACAGATTATCTTCAGCCTTATGAAACCCATCTGATTCAAACCATGCTTGGACTTTCAGATTTTTTGCTGAGCACTGGTAGGTTTACTACATGCAACCAGCTCCCACTATAGGAAGTCCCAGGCTGAGGCCTGACCTGACCATGATCAAGCTGTGAGGTTGTAGAGTATCCTTCCTTGGAGGTCTTCAAGACCCCTCTGGACGTGTTCCTATGTGACTTGATCTAGGTGAACCTGCTTCTGCAGGGGGGTTGGACTAGATGATCTCTAAAGGTCCCTTCCAACCCCTACCATTCTATGATCAGACCTCAATGTTGCCAGGTGCTGACCACCACATCTGGAATTTTTAGGGAACCAGCATCAAATTTGGTTGTGATTTCACAACCCTGACATGCATGGACATTGACTCCTGCCACCAAAGCAGAGGTGTGCAGCGAGTGTGCCAGCTTCCCAGCAGAACTAGCAATGTCCCTGGGCAAGGAGCTCAGGGCACGAACCGGAGCAGCTTCTGTAGCTTAAGCCCCTGAGGGAGCACCAACAAGCAGGATGCGATCACTGGAGCCAGTACTCCATCAGAAAAGTGGTGGTAACACCCACGTCGCTTTATTAGAAGAAGAAACATGATCTCTGGGCTCTACACAATAGATGTATCACACTCATGGTTCAGGCATGAAATAAATGAGTTAGCCAGCCACCTGGTTCACAGAGCAACTCAGCTTATCTAAAAGCTGATGCAGGGCTGCTGTACTCTTTACTGGAGCAGCACTGCCCAGACTTCCCAATATCTGGACATCTTCAACAAACACAGGACATCCTCCAAATCTGTCTGGACAACATTTCTGAGCACAAGAGAAACAAGGACATGTCTGGGAAAATCCAGACACGTAGTCTCTTCTCAGAGACCACGAGAGCCAAAATTAACATTGGTGAGGATTTAAAAAAACCCAACGTGTAAAATTGCAAGTGAAAATCAGTCCTTTTTAATGCAGTGTTCTCAGGTTCAGGAAGAGAAAGTAACACATAACCCACGACAGGTAAACAGTGTGAAAAAGACATGCCTCAAAGGTGGGCACAGAAAAAACACTAAACATTGACCTAAAAATTCAGCCTCCCTCCATTTCTTTTGCTAGAACCAGCACGTGAGTAATGAAGGAGTTAAGAGAGCAGGAGGATGACGGGGAGGGCCAGAAGGACAGAACATGTACAGGCACGTTCTGTGTGCCAGGAGCTACCACTCTATCTGAGATGGGTAGATACAACTGTGTCCCTGCTAACCAATTTGGTAAAAAGCTTGGTCCTTCTGGCCCTCCCCATCATCCTCCTGCTCTCTTAACTCCTTCATTACTCATGCTGCATTTAAAACATGAACCCAGTGTTCTAGATTCTCTTCCTCCACCTCCGCCCAGTGAAGTCACTTTTATCCCACGATTGATACCTCACTAGCTTTGTTCCAATCTGATGTCTGATTTCCTGCCTCTCCTCTTCAGATGTGCGCTGCAAGATGTTTTTGTCTTCTAATTCTTTCTTAGACGGTCTGTTGCCAAGTTTGATAGCAAGAGTATCCCTACGACGAATTTTGCTTGCCAAAGAGCCTGGAGAAAGGAGGAGGAGGGTAGATTTAGTTCATTAATGCTTCAGTTACAGATACAAACTAAGAACTTGAATACTTCCCCAAAGCAGCCCTGTTCCCACATGCAGGAGAGGAATTTTAATTAACATCAAAAGGAAAAATAGTTTAGCTCAGTTCACAACAATACAAAGCTGAAAGGCTTGGATGAAAAAGCTACCAGGCAAATTGATATAGGATTGTCATCTGTGAAGTGACAGGATAAAACCAACAAATCTACACTCCATGTTTTTGAAGTCTGATACATTACAGGTTGGTTTCTTTATCTGCTTAGGATATTTACCAACCTGCTGCTCTTTTTTTTTTCAGACTTAAACAGTTTACTCTCATCCTGTCTTAATTTCCCTCATTCTCCCAGTTTCTTTTTCAGCCTTAGTTCTTGCACAGTGCTTTTCATCTTTAATTCGTAAATTGAAACAAAAAATACAGTTTAGAAAAGCACTCTGAGTGCTAGTAAAGTAACCTAAGCACTGAAGCAATCTATTCACCCATAAAGCAGATATAGCAGGGACAAGGGCCATGCCATGTTGCCAATGCTTCAGTCAATTGTGCAGGAAGGAGTACTCTTCATGGCTTTTAGTCCTTCCCTTGTCTCTTGATATTCTGACTGAGAGGGCTACATATGTCCTAGGCCATCAGATTTTCACCACACAAAGCACTCTGGTAAGATCACAAGCTCCCAGCTCACTTCTCCTAAGATAACATGCTGCTGTCTGAACACGTGAATTTTTGGTTGCTAGCACTTTGGATCATATTTAAACCAAATACAGAACTGCAGAAGACTTCATCCTCTTGAGCAATACGGCACCTCACCTTCTGCTGCACCAGTAGCCAAGGGAAAAAACTCTCAAATGTGCATTTTTCCTCACCTCCTCTTCAGTACATAGCACTTTTGTGTTCACTAAGCACAGAGAAGCACCTCTTCCTGAATGCCTGTGGGCGAGGTTCTCAAGCCATGGTTTGATGGTCATTTTATTCTGTCCTGTGGCCACCTTGCAGGCAGTAGAGGTGGGATTGCCCTCCTCTCTGCCCCTGACAGTTTGTTGCTTCCCTCTCTTTTGCCCCAGCAAAGATGCATCCAGTATTTGGATCAGGGAATCGATTCTATTGAAAATCAGCTCAAAATCAGCCACTGTTGCAAAACCAAACATAAGTGCTGGCCTAAGGGATGAATGAACAGCTGGGAGCCAGGATTAGGCAGAAGGTGGGCAGGACAATCCCCTTCAGCAGCAGCAACAACTTCTGCCAAATTAGGGTGATGATATAGTCATGATCCCAGAGGAAATTTCAAAGCTGTAAACTTAGATGTAATCCACTGTGATCTGCTCTGGCTGCTAAGGTGTTCCAATGCTTAGAAAATCCTGATCAAAGAGGAAAAATGACTTTCAGACAGCGAAGCTGCTGACGGGCATCCCCTGTCATTCACCACAGCCTGTGTAACTCCCACATGAAACTCTGGGATTTCTAGTGCACTTCAGCTGAAAGCCTCAGTGGTGCTCTAAGGGCACAGGTTCATGACATGGGCGAGACAAAACAATGGCTTGCCAATGCCTTGACATGGAGGCCTTGTTCCATCCTCATGTTCTTCTGAACCCATTCCACGTAATGCTTGATCTGCTGTCACTATTGCACATTCCCCAGGTTTCTGATCACAGTTCACTGGGAGAATTGGGAAACTCATTTCTCAATCGTAGTAAAACACTAGAGCATCTAAAACCATCCCATGCAGACATACCTCTCTTTACTTTGCACTAGCATGGGTCAGGCCTGCTCAAATAACACAATGTGCAAAAGGCAGCTTGTAACTTCTTGGAGGGATGCTTACTTTCAGCACTTGCACTATCATCATCGTCATCATCGTCATCATCTGTGTACAGTATTGGCCCATCAGAGTCTGAGTCGCTGCTGTGGCTTTCTCTGCTACTTTCACTCTCAGGAGGGGCAGCAGCATCAGAAGCCTCCTCTGCTGGTTCAGAATGTGCCTGGTCAGGTGCCTCCACTTCCTGCTCTTCTTTGGCAGCCAAGCTGTTAATTTGTAAGCAGGTTAACTGTGTCACATTAATGCAAGAAGCACAGAACACAAAATAGGAGATTGACTGTATAATCAAGCATGAAAATGAAAGTTCTGTTAGTCAAACTAACTTTTCACTTTGAAAAACACTTGCACAGATAAACCATATATGAAGTAGTCAGATGTGTACGTGTGTCTGCAACGTATGCACATTAGGAAATAAAGATGCCAACAATCTAGAACCATGTGCTGCAAGGCCTGCATAAAGAAAAATTTTACTTCTTTTTTATTTCTTGTGGGATGGGACCAACAGCACATAAAAGCCACTAAGAAAAGAGAAACAGCTCATAAAGTTGTGGGTGAGAGAAGCAAGTCAGAGAGCAGATGGGAGCGTAAAGCTTCCTGTTCTGGACACCTAACTGTTTATTGTAAATATATTTTTGCTGCTGTTGAGTCCTAAATCATAGAATCAAAGAATCATAGAATGGTAGGGTTGGAAGGGACCTTTAGAGATCATCTAGTCCAACCAAGCAGGTTCACCTAGATCAGGTCACATAGGAACATGTCTAGGTGGGTCTTGAAGACCTCCAAGGAAGGAGTCTCCACAACCCCTCTGGGCAGCCTGTGCCAGGGCTCCCTCACCTCACAGTGAAATAGTTTTTTTCTTATATTTAAGTGGAATTTTTTGTGTTCCAGCTTGATCCCATTACCCCTTGTCCTGTTGCTAGCTACTATAGAAAAAAGGGATGTCCCACCCTCCTGACACCCACCCTTTAGATGTTTGTAAATGTTAATGAGATCTCCCCTCAGTCTCCTCTTCTCCAGACTAAACAGTGTTTATCTCCAGGACTGATGAACATAAAAATTGGCAGCAAATTTTTTATGTAAAGGTATGGTAGAGAAAGAGAAGAGGCAGCCCAGGAACGTAATGTTGGCACAGATACAGTAGTAAGGACTTTTTAAGAAGTCTCTAGGCCACTGGCATCTAGACTAAATCCTCTTGGCTTGTTATGAAAGATGCTTGCTCGTATGCCTGGGAAAAGATAAATAATCCAGTTTCTTTTCTGCTGCCAACTATTTCACTTAAAAAAATGTAATTATGACCTTTCCCTTGACTAGATTTTATAGTATCTGAGACTCAGACAAGCTATTAGGCAGTGACAGACCAAACAGATACTGACCAAAGCCCCAAACTGTCATTTTCAAGTGTGCAAATAAATTCAGCTATTTAATTGAGAGCTTTAGAAGTGAGAGATTTAATGATATCCACAAAAAACAGTAAAACACCTTTGTAATTCAGCATCATTTCTTGTTTGTCTCTATGAGAGAGAAATGAAAGTGTTACCAGCTACTGGCTGAACTGCTGGCTGCAGCAGCCACACCAAGCCACACAATGACACAGGTTACAAGCAATGACCTTCTGGAGAAACATGAGGTACTTTCAGGTGAATGGCTCAAATGCATTGGCAAGGACTGAATTGTGGTGGGTTGCAACACGAGCTCTTACCAGGTAGCAGAAGAAACAGAAGAGCCCATGAGCCTACAGCATCCCTTACGTGAAGAAACGTGAGTCTTACCACTCAAACACAACAGCCATCCTGTCTTACCTTTTTGTGTCTTCTCCACTAACATCTGGACTACTGTCTAGGGCCATACTGCTCAGGCTCTTGTCAGTGCCATGTTCAGCCTGGAGAAGAGGTTTAGCATCTGATCCAGGGATGGCTGTCCCTGCCGTGCAGGCATCTGACACATCCTGGGCATCTGAGGAGACAGCAGCCTGACCAGTTGCAGCAGGAAAAGGAGGTGGAAGTGGAGGTGGAGGAGGGGCAGCAGTGGGAGGAGGGGGAACAACGAGCTTGTTTGGTTGGTCTGCTTCCTGTGTTCTGGAAAGGACTATTGGAGGTTGCTCAGGCTCAGGTTTTTCTGGCTTCGCTTCCAACCTGTTGGCTGTGGCACCTAAGGGGGAAGATGCAGCCCCATCCGGTGCTGTTCGTGGGGCTGACTGCTTCCCAGTTTTTTTCTTGCCCCTGGGAGTCCCTGATGTCCCCGATTTGCTGGAAGTCTCCTTAGAGGCTTTGGGATGAGATGATGTGGATGAAGGAGATGGTGACGAAGAGGACTTGGAGACTGGTGCTTTTTTTGCATGAGAGGAACTAGCTAAAATAAGAAAAGAAAGAGCATTTTACGGTCTTGCAGCTACAATTTTGGCCACCATTCTTTCTGCATGGATTGACATGTGCTGATATTTGAGAAATTCAAAAAAGAAACCCACTTGATACTTCTACAATACTTCATCTATATGGCTGAGTAAATGTTGCAGTTCAAATTTCACCTTTGAGGTGGGAAAAAGTAAAACGATGAACACTTGCCCAAGAACAGTGGAAGGGATCAACCTTGCAAATGGGTGACGGTTTTATTCTAGCATCCTGCATTGGCCCATTACAACTTGCCTGGGCATCACCTAAAATGCCAACTACTTATTCCAAATGTGTTTAGTGCCTTATTAAAAACAAACAAACAAAAAACCAGCTACTGGACAGAGAAAATTACCTGATCTTTTCTATTATGTGAATTTTTGGTCTTAGCACTTGGAGAACAGCACGATTTTCCTCAAGCTTTTCAATGAACACCTCAGGACCATTATGGATGTTGGCCAATTACCTTTCACAATGTTATTGCAAGTGGCGTGATCTTAGTTAACAGGGAGCAGCAGAGGGACAGCAAAACAAGATGCACTTTCAAGTCCAGCTGGGAATGTTCACAAAACAGAGGCAGAAATCACTGATCTCACTCTTCACAAATGATCTCCAGAAGGGAGGAGGCATTGAAGGCCTCCTGTATGTACGGGAGGTCTTCGTCTTACCAGTGACCAACTCAGGTAGCCTTGAAAACATAGTGAAACAAGGTTCTGACACCAGCTGGCCAGTGATGCTGCTGTTTAATCCTGCAATACCTACCATACTGAAACCTACATGTATAATGACCTAGTTTGCAAGAGACTTCAGTCAGCCTGCATGCCCATGTGCATTCCAGCCACGTTTCTCACTGCTGTATTGATTCACCCACCGTCTGGATCGGGAGCTTCAAACTTCTTTTATTTAAAAGGCAATAAAAATGACAATCATCTTCTGATTCAGTCTTTTTCATAAAAATGCATCCAACTCAAACATTTCTGCTGTAGTAAAAATGCATTAGCCTCCAGAGAACAAATGAAAGCATTATAAAGCTACACAGCAGCCTTGCGGCTAAGCTTACTGAGTAAAACAGAACGCTGTAATAGAAAACTGTTGAAAGGCCTACTTTACTTACAAGCATTGAAAGAAAAACAAAACCCCAGCAGATTAGGATAAAACCAAAATACAGATGCTGGCCATAATAAGCTCATGATATAAAAATAGCTTCCATGGTGAGACCGTTCTCAGTCTCAAAGAAGATGGAAGATAATTCAAAAGACACTTCTACTGTTTTCTTCTGTAGCTGAGTGTTATGGTTTATAAACATTTAGAGTGTTGTAAAGCTTTTGGTACATCCAGAAAAATCCACTGAAACTTCAGGTCAAACATTGTCCCTCTTTGTGCTGCACAGTATCTGTAAAAGGCACTATACCGAATCTACTGATACCACACACATCATCCACATCAGGTACGAAGCCCTGATTTAACTTACCAGCAAATCAAAAGGAAGCAAGGGAAAGGTATAGGCAGCAGCTCATAATTGCAGTGGAAACAGATGGTGGCTCAAAGCAGAAACCTTACTGAGTAAGTGGGTGGAAGTAAGAAAGGGCTGTGGTTCTGGTTCAGCAAAAGCACTTCAATATAAGCTGGAGGCCAACAGAACCAGTTACATGCTTACACTTCAGAACTCCAGCATAATACACAGACACACTGTAATTGTTGCTGGGAAAATGTCAAAAGATGTTTCCATTGAAAAAAAACCTTACATTATTCTCAGAACCTTTCCAGACCTGCAATCAGACACAGAGAGATTTCTCCTGGGGAACACCCCCTTGCACTTTCACATGGGTCAAAAGTGCTGTTGCTATTGTTGGTTTTGACTGGGCTTGCTGACAATTTTCTGTCATGCTTCTTTTTCAGTAGAAGATTTGAATTTTGATTAAATGAAAAGTTTCATGGTTGTTATTTGCCTTCTGGCACATGTCCATGCCTATGTTTAACTCCCCTTCTCTCAGTTCCACTATTTCAGTGTGGAAATCTGCTGTGGTGCCTTCAGGAGAGCCATGGCTCATATTCCTCTTCTCTTTCATGGAACTGGATCACTAGCTGTATCATGTGTTCACTTTCACAGAGATTTGACAAACCTCTTGTACTAATACTATTCCAAATCAGCTCTACTTATTAGCTATTGCCCCACTTCAAATGCACACAGTGTACTTTTAATGTTGGAAGAAATTACCAGAAGAATAAGTACTGTTTTACATAAGGGATACATGGATATATATCTTTTTACACCCAAATGATTTCAAGGTATTGCATGACATATCAGCAAGGCTACTAAAAACCAAATCTGGAATCTGAATGTACTTTAAGAACTCAGACACCTGAGAGCTTGTTTCCAACCACTGGTATAAACATTTCTTTATGTGATGTCTTTTTTTTTTCCTGAAAGGTCAGCTGTTACAAGGTGGCTTCACCTAGGAAGAACCTCAGTTTTCCACCTGCATGTGAAACACAACAGCAAATTCTGGGTTTTCCAAATGTTTATTCTCGTGGTTGTCTGATGTCATAAGGACAGTTAATACCAAGTTAATGGGTATTTTATGGCAAAGTTATTATTGTAATTCTATCAGTCTTGCAATGTTTTCAAACCGTCCTCTTCTGTGTGTTTCAAATACAAAACGTGCCAAAATGTACAAGCTATGAAGAGGTACACTTGGGAGAGAAAACTGGAGAGACTGAAACTCTCTTTCACAGACTGATGGAGGATTGAAAACACAAGGCTTGCCTAAGTTTGCCAACGCATATATACAATCTGTTCATCACAATACTGCTTGTGTTTCAATTTTGGTCATTGTTGGTCATTACTGGCACTCAAACTCGAGATCAGTACATTAAGCACAGCTACCTATAATCTTCAATCTAGCATCACTGCAGAATTTTGGTTTAAAAACGTAGTGTTAAACACATCTGCTATGTCCCTGCTGATCAACATTTTCCATTTCCAGTGTATATTCAGAATCACAGCAAGTCATCAACTAGCTCTGGGAAGCCTGGCCATTTCTAATGAGTTATAATTCTTTTTTTTTTAGGTAAAACAACATCCACTCAACAGCCTTTAAAGTCACCTTCATGGTTTGATCCTTTATCTCTTTGAGTTCTTAGGATCTTGCCAAACTAATTGGAATAGTTGATATCCCCATCAGAAGAAGCAGTTTTACTTTCGGGCAACTCATATGTTTGGTTTCAGAAGTCACCTTTCTCCCCTGCTGATTCCTCAGCAGTAACCTGGGTCATTTTGTTGACAGCATTCACACTTGAAGAGGGAATTCAATATTGTCTTAGATGTGCTTGGTGTCATGCATACGTTCATTAAACAGTCAAGTGATTTGTCCTTTGTCTGAGGTGTTTGCAGACAGCAGAACCAGAGCTCAGTGGAAAGCTAGCTAAAAACATCCATGGCATGCTCTTCAGGAAGGCTGCTAAGTATAAAGGCAGAAATTACCACAAGATGAAGCCAAGCACCCTCATGCACATGCACCCACCATAACTGGCACTGCCTGCGCAGTACTCACCAGCTTCTCGATTTGCACTGTGGCTTGTTGGCTTAGGCGGTGGGAGAGGAGGCTGCTTAGCAGGAGCCTTTCCCTTTTTTTTAGCATGAGATGCTTCATTACTCTTATGGCTGGTAGTGGTGGAAGCAGCAATAGCATTTTTTGGTGGTGGTGGAGCTTTTTTAGATTTAGGCTTAGGCTTGGGTGGTGGTGGAGCATGGGATGCCGATATTTCAGGGCAGTGATCAGTAGTGCTCTCTATGGACAAGAAAGTGAACAGAAGCCAGCTGACATAGATATATGCCACATACATCCAACAGCAAGCATGACAACAATGACTACTTTTTGCTGCTTGAGCACTTAGGAATCAGGAGAGAATTTTTCAGGTTCTGCTTCTTATCGAAGTATTATCTCAGGAAAAAACCCAACAAAATCTCAATTCAAGTCTTTCTCACGGAATACTTTTTCCCAACAATTCTGTCTCATCTATTCTACACTTCCAAGGACCATCCTCAACATTCAGTACCCCAAATTAGACTGCTGGCTGCAAACTAAACATTTACTCCTTTAGCAATTCCCTCAACTTCTTTCCAGCCCTCTGAGATCGACAGGCTATAAAACTCAGATTCATGTGAATCTGAATGTGAACAGGGCCATTCTCTCAGCCACAGGTTCAAATATGGCTATGCAGCTTAAGTTTTCCCTGAAGCAAGCCGTTCTCCTAAGCTGCAGACTGCTTGTTCATAGCAACTTTATTTTGGTATCTTCCCCAGGGTATTTCCACTCTTCGGAAAGAGATGAAACTAAAACAAATGGAATATAATTTGCTATGGGAATGCTCTCCTCTCCTGCAAGCTCTGTGGGTACTGTTACAAGACTGCACCTTCATCAGTTCCTTAGCCATCAGGAATTTGGACTGCATCTACCTTATATAGTGCAATAAGAATGGCTCTGCAGAATGAAAGACGTAGCACTAAGCACCCAGCGTGCACAACTGTGCATTGCAGGAGACTTTATTTTGAGTTTCAGGCTAGTTCTGGAGGCTGCACGGTCAGCAGTGGTGAGAGCACAAGTTTGTGAATGAATCTTTTGGCTTAGTTTGATTCAAAAGAAACCTTGGCTTGTGTGGTCTGCAAACCAAAGAAAGCTAAGTGGGGATGACCAGGAAACTAATTTTAAAAGTGCATGTCTAATGTCAATCGTAATCCAGCACAGGGCCACCAAGGTGATCAGGGGTATGGAACATCTTTCATACAAGTAAAGCTGCAGGAACTGGGGCTGTTTAGTCTGGAGGAGACTGAGGGGAGATCTTATTAACATTTATAAATATCTAAAGGGTGGGTGTCAGGAGGTTGGGACATCCCTTTTTTCTCTAGTAGCTAGCAACAGGACAAGGGGTAATGGGATGAAGCTGGAACACAAAAAGTTCCACTTAAACATAAGAAAAAATTCTTTCACTGTGAGGTGAGGGAGCCCTGGCACAGGCTGCCCAGAGGGGCTGTGGAGTCTCCTTCCTTGGAGGTCTTCAAGACCCACCTGGACATGTTCCTATGTGACCTGATCTAGGTGACCCTGCTTCTGCAGGGGGGTTGGACTAGATAATCTCTGAAGGTCCCTTCCAACCCCTACCATTCTATGATTCTGTGATTTATACTCAACATTAAACTTTGCAACATAATCCCTATGTAACAGGCTAAAGTTCCCAGGTGGAAATCTTCATCTATTCCGTTATGCCAACTCTGCACACATTCAATCTTAAGGTAGCCTTCCTAAACCCTCCAGAAAAAAGAATGCTGTAAAAACAAAAGCATATTTTTAAAAATTACAGTGTTTAGGGAAGAAATAAGCCAAGCAAATAGTGAAAGGACTTCTAACAGTCACTTCTATCACTCAAGAGGAAGGCAATTAATTTCTTGTAGCATGTTATCACTGGAGCCTCACTTTTACACACATTAAATGGCCATTCTTGTCCATTCCCTGCTCTCTTCTTTCCCTTGCAAAAAAAACCTCAAGAGATTTTAAGATTAGTAGATGAAAAACAAATATTTTGTTGGACAACAACGCCTTCCTTCATCTTAGAAACAAATCCTTTTTAAAGTCTATCTTAAGGCTTCTTAACATGAACCTAACGCATCACTTGCCATTATTAAAAGTAACACACCGATACATGTCTTTTCATGAACTGAAGGAATTAACACTAACTGTCCAGTATCTTCCTCCTTTATTTCCAGCCCATTATGGATTGATATGATTTCGCTAACACTTTGCAACAACCATTGCATAGCAACCTTTTTACTGCTTTCAGACAGACTCTTTCAAGCACAGGTTCCTGTACTGCTTGTTTGTTTTCCAGAGAAAGAGCTCTGGATCAGTGAAAGACTTTGGAAAAAGAAGGAAACATACATATTTCAACATTTAGTTCTCTCCTTTGAGAGCAAAAAGCATCTCCTTGTGAAATTCTACCTACCTTCATTCAACGCTGATAAACTGCTTTAATGCTGAAAAAGCAGGACATTTAAAAGTTTTCATGCCATTAATAACACAGCAAGAGAAGATGAGATTTTTGTACTTTGAAGCTCTTGAAGGGCATGATCATCAGAACGAACTGTAGACAATTCTTTGATATGCCTCTTATTTATGGGTCCAGCACACTATAGTTTTATTCACTAATAAGAAATTATTTAAAGCACCGCTATTGTGTTTGGTTTCCGATGATATTAGTAGAGAAAATAGTAGAAAGAGAACAGTAACCTAATAAAAAGACACCATTCATCATATTCTAAAGTAATACAGTGCACTTATTTAAAATTTGTATCTACATTAAACTATATAACTCATTAAATAACATGAATCAGAATGTCTTTTCTGATTAAGTACAAAATATAAGGCATGTTATAGTTGCAAACAATCTCAGTAACAACAAACGCATCATTTTCAATCTTCCTTTGGAGAAACAACTCAAAACCATGAGTGAAAACCAGTTCATTCACATCAAAGTTCTTGCCTGCAGACTTCAGTTGTGATTAAAACTGGCAGTTTATATAACCTTGCCATCACTGGGATATCGCCTTCACCTAGGACAGCTCCTTCCATACTTTTATGTACATCACAGCAAAGACTTGCAGACTCTTTGTGCACAGCAGCAACCTGTCTGATCTGATCCAGCTCTCACCGAGTCTCCACTGCCCAGGGAGGTGCTGGAGTCACCGTCCCTGGAAGTGTTTAAGAGATAGTTGCATGTTACACTTAGGGAAATGGTCTAGTGGTTGACAGAGCTAGGACAAAGGCTGGACTCAATGACCTTAAAGGCTTCTTACAGCCAAAATGATTCTATGATTATGTACTTGTCCTTTCCTTGGCCTTGGACCAACAAATCTTTTTGCTCAGAGCCATGAGGAAAGCTGTGGTGTGACCATGTTGTCCCTCTTGGCATCCTATGAACTTCATCCCTTTTTACTTTTATCTTTTTGTTAAATATAAACTTGACTGCTCTTGCTATCAGTCTAATTTTGCCCAAACTATAGTTTCCTTTGTGCTCCTGACAGACATTTGCAGTCCCTACCTGACCAGTGACAAGCCAAGTTTTGAAGCAGATGCTTTTCACTGCTATTCTTCTGCTGCCCTTCAGGCTTTGTGAACCACCGACAGTCCTCCCTCAAATTCCCTTCTGTTGTGATGCCAAAACTGAAAATTTTTGTCAGCATTGTGCTGGTTATCCTTGTCTGGCTCCCTCTTGTTTTTCAGTGCCTAACCACAGTGTCTTCTCTTTTACTGCAAGCCCATTGCAACTTTTTGGTGTTTTTATGCATTCATGTAAGACACTACAGTACGTTCCTGGTATATAGATAAGTACTGTAGTAATACAAATAACTAATAAAAGTGGCTTGATCTTGAACACTAATAGGGATGCTCTGATGTCTGTAAATGGCTTCTGCTTGAATATGGGCCTTTGATCTTCATGCCTGCTCTTCCTTTTGCATCTATTCCCAAAACAAGGAGGCATCTGAATCAGTTCTGACCCATCTACTTGTTCAAGCTAATCCCCTAGGTACCTCAGTACCAGCTGCAACATATTTCCATTGCTGTTGTTTTTCTTAATATAGACATCTGTGAATTCTGTGATCAGTTCATGATGAACTAACCTTTTAACAAAAGGCCTCCAAAGGACTGTGAGATAGGAATATCTTATTCACTGCTGCCTTGAACAAGACATCTGCTGTAAAAGCAATCCACCTATAAATTACTCTTTAAACAGGAAAACAAAGCAAATGTTAATGTTTCACTAAGCATTTGGAACAATAACATGTTTATGCCTAGAATAAATTTTCCACATGCCAGATTCTCAAGAAAGTTTATTTTGACCAGATTTTCTTATTTACACAAATTATGACCCGGGCCAGACTCTTAAGAAAGCTGTGTTCTCATGTGAACACCTGAATGATGGTTGGGGTTACAAGGAACTCAGTATACAACAGATCTTGTGGGAACTGAGTCTCAAAGACTTTCAGAGAGATGCCAGTGTGCCATATGCACTGGAAAAGCAGATTACTTATTCTGGAAGCTAAATATGGGATTCTTTTGCAAACTCTGGACCAAATGGACCTATGAAAACCCTGGGCATGGATTCAGAAGCCAGACATGATGGGGTTGTATAAGACAAGAATTTTTTCTTTAGTTTCACAAACTTCTAAAGAACTGAAGGCCAAAGCTTTTCTGTTCCAGGACATACAGTACTTGTATTTTTGTTTCTACAGTTAGAGAAGTGACATGAAGCTAGCTCATGGAAAACCAGCAGTGCTGCAGCACAAGTATATAATCTACATCAACTGCAAAGCACCCTCCTCCTGGAAGACAAGCACAACACAGTGGAGTAACTTGGTGTAAAATGGAAGTTCAAGATAATGTATGATTTGTCATCTTTTGCAGGATGATTCCCTACAAAATGAAACTCAGTAAGAATTTTGACAATCCCGAGTTGCCTTTCCAGCCTATGTAGAGACCTCAAGAAACTGTCCTTCAGAATCACGGGACATAGGGCAAGACAAGGTGCCTTTTGTCTCGTTTTTTGGACTCATTGACTGTGCTGATACAGGTGGTCAACTCACTCAAATCCTTTCATAAACTTCAGGTTTAACCAGGCCCATCTTTTGTTCCTACTATTCCTACTAAAATTCTGTTCAAGAAAAGAGCCATTCTAATTGCTAGAAAGCTTCCTTTAATTTCCAGTCTAAATGTATTTCAAGCCACTGCTTATTCCTTTCTACTTGTGCCAGCATTGTCCTTTAGCCATGTTCTCTCCTGGCTATATCCCAACTTGTTACATTCATCAAACACACTCAGGCTCTCTTGGGCTCTGTTTTGCTAGGCTGAACAAGAACAGCTGTCTCATGATGCTTTTTGCAGCCCTCTCTGCAGTTTTGAAATCATCTTTCTTGGAGATGGATGAGCAGATCTGTATGTCTGCAGACTTGCAGATCTTACTCCATGATTTCAATAGCACCATAAACAACAGGTCTTATAACAGAGAAAGAGTAGAAAATGGGAGAGAAAGAGACATGTGCAACGTCTGACCTAAAGCAACCATTATCAGATATTTTGCATTGGTTCCAAGAAAAAAGGAAAAAACCCTCCCTGACTGCCATTTTTCATTGCTAACTATCCAAGTTTTGCATAAAAAGTAAGCTGTTAAATCATGAGAGACTGCCTAAACCATTTTCACTGTCAGCAGCGTACTTTTACCATTTCTTGGTCTGTGGGAGACTTGGAAAGTGAATGGCATGTAGGCTTCTACATTCCCTTACTTCTTCTGTATAGATATGCTCAAGTAATTAATGGTTAGTTAATGAATATAATGCCTACAATCTTATTTCTGAAGCCACGTTAGGATATCTTTCCTATAAAAGAAAAATCAGCTTTACAAATCAGCAACTTTCCTCTGCCACTCAACTTTTGCCAGTGAAAGCCTGTGCCTCTCATGTCAAGCCTACTGGCACAAGCCAGCCTGGCTGACTTAGTGGACAGGCTCTGCCCAAATACAGCTTTATCTAGAGTAGCTTTCCTTTTAAGAAGATTTGGATTTGGCTTCATCTACATAGTTCAGGTGATGAATTGAAGGTATACTATTCTTAGAAGAACTAGCTTTAGCCAGCAAGTAACTCAGATGAAGTGAGAGATTCTTTGGGAGTCAGGCAGAAAAAAACCCAATGAAACCAAGGCCTATGGTGCTAACATCAGCAATCTACAGAGCTCAGAAGCACAGAAGTCAGCTAGGCCCACAAAAGGGAAGAAAGTCTGCTCTGTCTCTTGTAGTGAGTGGTTTGAAGGATTAGCTTTCTGAGAGAAAGCAGGCTCTTGTCTGAGATCTTGGAAGATAAGGCTTACTACCTTAAATTCAACAGGTTCTGTTCCACTTGGGGAAATAGAGCAAAGATCTCTGAGAGAAGGAACGCAGCATATTTTACTTTGATGAACATTTCTTGGTAAACAAACTAAAGAGTTGGTCAGCAATGATCCATGCTCATAAGACCAGACAGTGCTTGTGCCTCCAACCTCCTTTATTTGAGTTACCCATGAGAAAAATAAAAGACTGAATTTAATGTCAGATTGAAGGGAGAGCAGATAAAGTATAACAAAAAGAACCTCTGAAGACTAAAACCTGGAATAAACTTTACCAACTCTCATATTAGAGTTATCCTGCTGGGAAAGAAAAGCATTATGCATATATATAGCCCATGAATTCACCTGGAAATAGGACTACAAATTGTTTCCTTCACTGAAGGACATGAGAAAATCAGAGGATCAGTCTGTTATAAACAGCATAGGAGCATTCCAGAAGCTAATGCTCTATGTCACCTGTAACACTCACAGCACCTGCAACAGGGCTCTGGATTCCTGCAGCACATTTATCAAAGCAGCATCTAACAGACCTGACTGATGATATGAAAAAGGAAAGATTACTTTTTTTTCCAGGCAATATCTGCCTTAATGGTTACTGAGCCTTTCACTTCCTCAAGCTCAAGCTAACAATGAAACACAGAAGCATCCACAAGAATCATGAAAAGACTGAACTTGCTGTGATAAAAATGAGTAAGACCTAAGTTTACAAATTGAACTCAGATACAAACTTAGGATTCTGTGGTACATTTATGTGCCAGAGACATCCTGGGTGGTTGGAAAGGAGAAAAGCAGCTCTGATACAGTACCAGGAGGTTTTACAATGTGCAGCACGCATGCTGCATTGACATACTGTGTCCCTAATACCTAAGGAGGATTTTGGTCTTCTCTAACACTGCTATAGGGAGCAGGTGGCACAGAGACTCCTTGTATCCCCTTTGTGACGTTCATATCCCACCTGAAACCTGGAGTGCTGGAGTCTGCTGGGGCTACTGCAGATCAGGAGCCCTGGCATGGTGGTACAGTTCTGTCTGCTGCCTAAACAACCAGGGTGTACCTTGACGTGCTGTCTACTTGCTGCTCACAGAGAATGGCTACAGTTTAGTTCTTTATTTTCTAAAAAAAGATGTGAGTGACTTTTCTTAGTCAAAACAAAATCATCCAGAACTCAACCAGTACAAACATGATGTGAATAAACGATCTAGGAAAAAGATTTCTCTGACTTCTCATCTGCAAAGCTTTATCCATCAATTACCTGAGGTTTTTGTTATGTAACACTGTCACCAGCTTCTTATTATCCTGCCATAAAGGAGAAATTTCCTTCTAAATGCCTCTCTTGGGTAACTGACATCTTATCAATGTTACAAACAGTAACAGTTACACTATTAAATTGCCAAAAAGAATTTTTCCACCAAATACAAAAGGCACCTGTGAGCTGACAGGCAGTAGACGAGTACATGGTTTATAGAACTGCCTGGCAGCCCAGGGAATTGCTTTTAAGGGTCATCTTCTTTGCTTGCTTCTTCTTAACTCAGTTTTACATTGCATGGCTGAGCCTATTGCTCTCCCTGTATTTCTATGATTCACACCATAACAACTTTTTTTTCCCTTTAATTTCTTTTAACTCCTCAAATATTCCATATTCTACCAGGCATCATTGCCAACTCACCATTATTATCACAATATGCCTATATCACTTCTTTTTAAGCTTCCAGCTCCAGCAGTCAGCATGATATTTACATGAGAAGGCCACTTTCAAGATCCACTTGAACAAGAGAGTAAGGAAAGACCACCACAATTCCAGAAAAGTCTTTTTTTTAAGCATTTAATAAAAGCATTTTGAAGTAACCTCATAACTTTCAGGGGCTGAGATTTTTTGAAACATTTTGATTCAGATGGAGGTGGAACTGCAGCAGATCATGCTACTACACAGCAGGAATTAATACTGTCCTAAGGTCTTGTATGTAGCTTCACTCAAGGTTTACACATAAGAGTTCACGACTCTAAAAAGCCTAACATCAGCCTCACTAAAGGTAAACTCCCTCTATCCATTACTGCTGATAGCCTGGGCTAGTAGACACTCCACTTATCTCAGTTCTCATGGTAGAGGGCTGGAATCTGAAGTACCAGCATGTTTTCTGGTCTGAGCAGAAGACAGTGACCTAGGTATTCCTGCTTCTGCTCTCATTTTGATTCTCTGCTAGCCTTAGCAAACCTCCGCTCTACAGCTGTTAATTCCTTGCTCTGCCAGTGGATGTTGGTGTAATGTATACCTACTGAATCCACCACAAAAAATCACCAAGGATTAACCTGTCAGGTGAGGTGCATCTGTGAGATGCAGTGAGCTTTATTCTTCCACCGAGTTCAACAGACTGGCTCACCTTCTTCCTTAATGTGCTATAAAGTCAAGAATAACTGAAGTGTATTCACTATCCAGTGAGCAGCATTGGATTTGCACTGTGTAACACCATTGCTGATGTGTGGAATTGACCCTTATTACCTTTTTTTGGGTAGACTATTCCTCTGCAATACATCTACCTTTCCAGAGGACTCAAAATGTTTATACACAGAAGGATTTCACTAGAGCTAAGAGGAAAGTATATTTGAAGTGTTTTGCTGCTTCTATACAGTAATATTGACATTCTGTGAAGCCTAGAATACCAGGTTTGCTCATTTTTTGTTTTCCTTCTCTCTCTTCCATATATACTTCATTTTTTGAGAAGGACTGAAGTGGTAGCTATATATTCCTCTGCATTGAGTCCACTCCTGTGCAGCAATAAGTTTCAATTTCTCCCTGTAAGGCTGACAATATATAGGAAGTGCAGAACTTGGTAACATGCTTGAAATACACAGTGAACTTTTTCTGATTCATTGGAGTTCTACATTCTGCAAAGTTAGCTAGAGAGCACATCAAGAGTGTTAGAAGTATGTGTCTCCAAAAAAAAAAACCCCGTACCTTAGGAAAACTTCCAAGACCTGACAGTTCCAAAAGGCTGTATTTAGAGATGCATAAAATAACAAGTGGTCTGATCTAACCCCAAAGTTAACCTGAACCATTTTAAAGGTTTTCCATGGCTTTTATAACTCTTCCCCTGACCCAATACACATCTGGTTCTAGTTGGCACCAAAAGATAGACGTATTTAAATGTCATGAAACGGGCTAACCTTTTATTTCTGTCTTGTTGGGAGACAGGAAGTCCTAGAAATCTCATAGGAAAGGCAGTTCTCCTTGGACATCCAGCCACTTTCTACATGCTCAAATGATTTACATAGCTCAAGAGAAGAATTCAAGTTTTTGTCTTAGCCAAACTGACCCTCTCAACCTCCAGAGGCTCATTCATTACTAGGTAGAGGTTACTAGAAGACACTGGAAAGTCTGCGCAGACTAACAGCAAGTCATGAAGTTCTTGATCTTTTGTATCCTTGCTCTTTCCTCTAGGAAAATCCAATGAACAGAATAGTATTTAAGAACACTTTGACAGGGAAAAGAAGTGGTGCATTAGTCAACATATTAGAGAAAGAAAATAAAACTGGTCCAAATCCTTTGATTCTGTATTAATCTTTGGGTTTTTTCCCTTACTCAGTCAAATTCTTGTTACCAAAGTAGATCTGAGTAAAGGTAACAGGATTAAAATGGATTCCCAGACTGCTAAATATTTAGCATTACTTGCTGCAATTCATCTGCAGAAAATCCTACAGTCATAAAGCACATCTTCCATAAATGACTTAGGTTCAGTTTTCAGTGTGATATAGTCCCTTGAATATTTCTGGAGAGCTGATCTGTTTAAGATTCAATGAAAACCAATAGGAATGAGTTGCTGAAGTTACTTTCAAAATGATATATGGATTTATGTGGCTTGAGTAACTTGAATGTTCAACTTATGAACCACTTCTACAGTGATACTGCAAGGTGATGCATACGCCCTCGGTGCCTTCTTTTGCAAAAGGAAAACCTGAAACCAAAGCTTGCCCGTGGCTACAAGGTTCACGCTGAATTTAGAAACTGAACATCCCTGCACACATTTTAATGCCCACACCATGCCTCTCTTTATGACCTTACTATATCCACACATTTTCATGCCCACACCGTGTCTCTCTTTATGACCTTACTATATCCATGATAAAAGACACGCCTACCAGTGACGAAATATTGATGTTTCCCAAGTCTTATCTTCTGGGTAGGTTCTGCTGGTATCCTTGTGACAGAACAGAACTCACAACATGTATGGATGCTAATGGAAGAACATTCTAATATCTTAAGGAGGTGAAAAACAACTTGTGAAGCATGTGCTCATTTACCTTTTTGTTCTTCCTTTTTTCCTTCCAATGCTGATGCCTTCTCTGATAAAGGACCATTATCTCCACTGGCTTTTACCACATTTTCTTCCTGTATGGTTTCTTCACCAATGGCTATGGTATGTCCATTTGAAGTTTCAAAATTTACTGTTACATCACCATCTGAAATGAAAATTAAAAAGATATTGCCTAGTTTAACTGTTTTCTTAGCACCTGGTTGACAACACACAGCATCCTTCTGCTTTTAAGCTTCCATGAAAGCAAAGCAGAAGGACTTACTGAAATGTGAAACATCAGGCTGTAGATCTGCTCTGAAAAGTAACTCTGTAAAGGAACTCTATAGGCTTCCAGGTTCTTTGGATGGACACCTCTGCAGGACTACTGTGGTGCATCCCAGTAGGTAAATCAGCCAGGAATTCAGACAGAAGTTCTCAGAATATGTGTGCCCAATTAATGAAAACAATAGGCCACAAAGTCATTATTCAGTCTTAAGAACCAAGGTGAAGTCTTCTATATCACGTATCATACCATTATTAAATTCCACAAGTCAATTTCTTTCCCAGCTCTGATGATTTTACTTATCCAGACTACCTCAGCTATGAAGGGTTTTTCCTGAAAAAAGAAAAAAATCTTTCTCTTCCTCATTTGACTTTATATTCCTGAAATATGTTACATACTCTTGTTGGCTCACAGCTTTCTCTCTTCCCCTGTTTTCTGATTTCTATTCTCTGCTCCACACATTTTAATTTGCTGATTATTTTCTTCTTTGGTCATTTCTAAGGCTTGTTATCCCTATGTTGCTCACACCTGCAGTTCATGCAGAGGATTGCTTTCCTTCTGCAGGATTCTGTTGCTGTCCATCCCAAAATTATGCAAATCTACCTAGTTGATTCCCTCATTAATTGTGGTAATTTTGCTCTCTTTTTCTCATCCTCTTCCTTTCTGTGTGCTATCAGACCTGGATGTTTAGTATTCCCCTGGTTTCAACACAATTATGCACAGCCTCCCTTGTCACCTTGGGTTGCTCCATGGGTTAAGTCGACGGTTTTATTCTCATCAACACATTAATTTCAAGTTGATGTGTAAAAACACACGTGTTTTGCCTTTTTAACATTGTCTCATTCACTACAGATGACAGTCACACAAGACAACTTACCACAGCATTCAGTTTCTTCAGCTTCTCTCTTCCACATGTTCAAAAAAATCCATTCTTTCTGCCTCTATATGTGGCATTCTCACATATTCATGTCATGGTTCTGCAAACACCTCCTGCCTCCGAGTGGTACTTGCCACTTCATTCTTCCTCTTCCCATGTGAAATACTGTCTTTCTTTACATTTCTTACCTCTCACATTTCAAGACTCCATGTAATTTCCTCGTCTAGCTTTCAGCTCCATAGTTACTCCTTCTGACTGCTCAACCACCGTCTTTCCCATATCTCCACCTTCTACTATATTCTTTCAAAGTGCTCCTTCAAAACTGTAGTTTTTATCAAACAAGAAGCACAATATGATGAAGGCAACACAGACTGGATTGATGGTCTTCTTAAGATTGGAGGAAAGGAGGCAAATTTTTTCATCTCTATATCCTTTCCTCACTTTGATAGATCTCCACAAGGGATCCAAAGTTCCATCCTCTTTGAAAAATGGAACAGAGGGTCACACAAATGACCAAAGCATACATATTTTTAGCACAGATTATAGTATCTATGTTCAGACTGCTTGTAACCAACCTGAAACATTAACACATTTCATTAACTGTCCCAGCAGTTTAAATGCAACTTAAAACCATCAATGAACAAAGTCAGGCAGCAAATCATGTAGCAAAGAATGTAACATTCACAGATGTACAAAATGCCTTGTTTTGAGCCAAAGACAGTGATAGAGACAAGTTCAGAGGGGGCAGCTATGCTGAATGTCATAGCCTGGTAATCAGTGAAACACGTTTAAGACATGGGACGTCACATGTCAACCTTTACTTCTAAATATCAATGTGTATGATAGAAACCATACACATTGATACTTTCATGATGCTTCAGCTTAGGCTGCTAACACAATTTGTAGGAGAAAAACATTTTTTTTGAAATCATGGAGTCCTTAGACTACTTGATAAAGTGACAAATGGTTTCATTTTAAGCTAGAGAAAATCATTTTACTCACTTTGACTTTGATTTAGAGTTATAGATCATTAGAAAGAATACCACAAGAAATACAACCAGATGCAGCACTTGAGTGTTAGCTGTCATTTACTCATACTTTTTGAAACATAAATTCTGGTCAATACCAATTCCTAACCTTACAGCATTTTGAAAGAAACAGTGTCTTCCTCATAGTCTTATGTTTATGCCCATTTGTAAATGTGGCCTGTGTGAGAGTGGTGGGATCTGTACAGCCGCAGGACTGGCACTTTTTGATACCTGAAATGGATGCTATTGAATTGCTTGGGGTCCCAAAGTCTCTAATTTTTCAGTCAAAATGTCTTATATTCTACTCAGGTTGCTTTAGGCAGATCTTGACTCAAAAAATACATTAAGCACTAACTCAAAAAAAACCCAACCTGGCAAACAACAAGCAGGAAACACAAGAGTCACATTATTTACAGGGAACATCAAAATACTTAAAAGATATAACCAGAAGTCAGATGGTGTACCTCTTCACTCCAACTTTAGTTGTTTGTCAACTGGTTCGAAATTACCTCTCACACTCTCCAGCTTTATCTCCTCATACCTATTTATACTACATGGAAACAATACAATAGTGGCTTTATCATCCATGTTTAGCACTTAGGAGCTAAATTCTAGTCAATGTGTTATCACCTTGCTCGGGCATTTCCTTCAGCACTCCCCTTCTTATCAGCTCCTCTCTGCTTTGTCTTGTCGAAATCTTCCTTTCCAACACTAAAGAAAAAGCAGAGTTAAGAATAGATTTATTCTTGTACTGCTGATGCTTGTGAGAAATGCAGAAAGAGAGAAAAGATTTTAAAGAAACACTGAGAAATCTCGTTTCCTCCGATTCTGTAGGAGAACTGGTCTGGATTTCCATGGACACTGAAAATACTGTCCCACAGTTTCAGGCACAGAAGATGGAGACTCATATGATCCAATATCTTTAGCCAAGTGAAGGTTCTGTGAGGCTTCTAGAACTGTCAATGGAAAAGGTACTTCCTGAGTGGAACTGAACTCATGCTAGCATAGGCATCTAACACATGAAAAGACTTCTTTCTCATTGACTGGGTTAACTAGGCCAGCTGGAGTTATCTCCATCTGCTTGTAGATGTTTATAGCTGGGAGAGACAAAGCCTGCTCAGAGCAAGTAACTCACAGAGCAGCCTTTGTCACATGCAAACTGTTTTAAAGGAAAACAAAATTCCCCCACCATAACCTTAATCAGAAGCTAAAAAGTTCTGTTCTAAAAGGGAATAACAGTAATCTCCCATCCTGATTCTGTTTAGAGAGAGACATCCCAACTCAAGCAATGTTTGAAGCTCAAGCTGAGGACACGTGGCAAAGCTTCAGCCGTGCTGGACTTCATCCTATTAATGACATGGGATAGGGTTAATCTCATCAACTCATTCAAACACTCTGGTAATCCAATCACTCTCCAGGGCCAGTCCAATTGCTGTATGTAAGAAGTATGGTACTGTCAATCTCACTTGCGCCAGCCCAGTTGGAGTGAGCAGCCATACGGTGGAGGGACGGCTCACTTTGCCTCTTCTGAAAAAGTCACCCTCTGTGCATAGCAAAACATCTTTCCCCACAGCAGGTAACTCCAACTGCTGACTCACAACCAGGCTGGCAGACCTCAAGATGCCTGAAGGCATCACTGCTCACGGCTTCCCTGTCTCTGTCAGGGGAGGGGATGGTTGCACGCAAGATGAAGTAGATTTTGCATTTCTCAGATTTACAGCACTGGGTTTATTTCTCACATTGCAAACTGTGAGAATTCAGCAACTGCTCCACATGAGATACATTTCCCTGACAAAATAGCACCAAATCCTGGTAGAGCAACTGGGGGCACTGACTGTGTTGACTGGCCCAGTTCAAGCTACCTATGCCTGTGAGATCAACAGCTCATGAATGTAAGCTCAAGATTCCATACGCTGGCATTAGATCTGTCTATACACACAGGTACTTTGTGGGATTTGTCTGTTAAAGGTCAAATCTTCATGGTGTTCAAATCACATTTGACAATATGAAGGAGCTTTTCCAGTTTTTCCTCATTATTTTCTTAAAGTATATGCCTTGCAACTGTGTGTCACACACTGGCATGGCAAACTAAGTACAGCAGCACGCCCTCTCCTTGCAAAGAGTTTTTCACGTAGCTGAATACTCAGTTCCACAAAGACTGCTTTAAAAGAGAAGGGACGGCCATGAAGTCAGAGGACTTTGTGGGCAGACACAGATGAAGCATCTTAATGTTTCTAAAAGTGGGTGTACTTACAAGCAGAGAGAAATCTCCTTTGACATACACCCCAAGGATTAGTACTTTATCTGTAAAGACTTTACACTTGTTTTGCTGCTGGCAATATAGGTATTTTATTATTACTCCAGCTATACAAGGGCTATTTTCTTCCTACTGTTCCTCCTCTCTGCTTGCTCTTTACCTTTGTTTTTTGGGGGACAATGAAAGGAGATGATCTCTCATCTATTTCATTGTGGGACTCAATGCAACTTGAAAACAATCATGCTCTTTCCATCAAGTTCAAGAACCCTCCATCACTGTCTCTCCCTAATGAAAATGATATGTATTTTCAGTTTTACAACACTAAATTAGCAACTGTATTGAATTAATTATCACGGAAAATGTCAATTGGCATTAAAAGACATTAACTCCTTACACTTTTACTGGAAGGCCTCAAAACATTGCATAGGTTTCATAACATCCCTTAGACTTGACTATCTCCATTTCCCAGATTAGAGAATTTATGAACAGATAAGAAGCTTAAGCCCCAATCCCTCATCATCTAAAATGCTAGCTATGAGTGGCGTTTTTATTTGAACTGATTAAGCTCAGTTAATTCAGCTTAAAAAGATAATTTATTTAAAATAGTATTTAGCCCACAGAAATAACATTAGAAATTATTCTAGTATTGACTATGAGCATCATCATTTTAATTCCTACAAAGAAAAAGGCAGAATTTTAATTTAAATCAAAGTGACCAGGAATACGTCTCCCTGTGTGAGAGGAATGAGTAGCCAGTCTACTTATCAATTGGGTGCTATTTAGTCAAGATGGACTCATAATTAATTGCTTATTACAGACTTTGAACTACACATTTTACATTTACACAGTCAAATATTTTGATTATCACAGTCCAACCGCACTGAGCTTTAAGGGTCTCAAGCTGAGCTAATCACGTTTGACTACTGCTATGTTTCAATAAACCATTTTAAAATAAGAGAGGTACAAAGTCAAGCTTTCAGAAGTCTGCAAATATTTGAACAAAGGTTGATGGGTGTGCAGATAGCACTTGCTTGTTATGTGTTTTACCTTTGCCATCCTTGCCTCGTTTAGGATACTGACTGTATTGTGTTCTATTAATTGTTTCTTTGCCTAAATTTTTAACCTTACTTTTCATTCCATATCCCAGAACAATAAGGAACAATATAGACCTTAACTTGAACAGAAAACTCCCAGTTTTCCCAAATGTCACCCCAGCAAGTGAGTGAACCAAAGACAGTGTTTTTCTCCTTGATGCCCATGTGAAATGCAAAGGTGTTAACATCACTGTATAGATAGACCACTTGTGGCATAGAAAGATAAAGTCGTATTATCAAACATGCTGACATTTGTTTAGTGAGCTATCTTTTCAAGTGTAATTTCCCACATTAAAATTGTGATGAATAAACCAACTAATCAAACCACTCAAAGCATAGGAATTCTAGTTGAATTGCCTACTTATGGTTCAAAATATCTAACCAATAAGTATTGGCCATCTGCTGCTGAGATAATGGCATAGACCACTGTATGAAGAGTTATCATCTGCCTGAACAACCTGGGATGGGTATCACTGAGAAACAGTTCAGTCTCCTGAGTCTGGCACAGGGAGAGGACTGTAATTTGGTGCTTTCACCATTGTCCCCCCTTTGTCACAACTTCATCATCTGGATCTTACTCCTTCACTTGAAGAAGTCTAGATTTCTATCTTTGGTTTCCAGACCTACCTCTCTTCTCTTCGTTCTTCTTCCAGGAAAACTTGCCACAATACACTACCCATCTACTCCTCCCATAAGCACACCTTTGCCTCTCTATTCCTGCTGAGCATCATTTTTGTGATCTCTGATCTTGTAAGTTATTACCCATTCCTCACTCAGGAGTAGATGACTAGTAATATCCTGGAACATTTATATATATATAAAATACTGTTAGCTGTATCATCATCATGTGGACATTCTTAAGCTGAGTCACTAGCTGATGCTATTACTACAAATATTTTCTGTCATATGTGTATATAATGATGTGGGTGTGTATGTCTCTGTGAATATATGTATCTTAACATACATCTGGGATATATATGATATATAGGTGTGTATACAAAAGTGTGTATATAATATTTCAACATTAACAGCAAGTTATTGTTTATGACATTGAGCAATAATACAATGGAAATATCAATTTCTCTGTCTGTACACATGTGTGTATTGAGATTGATTACACAAACATGTCAGTCCTGACTGGAATTGATTATCAGTTATTGCCTGCTGAGGAAGGCTGAGGTGAGGCAGGCTCCACTCTCAGACATCATACAGGCTCAAAACATCCCATTGCAAAACCCTTCCTCTACTGCAGTCAAAAGCAAGGCTCGGACTGACTTCAAGTGTAACTGTTACAAAGCATAGGAGTTTATTGCACTGTATGCAGCCTTCATTTACTTGAGTAGATCTCACTTGCCCAAACAAATATCTGCATTTTAAGCCCAATACAAATAATAGCATCACTAAGATGAGCTTACCTCAAAAAGCAGTTTCCATCCCTCCCTCCTTACCCCCTCAAAACAGACTGCTTAGTGATATTCAGCAGCTACAATTCTCAGGAAGCCTTAAAACCCCTTCTCTGGCTCACAAAGTTCTGTGAGATTCTGGATACTCGCCAGTCTTTAGTTTTGCTCTTCCAAGAGAAGCTTGAGAAAATTCTGATTTGTAATTTTTCTCTGACCTAGTGAGAGATAAAATTGCCTTCTGCTCCCTGTCTGCATATACTCTTGCAGTGGAGCTTTGAAGTGGTACCTACTTTGTGCCAAGACAAAAACTGCTGCCTTCTTTTCCTTCACAGCAAAACATTGTGGAGGGAAGAAACCCTTGACATGATGCCATTTTCTGTTTGTTTTCACTAAATTTTGAAAGCCCTCTAGGCAGAAAGCACAAACCCAGTGCCCAGAGAACAGATTTTCTTAGATCCAGTATGGAAAATATGTTGCTAAAGGAAAAAAAATGCCAACCATCATTCCCACATTAGGACAAATACTTCCACATCTAGTGGAACATCTTTTTTTGATGTTTGAGATATTTGTTGCTTATGAGTATCTTTCAGTTGCTAGTATAAAAGAGTCACGTGAGATTTTGTGAAAGCACTGCATGGTGCATTCCCTGGCAAGGCTCTCACAAGAATCTACTTCAAAAAGCCTATTAAAAACCCAGAGGAAGCAATAATAAAGCTATTCTTTCAAATAGCCTGCATCTTGCCTTAGAAGAAACTTTCTTTAGCTGCACTCAGATTTATCAGGTTGCAGCCCTGTTAAGAGAATAGGCAATAAATGTGATGATCATTATACTGTCTCCCATGGTCTCAGGCCAGGAATCATAGAACTGTAGAATCATTTCAGCTGGAAGAGACCTTTAAGATCATTGAGTCCAGCCTTTGTCCCAGCCCTATCAACCACTAGACCATTTCTATAAGTGCAACATCCACCCATCTCTTAAACACCTCCAGGGATGGTGACTCCACCACCTCTCTGGGCAGCCTTTTCCAATGCCTGACAACCCTTTCAGTAAAGAAATTCCTCCTCATATCCAGTCTGAACCTTCCCTGGCACAATCTGAGGCCACTTCTTCTTGGACTTCCTGCATGTAAGATGCACACATCCACACATAACTACACATGCAGGCCACGTTCCATAATGTAAATAATTCTCTGATCAAGTAGTCTGAAGATTTCCTGCAGGGTTTTTATTTTGTATGGATGTTCTCCCATTTCTTCCTAAGTTGGATAAGCAAGTTTCTTCTCCTGTGTCAGGTAGCGTGCGACAAGGGGCAATTTGTGTCTTCTCAGGACCTGTTGGTCCTGGGTCTGCTTTCTTAAGAAATACAGGGTTAACTATTCCTCCTCCTTCCATCTTCCAAAACTACCACCTGAGGCAGGATGAATGCAATCCAAACTACTCCTCATTTCAAATTCCAGACTCAAATGAAGCACATACACAAATGTAACTGATTCCATATCTTACATACAAGTTGAAAAGAAAACAAGTATCTCTTTATAGCTCTGGGGCTTCCTGGCAGTGACACAGTCCTCAAGTATGTAAAATATGCTTTCATTGCAAGCTAACCTGATTTGCCCTGAAAAGCTATAGTTTATTCGTGGTGCAGCTGGGACTGGTATCTGTCTGTTTCTGGAGACATAACCTTTGTCCTTAGTGCTGCAGAACACTATGATTTATTCCTGTTATTTCTATATAGAAATTGGTGGGGATGTCAAGGAGGAACTGCAGGAGGGCATTGGAAGTGAACACATAAATGACTTTGCCTGGCACAGCACTATGAGTGCTACCAATACTACTGCTGAGCAACTACCATGAATGAAAGGTATGTCCATTCCAGAGTCAGACTTTGGAGAAAGTGTGCATCTCATATGTAGGTATGGTAAACATCAATAATACCTACACAAGAATATGAACTATATTTGTCTTGAAGAGCTACTCCAAATCTTCACTTGATCAGTCAATACTTGGACACAATCTTCTTTCTCAACTTTAAAACTCTGAGAACTGCTCCTGTGCAACTTTCATATAAATGCCTGAATTTGTAGGTTACATCTTGAGAGTCACAGAACTTTCAGATGAAATTTGAAATATTAAACTTCCCAAAATAATTTAGGAACCTTTCCTTTCTTTTTAGATCTCTTACTACCATACCGTCTAGATCTGTTTTCATCTCCCTAGCTTAGAAAGTCAATCTTGCTATTTTTGAGGTGGAAGTCAGTATTTTCAGATATTACATAGCTCCAACAGTTTCACTTGAAGGTAAAAAAAAAGGCACTAAATATTGTGATGGCTGAAAAATGTCAAATGATTGTAGAATTCACAGAATCATAGAATGGTAGGGTTGGAAGGGACCTTTAGAGATCATCTAGTCCAACCCCCTTGCAGAAGCAGGGTCACATAAATCAGGTTGCATAGGAACATGTCCAGGCGGGTCTTGAAGACCTCCAAGGAAGGAGACTCCACAACCCCTCTGGGCAGCCTGTGCCAGGGCTCCCTCACCTCAACAGTGGAATAGTTTTTTCTTAAGTGGAACTTTTTATGTTCCAGCTTCATCCCATTACCCCTTGTCCTGATGCTAGCTACTATAGAAAAAAGGGATGTCCCACCCTCCTGACACCCACCCTTTAGATATTTGTAAATGTTAATAAGATCTCCCCTCAGTCTCCTCTTCTCCAGACTAAACAGCCCTGGTTCCTGCAGCCTTTCCTTGTATGAAAGATGATCCAGTCCCCTCATCATCTGGGTGGCCCTGTGCCGGACTCTCTCCAGAAGTTCTCTGTCCCTCTTGAGCTGAGGAGCCCAGAACTGGACACAGGACTCCAGATGAGGCCTCACCAGGGCAGAGTAGAGAGGGAGCAGAACCTCCCTTGACCTGCTGGCCACACTCTTCTTGATGCATCCCAGGATGCCATTGGCCTTCTTGGCCACAAGGGCACATTGCTGGTTCATGGTTAGTTTATTATCAATTCCACCTAAATAAATCAAATTTTACAGTGTAGCAGGACGAATAAGCAGAACCTTATTAAAAAGGCACATGCACTGAGACAAAAAAAAAATCAATCTACTAAATAATGAAAAAATACCAGGAGTTCCCAAGCCTCCTGTGTAACATCTTAAGTCCTTTTCACTAAAACGTGCATGAGATTTTGCATATTTACTCCTCACAGACTACACAGGCACCGAGATACTGTAGTCTATATCATTCAGAGCATTAGAATGGTTCTGTGTTTTATTAGCTATTTTACATTATGTTAATAAATATCATAAAGTCTTCACTGTGTAAAAGCTTGGCATGTACTACATGGCTATCGAGCAGGATGCTAGATAAACAATGGAATAAGAGATGAAAAGTTTTTCAGGATAATTTAAATGTCTATATGGTGGTACTTCAGATACACAAGATATACTAAGCACTTAGTGAATCAATTGTTCTAGTTGCTTTTTGCCACAAAAGGACTATTAAATACAAGAAATCTCATGACTGGACTTAGAGCTGGGACTTCAATTAGTCCAATGTTACCTCCTCCTACATTGATTTTTTTTCCCTATTGCCATACAGCATTTTCAGAGACACTTCACTGTGCAGATTATTAACTTCCACTTTTTGATACATAATTATATATAATCATGTGTTCAATTGACCAAAAGAGCTCTCACTTACATGATCTATGGACTGTGCTTATCTTTCCCCACCAACTCTTGACCTTCTTCTGACAACTTGTAGCGCAAATTCTCTTAACTTTTACAGATTTCTGCTTGCACACTGGTGCTCTCCATTCTCAAGAAAAGATCAATCACAAAAATAAAGCTTTTGCTTTGAAAAAAAGATAAGGAGGTCTGTATCACTCTAAGTTTGCAGATTTGAAAGGCAGTGTTGCAAAATCACAGCTGAAATCATAGAATGGTAGGGGTTGGAAGGGACCTTTAGAGATCATCTAGTCCAACCCCCTTGCAGAAGCAGGGTCACCTAGATCAGGTCAGGTTTTCAAAATCCAAAGCCATCCAAAGGGTAGGTCTGTTTTTCCTCTCTGCTCCAGTGTTCTCTGTTGGTAGTTACCACAATGTCAGGACACAAACCCAAGGGGTTACCTTTGCAGAAGTGTGAAAACTACTTCTGCTGGATTTGTGTTTAGATGGATCATGTTTGTGACCTGTTCATCAGAAAACTGATGTCAACATCAGAGTGGAAGTAAACAGACACAGCTGAGAGACCTGGGCAGACAAATTATCACTTGAAAATTAGTTTCATGGTACTTAAGATGGACACAGCTTCCCAATAACTATCTCTTTCTTAAGAGTAATAAATACAGCTGTGCATTGGGAGCACACAGTGGCAAAATCAGACTCAATGTAAAACATTACACATACTCTGCTACTATGCTAACAGCACCTTACTCTGATGGTTTAGGTATACAAAAGCAGAGGTGTTTAGGGACAGAAATAACAACCCTTATCATTGACTAATATAGCTGTATGGCACCCGAAAAAACAATTTTGTGACTCAAAGTTTGTCTATTTATATCTATAGCACAATTTTCAAGTTTGATTTTCGGTACAGTTCTGAGATTATTTAATGTTTTCTGTCCATTACATCTACTGGTAGCCATCTCCATTTTTTAGGTCCTCGCCTTGAGACAAACTGTCCTGAATAACTCCATCTGAAGTCAGTGCCAATGGGAGCTTTGGGTTCTCCACAGCCTTGAAAAGTCTGAAGAGACCACAACATTATAAACAAGACAGGTAAATTAAGTACAAGTCAGTAAATAAGGAGGTAGTTTTTGAAATGTTGATTTTTTTTTGGTGCCTAATTTCCTCTTGTAAAAGACATATGAACACATGCTTTGACTTGGTATCATAACAATTGATGTGTCACGCTTCTAAGGTTAGACTGAGGCCCTCTAAAGAAAGACAGTACAGCATAAATACTGTCTTTAACATGAATCTACCAGTTATTAATTTGTAGAAAATAACTGCAAAATGACACAAGTATGGTTATTTAATGGCATACTAACTTAACACATGCTAATATGTTGTGTCACTTGGAGGAATCTGTAGATATAGCTCATGAACAGTGATGATTCTGAAGAACTCACTGCATATAAAAATCACATACCTGTCCAACAGTAGCTGCAGAACATTCAAGAGTCACTAATTAGTACTAACTTTGTTCTAACAATATGATAAAAGTACTGGGGAAGTTGAAGGAAACTGGAAGCAATGAAGGCATTGGACTGAGGGGGTTTTTTTGATTGCAGTAGAGGAAGAAATTGTGGGGGCTTTGTTGCAGGGTACCTGGTACACTTAAAAAAAGGAGAGAGAGACTGACAGAAAGATTTTAAGATCTCAGAAAGATTGTCCAAAACTTCAGCTGATATCTGGAATGACAAATACACCAGAGAAGGTGGCTTCTTTTTTGTCTTTTGTGTAAAATAAAGCACGTTTTAGAAGTTACACTGCAAAACCATACAGTTCCTTGCTGTAATTGTCAGAGGTTGCTATGAGTTTAAAATATCAAGCAGTGTACCCTGAGAGTTCAGGAGAGCCTACCGAGGACACTTCAGGAGACTAGTATTGCGTTTATTGCCTAGAGAAGACAGTGGACAGAAGTCTTGTGCTGTGGTTATGAATCTGAAAAGCTCACAGATGCTCACCAGTCTCTGATCAGTCGCAAGTTTAGAAAAGCACAGCATCAAATGTTTGAATCTCAAACCAGAAGTTTTGGGTTTTTCAGGAGAGAGCTTGCCAGAGCTGTGACATACAGAAACAGACACACATACATATACACAGAGTGGCATTCAGCTTCCTAAACATAGGTGTCTACAGTCACTTGAGATGCATCAGGGTTTTGAAGATGTCTACAGAGGGATGGCAAATATGATGCAGAATGTTCTGGGAGGGTGACAGGGCACTTTAGAGCATCTCAGGTGGCACCAAGAAAATACGCTTAGCTAGTTGAATTCCAGCTCTCTTTTTCAGAAAGAATATAACTTAATCACAGCATTTTATTTCAGACCATTCTTCAAGCCTTGGCAATGGGGGAGTGAAGGGACAGAGCAGTCTGTATGAAGGCAGTGTTCACAAAGCTGATCCTTGTTCTGTTGCTGGGCCATGTCTGCTTCTCCCCTCTGAGCAGACTAAACTTCTGTCCCCATGAAGGCAAGGTTTGTTTCAAAACCCAAGTCATTGACTATCAGCATAGAGAGACATTTCCAACATATTTGAGGACATATAATGCAAAACCTGGTGTTTCTTAGTTGAAAAAATAGAGTACCATCAAATCAAAATAATATTGTATACAATGTACAGTAAACAAGTGAACTGAATCTTTATGGTGATAAATTCAGGACAGAAGGTTAGGTTTTCCCTTCCCAAGGATCTAACACTTTCTCTGCAGGTCGAATACTGTGCCTAAATAATCCCTACCATCTAACAAGCTCTAGGAGTCTTTCAAGTATTACTCCACAAAGTCATCAGAGGGTTTTCTACTATTTCTGTTTGCCACTGAAGGGTCAAAGACAATTGTTGACTGTCTGAATTTGTCACCAGACATCTTCTTCCACTATTTCAAATATTACTCTGGAAATCATCACAGTGTTTTCTACTCTTTTCCACTGAAGAGCCACAAACATACCTGCTGAGGTTTCTCTGAATTTGTCACTAGTCTTCTTCTTCCGCCATTTCCAAGGTTTAAAGATTTTGCCGATGGTGGAGAGTTTGCCCTTCCTCTTGAAGGGGGGAGTTTGGGATCCAGGGGCTGGTCCATCCGAGTTAGCAATTGAAGCCTTATCCAAACCATCAACTGCATAAACAAGAAAAGTAAACATAACTGAGGATGGAAAAGAAAATGGTACTGGACAGCTAAACTCTTTCACTGTCAGCTTGCAACAGGCTGTATGTGAGTCCACGTATTTTCTGTTCCAGAAGGTAGCCAAGCAGCACTTGATCACAGCCCATGGTTGCAAAACAGTCCCCACCTCAGCTAGCTCTGGGCTTCATGGCTGCCCAGCACCTCAACTGCAGCAGGCCAGAACCTGTTTCTCACTACATGCATCTGGCACATCTGCAGCGTTCTGCAGTTTTCCATTGCTACTGGAGAATTTCTTTCCACATATATTTGGGTGGCTTTTTCCCTGTCCTTGGTAAAGCTGCATAACTAGCTGTCATCACACAGAAAACAAAACCCTTGTAATGTAAAAACATAAACTATTTCTTCTGAGTGAAATGAATCCCTTCTTAAACAAGCTGTAAAGATAACTGTTCTGGCAGTGGAATGGAAAGAAGTCAGTTGGGTATCATTGGTAATCATTCACAGTGCAGCCTGCCGTGCCATGAGTCAGGCTTCTTACTAACAAAATGTATTTAACAATAAGCTTTTGGGTTGTAGCCAAAATTGAAAGAAGAATTACTGTTCTGCAAAAACATATTGAGTAACATGAAAGCCAATATTTACCATCCATGGCTGTTACACTGAGTTTTGTGAACCGAATTAAGACATTCCAAAATATGCTGTAGCATAATAGTTAAACTTCCCAGAAATTTCCTTGAGAGGTCTACAATTATTTATTTCTATTTTAAAATTGACATGTCTTAGATCCTTCCATTTGTGGTCCTGCAAATACTTCAAATGTGCTTAATTTTATTCACGTGAGCGGTTCCACTGAAGTAACTGAAATTACTTACGTATATACAATTAATCACAGGCTTCAATGTTTGCAGCATAGAGGCCTTGTAATTGCTTTCATTCTTCTAAACACTCTAATTATAACCAACTCGGAACAGAGTTGATGCCACTCTGAACAGTAATAATGATAATCATAGATCATTAAATCAGAAACTGCTATTCAAAGACTGAAATATCACTGTCCCCCTTTTGCAGATGGAAAATATGAGGCACAGAATTGTTAAGTGCTTAATTTTATGTTTGCCAAATGGCTTCCTGAATCCTGGTCCTGTGTCTTAGCTGCTAAAGATACACATTCAGACACATAACAGCATAGTGCAATGATTCTATGATTCTCAGACAAATAACATTTAATGAGTCCTATATTTGTCCTAGACTTTAGATTGATCCAGGATGCTAAAAAAACCCAACTTTTCTGTGAGAAAACTGATGTAATTCAGAGTTCAAGAAATTTTACTGCCAATGTTTTAAAATAAAGTACTGGGAGGAAAAAAAAATCCATTGTATAACTCACTGAAGTCTATGAAGTTAAAAACAGAGATAAATTTGTATGAAAATGACAGCCTTTAAATCGATAAATATGAGTTATGATCTGAATGAAGATGTAATACATTCTGTATTGTCAGAGAGATGGAAAACTTCTCCAGGATAAAGTACTGATATTCAGATGCATCAGAATTTAAAGTATTTAAGTGACTTCCTGGGGTATTTTCTGGTCTATAACACAGAAATAAGATGGAAGAATGCAAAAAGACTTTAAAGTAAAAGAGCTAAGATTTTCATAGAATGGTAGGGTTGGAAGGGACCTTTAGAGATCATCTAGTCCAATCCCCCTGCAGAAGCAGGTTCACCTAGATCAGGTCACATAGGAACATGTCCAGGTGGGTCTTGAAGACCTCCAAGGAAGGAGACTCCACGACCCCTCTGGGCAGCCTGTGCCAGGGCTCCCTCACCTCAACAGTGAAAGAGTTTTTTCTTACATTTAAATGGAACTGTTTGTGTTCCAGCTTCATCCCATTACCCCTTGTCCTGTTGCTAGATACCATAGAAAAAAGTGATGTCCCAGCTTCCTGACACCCACCCTTTAGATATTTGTAAATATTATAAATATTATAAATATTATAATATTATATTAATATATGACATGATGCAATATTATAATATAGTATCATACATATTTTGGTAAGGACTTGGCTACATCTATCCCTTGCACAAGTACAAAATCCCAGCTTCCTCACTTGTGCACCCTAGAGAACAGAGTGATCTTTAGAGAGGTTTATGCTGAAACTCCATTAAAATGATCAGCTGCCACACTACAGACCCTGAGAAGCCAGGTGACGGGTGGAGATGAGAAGACCATCAATGGCAATGAGGAGCTCTGCAAAAACAGAGGCATGGGACAGCAGAAGGATCCTTGCAGGGGTTCTGTGCCTGGAATTAGGGATTACACTTTTGTCTAGGCTTACAGACACTTCCTATGGAGTGCAATCTTCTATGGAATACAGAAGCCTCTACTGGAAACTATAGATCTAAGGGAGAAGCACATATACTTCAAGGGTAGTTATGAAGATAAGAGAGCTAAGTTTACCTGAGCGATTCCAGTTGCTATAAGGGGCAAGGGACACAGCTTGCAGCCAGGAAGATGTGATGTAAGGGGATGTAAGGGAAATCCTTCCAGGTGGTGGGTGTTGCAATACTGCAGCACGTATGCCTTGGGAGGTTCTGGAGGCTCAGCCAGGCAAGCCAGGGCTGACATCACCTGCTGTTGCTAATAGTCCTACTCTGAGTGAGGGACTGGACTTACTGACCTCTCGAGGTCCCTCCCAATCAAGGGACCCATGGTGCTATGGGATGTGGAAAGGCACAGTTGCTCTGTGAAATCTGCACTAGTGTAGCCAAAGAATCAGAAGTGAAGTGCTGAAGAAAAGAGATCAGGCTTTGTCAGCTGAAGAGTTCTGTCCCGGGACAGGGGCCAAGGATTATCTCACTACAGAGGCAGCCCATCAGCTCATTAGAGCAAAATGCTGCCCATTCCTTGGAGGCAGTGGGACAAAACCCTTGTTCTTGTCTCTGAGGACATAGAAAGTCTGGGTTGTTGATGTGAAGAGTCTGCACCCTGATGACAGACAGCATGGTCTCTATAAACACTAGAACATAGATCTTTTCAAATGCTCCTGGGTCACAGAGTCCAGGGTCCAGTCTATTTGCAGGCAACCACCTTCACAAAAGCGCCATCTAGATTGTCTTCCTCCTGCACCTACCAGCAGGAATGGATGAGGACTATGGCTCCACTAGCTACCTACAGAGAAACATGGATTTGAATCAGCTCCTGCCCTGCCCTCTGCTGAAAATATATGACTGAAATAATTACATTCATCCTAGCTAAAGAAATCTGTCTGCTTCAAATGAGCTAATACATGAAAAAAGGGATCCGCTTGGAAAGGCTGCAGCTTTTGAAAACAGGATTCAACATTAACTCATTCTGTGAGGTTGAGAGAGCAGTGGAACAGACTGCCCAGAGAGGTTGTGGAGTCTCCTTCCTTGGAGGTCTTCAAGACCAACCTGGACATGTTCCTATGTGACCTGACCTAGGTGAACCTGCTTCTGCAGGGGGGTTGGAGTAGATGATCTCTAAAGGTCCTTTCCAACCCCTATGATTCTATGACTCTGACCAAAAAAAGATGAGGAATTGATTTATGAACGAAATTCAACAAGTGTCCATTAACCACTGATCTTGTACCAGTTCTTCCATTTGGAAAAAAGTCCCAAATATGTATCTGAAAAGGAGGAATAAGCATGGCCAAACATCATAGATAGATTTTAGAAGTTATCTCAGATAATGTAACATTGCTAGGAGAAAGCACTTCTATCCAAGAGCAACCATAAGGTAGAACATTTTACCAATTCATACACTTCCTAAAAAACCTAACAATTTCAGCAATGACATTCCAGAGCATCTATGGAAAGATCTTATCTAAAGCTATTACTCTGCACCTTTGAAAAACTCAGCAGGAAACTGATTTACACTATCTGCTTTATAGGTCATGTACTGTTTAAAAATAAAACAGTGTATTTTTCACCTCAGAGAGCTTATGTACCTTCTATTAATTATTATAAACGTTATACATATTCATTGAGATGAAAAAAGTTGTGCTATTGGGAGCCTGAGGAATGCTGATCAGATGCTCCCTGACTCTGAAGGTACAGATGCCATAATTCATGACATTAAAACTACTCAAATTTCTGCCTCGCTTCACATAAACCAGCATCCTACACTAGAGTTTCACACCAGAGTGGCTCTAGTGATGAAAGCAGCCTGGGAAGTTTCCTCTTGGCACTTCTATCTGTTCATTCCTGACCCTAAAAAAATTATGCCATTCTTTTGGTTGTAAAAATACAACTGTTCATTGGGCTTCATCACAAGTAGATCTATGAATGATCCAGACCAAAAATTCCTCCTCCTTTCCACCCTCTTTCCTTTTTTAAAAGGTTATTTTTAATCTGGGTCACTTCAGTTATTTCAGTCTTCAGCACAATCCTACAAACGCTTGAAGTGTCAGGGCTGGGCGAGGAGTGGGCTGTGGCATGGGGCAGCAGCCAGTGACTGGGCTGGGCAGGCAGCCTAAATCAGCTTTACAGTTGCAGCCAGGATACTAGGACATTCCAGCCATGAACCCAGCAGCACTATGCAGCCTGGCATGTATCACATGCCTGAACCTGGGTGACTCCACAAAATAAACATGCTTTTGCCTAGAGCATTCACAGAGCAGGTGGAAGACTTGGGTTCCTCCCCCTTCCCAAATAAACTGTTGAAACCTACTATCCTTCACTTCCTAAAAAGAAGAACACCCTAATCAGGAGTGGGAGCTATGATCCTTTGGAGAAAGGAGTTTTGGGGCCACTGAGCCCCAAGTAAGAGAGAGAACAGCAGGTGGAACGTGATGCTCTACGTGGGTAACTAAGTTCACTCACAAAGATATGTGAATTCATATCATGGGTGATGCAGTGAGTATGGTCCTTCCACAAGAAAAACACTTGCTATGCTTTAGATGAGAATGTACAAGACCACTTCAATCTTTCCAATAATTAAAGCATTACAGGATTGCAATCTTCCCAATCAGTAGTCAGAAGCATTTTTCCTTTTCTCTATCTCTCTGCTCCCCTCACCATCACTGTTCTCCACAACTGATCTAATCAGTAGAAGCACAGAGATATGTATTTAAGGAATTCTTTCTCACATCGGGGCTGTTAAGTACAAGACAGTTCCAGCAGAAGGACAAGTCCTTTCCCCATCCCTCTGGGTGCTGCAGCTTTCATGCTGTCATCCCTCCTCCCACTCACTTGATTCCCAAGACTCTTTCATTTGCACCACAGTTCTGCTCTGTCTTTATCATACTGCAAGATAAAGGAAAGGTCTGCCTCCAGCCTCTCCCCACCTCTGGGGAATATAACCAAGAGGGAAAAAGGCACAGAACCAAGTGCTTCACTAATACTGAGGTACTAAGGTGGTACTGGCACCTAATACTTTCACTAGCATTGATTATCTTGCAGTACCACCACATCACCCTTTAAGTGTACAGGGATAACAGGAATACAGGTGACCCAAGGTATTGCCACATCTAACCATAAATTAACTGAGAAATGCAACAGAACAGGCAATGGTCCCAGTTCAAAGCTACCTTATGTGTGGATTGGGTTCTGAATGACTTCTATGCTTGTTAACTACTGGTTACCTAGTACAGCTGCTTTCTCTCTTCCTCTCACTGCACCCAGGTGCCCTGCAGTGATGTGCTGCAATAGCCATCATGGTTTACTGAGACCTTGAAACCTCTTCTGACAGCATTATGTTTTTCTATAGGATCTTGCCACAAGGCATGGTCGGAAGTCATGGTTTTTTATGCCAGCAAAATCAACATGTTTATGCAGCTGCACATTATCCCCATGTAGTGACAAGAACAATAAGTCATCAGCTTGCCACAGAGCACGGTAAACTGCTTGTTCCTGGAGCTTACTGAAAAAATTCAAGACACTGCACACTGAAATGTTTGACACGATAATTAAAAATCAGAAGTCATTCTGACACTATCAGTGTCATTTTCAATAAACACCTAAAATTCTGTAATGTTACATCAGTTTTTCATGACCAGAACCAGATGGCAAGATGGGTTTTTTCTTCCTTCTCCCTTTTTATTTTCTACTTGGAAAGGAAAACTGCTACTAATCCCCAGTGGATAAACTGACAAATGGGAGAGCTATAATCTACCTCTGAGTAGCACAATGAATTGGCATCTGAATGCTTTTGCCTTGCCATACATCTGGAGTTTAACTTTGAGGAAACTCTGTCATGAGCAAATTGACTTGATTGTGTTTTAATTAAATGAAAGGAAAAAGCTGAAGTTCAAATGTAGGCGGCTGAATGGTAGTTTCCATATGGAACTGCTAATATTGCAAAATGTTAATTGGACCTCCCGCTGGCGATGAGCTAAACAGGGTGGGTAGTGGCTACTTCAGAGGGACACTGGCTGTTGCCTTGGAACAACCAAAGGGGACCCTCCTGGGATAATCATGGCAGGAACAGAGCCGACCGCCCAAATGCCTCCACGAGGACACACGAACACCTCTCAGGTTGTTGTAGTCACACATGGACCAGCAGCACCAAAGTCCAGAAAAGGCTTCAGAAGGCTGAACCCTGTAATTCCCATCTCACCACCACCTCACGGCAGAAAGTCAAACACAGAAAGTCAAGCTCAAAAGGCCATATTCTGTTCTGCCTCTGTAATGAGCCCCTGCCTAAGCTCTGCAAAAAGCACAGGTGGAGGGGAGCCTATATTCTGAAAGCAACAGCACAGATGTCTAGAGTATCACATTTCAGAGAAGAAGCCACATGGCTCAGAAGGACGCTCAGCCACACTGTCCTCTTCTGAAGTGCACAGAAGAGGAACATGAGCAAAGTACCAAGCAATGACACTGCCTCCCACACTCATTTATTCTACTTCTCACTTTCTCACCTATACAACTGCAATTAACTTCCTCAGAGCATGGAAGAGTTTGTTTAGCTATCTGTCTCTTAGGTAGGAAGCCCTCACCCCACAGACACTGGGTCGCCAGCAAGCAAGGACAAGACCTTACCTTGACTTCCTACTATCTTAAACATGAAACAGTAAGTAAAACAGTGTTCACTTGAGGGCTTAAGATGTGCTTGCTGCTTCACTAGGGTAAAGCCCAAAGGACCTCTTTCTTTAGAGTTACCTTAAGTGTTAATTGTTTTTTTAACTCTGTTCACAATAGTCACATCAACTTGAGTGGAGTTGGTTGTTTTGTCAAGTTACAGGTTATCACATTATCATATTAGTTAGCATAATGCACTTGTAATATGCAGCTTCAGAGTTACTTCACAGTTACTTCACTTCCATTGGGTTAATTCTAGAAGGAAAGGGGAAAGGGGAAAGGGGAAAGGGGAAAGGGGAAAGGGGAAAGGGGAAAGGGGAAAGGGGGACCAAGCTATGGTTGTAGGGCACTCTTTAGAGACACTGGAAATACCACAGGCAATACAGCTAGTCACAGCTACCCAGCATGACCAAACTGCACCTCTCATGAAGGAACCTGTGCAGAGCTCATCTGCTGCATCTACACTGACACGTGAGCTGAGAGAGTTCAACAGTGCATTAAGCACTGCAGTTATAGCACTAAAATCACACCACCACTCTTCTCATATGTTTCTTGTGTCAAAACACACTAGGGATCTTCTTAGGGTCCTAATAAAAATACAGACCTGACGTTATGTTTGCAATATGTCCTCAGGCATGTGTTTGCAAATGAATTCTTTACATTTTAGCATCATGCAGTCCTTATTAGAACACTTACATGACCTCCTCCTCTTCAACAAAGTGTTTAACTTCCATCCTTTTCCTACAAAAGGAATAGGAGAATGCTTGGCCATCCTGTCATACAGGTTTGAAAGTGATCTGGCTGCAAATCTTCTTGCTACCTCCTCTCTGGCCTGAACACAGCTGGCTCCGACCAGAAGGAAAAGGATCAGAGATTTAGGGAAGGCTGCTTATTCCTTTTTTTTCTCAACCATAATACTTGGGTGAAGAGCAGCAAATGGAAAATTTCCAGTCAGTTACATTTTCCAGATATACGAAACATCAGGTCAAACGTCAAATCCTGGATCCAAGCAATTTCTCCACAGAAACAGGGGGGAAAAAAAAAATCCAAGCACAGTAACAGAGAAGTGGGAGGACATCAAAAACAAGAACCAAAAACAGTGCACATAAAAGAGCAACCAAACTACTTTGAACAGCTGAGGATTGAAAATTAATGCTTCTTCTGGCAGAATATTAAGAGATAAATCTCCTTGGAGTACAATGGTATACATTTCCATTTAGAGTTTTAGAATCATAGAATGGTAGGGGTTGGAAGGGACCTTTAGAGATCATCTAGTCCAACCCCTCTGCAGAAGCAGGTTCACCTAGATCAGGTCGCATAGGAACATGTCCAGGTGGGTCTTGAAGACCTCCAAGGAAGGAGACTCCAAACCCCTCTGGGCAGCCTGTGCCAGGGCTCCCTCACCTCAACAGGGAAATAGTCTTTTCTTATCTTTAAGTGGAACTTTTTGTGTTCCAGCTTCATCCCATTACTCCTTGTCCTGTTGCTAGCTACTATAGAAAACAGGGATGTCCCAACCTCCTGACACCCACCCTTTAGATATTTGTAAATGTTAATAAGATCTCCCCTCAGTCTCCTCTTCTCCAGACTAAACAGCCCCAGTTCCCACAGCCTTTCCTCATATGAAAGATGTTCCAGTGCCCTGATCATCTTGGTGGCCCTGCACTGGACTCTCTCCAGCAGTTCTCTGTCCCTCTTGAGCTGAGGAGCCCAGAACTGGACACAGGACTCCAGATGAGGCCTCACCAGGGCAGAGTAGAGGGGGAGAAGAACCTTCCTTGACCTGCTGGCCACACTCTTCATAATCCCACCTAAAAGTAAGCTGCATGTACTTACCTCATTGAATTCTGCAATGTTATTTCTAAAATGCCACATCTGATAACCAGAACTGAAGAAACAGAAATATTTCCTAACTGGCTTTTCGTGGTACAGCCTTAACGTGGGGAGAAAAAACATTGTAATAAGTTTACAACAAATATTTTTAGCTACAGGCAAGCCATAAAACTTCCTAGCAGTTAGTGGCTAGAAGTGTGAAAATGAACTGAGGATCTTCTCCTGTAATAAACAGATTTTTTTTCTTAAAAAAAAAGGTGATAATTAATAGGTATGTAATACAGATGTTGAGGTAAAACTGGGATGAGCATGTCACAGGGCAGCCTTTGGTCCTTTTCTCATTTCTCCATCTATCAGCAAAGTTACTTGCCGTCTGCCCCGAACACACCAGGAGCTTTTGGATGCCCTGTCCAAGCAACAGCGGTGCCTGCTGAGAAAAGGGAAGGTGAGAGAAGGTTCCTAGTGCTGGCTCACCCTGACAAGCAAGCCAAGGTGATAGGTATGCCATGTCATTGTCCTACTGGAATGCCCTTTCCCTGGTATTCCCAGGAACTTGACAAGATGAGGAAAACAGTCCACAGGAACCTGGGGGAATATGGGGAAAGAGAAACCAAAAAACACAAATTGAACACAGGCTTCCTTGTCTATTGCAAACTCTGCCAAGCAGCCCTCACACAACCAAGCTGCTAACTCCTGTTCAGATCTAGATATTTACCTACCACTCACAGAGTAAACCAGCACTCTCTAAGATGGCCCTTGCTACTTGCTGTCCAAGCCAAGTCAAAAACCTAGTGAAAGGATCAAAGCACAGCCAAAGTTACATTGGGCTGCTTCCAGTTCTTATCCTCTCCGTATATAAGCAAACACAAGCTTGGGGCTGCTTCAGATCTCAGCTGGCTGGTTCCTCTGGAGGCACACATCATCCCAAGAGAGGATTTTACTCTGCTAACAACTTTCCTACCCTGCAGCAATAGCTAAAGGGCCCAGCTGCTGACCTTTCTTCAACGCCTTTTGGCTGTTCTCTCAGCATACCTGGAAAGACACAGGCATTTTCCCACAGCTTGCTGGATGTGTCCCTAGAAGTCATTGCCACTGTTGGCAGAGGCAGCACGCAAATATGGCTTGGTAGAGATGCTGCCCATACAAGCAGGTTCCTGCTCATCTCACCACGTGTTTTCACACCACCACGATGTCAATGTCGGCTGAACCACGAACCGTGTTGATAACCATTTGTGAAGTCCGACTTTAGCAGTGCACTAAGGCAGAAGAGAAAGAACCTTTTGCCTAGGCTTTTAAAGCTGAGTCAGTTCCTACTGCTGACACAGGAGGGTCTAGCAAATAAATTTGCTGACCAGGCTGAGCTGGGCGGTGTGCCGAGGAGCTGGGACAGGAACAGGACAGGATGGGAGAGAAGTTTGGGAAGAGATGGCAGACATCTGCCACAAAGTCAGCGCCTGAGCCCATTGCCAGAGGGTATGAGAGCTGCCTCTCACAGTAGTATGCCCTGACACCTTCACCACATTCAGTGCTGAAGCAATGACCACCTGAAGTGCTAATACTATTAGCTATTTTCGTCTTCTGCATGAAGGGAGCTGGGGAAGGATGTAGACATTTTTCCTCCCCATCCCACTTTATTCCATTTCATCCCACCCCAACTCAATCCAGACCACCTGGCACTCTTGCTAAAAGTTCTATATGAATGCTATATATGTGCTTTTCCCTTTATTATTATTATCTTTAACCAAATCTTTCACAATTAACATGTTTATACATGAGAACAGATTTGGCTTTTTGGGCTCCCATCCCAATGCTTCCTTGCACTTAAGTACTATAACAAGGAGCTCTTGATCTACAAGTAACAGAACATTTACGTATGAAAAATCTTAGGTGCAATTTGATCAGCCATGTAATTAAATACCCCATATGGGACAGCCTGGAGCTCACTGTGCTGCTTTTTAAAAGAGACACTTTCTTTCATGCTGGCACCACTTCAACATCCTTTTTTTTTCCTCTAGTACAGGAAACCACATATTGCACTTGTCCAAATGTGTGTAAGTCAAACCTGAGGCAAACAGTTTCTTTTCATGACCGTGTTGGCCTCACAACACCATTGGGGAGGTCAAGGACACTTTTAAATCCAACCAGAAAATTTTTGAGTGTTGCTGTCATTGCAAATGTTTGTACAAGCTATTAGCCTTGCAGCCCTTGAACAGAAAACTGGGTTTATTGTTTTAAGTTGCCTTTAAAATGTTTGTCTTTGCTGCTAGATACCAGCTTGGATAAACAATAATAAAACTCCAGCACGCTCAGAAGAAACTATTAATGACTAAACACAGTTCCTCTCAGTCAAAACACCAATTTGTCAACTCTAAAACCACAGTCTGTAAAAATTTTCACGTCATTCTGTATCTGTAATGTCACAGTTCTGAATACAGTCTAAGTCATCTTCATTGCTGTGAGGAAAGAGGAGTTGCCAAGTTGCAGCTGACTTTTATTCCGCATCGTGTTTCATTACTCTCTCCATCCCCAGCCGCACGGCAAACAGTTGTTTTATTCCCTGTATCTTGTTCTTTATTAGGGCCAGGGTAGGGAAAATCAGGCATAAGCTGACATATTGGTCAGTCCAGCTGCTCTTCCTTCGTCATTTTAAACTCAGACACTCAGGGGCCTGTTCACGTAAAAGAACAGGTCCATGTGAAATCTGTGGTGGGATTCAGTTATACTTCTAAAGCCAGTGTGTTCCCTTTCCTACACAATCAAGAAATAGAAACGTCATCAAACAAGCTGGTGTCACTGTCAGTCACCCAATGGAATTAATAATACTGTCCTCATGTAGATTTAAAAGCTGTACTGATGCACATTTGGGACTTCAATTTTTCAATGGAATCAGCATCTACAGACATGAAGCACAGATAATCAAAAAGCTTTGGTTGGAACAAATTGCAAATGTGAAAGCTGCTTCTCTGTGGATCATTGCAGCAGGATGCTGTGCCAGGATAGTGCCCTACTTGCCATGCACCCTGAGGATGAAGACGCTTACAGAGATGAGATTGGAAACTAGGATCCCACTTTCCTCTGCGAGTGCCATAGCTTTCCTTCCAGAGTCAGGCACCAGCCCAGGACTAATCAAAGCATCATGTCCTCCTAGGAGAGAAAAGGGCTAAAGAAAAGGGCTTGGTGAGGCCTTGGGTGGCGAGACCATCTTGTTGTCAAAGGTGGCAGTGAGAATATGCTCAGTTCTTCCAGCAGATTATTCCCTTAGGGGAAAACAACTGCTCTGTAAGAGCAGCATCAACATGGCAGATACATAATTGATACCTTCATATCCCCATTTGCGTGTCTCACACAGTATTTGGGGTGCCTGCTTCTCCTCTGCTCTCTGTTAATAACAAATGACTGTATTACCATGGTGTGTAGAAGGGCTGTATTATCATGGTGCGTGGTAGAACAGGACCTCTTTGTGACAAGAGCCATACAAACAAAAGCCATAAAGACCATTCTTATTCCAGCCCTATAAAGCAAAAGAGAACAGCTTGAACAACAGATTTACGATTTTTCATTGCCACTTTTTCAGCTATCCAAAAGTACACATGATTTTGTTTGCAGCCTGTCCTTTTCCAACACCTCCTTCAGACATCGGCACTGAGCAATCACAAAACATATCTTTCTCATCTGCAGGCTAAAATAAAACGCCAACTTAAACTTTCATATGCCAGTTTAGACTGAATTGTTTCAGCTGGAGCTGGACAAGCACCCCTCGAGCTGCAAAGCAAGTACCCACAGAAGAAATATAAGACCCCACCTTCTCCCCACCAGTGCATTTCAGCATTTTACTATCACAAAGCCTAACAATATTAATTCAGTACTTGGCTTTGGAGCACACATCAGTAATAAAAGTGTCAAATATTACCAGAGGTGATGCCTGTTTGCCTAGTGTGGATGATCTGAGCCCACCAGCTACATCAGCACGACCCACTGCACTACCATCTGGGAACACCTTTCCTCTCCTTCTGAGCCAGATGCAGTTAGACGTTAGCAGAAATTTGAAGTTACCATTAAGGCATATTCAAGCTTGTCCTGAATCAGATAATATGTTGTTTTAATCACTTTGTACAAAACCCAGTACAGATGCCAAGAATAATTCAGCCTACTTTAGCCAGATAAATGCTGACAGAGGTCATTCCCACTGTATGGAATGGCACACTTCACTGTATTTTGTTAAAACCTCTCTTTAGACCCTTTAAAAAAACACCCTGTTTTCATTACATGTTTTTCTTAATTACTATTCCTTATGACTGTGGAGGTAAACCAGGCTACATGACCCTTTGCTAATTACAAGCCAGAATACAAATGAAAACATCAAAATGGTTTACTTTAGAAACTGAATTAAATTGAAGCCGTTCTCGTAATTATTAGGATTTCATTCATTTTATGATTACTCAAATTCTGTGGTATCTGAGTGTCATGACCATTCCAGTACAGTTAAACTGAACACAAAAGCTTTAGTATTTAGCTGTATGCTTAAAAATGCCACAGTAAAAACTTGATTAAAGAAAAAAAGTGGTGCAAAAAGCCCGAATGTGACTGGCAAGCCCTGTACCTATTGCTAGCGACTTCAAGTCCTAAGTATGTGGAGCATCAGCATTCACCAAATTCATCTTTGGCTGTATTTAAGCTCTGTAAAGTTTTCTTTTTTAAACTACTACCAAATGTTTTCCTGGAGAAGGAACATGATGTGACGAAGCGCTTGCCTGTTTCCAACGGTCCCTGGGAAAGCAAGCCATCCCTTAGGAAAGCCCACAGGAATACTTCAGAAATTCCTGTTGGCAGTTTCTGCCTGTCCTGACTGTTTCTTGTGCTCTCATTCTGGGCTTTCAGCAACTCCCACAGCATCTGATGCACCCATTAAGGGAGAGAAAGGGCCATTTATCCGCTCCTTTAACAATGAATTGATATGTGGATAAAGTCTCCCGCAAACTAACACGCAGACGTTTCCACTGTTGGTGTTTTCATGTGGGATTTTCTCTGAAGGTTTGCCCAGAAGCAGGCAGCCTATCCTGACAGCCAGGGTTCACCCAGATCCCTGCTCAGCAGTCCCCAAAACAGCATCACTGCAGGGATCCAAAGAGGGAGAGAGAGGCATAGCGCCTGTAGATGCTCTCGCCCTCATGCTGGCAGACGGCAGCTCTGGGCTGGCAACCAGGGGTAAAACCGAGTCCCCATGCACTTTTGGCAAGGCACAATGCCTTTGCAAGGCACGGTATCCTTACAGCCACTTCCTCAGCACTGCTCTGGCTGCCTTGTTTGAAGCCCATTCAGCTCCAGCCTCGACTGAAGGAGTGGAGGGCCCACCTGCAGCCTCCAGCAATTTACCTCCCTCAGAAAATACCTCTTGAAAAATTCTTTTTGCCATACTGAACAAAACTGCTGCTTAACTTCATCTCCAGTGAAACACACTTTGTACAAGAGCAGGTTTTGAAATAGAAAGAGTTTAATGACTATTCTTTCAAAAAATGCCTTCAAGCAGCTTACAAACAAATGACAGCAACTTTTCCGAGCCCGGGGGAGTGGTTGTAACATCTTGGAAATGAAAAGGAGTGATACAGGGTTCAGTCACTTTTCTTGCCATGAAAAAGGTTTATAATTTTCCCTAAACCTCCCTCCTATTTTGCAAACATTCAAGCACTTGGCAGATGTATTCAACATTTTTAGACCCTGCACTCACTTTTCCCCCAAGCTGGATGCTGAGTGGAGACATGATCACTCTCTACAACTACCTGAAAAGGGTCTGCAGTGAGGGTTGACCTCTTCCTTCTAGTAATGAACGACAGGACAAGAGGAAATGGGCTCAGGTTGGGCCAGGGGAGGTTTAGACTGGACATTAGGAAGAACTTTTTCAACAAGAGGGTTATTAAGCATTAGAACAGGCTGCCCAGGGAGGTGGTGCAGTCACCATCCCTAAAGACATTCAAAAGACACATAGATGAAGTGCTGAGGGATACGGTTTAGTTTAGTGATAGGCTTGGCAGTGTTAGGTTAGTGGTTGGGCTCAATGATCTTACAAGGCCTTTTATAACCATAATGGTTCTATGATTCTATGAATCTGCCTATTTCATAGCTAAAACAAGCCAGAGTTTAAATCCAGAGCTAAACTGTCAGTGGCAGAATACCGTCCTTGGCGTGCTTCAGTCAAGCCATTGAAAAGAATGTAATCTTAATTTTATATAAAGTCAAAGTACTCTTCTTTGATGGGATCTGGATGTTGTTTTCATAAACACAAAACTACCAGCTGTAGGAACAGGTGAGTAATCCATGAAAATGCTGGAAAGACATTAGTGTAGCTTCAGTTTGGGTTTTTGGTTCATCTTATCTTCTGGGAATGTTTCTTGCAATGTTTTTCTTCTGTGGTTGAGGAAACCCCGAATGAACTGTAGGCTGAGCAACAGCAAGAGAGAGATGTTTCTCTACAAAGAGATCCCTTAAGGACAGTGGGTTGAAAGGTACAAACACAAAAATCCACAGTCTGACCTTGTTCATTAATGCTCATTAGTTCCTTGATCTATGGCCTTCAGGTCTGGCTTGCTTCATCTGTAAGCAGATGAGGGGATCACAACATTTAATTATCATATCAGATCATTCTCAGGACTGAATAATGCTCATGGAAGAGTTCAGAATTGTGAGACAAGGATCGTGCCAGGGTGATAAGCTGTGGCCTTTATCCTTACACGGTAACTGTGCTGAATTTCCACTCAAGAAGATGGGAAACGCTTGCAAGTTAGCAGGGCTGAGGGATGGGTAACTTCTGTCTAAGGGAAGATAAGCTTTGATGGGTTCATCTTCAGCCACTGCAGCCATTTCCAAACTAATAATCAGTCTATGCATTAGATACAGTGTGCAGTGTTATACATCAGTTTGTATGTCCAGCTTCCCCTGCTAACTAGAAAATCCTGTGAAGTCCCAAATCTTTGCTTAATAGCTTAAAATGTATTGAAAATAATGCTTAGCTTTTGCATGCTTTCTAGTGGCCTGGCTCTGTATTCAAGGCTTTCTTCATCTTTCATGGATGACAGCTAAAAAGGTACATTCTTTTTTCCTCTTCTTCTCCTTTCAAAAAGACATAACCCTAGAGATCCAATACTTATATTAAATACTTTTCTCTTCAACATATTATTGTTATCATGCATTTCAAACTAACATAGAGAGTTTCCAAGTGTGATAAATGTTACAGAAGCAAACTATTTGTCTTGCTGGGTCTGGCTGAGATATGCCTTTCTCCTCTTCTCCTCCCTTGCCTCCTGGAGTGATAGGAAAATTAAATCAGCAGGATGAACAGTACCCAAGGGGAGCTGAGAGAGAGGTGTTGCTGTTAAGTGTCCAAGATATTTGTTTTTTTCTGCTTCAGGTCTCTGTGAATTACATCAAACTTTTCCAACAAAAACTTTTTTCCTCTTTTCATAATTGTGTTCACTGCACAACATGACATAGTTACATGATGTTATTTTCCAACAAAAGGCTTTAAACGCTGAGCATCATACTCACGTAGTTCCTGCAATGTTTTGGAGTTAACCTCTCTCTTTTTTCTGCTGGCTCATGTTCTGCTAGTCTCTATGACTTTCTTCTCCAAATAAAGTATATATCATTTTTCATTTCCACTTGGTCCTTGTCCAGCTCTTTGACAAGGTGCCTTTAACCAATGTCTTAGCTGTCCATTTTATTCTTCACTCCCCTGCATAGACACAGTTTCTTTCATTTTTCACCATCAGGCCTTAAGTATTTCTTCCATGCCCTACTTCCATGAGTCAAAAGCAGCAATATTCAAATAAGAAACAACAGCACCTTCTTCCCAAGACACTAGATTGTGTCTTATAAGAAGTCAGACTAGCCTTCTAAAACTTTGCAAGAACTGAACCACAGAAATACTCTGTGATTAGAGCAATTTTTTTAAAACCATGTATTTTTAAAATAATAATTATTAATATCACAATTTCCCCTCTTTTTATCAATCACTTGAACAATTCATCAGGAGGGGAGAACCATCCGTGGTGGTATAACGTGTAGTGCAAGAAAACCATTACGCCCTTCTCCGTATCAACATGAAAGAGGCCAGATTAGCAATGCACCAGAACATTGCTTCACATTCTCAGAACAAGAATATTATTAATGCCCGTGCCAAAACCAACACTTGCTTCCCCTCAGAAATGCAATAAATCTATAAAACTCCAAGAAACAAACCAGTAATCTTCAGGCACATTGAATGAATTTACAGGAAAGGAAACGCATGGCCAGTTTTGAATTATAACAAATGAAATAAATTATAACACATTATACATGTGTAATTTAAACATGCCCAGTTTCTTGGCAATGAGCTATTCGGGGGGAGCTTTTCTCCTCATAAAGACAGCTAGCGTCTAAAAATCATTTCCCAACAGCTTATAACAACTTTAAGTGGTGATGTGACTCAAACTACTTGACTGTATCCCACAGAATCTGTGTTTCATAAACACACAATGAAAGTGTCGTTTCTTTGTTCACTCATCCAGCATCTGGGAGGAAAAAAAATAGGCCACAGGAGATTAGTTTTCAGCCTAGGTGACTTTATATTGCTTGTTATGACAGAAATGCTCCAGGTACATTGATCTCTCAGAGTTAGAAGCAAGAAAAGCAACTGGAAGAAAGCTCACAAACTGGACTATCCCTTACTATGCACAGTCATGCCATATTTTTAAATCAGGATGCTTCTACGTTGGTGAACTTCACTGATTTGGTGTCCAGGCATCAGGTATCTCTGTGTATCCCTTAGACAGCAGAGGTGGGAGATCTACAAGCCATGTTACAGCTTACCAGGGCCTTATGGACAAATGCTGGCTAGAACAAAGTATTTCATGCATCTCATTCCCTAATGTATCTATAAAAACTGACTTAGGGCACAGATGGATGTAACCTAGGGCTACAGCATCATGATTCTTCCACGAAACGCTATGCTTTTTGGTGTCTGTGTAACGACACACAATGACTTACATTGGCATCTGGGATACATCAGCAGAGGATGCATTCTGCTGAGGATGCAGGCATGGACATTGGCATATGGTGCTGACTTCCAGGTTCCTAGTTTGAGAAGGAGGATCATTGGTGCACCCAAATACAGTGGGCTGAGCTGGAGTGCAGAGCCCAGCTGCTGCTGCTGTGGTTTGTTTCTTCAACATGACATCCTCTCCAGATACAGTCTGCCCTCCTGTGCAGTTTCCTGGGCATTCAGACCAAATTTCACTCATGACAAGTGCTATTTTACTTAGTTCAGCTGGCTACTGAACAGAAGCTAAGATCTGAATCACTTTCTGTTGCCTGCCCTCACCCTGCAGCCACATAGGCAGAATGCAGGGAAAAGAGCCCAGTCTTCTTCAGCAAAGGAGATCAAACAAAATGTCAATCATTTCAGTATACATCAACAAAGTTCTGGGTTGCAAAACCAAGAAATCCAACCAGGGACAACAAATCCCCAGTCAAGAGTTCATTTTCTGAGCTGAAGCATCAAGCACTAAAAAAACCTCTAAGCCTGCAAAAGAGTCCCTGTGCACCTTTAAGTCTTGTTAGTAATGGCTTAAGCTAGAAATGTAAATTATATGATCACAGTGAAAACATCAAGTTTCACAGTCTATCACAGTTATTCTAGTTGTGTAAATTACCTATGTAGCTTAAAACAATAAACATTAGAGAAAGCCTGTATTTTCCATTAATTATTTCTAGACTATAAACTATGTGATTTGTTTGCACAGAGCAGTAATAGCCCAGCCTTAAAATCCCAATCAGCATCTAAAGTCTGTGCACCATTCCTGGACTTTTCCTAGGAAACACATTAAAACATTCAGATCCAAAAAATACAAAAAGGATTAAATAACACTGAAATGAGGGTCATGCACCTACATAACTAGGATTTGCTAATGTTTTGGGCAGCTGGTCAGAGCAAAGACATCTTGCAAAGCTAACAAAAAGAAGCACATTCTCGGGGATGAGGGATGCAGCCTGATCTTTGGAAACAGAACTGTCTTTGCTCTCACAGTTTCAAATGTTAGGATGGTTGTATCACAGTTTAACTCTGCTCAGCAAAATGTCACTCTAATTCATATGAAACCAAACCAGGAATCAGAGAAGAAAAGAGCAACACATCTCTTACTGTTTATATCTTTTCATACAAAATTTTGTTTTCACAAAGCTATCATTGATGTGGGACTGTGTACTAATAACCAACCTGCCAAGTAACAAAGTGTTACCAGTTTTATGGTATTATATAGAAAAGTATTATCCAGCAAACACTTAATCAAGCTTTTATCAATGCAAAACAGACAGCAAGTTATTACCTTCACATTTTTTTCCATTTTACTTGCATGCAATGACAGAACAACCTAGATCCTCATTTCTCCCTAGCTTTTTTCCCAGTTACACTGATCATCACAGTTGTTCAAAAGTAAATGATCTCTACTTCCAACAGAGACTTTATTTCCAGGTGCCCAAAAGCAAAACCAGAGACAGAAGAAATCCATTCCTACGCAGTGACCTTGTGTGAAGCCTGCAAACAACTCAAGTCTTAAATCACATTTCCTAATAATGAGCCTGCACATGAAGAACAGAGGTAATTGCATTGTCTGTGCAGACTGTTAGTCCAAAGCACTGTGTGGACTGCAAACACGCTAAGTTATATTTATTTACCTATCTTAGTATTTAAATCCAGAACAAAATGGGGGGAGCAGGAAACAAACCCAAAAGAGAAGACACCCAACACCCATGTAACTTTGGTCAGAGATAGTGAGAGGAGAAAGCAATCCATCTTCACACTGTGCATCACTCTTTGATGTTCAGCGACCTTCCGACCTAGTTCCTACTGAACCATTTCTATCATGCAACATTGTAGGAAACAGCATGCTCTGAAGCCCCACTGTAATTTTTACATTTGCCCAAAAGTACACTTGACAGGGGCTGTAGAGTTCACCTAAAAGGGGATATAAATCACTCAATTTAGTTCTTTGCTTTTGTTTTTGGAGTATAAAATAATGTTTTTTAAAAATCTCACTGTCCATCTGCTTTTCCTGCTGATTTTTTGCACTTATATTTTCTTTCTCTTCCTTCTTCAGTTTCACACATATTTTTAACATCAATATCGTTACGTGGTTGAAACCCAACTTGACTGAAGGTTTCTCAGCAGCATTGGCAAAACTGAATTCTGTCAATTGAGGGACATAGCCAAGACTGAATTGCCTCCTTCTCCAACACACACCTACACCCTGGCTACTGTCTCAGCAAGAGCATCAGCAGCTGGCTTTTCTCTCTGGAATCTGCTGGAGACAAAACAAACCAGAACCACCACTGCCTGTTACTAGAGACATTTAATTGTTACCAGCAAACCACCTCCTCTCTTTTTTCCTATGCCTATCACTGTCCCTGTCCAGATCTACTTGAATGAAAAAAACCCTTCCAAACACAGGATCGGGAATCTCCCTCATGTCAAGCAGAGAAGGCAAGGAAGGGACCTTCAGAAATGACTTCTCCATATGGGAATGAATGGCAGCTGGTTGGGATATTTCTGTGGATCTCTCTTACAATGGGCAGAAATAAGTTCTGGAAGCAGACTGGGTTTTTGATTTAAAAACCACCAGTGATTGACTCAAGGCATTAAATGCACTCTAATTTTTTTACTAATTATCATTATGTTTCAAAACAATGAACTAAAGTGAAAAATAAATCCAAAGCCAGCACTGATTCAGAAGTATTTTTCAGCAATGTTACTGTTTCTTCATTTTTTTAATCTCAGAGAGCATCAGTGTCCAAAATGAATAAAGGACAACATTAAGCAAGTAGAAATATATAAAGAAAAATATAAATGTCCAAGTCTTTTCTGCTTTTCATAGGTGGGACTGTGACGTGGCTCAAACACCAACGAGGATTTAGGAGCTCTTTGGTTTCCTCCTGGTTGTGTCTTAGGTGCTGTCCTGCCTCCTTGTGCTCAGTTTTCCCATTTAATTCAAGGAATATTATATAGAAAGGACTGGGAAGTGTCTTGAAATCTGTAACGGAAAACACCAGCTAAGGACAAGGTGAGTACCCAGGAGTAGTAAGAAAGCCAAGGAAGAGGATCTAGGAAGGAAGGACAACTGATCCAAGGAATGGCTGAGATCCAGTGGAATGGGATCAGTCATCAGTGGGGCTTAGGCCAGTGGGCTCAGTGGGAAACAAGATCTCCCATGAGCTTTTCATCTGGGGAATGTATCGGGGTGGTCATCTGAGAAGACAACCCTACACAAACCCAGCCAGCCCTGTCCACGCAGACCTCCCGGGAGCCAGCTCTCATTCTCCTCATGGCAGATGAGGAAGCTGATGATTAACACTGTGAACAGGTGATTAGGAGCTACCAAACATCAGTGCATGAAGGCATCTCGGCCAGCATGCATGGCATGAAAGGTCATGTACCCTGGCAGCTAAATGAGGAGAATTCCTTGTCAGCCTTGAAGCAGCCTCAGAGTGAGAAGAGGTGAGCCACCAACCAGGGACCTGTAGAGCACTAGGCCTTTATTTTCACATACACATGTTCCTGTGGCACACATGTGGTTCCTGACATGTGGCTGATGCTCCATGTCCTTACAAGATCTCTGCTCTCGGCCCTGCCCCTTAGCAAAGGCTCAGATTGCAACCTCGTCTGCAGTGAGTTATTGCTGCAGCTGAGGAGCTCACTGTGCGACAACCAGCAGCAACTGCTACGGCAGCGGGGGCACAGTTCCGCTCGGGCAGATTACACAGTCTAAAGCAGCACCCATGAACACAGAAATACATATTATACTTTATAAATACGTTTCATATAAAGCATGTACAATTTTTTCTCTTCAGCTAGTGATTCATTCCACATGCTCACGCTTGGACGTTCACCAACAGCACAAATCAGAATCAGAGGTTTGGGTGCTGAGACCTACACTTTCAGCAGTAGCTATTACCTTTGATATTTCAGCTCAAGACACGTATGGACTAGCTTTCTAAAAGAGATCTTGCAGTTCCCATTAGTAGCAAGCAAATTTGTGTCTACTTATTCTGACTGAAAAAGGTGCTTTTTATGCCTTTGACTAGGTAGGTACTTGATCAGCTCAAAGTCTGGAGCAAATTGCCTACTTAATTAACCCAAATTCTGGAGCTGTCACAACTCTAGCCCCATCTGACAATGATGTCCAACGATGAAAGAATTTTCCATGCTAAAGATCCTTGGAAAGCTTTGGATGTAAATTTAGCAGCAACTGAAAATAAGAGCTCCCTTTACATTGTACTTACTCATAACTTTCTCGTAACATACAAAAGCATAAAGATGGGGGTGGGGAAGGAACAGGAATCCCGGTGCAGTATTACAAGGGTTCAGCCTCAAAGGCCACAGCCTCAGGAATTTAAACCTTTGGAAAAAATAAGGAAGATGGGGCTCTCTACCCAGAATATCCTTTGTGGCTGTGGACAAGTCATTTAGGGCTTCACATCAAATGGGAGTTGACAGTTCACTATCTTTGCTTTCTACTCTTTGAAGTGTACCAATTACTGAAATGACCAGCCAATGATAGGACAAGGGACAATGGGTACAAGCTGGAACATAAGAGTTTCCAAAGAAACATGAGGAAAAATGTCTTCACTGGAGGGTGAAAGAGCACTGGCACAGGTTGCCCAGATGGGTTGTCGAGTCTCCCTTCTCTGGAGACATTCAAAACCCACCTGGATGAGTTCCTCTGTGACCTACTCTAGCAAGTCCTGCTCCGGCAGGGGGTTGAACTAGATGATCTTTTGAAGTCCTTTCCAACCCTTAAGATTCTGTGATTTTGTGACAGGTGTGTTGCAAGTAGCTCACCACGCTTGCAAATGCTGTGAGATACCCTCCTGTAAAGCGCAACAATGCCAAAGTTCTTCCAGTTTTGAAAGGAAGGGAAGCTGAAGAAGAAAAATCAAGTCTGCTTTTTTCCTCATGAAGAACTATTACCTTGAGGGCTTGTCTGCACATTCAGATTCATAGCAGACAGAGTCAGGATGAAAAGTTAAGTCTCTGGCTGAGTATCTCTATGTCCAACTCCTCAGGAACAGAAATGCTTGCTCCAGAACACCACCCTCAATAAGGCTCACAAGCAGCTCACAAGCTTGTCTTCCTACACAAGTCTGAAACTGCTGTGCTGATAACCAATCAGTTTGTTTACCAACACCAAGAGACACTGAAACAAATATTAGCTTGCCATTTCATTTCAGGATTGAGATAAGGTTGCCCAGTTAAGGCAACTACAATTCCTCTGTAGACACAGGTGAAGCTGCTGTTTCCTTGTCAATGAACAGGAAATCCCATAAAGCCACGAGAGATGAAAAAGAGCGGTCTGAGAAATATGCTCGCTTCTGACCGATGAGAATCACTTCCCCGAGTGCCAAGGTCAACAAACAACAGGATCCTGCCAGCAACTACTTTCATCTCACGGGGGGAGCCGGGTGGGAAATGGTTTTCCTGTGCTGTTGAAGTACATTTTCATGTCCTTGAAAAATCTTTGGGTCTGTAACAGGATGAAACGCAAGCCTGACACTTTGTGCTCTATTCCTGTAAAATGTATACGACAAGAGGAACTCCCCCCACCCCAGAGTAAACAGGCCCATGGATTACGTGCTTGGGCACTGCAAGCCAGCACAAGGATCTGACCCCAGACTTCAAATGGCTCCGCTGTGCACCCTGAACGTCAGGGTAAGAGGTTCCTGAGACCTTCTCTTTGCAGCTTGTCTTTCCTCTCCACATAACTCTCTGCTGTGCTCCACAGACTTTGTGCTGAATTGCCTGACCTCTTCCTAGGAACACTGGTAGGTCTGGTTTTACTGCAAGTTTCATTCTTAACAAGGCATTACTATCCAAGAATAAAAATCTTTTGCCACCTACCTAGGTCTGCTTTTAAGTGTTATCTTCCCCATGTGCTGACCACGCATCCACTTGAGGACTAGGCTTCTCCCCAGTAACGTGGCTGCTAAGTGAACTACCCAAGAGCTTTGCTGTCCTTTGACAAGCTCAAGATCAGAATGCAGAAGTGATAGCCTTTGCACATGATGGCTGATAACCCCCAAAAGCACTGAACTCCAGCCAATGAATGGCGAGAGAGCATGTTAATCAAGTCCTGCCAGGCACCAGAAAATCACAGAAGAGCAAGGAAGATGAAGGACAGTCTGCACTCCATTTCCACATATCTATACTAGATATACCATCTTCCCAAGCCCCTCTTGGCATCACTGTTTGTGCACATTTGCTAACCATGATAAATAACAAACTTCAGAAAATGTCTCTAAATGATCGAAAAGCTGGAATCGAGGGGGAGAAGGAGTAAAAGATTACCTGGTGTGTGTCCACAGGCAGCTAAGACCTGCTTTTACCCATCTATAGCTCACAGTTAAGGGAGATAATTAAGGCCGCGATCCTCCTGACTCAAATGTTCACTCACCCACAGCTGATGGCAAACTAGCAAGAGCACATTGCTACTAAAGAAAGTTCCAATGGGGCATGAAAAATCTGATTCTTCCCCTCTTTACGGGCACTCTAATCCATCTGGTATGAGTCTACATACCCCCAGCGGAGAAGGACTTGTGAGTTTTCTGGTCTGGCACAGCAGGGATGGATCAGAGGGCAGGGTCTGAGCCCTCACAGGCTGGCATGGCCAGGGGAAAAAAAAAAGGGAGCAAACAGGCAAGTAACTTCTCACAGCTGCTTTTGTGTGCCTCATTGGTGATCTGAATGCACTATTGATTCCTTAACACTAAAACAGATTTGCAGCCCCTGCATGTGCAAGACAGCAATCTCCTTCAACTCTAATCTCTAGCAGCTGTCAAAGACTTAAATGACTTGTAGTTGGCTGGCACCACAAAATCAACCAAGACTTTAGGACTAGTGCCTAAGAGGCAATCCATCTAAAATGGAGGCATGGAAGTTGTTCCTCTGCCCTGTTCAGAGCTGTCTCAATCTCCCTCACAAACTTGGCAATACATTAAGCATTCAGGCCATACCTGAATGCCTGACAACTAGAGAAAAAGAATGACTGCACCTCCAAGAATCCATGCCACTCAGAAAGCGACCTGCCCTCGTGTTTTCCTATTGAGGATATACTCTCCCAATCTTTTTAATAGGGCTGAAAGTGAAGAGGGATTGCTCTTCTGTGAAATCAACACAAGTGCAGTGCTCTTAAAATGGTGATCACCAGAATTTACTTGGCAATAATAAGGTTGCATCACTACAACTTAACATCTTCAGATGTCTCTTATTGCTCCTGACTGAAAATCTTGGTTTCAGTTAGGAAAGAATTCAAGTGTGAATCTTATTCTTACAGGTAAAATCAGAAATCCAGCCCAATTATTGTCCATTAGTGTTCTGCCAAGGGAATGTGGGTAACAGAGCTATCATTACTCAAGATACCAGCCCCCTCCCAGGCAAAATGCCCTCACAATAGAGTTCTGCACATAAGACTTCAGACACATTTTTTGTAGAGGAAGTTGAACAAAAACTTTTAACTGGCCCATCTGCTTCCTTACATCTGCTTCCCGACACCTACCTTGACATAATTCTAACACCCTGGCTGACGGGTGAAACCTTCAACAAGATGGTGAAATTTATTGGGAACGGTTAAATTTCTCCTTCATACAATGTTTGGCAGGAGAAGAAATGATCTAACATTTTGTACCGTGATGCTATGACTGGGAAGTTGTACCCCTGGCAGTATAACAGAGTTTCTCTGAAAATCTATGTGTTAGCTCTAAAACTATTCTTTGAAACATCCATTAAGTAAAAAAAAAAGGGGGGGGGAGAAGTTTGTTGTGCTAATATATGACTAAGCATTCCTACATTAACAGCAATAAGCAAATTAAGTTCAGCCTTCAGAATTAGTCTATAACAGGACCTGCTTATTTTTTCACATGGATGCAAAGTAAATAGGCGTTGAGGAAAAACACGCGTGCAGTGACGTTTTCGCAGGAAACTTCAAACCTCGCTGGAGTTAACTTAGATTCTACATCCTATTATTGTGGGAAGAGAGCTGCTCTGTTTTTTCAGTAACTAAAGCACACCAGGTTATCCTAACATGCCTCCAAACAGCATTCCTAAGTAGTTCATACAATCTTCAAAAAGTTGCAAACAGCTAGGGCAGATTTATTGGGAAAAAGAAAAAACAAAACCCAAAACAACCAAACAAACAGTTCCACTCACACGCTATTTATTTATTTTCAATACTTTGCTTACACATAAAATGTCCTGGAGCCAAAAGCAACCAGATGGGCGGGTTACTAGCCGCGCTGCTGGGCGAGGTGCCAGAGCTCCTTTCCTTCCCCTTCCCCCCGCACCCTACTTCGTACCGATTTATTTATTAAAGGGAGAGAAAGGCGCCCCGTGCTCCCGGGAATGCGAGGGGCATCACCGAACCCCCGCGCCGGGGCTCCGAGCCGGGCAGGGCAGCGCGGGAAGCGGCCGCTGCTCCCCACCCGCCGACGCGGTGCGGGGGATCAAGCGGGCGGCGGTGGCACGGCCCCGGGGAGCGGGACCACCGCACCCCCGCCACCGCCCCGGGGAGCGCGGACTGCCCTCCGCCACCCCTCCGGCCGCGCCGCCCTGCTGCCCGCCGCCGGCAGCGCCCTCCCCCCGCGCCCAACCGCGCTGTCCCGTCTCCTTCGGCGTCCCCCGTTACTCACCGCCGGCCGGCTGGGACAGCGTGGAGACCGAGGTCTGGCCCATGGCTTGGCCGGGGGACGATCACGCCTCCCGCGGGGCTCGCAGCCTCCGCCGCGGCTGTTTCCTGGGGGCCATCTCACTCCTCGCCCGGGCCGCACTCCCCGCCGCGCCGCCCGCCGGCCGGCTGGCGGGGGGCGGCTGCGGAGCGGCGGCCGCCTCTCGTGCTGCCGGGACGCCGCTCGGCGCGGGCCCGGCGCCGCGCCCCCTGCTCCCGCTCCCTCCCCGGGACGCCGCCTCGCCCCGCCCGGCCCGGCCCGGCCGCGGGGAGGGGGGCGCTGCGCACCACCGCGCCGCTCCCGGCCCGGTTCCCCGCGGCGAAGCGGGGGCGCGGGAGCTATTGTAAAAGTCTTTAATGAATGAAAAACTACAACAACAACGAAAGCCACCCTTAATTACACGAGACTGAGAAAGACGGAGCTCAACTGGCGAGGCTTCCCGTACTGCTGACGGCCCCAGCCCCTGCAGAACCACTGCCCTTCTCCGATGACTCAAACCTTGGCCCAGACATAAAATTACTTTCCCCCTCCCGCCCCTTCTCTGGAGGTACAGGGAAAATCTGCCCCGAGGCGCCTCTCTGCTGGGAGCAGTTGTCGGGGGCTTTTGCCACCCTCACGAGTGGACAAGGTGTGCCTGGGCAGGGCAGCCCGTGGGGTCGTTACCAGCCCTTTGCTGTGACTGAGGTCTGACAAACTCCCCGAGCCCAGCATCTCCCACAGATACATAACCAAAGCCAGGGCTTCTTTTAAATTTTGAAGGAAAGAAGACGGTCTGAGACAGCAGCATTCAGACATTACTCTGCTGTAGCAAATGACAGGAAGGGATATAATTGGATAAGTTGATGGGGAAGATGGGGAGAAGTAGAGATTGTGCATAGCACAAGGGCAAAAGGAACAAAGATCTGCATTGTTTGGGTTTTTTCCCCCTTAGATTGCAGTCACACTCTAAGCAGTGATTGAAGCTTAATTCCAGAGCAAACAGGTAATTGTTACCAGTGATGCAAAAAAAAAACCCCAAACCAACTCAAATACCTAATGGATGTTTCTGTGCAGTATCTAGAAGCAAGTAGGAAGATGCATATGCATCACATAACACTCGAGGCTCATTTAAAGAACATGCAAAGAACATCTATTGCAAGACATATGGTGAAATTACTAAGTTTTTGAGCAGCCTGGAAGTCCTAGAGGGGTTGGCTGAAGAGATTTCTGACCTGCTGGTCTTTGTATGTGGTGATGTTTCAGGAGATGGAGAATTATGATATTGTGGGGCCTGTGTGCAGGAGGCAAATGGAGGGACCACAAGCAGCTGCAGTCCAGGTAGCCTGGGATCGGTTATAGGCAGAAGAGATGTAGTCATCAGCTAATAGATGGTGAATAGAGTACAACTACTGCTAATCTTCATGCTTTTTATAGAAAATAGGTCTTGGTAAACAGGTCTTTTATCTCCTCGTTTTATATGATTGCACATTAACTTGCCAGAGGTAGGGGCTTGAGCATAATAGACTTCCACTAGGTATTTGATTTAGTGAGAGAAAAAATGTGAGAACAACACAAAATTAATAAAGCACAAACAGATGAGGAACTAAATGAAAAGCAGATCAATTGTCCAAATAGCACTAGCATTTGATGAGTGTTTCTGTTGGGGAGCTACGGGAAGGTTCTTCAGTGTTTTCACCAGCAATCTAGAGAAGCATTAGTTCAAGCAGCTTGAAAAGACTAAATAAATCACTACCAGCAGCAATTTTAGATGGAGTAAATATTACCAGAGTGATAATGAGGACAAGACAGTCACAGAGTTATCTGGATTATTTAATAAACCCAAGTCTTTCAAACAAGAAAGTTTTAATAGGGTCAAAAGAAGGAAAAAGTCAGACTTGCAAGAATGGAGTGACAGAACCTACAGGGCTAAGGAAGGTGCCTTTAGAAAGCTGCTTCATGTAGGGGCTCAGAGAAATTCAACACAAGCTCCCGGTGAGCTAGTGCTGGCATGAAAGTCAGCTAATGTTCACACACAAACGTGAAAACAGGAAGGGGGTAGGCAGAAATCTCTTTACATCAGTGTGCTTTTTATCAGTCAAAAAGTGCTGTCTCATGTCCAGTGCTGTAGTCTGCCCCTTAAAACAATGCTGAGTGGTGGGAGATGGCTCAAAAGAAATCCTCAAGGTGAGCTGAAAAGTGCAGAAAATGCTTTCCAGCAAAAGCAGGCTGGTAGTGATGTGCTCAGGGAAGACTGACGTGCTGCACTTTAACCTATAATGGAGCCTTTGTGAGGTGAGAATAGCATTGCAGCACTACTGGGTGTTCAAAGACCTAAAGTAAGGCTCTTTGCCTGACACCTCCAAATCCAGGCATTATGCAAAGCAGAGAGTTGAAGATAAATAGGTGGGGCTTACACAGTGGGACCTAAGGGAATGGTAGATGCTCTAATGGTCCCTTCTTCAACCCAAGGAAAGGCTTTTGGAAGGGTGGCTTGTTGAACACCCAACAACCTGTCACTTTTTTTCTCAGGAGAGTTTTTTGCATCAAGTCCCCACATGTATTTTTTCTTACTTGAAGAAGGATTTTTAAAGTCTTTATTTTGAGAAACTTGAGTTACCCCTCTGGAGTCCCTCATAAACAGGAACATGAAAGTGAATCTCATTAAGTTTATCAAAGGAATTTGCATGCTCCTGCTACATAAAAGTCCATTTACAATGCAAAAGTATGTTTCTTTTTGTCTGCAGTGATTCCTGTGAAGTAATCAACTCTTCAAGGTCAATTTGTAAGCTGATAAAATGGGTACAGTTATCACACCCTACAATGCAGATGGATTAGTTGCCACATTCTTTTTGTTTGGTTGTTGTGTTTGTTTGGGTTTTTTCCTTCCTAAGTTAACTGATGATGGTGAGTTTCTTTTACACGTTTACTCTGCTGCCACTTCTTTTTTAAGGGTCCCAGCTTCATACCTCAGTGATGCTTAATGGTATGTTGCAGAACTAATCAGATATGGCTACTGCTTTAGTAAATAGGGGATAGCAGTTCTAGTGTGGAAGAGAAATGTTAATTTACAACACTAACAAATTATAGGCATTATGTTGTATAGAATAGGAAAATGAAGTTTCTATTTATGAAGAATAATTTACTTGCATTAGAAAACATAAGGGGTTTATCAAGGGGATTTTTATTGATGATAGACAAGATACTGGGACCATCCCATAATATCATCATAGAGCCTGTATTCAGCTTTCATAAAGTGAGCAAACAGAAATATTTTCTCTTGATTCTCAAGAGGGAATACCAGTTTGAATACATAAACTAGTACTGGTCCATACACCAGTTGTGTCCTTTATTACCTGACTAAAGATGTCAAGGGACAATGTATCCATCTCAGACTACTCACATTCATTAATTATAATCAAATTAAAAAAAGTTTTTCTGCTTAGATCCTGCTTTTTAAAACATTTGATTTAAGAACTCGGATTATGACTTACCAATGGAAGAGAACGAACTTTGAATCCTCAACACTGCATGAAAAGACACCTACCAATGTGACCTGTGAGAGAAACTGGACATGCTGCTGACATCCTGATTTGAACATCCAGCAAAACACATACATTTAGTACTGGGATGCCTGTGGATTTTTATTCTACACTATGATAGAGATATTTTGATCTGTGTTAAATTTCTTTCCATATTGGTATTTGGTGTTTAGGGCAGCTACAAGTTTAATTGTTTGATAACAACTGATTCTAGCAAAGATTTGAGATTGTGATTATGTAGATAAAATACATTTTTATTGGGTATATTTTAATTAATTAACTGGTTTGTTTCTGTTAGGATTTAGATTACTTTATCTATCATGTGTTTGGAGGAGGGTTGGACTAGATGATCTTTCGAGGTCCCTTCCAACCCTTAAGATTCTGTGATTCTGTGATGTATTTTCCACTTTCCCTTTAAACAGCTAACAGGATGAGACCTAAATGGACTGCCCAGTGATTTGTAGTTATTATAGTCTTCCTGGGTTTCTGAAAATCTGCAACTGCAAGCAAAGCAAAAACAGCCTAGGAAGAATTGAGAATTTCAGGATTAAAATATCCATGATCACTTTAGCCAGGACTAATCTTGTACTCAAAGAAATGCTGCAAAAAGATGCTAGAACGTGAATATGTCTTATGTGAGGTGAGGAAGTGGGGATTCAATTGATGGGTAGAACCGCTGGCAGTAAGTTGTGCCAGACTGTTCTGATACAACATCAGGGTCAATGGAGTTCCTGGACCACAGTGTCCCTGTTAGATTTCAGACTTTGGGGTCAGGAGTAATACTTCAGTTGTCTGATTGCCTCATGCTGCATGCACGGTTCTTCCCTTCTTATCCCAAGTTACCCCTTTGGGTACTGTAGTGAGTACTGTTAAGCAGATGCTCTGCTGTCCCTCAAGAATTGAAAACTTCCACTGAAAGAGGAAGCTTCATGAGCTTCATCGGTGTTTATCAAACCAAAATATTGCACTTCTGTAAATGTCTGGTGTGAGGTCTCTGCACGGAAGAGAATGTAAAACTTCCAAATTGTTCTCAAAGCAGAATGAAGTAATACACGTAATAATCTGTCTCACAAAACAAAGAGCAAATTCCTTCCCATCAACAAAGCTTCAAAGACAACTATATTACAGTGTGTTTACTATGCTGGGATGATGGATGGCAATAGATGACCTACAACTTGTAGCATGCTGTTGCCCAGTCTTTAGAGTTCTCTAGGCTTACATAAAGAGGTGTTTTAGAAAGATGAGTTTGTATTACTCCTCTTTCCATCACCAAGATTAATTTTTGGCACTAAATATAACAGATGCTATAAGAAGGAACTATCACATTTAATCCCAGGATTCATAATGCAGGACTGGCAAACAGATTCAACTTTATAACAGGAAGAATTTATTAACTGAGCGCTTATCAAGATAAACCAAGAGGATGGTCCCGACTGTTGTTGCAATGTCTGTTTGCTCTTACCAGCTCTTTGCTTTAACAGGCAGGAAAAGAGCACAGCTGGGCAAACTCATTCCCAGCAATTTGGCATGGACAGGTTTTCTTTCTGCTCACAAATTATCTGCAAATAGGTTGTGCACTTGCAGACTTGTTTGCCACTCTAAATTATTCACCATAACAGTTTGTAAGCCAGTTTATGACGCTGGGAAGCATGTAAACAATTCATGTCAACAGCAGTTCAATAATTTATTACATAGGCTGTGTGCTAGGTGCACTCAACCTTGGGCCTCTCTTTGTGCTCTCTGACTTGAGAGTGCTATCTGTACCTGGAGGAAACTTTCACAATAGCTGCATCAATATGCTTTTACATGGTTCTTAATGAATGCATATAGATCTGCTTATGGGGTTTTCTCATCTGGTCTGTGACTTTTGTCGTACCCTTTAACTTGACATTATTCTCACCTGTATTAAATAACCGCTTGGCAAGTCATTCTAGGAAAGACTTCTACAGAGATGAACATTGCAAGCATGTTGAGAGATCTGTGTTTTCATTTTAATAACAGTTTGCAGTCTCTTGGGGTACTGTACGCACTGAACATTTAAAGTAATTTACATAACGTGTGCGGTTGAAAAGGCAGAAAATAGAAAGAAAGTGGTCTCAACATAAACATTTTGGGAATCACAGAGAGCAGATCTACTCATCTCCTGTGCATGCTCCTCAGCTTCAGAAACTGCCCTACTCCTCCACTGCACTTTCTTCTAACGCTCTTTCCTCTACATGCTTCTCCTCCACTCCAGTTCTGTTCCACAACATCTTCAAAAGTGTTTTTTCTTTCCCTAATATTCATTGAAGGCAAATTCTAAAACTTCATGTCCCTCCAAATCCTTTGATTTTTCTCCATCCCACAGTTGTTGCTAATGTTTGTTTACTTTGCTTGCAAAGAACTCGAGTCAGTCCCCTTGCTTTGTTTCAGCAAGCCTGGCCTTTCAGGAACTTTCCTTTTCTCACAGACTCAGAGTATTTCACTAACTATTTGGAGTATTATTGTTTTCACATCTACTGTTCTAAAAGTTATCGGCTGCCTAAAGACTTACGAAATAAGTGGCAGAAGGGGTGTAATCCAGGGGTTTCTGGAGAACTGCTTGTGCAAGATTGTGACAGGTGAGCAAGTGAAAGATTCAGACCCTGATTAATCAGACCCTTAAGACACTAACAGTGTTCTGCTCTTTTAATTTAGTGAAAATTAATATGCTATAAGAAATGCATGTTCTTCAAGGCAAGGATCTTCTTTTAAAAAGGGCTCAGCACTGTGCAGTTGACACTGGGAAAAGCTGTCTTATGTCTTTATTTAAAGCACCAAGGGGAACTGACATACCAGATCACATTGTGCCCCTAACCTTAGACCAGATAGTCCTGAAAAAAGCTGAAGAACCTCCCAGTAGATGGCATGACGTATCACCCAAAGTCCATCAAGCCTCACCCTAATACTTAACAATTTCAGTGCTACAATCCTGGTCTAAATTTTGAACTTCAAATTTTCAAACACTGCTCTACGTGCTTGTGATTGTTAAAATCATAAAATCATTATGGTTGGAAAAGACCTTTAAGATCATTGAGCCCAACCACTAACCTAAGGCTGCCAAGCCCATCACTAAACTAAACCATATCTCTCAGCACCTCATCTATGAGTCTTTTGAATCTCTCAAGGGATGGTGAGCCTACCACCTCCCTGGGCTGCCTGTTTCAATGCTTAATAATCTTCTCAGTGACAAAGTTATTTCTAAAGTCCAATCTAAACCTCCCTTGGTGAGACTTGAACCCATTTCTTGTTGATGACAAGAACTCTCACTATTAATGTTACTCATACATGATTATTTCCTTTGTGCCTCATACTGCCTCCTTGATCCCAGCACCTCCTCTTGTGTTGTGTTTCACTGTGCAGTGGCAGTGCTGTGAGATTGCAGAACACCATTTCCTTTCCAGGCAGAAAATAACCATCAGAAATATTCCAATCAACTGTATGTTTGTTACCAGATATCAATTTTGTCCAGGGCTCCAAATTTATGAGGAAAGACAAAAAGGACTACATTAAAAATTATAAATAGCACTCTGCTTGTCCTAGTTCAAGCCACTGGGGAAGAAGAAAGCGATGGTGTAAAAACGACATGCTGGAGTGTAGAGTTCCTCAAGAGTCAGGTTTCTGCCAGGTTTTCAAAGGCTTTAGCCGCTGCAAGTTCGTATCAGTAGTTACAATAAACAGAGCAGACTGCCCTCTTTACTCATACAAGCTGGCGTGTTCCCAGAAGAGAAAATGAACTAGTACAGCTAAAAGCAGCTGGAGGTCTGTTCTTACTGTGGGACTCAACCCTTCCTCCTCCCACCTCTTAAGTCCTGTTGCACCTTTCATTGCATTTGCCATCACAGTGGTTACAGTACTGGAGCTCCCTAATTCATCACTTCAAGCAAAGGCTCCTATCAGTGGGATTGACTCACCTTCAGTATTTTTTTCTCTCTCCCATCTGGGCTTAATAGCAGCCTCCATATGCCTCCTGGCTGTGACTGCTGCAACCAAGCCCAGTGATCCAAGATAACTTCTGCACTCTCCAGCCTGTCGATCAGTGAGTGCCTCCTCGCTTCAGACAAGTCAGCCATGATACCAGTCCAGCTGCACTAACTATTTTCCTTAGGAAAACACAGCTTTCTGCTCTTCAAGGCATGTGTGGTGGTTGCTGGCTGTGGCTTCCCCTCTACGGCTCCAAGCTCCTTAATGAATCACTGCTTTTTTGGCACCGAAGCAAAATAAACACATCATTTTGGATGCCTCTGCCAAATGCATGTATGCTTAGAGCAGGTTTTGAATGATAGAAAGTGGAAGGTTCAATGAAATGTGCAGGCTGTGTGGCTAAAAGTTGCAAAAAAAGACAGAAAATGTGGATCTGAAGATCACAACAGTCCCATTACCCCAATAGTTCATCTTTTACATTTTCTAGAACACATGGATGGGGATTGCCACTAATATGCTAGCTACAGCACTCACTGGGGGAAAAACCAGTAACAGAAAGCAGCATAGAGGCACAGGATCAATCATCAGCATGACTGTTAGATGCCTCCTTCTCTGGAGGCTTTCAAAACCCACCTGGACACACTCCTATATGACCTGATCTCGGTGGACCTGCTTTAGCAGAGTGGTTGGACTAGATGGTCTCCAGAAGTCCCTTCCAACTCCTGCCATTCTGTGACTCTATGATTCTGCCTCTTTACTCTTCTGTTTACTAACCAATTTAGTGTAACTACGTATAACACAGCAGATTTTTACACTGATGCATCCTAGGCTATAAGAATGGGAAAGTAAGACTTCAGCAAAAGATTTGGCAGGCATACTGAATTAAGTTTCTCTGTTGCTCAAGTCAGTCATGTGTACATACCCTGTCATGCACTTTGGCCCTTTCCAAATGCTTGAGTCTGTCCGTGACTTTAATACATCCACTTGGTCTTGCTGACTTGAGTGAGAATTGAGAAGAAGTTTCAAATGTGTTTGGCACTACTACTTGTCTAGTTCCTCTCCATTCAATCAGATTTTAGAATGAATTTAAATGTATTGCTGGACTATAATTAGCTCTGAAGGGCAGAAGAACACAGGGGACCAGCTCCTCTTTAAATAGGCAGCTGTAAAGACACTACTTTACAAGATATCTTGAATGCCAGTGAAGTTTGAAACCTGGACCTGTGCCTGATTAACTGATAAAAATAAGCATAATCTCTGCCTTTGACAAATCAAAGTAATTCCCTACAAAGCTGGTTTGCTCTAGAAATCTGTAGGCCAAAACACAAGTTTCATCCTTCAGTTTAATTTCCCTCTGTGTTTCTACTACAGTGAAAATGTGGTTGCTTTTTTTTTTTTACCCTATAGGAAAAATGCATTTTTTCCACTCTCTGGTGACTCAAAAACATCTGAAAGACTCTTCCTCCAAGCTTAAAAGCAGGGGAAAGCTTCACCTTTTGGCAAAGATACAGAATGGATTTGGCTAATTTTTTTCCCAAAAGAGGATTTTCAAAATAAAATATAAGAAGCATGTGAAAACAAGGGGATATAATGGAAACTACTTTCAGCTCTAAAGTAAGCCCTGGTGCTCCAGAGACACATGGTACTGATGCAAACATTGGTTTGAGGCCGAAACTCCGAGCATGCTAGTGGAATCCGGAAGCACTACAATATTAAATACACCTCAAAATATATGTCAGACATCTCCCTGTGTCTGTTCCATTTATTCTGCACAGCATGGCACTTAATTCATCAGTGTCTGCAGAGTTACAGAATAAAAGGCTGGTGGTGGACATGCTCTCCTTTCCTTGGGCTGGGTTCTTTTCTGCACCAAGCTCCCTGAATGGTCTTCTGCAAGACTGGGCTTATTATTCCCATTTTGCAAATATTGAGCCAATATCCACTTTCCACCTGCAGCACTTATACAGCATCTAGTTTTACAGTGTGTGAGCATCTCTCACTGGTGTTATTATCCCCAAGGAAGGATTTCCATGTTTCATCTGGCGTGATGCAGGGAGAGAGAGAGTGCTACAAAAGGCCTGAGGGCACCCTGCTCAGCTACAGTCCTTAGTGGCAGACTATTCTTGCTGCCTTTGGTCTGCTTCTTCCAGATGCTCCAAGGCCTTGCCCTGGGTATTTTTCTAACATGGATAAACCTCTTTTTTTTTGCAGTTACCACAATTACAGCTATGGTGCTTGGTCTGCATTTTTGCCAGTTCATTAGAAAAGTGTCCTAATCAAGGGTGTAAAAACAATCTGCTGCTTTTCTGCAGCTTGGCTTTTCTGCAGATTTGTGGCTTTTGCTCACAGTTCTTGCCTTGCAATAAAAACAAGCACGGACTGAAAGTTTTCCCAGTACTGGGGCTGGTGGAGCATTCCCCTCTGTCACCTGACTTCTCCAGAGGTTTAACAGAGGAGCAATGTCATTTCCCTGCTGGCTATTGGGGTCTTTCTGGCTGCAGATACACACAAGCACTGGCAGAGCATAGACTCAGTCTGCTTCTCCGCTGCTAGGTCTGGTGCCAGCCCTCCACAGGACTCAGGTGGTTAGAGGTCACCATACCGGAGCATTATCATACCAGTCTGCCTGAGAAGGCAGGCTTAAGTCTCCCTTTTGCTGCCTCCAAGCACATGTGTAGGCCTGCACCTATCTGCTGGCCCCAAGATGGACCTGGGCTCAGCCAGGAAAACTGGCTGCTTCCTATCTCTTCAGGGACTTCAAATCACCAGGGAGTCCAGGGACCGAAGAGAAAATGTGATCCCTTGGATCACTGTGTACTGAGCCAACCAGTATTTTCCTCCTCAAAAATGTACCACAGGGAAGGTATGGCACTCATCCAAGCTGTGGTTCCTTGTAAGGGCTGATGGGTCAATCAGGTGGTAGGGTCTGCAGGGCTCACAAACAGCTGCCACTGGCAAGCAAATGGGGCTGGCAAAGCACACAATCAGCTCTGCCAAGGATAAGCAGCCAGCCCAGAGGGTCATAAAACCTCACAAACAAGAATGTGTTCAGTGGATGGTGGCTTTGGTGGTTGGGCTCTGTGCTTTAGACATAATGTCAAAAAGGTATGACTGGTACGAAGCTACAAGTAGATCCAATTTCATGCTTATATACACACCAACCACCTCTCTCTCTCTCCTCAGCAGTTTTTTGGGGGGGTCGTTTTGAACCTTCAGAATAAGCCACTACCTTTTGTTCTCCAAACTGGATCTAGCTTTCTTCTTACTAGGTTTTACATACTATTCTAAAGCCATCCTTGGCATTGGGGATCATATCCTTCTTGTATAACTTCCATATGATTCTTTGCATTTCGAGGGTTAGCAAGGGTCATGTTTTGCACCCTTGCCAGAGTGCTGTAGAGGAATCCTGATCTAGTAACCTGCTGACATCTCCCTGGAGAATGCTGCTTTTAATGAGGCAGAAAGCCTGGTGAGCTTTGCCTCATGATATCCTATGATATGCATGGCATTTGGTCTCTACATGGTGATTGTTTAAATCAAGTGTCAATCTGTGGGTCTGATTTATTTTGTGTTTTAAATCCTGGTGCTTACCGGTGGCCAGCTTTAACCACACTAGTCCTCTGTGTTCTTTGTGCTGATCCAGATCATGTTTAGCTCAGGTTTATTCAGTTGCAAAACTCACATATAAGGAAACTCAAACAATGTCATGAACTAAAGCAGGAATCCCATATGGCTCTTGTGAAAAGTGCTTTTACCAAGATCAAACATCAATATTACGCTTTTTTCTTAACTACCTGCTTAATACAGCAGATCATTAATGCAGAACATTTAGTTAGTTAAAATGAACAAATTTCATTAAATTAAAATTCAGCAACATTAAAGCCAGATGGGCTGCAGGGGAAAAGAACTGCAGAGACTTTTAAAGCTAATGTAAATGTAATATTATTGTTTTCAGCAACAATCCAATTAAATTGGGCTGACAGAATCTTTCACAGAAATGCTCTGGAAGATAACTTTTCTGTGAGGAAAATTCATTTAAAAGAAATAGTACTACAGATATTTTCATGGTTCTATGGCCATTGCTCACTGAATTACATTTCTGTATAGAAGCCACAAAGCTGATACGGGAGGGCCAGTAAAAAGACCTTTACTGCTATGTTACTGGGAGAAAAAGGACTTAATTTTACAGTGCTTATTGGAAGTATTTGAGCATAGAATAAAGAGTAACATGAGAAGACCCATTGCCAAAGGAAGAAAACTCACATTCCCAGAAACATAGCCTTCCTGGGGAGTCCTCAATGTCTCCTCTGCAGCCTCTAGCATCACCAAGAGCCAGATTGCAATGTCCTCCCTCTAAAATCCTGGGTTGGTGCAAAGCACAGCCCCATGCCACACAGGTGTGCCTTCACTGGGCACTGCAAGTAGCAGCTGTTGAGCTTTCTGGCTGCAAAGCCAGAAGGTTGGCTGGCAGTGGGATACGATCCACAAAATCCAGCTTGGCACTACGCTTCAGTATTTTCTGTAAAGTGACATAGAGAACCGTGCTATCTGGTGAAGGACTTTCCTATCACTGGGATATGCAAATGCTGGCTGCCTTATTTAATAGGTCTCAATGGTGCTAAGAAAAGACAAAAAAATAAGATACCCTACATAGCACACCCATGCCCTCTCCATTTCTCTTTTGAAACAGTTACCCTTTCCAGGAAAGCTGAAACAGTTCCTTCCTTGCACGTTAGCTGTGTACCACAGTAAATAGCTGTTTTCTCCCAAAACAGTAAGCAAAAGTCTACATACAGTCTCACCTACACACACAATATTGCAGGAGGGTGGGTGGTCCTAAGCATTCTCAAGCACAGATCCCACTCAGACTCCTAAAATACAACATGAGATGTCAGAGTCTTGGTTTTCCCATGAACTGCACAGTAAATATGAACCACAACCTTGATTCGCACACCGTGATAAAACCCAGTGCCTGTAAATTTATGAATATAGCTGGCTGTACATATATTATATGGAGGCTGGGCTGACAGTCCCTTCTTTGTTTCTTCCTCTTATTTAATGATCCATTACTGGGGACATGATGAAAACTTTCAGAATGTTTTACGATCTATTTATGTGACTGAGAAGTGTGGTCCTGTGCTTTCCATCCCCGTTATCCCGACGTGCTGAACATAAATCAGAGTGCAGTATGCAGAATTAGCATCTGAGGAAAGCACAGATTTCTATTTTTTTAATCTGTGAAAGCCTGAGAGGGAATTTTTACAAGGGCATGTACTGACAGGGCAAGAGGAAATAGTTTTAAACTGAAAGAGTGGATTTAGATTAGAAATTAGGAAGAAGTTCTTCCCTGTGAGGGTGGTCAGGCACTGGAACAGGTTGCTCAGAGAAGCTGTGGATGCCCCATCCCTGGAAGTGTTCAAGGCCGGCTTGGATGGGACTTTGAGCAATCTGGTCTAGTGGAAAGGGTCCCTGCCCAGGGCTGAGATGGTCTTAAGGGGTCTTCCAACCCAGACCATTCTATCCTTCCTTGGAGGTCTTCAAGACCCGCCTGGACGTGTTCCTATGCAACCTGATCCAGATGAACCTGCTTCTGCAGGGGGGTTGGACTAGATGATCTCTAAAGGTCCCCTCCAATCCCTACCATTCTATGATTCTATGATTCTCTGATATATAGAGCAAAGTACTTTTAAAGTAGAAGTACTTTCCTTTCTAAAGTAGCCTTTAAGAAGATCACCTTTTGGTTAAACAGAGACACCCTCATTTTGTGCAGCTGAATTCCACAGAAATGAAGTGTCTCAGCATGGGATGTTATACTTGGATCCAGGCAGACTTCCATTGAATTCAAGACAAAGTGTGGTTAAAATCACATTATGCTGTCAGGGGTCAGATCCTTGCAGCTCAAGTGAATCAAAGTTATGGGTTTTTTTAAAGATACAGAAACTTAACCTTTGCTCTGCACTCTACTAAGTCCTGGGCTCACAAGGCAGGTCACATCTATGGACAAGGAGCAGTTTAAGTAAAATCATTTATAAAGTGAAAGTGTTTAGACTCATACATGTCTGTGTATAGATACACTAAACTGATGCAGGCCAGTTGAACATTGACTCAGGTAAAAAGGTACATATTTTCTTGTGGCCAGCACCACTGAAAATTTTCTCAGTGCACAGATGTTGGCATTGAAACATCCTGTTAACCCCATGAAATTTTTAGAAGCCTGAAATTTTTAGAAGCCTGTCCAGCAGACAGACACTGTGCAGTTCAAATCTATGGACTGAAAGGAAGACAAGGCAAAGAGATGTATTAACCAGTCTAATAGAAAGAAAATTAAATATCTGAACTTGAAGATATTCTGTTATTAAACTAGTAAGTGAAAAATTATGGTGCAGGAAGCCTATACAAATCTGGTATTTTCTTATCATAAATATTAGGTGATTTTATAAACAGTTTTTCCCATCAAGGTGACTAAGGTAACTGGATCCTCACTTCATGCAAGGAGGTTTTTTGTTTAAGTTGCCTGGTAATATTGGTTAACTAATGTAGCATAACACCTCATTAAGAAAAATCTGTACCATTTCTGAAGCTATTTTAGCATTGTCTTTCTAGTAATTTTTACATCAAATGTAACTTTTCTGACTGGAAAGGCCTTTCTGACTGAAAACTTTTCCAAGTGCCATGACATTATGTGCCTCCCAGGCTGATGCTCACTAAAACCTGAGTCAATCTGAAGAACAAAAGAAAACCCAGAATAGGAGGAGCATGACCTTCTCCAGAATATTTACATACCTATATCATTAATCAACTGCTAATAGCCTACCAAAACGAGACATCATTAAGCTCCTCTTTGGTGCTGTTCCAATGAAGTTACTAAAATGTATTTCCCTGGCAATCAGTTTCATACCTATATATGACAAACTTGCTGGTACAGTAAATAACCATAATACTTCAGCACGTGTGCAGTGATGTGGCCATGTAGAAGAGTGACAAGTCTCTCTGTTTTCCCTGGTGAAGTACTTGATCAGTGTTTGTGTTGGCTCACACACTACACAAACCCTCAGGCTGTGTATTTTCCAACTACATGAAGAATCCTATCCCCATGATAACTGAAATCAGGCTTTTATAGAACTGCTGTTACCAACATCAGACGATGCCCTTTTAGAGAAGAAATTTATGGATATAGTCACCAGATCATAAAATAGCTGAAAAGAAAGCAAGAATCATGTGTCCTCTGGTACAAAATCTGTTTCTTTCAGGAAGTTTCCAAGTTTGGAGGGTTACAGCAAAATTCCATGTGGCTGGTCTTATCCAGTTCATCTCCTTATGCATTTTTTATTGGCCTTTAAAAAGCTGACACATTTTACTACATTAGAATTCAATTTAAGAAACCTGAACACATGTTCATGTTTCACTGCTTGCAGGTTATTAGTATAATCTGCAGGAATCAACATCACAATAGGACATGGTTTGTGAATGTGGGCAAAAGGTTACAACAACAGCCTGCACCTAGGTCTGGCTCCTCGACTCTCATTCCCCTTGCTATGAAGAAAGCACATGTCAGGTGTGGAAGATATTTCCCTTATGGTTAAAGTCTTTTCTGCCACTTGTTGCAGCCCAGAAGAGAATAAGGTATAGGAGAAGCACATTTATGCTGGAAACACCGAGTAGCTGGGACAGTGTGCACAATGGGAGGTGACCAGCTATGGTGTAAAGCAAATCTCAGGTTCCTCATCATCGCAACATTTGAGTACCTCACAGTACCCAGCAAACAGATCTGCTACAGGCATCATCTAGGGGGTAACAGGATACCTGAGTGAGAAATGATTCCCTTTTACAGAAACGTGGTTTGATCCACAGACATTCAGTTCCACGGTCCTCAATCCCCTCCATTGCTTCTTAACCACACAGGCACCAGAATTACTTGTACATTGAAGCTTTCATCCTTGGCAACTAAATGCCCACTTAGGGCTGCCACCACAGCTGTCGGCACCATGGCAGTGCCCTGTTAACAGTTACACTGTTGGATAAACGGTGTTCAGTCTGTTTTAAAGAGTCATGGAGTGTGCTCTGGAGCCTGCACTTATTGAGGAATTTGTGCCTTTTCATGTGATACTGGGCTGTCAAAGGAACACATATTTGGGGGAAAAGGCTTATCCTCTCTCCTTGGGGTCTCCATTTCCAAAAAATGAGCCTAGCCAACACAGTGGTGGGTAGCCAGGTACCCTGTGATTTGTGTTACAGGGGCTTTCTTTACAGACCAAATTCCTCACAGGACTGACATTTAGATGGAGGGATCCCTTTCTGTCCATCCATGTAACAGCTTGGGCAGAACGTAGAACAATTTGAAGAGTCTTGACTCAATCCTCTTTTCTGACCGAAGGGATAAATTCTTGCTTCTCCAGCCTTCTAACAGCCAAAACAACTAGATCTATTTACTGGTAAAGAACAAGTATTTGGGGACTTTTGTCCTGACAGCTGGAATTAAGGGGAAACACTGATGATGCTTTTGCACTGAGAATAAAGCAATGTCGATACTTCACATGCATGGTGGCATGGGTCTGAGCTCTTGTTTCTAGTCCTTTCAGAAATATAAGAAAAAAACATTTTACTGTTGAGGTGAGGGAGCCCTGGCACAGGCTGCCCAGAGGGGTCTTGGAGTCTCCTTCCTTGGAGGTCTTCAAGACTGGCCTGGACACATTCCTATGCGACCTGATCTAGGTGAACCTGCTTCCGTAGGGGAGTTGGACTAGATGATCTCTAAAGGTCCCTTCCAACCACTACTATTCTATGATTCTATGATTTTGAGTCCTGAGTACAACAGGTGAGTGCCCTAACTGGTAGGCTGTATTATCATACACATAACCTAAGGCTTAATGAACCGCTTGTTATTGTAGGCACCGTGCAGTTTGCAGACCCAACAACAGTGTTAACCCTCACCTCAGCCTCCATCTCGTTTATCCTAAAGAGCCACTGCTGAAAGGGGGTACACTGTGGTGTTGAATTCTTCTTAGGTGCCACCCAAGAAAGATACCATGAACTGAAGAAGGGCAGGACATAACGATTCCTTTTGATGGGTTTTTGGTTTGGGGTATTTTTAAATAAAATTAAGAAAACTATTTCTCTCTTAACTGGAGTGCAGAGGAGAAAACCACATCACCTACATAAAACAATGGTAATAAGACTGGTTTCCTTGCAGCATGAAGAGCAGTATGGATAATTTGCTGCTTATGAACCATTCCTAGGCAAAACACCAAGAGTGTTTTTTAACTACGGCCTTCACTGCAGCTCTGCATAAGCTCCAGCTACATTGTCAGGCTGACAATGACACTGAGGAATGAGGATGGTGCCTGATTTCAGAGATGCTGGGATAATGCCAAAATCTGCCCTCCGTTGGTGCAAGTGGAGATAAATGACATAATTGGTTCTGGCTTGCCACCACCAGCCCCACTCACTGGCACTTACCACATAAAAGAAACATGAGTCCATGTATAGTACAGAAAGCCTGGCCAGCGCTGACTCTGGGATGATGAGAAACAACTGAGCATCTTTCACTTAACTACATGTGCACTGAAAAATGGTGCAACAGCCATTATTTCAGCAAGCTGCACTCATGCCCAGGAGGCAGGGTAGCCAAGGCATGTATATGTCAGCGTTGCCATTCCATAGTGTCCAATAGACAGATGCAGCCAGCTCCAATGGAAACCAAGCCCTTATAAAAACTGGGAGCAATTCTGAGTGTTGATTAGGAAGCATCATCCTGCTGGAGGCTTTTTAACACCTGGGACCTCTCATTTCCAGCCTTTTTAGCAGCCTGTCTGCTTTGAGTTGTGTGATATTTGTTTTCCCTATTGCTAGTCGATGGCTACCTTTCTTTTTCTAATCTGAGATACATTCAGAATCATCCATTACCAATATTTTCATGTAATACATGCACACACACACATATAGGTAATAATACATATATTAAAGTTCCACTGTACCTCTACAGATAGATCTTAGTAATATTTAATCATATGTGGGAACAAAGGATTTGGAGCACATCTCATATGAGGAAGAGTTGAGGGATCTGGGGCTGTTTAGCTTGGAGAGAAGAAGGCTCAGGGGAGACCTTATCACTCTCTACAGCTGCTTGAAAGGAAGTTATAGTGAGGCAGATGTTGGTCTGTTCTCCCTAGTGACAAGCAATAGGACAAGAGAAAATGACCTCAAGTTGTACCACGGGAGGTTCAGGCTGGATATGAGGAGGAATTTCTTTACTGAAAGGGTTGTCAGGCAATTGGGCTGCCCAGGGAGGTGCTGGAGACATTGTCCCTGATGGTTGGACATTGCACTTAGGGAAATGGTCTACTGGTTGACAGGACAAGGACAAAGGCTGGACTTGATGGTGTTGCAGGTCTCTTCCAACCAAAATGATTCTCTGATTCTATGAAAGAGGTCCAAACTAGTATTTTCCAGTAAGTAAATTTTCTTTGTAAGATTATTGTAGTTAGAAAGCTGCAAAGGGATTTTTAGGGTGAGGTGCAAAGGAGATTCAGAGTATTAAGAAATTTGCTTTCATCAGTCTTTCACAATGACTCAGATTGCTTAGCTACAAGGCTTTCCTGAATCCTCTCCAGATTTTTGTGTATCAAGGATGATGTGGGACATCAAAGATTACCTAATATCCCATGAGTATTCACTCTGGTGTTCAAACCAGAGTAAGTCAACATCTTTCAAAGTCGCAAATACATTTAAAGGGTGCATTACCTCTTTGGGACAGGGAACATGCTCTTCCAGCATGATGCTATTATTGTACAAGTATCTTTCAAAATCACTGCTCAACACTCCGTCTCCCCTTCTGTCACTATGACCTAATACATTTTCCCCCTGATCATATGGCCTTTCATTTGTCCATATTGCTTGCATTGGTTTCTAGCCTAAAAATAGCTTTATATTTTCCTTCTAGTAGCACCATACAGCCTGGGGAAAAGAACCCTTTCATAGAATCATAGAATGGTAGGAGTTGGAAGGGACCTTTAGAGATCATCTAGTTCAACCCCCCTGCAGAAGCAGGTTCACATAGATCAGGTCACATAGGAACATGTCCAGGCGGGTCTTGAAGACCTCCAAGGAAGGAGCCTCCACAACCCCTCTGGGCAGCCTGTGCCAGGGCTCCTTCACCTCACGGTGAAATAGTTTTTTCTTATGTTTAAGTGGAACTTTTTGTGTTCCAGCTTCATCCCATTACCCCTTGTCCTGTTGCTAGCTACTATGGAAAAAAGAGATGTCCCAACCTCCTGACACCCACCCTTTAGATATTTGTAAATGTTAATAAGATCTCCCCTCAGTCTCCTCTTCTCCAGACTAAACAGCCCCAGTTCCCACAGCATTTCCTCGTATGAAAGATGTTCCAGACCCTTTCTCGCTGGATACCTCCTGAATCACACCTGATGGGCAGCAACAATTGCCAAAATAATCCTCTATTTTGAAGCCTGGCATTTAGGCATGAAATAAGCCATTTGATACATAACATTTTAATTTTGCATCATTTTAGGTTCTAAATGGCAGAACCAAGCCAAACATCTTCTAAAGCAGCAAGGCAGATGTATGAAATAGTTCTCTCAAATCTGTTTTTCCTCTGACCCGTGTTAATTGGAATTATTTGTATTCAATCTCTCCTTTCTTTCTGGCTCAGTCACTGTATCATCTGTACCATATTTTTGCCTGGGACTGATGTCAGACTCACGAGCTAATGATTATCAGCCTACTTCATTTACTCTTTTTAAAAATTATTACAAGACATACAAATAATAATTCTTTAAAAGCATCCCATTCTCTCACAAGAGAGACCAAGAGGGTACATTGTGTGCCCTACCTGGTTACTCAGAAAGGGAGTGATTCTGAGCCCAGGTAACTGTTCATTGGCTTCCCAGCCCACAAACAGAAGGCCAGAAAGCTCTGCCAGCTCCTTCTCTGGGCTACAAAACAAATGGCAGCTCTGTGCCTTTGTGTGGCAAACTGTCTGCAGCTCTTTCCTAGCACTCTCTTGACTACTACTATAAACTAACATGTCTTGCAACAGGCTGAGACCTTCCTGCCTCCCTAGCCTCCTTGCATCCCTCCTACAAATACACCTAGCTCAGCACTCCATCCCCAGCAGTGCCCCTAAGCACTGCAGACTTTCCACAGGCTCTGTGCTGTGGCCAATATCACTCACGCAGGTCAGTCCTCTGTGTGCTGGAGAATGCGTATTTTCACTTGGGAAATGCCTGTGCTCACACGTGTTTGCAGTGTCTCCTGAACTGCATCAAGAATGTGATGCAGCCATCCATAAATATTGTGAGAAGACAGCTTGTTCTATAAATGAACATGTAACAGATTTTGATTTAATGAAATGTTCACTGAAACGGGAGGGAAAAAAAATGGTAGTGAAGTGGAAGCGTTGATAGGTGTTTTAAGGATGGTAAAAAAGTCTTGGACTAGTCATCTTTGACAGGGTAAAATCTGAAGTAACTCAAGGACTGCTTCTTAGCTGCAGGAAGTCTTTTTATACCAGTTATAAAGAACCTCCAATCTCTGACATTCAGGTCTGGCAAGTGTGACCAGGGAGTTGGCAAGAAAGGAAATCCTGAGGTGCACGAAAACTTGCCTTGCTTTTTCTCCCAGCTGAGAAGAAGCCCAATTTTATACAGGTAAAAGTTCTCTTACCATTTTATTTCCATATTTCTAGAAAACAAACTCCTGTTAAGATTTCACCTACTCCCCCTTCTAAATAGTACAAGACAGACAATGGATAACCCATTGTGGAAGCAGTCTAATACAGAAATCACAGAATCATAGAATGGTAGGGTTGGAAGGGACCTTTAGAGATCATCTAGTCCAACCCCCCTGCAGAAGCAGGTTCACCTAGATCAGGTCGCATAGGAACATGTCCAGGTGGGTCTTGAAGACCTCCAAGGAAGGAGACTCCACAACCCCTCTGGGCAGCCTGTGCCAGGGCTCCCTCACCTCAACAGTAAAATAGTTTTTTCTTATATTTAAGTGGAACTTTTTGTGTTCCAGCTTCATCCCATTACCTCTTGTCCTGTTGCTAGCTATGTGCTGTTTTAACAGTGCTAAAACTATGCTCAGAAAACTCAAGCAAACACTGGATTTGAGCACAGCACAACCTACTTTCTTGGCATCAGTTGCAGAATTGGAGGTCTGGTGCCCAGTGCATGGCAGAACAGAAAACATGTACTCCAAATCCCTCTGCAAAGCTACAGGAAAGTTTTACAGTTGCCAAGCTACTAATATTATCAAAATATCCATTTCCCTTTTTCATTCTGCCTATAACACACTGTGATGGTGAAAATGATCAGAAGGAAAAAGAAACTCTAATGATGCAGGTTCACACCAGGTGTATAGACCAGCATGGGAACGGGAAAGCGAAGGGGACTGCAGGAGCTATTCAGGACCATTCCAACATAGTAGCAGGTAATAGATGCTTTGCTGTGGGAAGCACCACTTTTGTGCCCCATAGATGCTTAGGTGCTTCCTTGATAAGCTGTAAAAAGACAAAGGTGCCAAAGTGTGGTGTGCCAGAAGCAAGATGCTGAGAAGTTTATTTGTGTTTCTTTTTCAGACAAGCACATATCGACTGTATTTCACAATAGTGACAACCTTCTCCATTAGCACTACTTGAGATAGGACTTATTGATCTGGGGAAAAAGTTTAAAGGCAGAGCAGAGGAAAAGGAGATCACAGACCAGAGGCAGTGATGCCACAAAAGTTTGCTGATCATAGGAATGATGCTAACTTCTGCCTTCACCTTGTTCACCCTGAGGGTAGTCCTCTGAAACACAATCTCTCTACATCCAAAGGAGCTGCATAAATTTTAACACTTCGGAGCCATCTGCTCTATGAGACAAAAAAAAAAAGAAGCTGAATTTGCCCTCAAGTTTTCAAATTTAGATTAAAAACACCCAAAGAAATCTAGCTGTGATTGCAAGCAGTGATGAGGGAACTTAGAGCAATCTTTAGCTCAGCTAAGCCTTTCATGTCCCTGAACTACCAAGCCATTGCATCAGGTAGAAACCAGTTAACAGTATGTTTCTCTGCCACAACAGGCATTGAGACTGCAGGAAGAAGCAGACTTCACCCATGCACTCACAGCATTACTAAGTCTACTCTCAGAAAAGTGCTCTTAAATAGTAGCCATACAAACTGTCCCCTCACTCAAGCAGCATATCATTAGCTTCTTCACCTGTGGCGCAGGAGAAAGAGTGAGGCAAGCTACCATCTGAGAGAGGGACACCACTACCATACTTCTCATTCGTTCTTGGCTATTCTTCCTCCTTCAACATTTCAGAATAAGACTGTAAAAACAGTGCTGAGCAATACGTCTACTTCACCAATATAATGCCTTCCCACTCCACTCTACAGACAAGCTTCTGGATCAGCAGTATTAAAGAATATACACAACACTTATGTAACTTGAGAGTTTGCAAAGGCGACAGAAACTTGTGTGAAAACAAGAGCTGTATGTACAGGCACTCCACCTCTAGTATTCATGTTGAAGAACCAACACCCAGAGCTAAAACAATAAACATTAATAGATGTTATATTATTTAGAACTGGGGGATATTAAAATAACTCAATGATCATCATCCTTCAGATGTCACTGACGTTGCAAAATAAATTGTTCACTTTGAGAGACCTCAAAATCTTGTTCAAGGCTTCATCACAGTTAATCTGGCCCTGGTAAGAAAGTAGGTAAGAAAGTATTTTTCCCCGCTGTCTAGATTAACTAACCTCAGAAATTGCCAAGATAGCCTCATATGGCACCATGCAACCTTCTTCTTGCTTCTAAATAACTCAGGTAATTCATCAGCATGGATGGCACCTCCAAAACCATGGGCAGGGTTACACTCTGAGGGCTGTTTACATCAATTAACATCACAGTTTTCAAAGATTCTCCAGCTAGAACCAGAAAAGCTGTATCCTGAGCTGGATACCACTGCACCCCACCTAACCTGAGTCTGAGTGCAGCCACCAGTATCATAGAATCACAGAATGGTAGGGGTTGGAAGGGACCTTTAGAGATGATCTAGTCCAATCCTCCTGCAGAAGCAGGTTCACCTAGATCAGGTCGCATAGGAACATGTCCAGGTGGGTCTTGAAGACCTCCAAGGAAGGAGACTCCACAATCCCTCTGGGCAGCCTGTTCGATGTGACTACACTGTTTACTGGTTCAAATTAATGTCTGCCAGGCACCATATAAACACACTCAGAGCAAGCTCAAATGGCCTTTGGCAGGGTGCTGGTTACACAGAGCGGACACGGACTTTGTGGGGTGCTGAAGGAGAAAACAAGCAAACAAAAACCCCTACTGCTGAGTTTTGTATGAAAACTAGGAAAGGCAGACTCTACCATTGCTTCCCACTCCCATTTTTAACCCCAAAGCAATCCTTGCTCCTAAGTTCTGCAATATTTTATGCCTCTTGAAGGCACACATGCCAAAGTAAACAGCTATTTCAATGTCTTGCAGGCACCCCTCAAAGCCTTAAGCTGTTGCGTAGGAAATGCATGTTTATGCCTTACAGAACCCATATATTACAATCACTGTGCTAAGTGACACAAACTAAGGAATTTAAAAGTTACATTTGGCAACCTGCCCTTACTGTGCTCTAATTATTTCTTAATATCCCAATTTAAGGGCAGCATATTGCTCCCAATTTTAAACGTTCTGGCATTTCCAATCTTGTGTCACACAGATAATGTTAAACAGTTTCCAGATTTTTTTCTTGAAAACTGCTGATTGTGTATGGTCTGACAAAGCAGAATGTCTCCATTAGAATAATCATAGAATCATAGAATGGTAGGGTTGGAAGGGACCTTTAGAGACCATCTAGTCCAAACCCCCTGCAGAAGCAGGGTCACCTAGATCAGGTCACATAGGAACATGTCCAGGAGGGTCTTGAAGACCTCCAAGGAAGGAGACTCCAAACCCCTCTGGGCAGCCTGTGCCAGGGCTCCCTCACCTCAACAGGGAAATAGTCTTTTCTTATCTTTAAGTGGAACTTTTTGTGTTCCACCTTCATCCCATTACCCCTTGTCCTGTTGCTAGATACAATGGAAAAAAGGGATGTCCCAACCTCCTGACACCCACCCTTTAGATATTTGTAAATGTTAATAAGATCCCCCCTCAGTCTCCTCTTCTCCAGACTAAACAGCCCCAGTTCCCACAACCTTTCCTCATATGTAAGATGTTCCAGTCCCCTGATCATCTTGGTGGCCCTGCGCTGGACTCTCTCCAGCAGTTCCCTGTCCCTCTGGAGCTGAGGAGCCCAGAACTGGACACAGGACTCCAGATGAGGCCTCACCAGGGCAGAGTAGAGAGGGAGAAGAACCTCCCTTGACCTGCTGCCCACACTCTTCTTGATGCATCCCAGGATGCCATTGGCCTTCTTGGCCACGAAGGCACATTGCTGGCTCATGGTTAGTTTGTTATCAATCAGGACTCCCAGGTCTCTCTCTGCAGAGCTGCTCTTCAGGAGGTCAGTCCCCAGCCTGTGCTGGTGCATGGGGTTGTTCCTTCCCAGATGCAGGACTCTGCACTTGTCCTTGTTGAACCTGAGGAGGTTCCTCTCTGCCCAACTCTCCAGCCGGTCGAGATCCCACTGAATGGCAGCACAGCCTGTGGGGAATCAGCCAGTCCTCCCAGTTTGGTGTCATCAGTGAACTTGTTCAGTGTACACTCTTTCCCCTCATCCAGGTCATTGATGAAGATGTTGAACAAGACTGGCTCCAGAACTGATCCCTGTGGAACTCCACTGGCCATAGGCCTCCAACTCAACTCTGTGCCATTGATCACTACCCTCTGGGCTCTGTCATAAATTGTATGTATGTCCATATTAAGGCTGACTACGCCGGGTATTAAAAATACATGGAAAAAAATCCATTCAAAGAAGTGTTATAGGGAGCTGTCATAATTTGTCAGTTTAATATCTTTGTCATTTGCATTTGTTTTTAAAATGGCAAGAGCAATTAGACCTGATCCCACCACTCGAAGCTGCCAAATTTCACTTGCAATTAAAACAGAATAGTGCATCACATTAGTTATTTTAATAATATTAAACAACAGAAATGGAAACAGAAAAGAGAAGAAAAAAGAGACTTATATAACAACTGCAGCTACAAACAAAGCAGGGAAAATATATAGGCTGTTTCCATGACATATGCACACACATGGACTCTGTAGGCTTCCTGTACCAACAAAGCATTTCCTCTGACAGTAAGGCCGTAGCAAAGTGTTGCTGGCCTATGGTCAAAATGTCAGTAAACAGCTCCCAACGTTATGCATTTCCTACCAGTTTGAGATGGCCATGTTACCAGGTCATCTCTCCACATGGTTTCCATGTAAGCCTCCATAACAAAATATCCCTCACTTTTTGGACCAATACAAGTCCCAGTGAGAAAGACAGAAGGGACTTGTGAGTCAGCAGGAGCTGGAGCTAAGATGAATCGATCACAACTTTGTTTCCTGTGGAAATACCAGCTGCTGACATATTTGTGTTTGAATTTACAGTGTGCAAGGCTTCTAGCAATGATCATGCCATAGATGAAAAATTGTCTCAAGTCATGTCTACCTCTCTATAGAGACATAGAATTGTCTTTATCATTATGACATATCCCATGGCTATTCAGAAGTACATTTAAAGGGATTTCAGCATACAATAAGTCACGAAAGAAGTAATCACAGTAATTTTTGATAGCTACATTACAGGAACGGTGGTTCTGAACAAACTAAGATTAAGCAAATATTTGGCCTTGGATAGTTTAGGTTTTCCTAAGCCTTTTGCTTTAATTGAAAATGGGATCTTATCAGGGACCTCATTCTGCACTCAAGTCCAGTATTTAAGCCATGTTCCCAGTGACTCATAACCCCATTGCTAACAAGCCTGGTTCGAATTTGTCTCCTCTGGGAGTAAAGCTGCCAACCATAGACATCATCCCTACTTCTGTTTCTTGCAAGAAGTCCAACTGCTGGTACCACTGCCCTCATGAGGTGCATGGAGGGGATGCTTTTGTACCGATACCAGCACAATCGTATTAGCTTCCAACTCCCAGTATCTGCAAGAAAGGTGGCAGTTTTATTCAAATGCATTCTCCAGCAGCAAATGCAACATCCCTTCTGGTACCAAGCTGTGCCTGGAGCCAAGCACACATGAATTCTTGCATGGGGGGTAACAAATCCAGGAGACTCATCAGCTCTGAGACCCTGGCTCTCCACAGGGCATTGGTGTGGGATGCTCACTTTGGCCTTGAGCTTCCTTGCACTCGCCCAGGGGCTACCTGGCCCTACCTGCCAGAAGGAGTGATTAGACACTAGCTGCTTTACTCAGGGTTTGCTTTTGTCTGCTGAGAGAAGGTTGGTAGGTATTCTTATAGTCCTAAGCTACTTATATTTTTCAATTATACTCTAGGAAGAAGTCTCATAAATGCTTTATGTGAAAATGTTAAAAAATGGTTAAAGAGTGAGGCTGTTGAAAAAAAAAAAGACCTTTTGGTAAAATTCCATCCAGTCTACTTTTAGAGCCCACAGCAATACCCCTGCAAGTTACCCCATAATTAAGCATCACATTTTCTAAAAGTCTCACAGTTAGAGACAAAGAATGATGATTAAACAGGAAAAATAGATCCTTATTATCAGCCACCTGCTCTTTGGTCATCCGGTCGTGCTTTCCCCCTTGCACCTTACTTCCAGCCCCCTCAGTTTGGAGCGTTTGAAGCCTATGGAGCACAGGCTGCATTTCTCAGACTTACTTATGCTGGTGCCTCTCTTAATACAACCTTTCCTCCTCTGGACTCCTCCCTTGTGTTGTCAAAACAGTTTGCTCCTGTAGCTATGGTCTAGTCCTTGCTAGAAGTGTATGGGGAAACAGTACCTGTCAAAGTTTGATTTCTACTTTCATACATACCACTTGCTTCTTTGCCATAGGTGGCAGTGATGGTTCAGAGCATAGAACAGGAGTCTGGGGGCAGTTTACCAAAAGACTCGTACAGTCAGCAGATGTAAACATAAAGCATGAACTCAGCACCTGATGGTTTCATGCTTTATCAGAAAACAGAATCAGAACATATCAGAAAATCAAATTTGTATCATACTGTCACTCCAGACCAGCTGGAGTTCATGGTGGTTCTTTATGAGAAGTATTGTAGTCACTGGAATAGTTACTTAAAATATCATGACTGTGTGCCAGTGCAGTGCAACCACAGCATTTCTAGCTAAAGAGAGCCATTTGAAGCACAGAGAGTGCACATTGGAAGATGCTCTATCACTTTAGTCCTATGTGGTATTTGGTTACTTCCTAGTGCAAGGTCCAATAGAGTTATTCTGGGCTACATGTGCACAGACTCAAAAATAACATGGGAAGCTTCAGCATCACAAGGAAGTTTAATCACATAAATGTTTAATCACAGAAATGTTTTCCAAGATCATGGCTTTGTAAGCACACTGTTCCAGCTTCTGTGCAAAGGGGCACAAGCCATGAGTACTCTTCTAAAATTACAACGAGAAGAAATTCAACTTTCTAGCAGCTAGTGACCTGTGATACGCTAGAGCATCTGCTTCTACTGAGGTCATGAGTGCAAACAGGAGACAAATACACACAATGTAGTAGAAAAGAGTTGATTATTGCTTTGCATTTTGTTGCCCCTGTGCAAATCATTTTGTGATCTATAGAACACGGCATGGCATGTGAACCCAATAAAAGTCATCATGGCATCCACGATAGACCTATTTTGGAAGGGCAATGAGTCAATATATACAGAAGAGATGGAGAGAAAGGAGATACTGATGACCTTTCACACTGTTGAGGATAACGTGGGCAAAGTATCAACAAAGATCAAAACAGAAGCTGGTAGCAAGACATGACTGATTTTGTTGCCGGAGCTTGGAGTTGTCAGCATGTCTCAAGGGCTGACAAATCCACAGTTATGCTGTCACTGCTTCCACTGCAAGTGGGTTTATTACAATAGGTTTCCCAATTGATGGGGAGAATTCAGCCAAACTTAAGCCTTAGATGTCCAAATGATTTCATAGCCCTTTATGGGCAACAAGTGAACCTTACACATTGAGATTGTTATCTAGCCTAATTCTGCACAAAGATCAGCTGGGCCACATTAGAGGTATCAAAGACTGAGTTGATGAGAAAAGCAGGATCATAATTGTTGGAAGATGCACTCTGTTTGCCTTGAATTCAGGCAAGAGACTGCAAAGTATCTGTAAGGTCAAACCTTTAACCAGCATTCAATCCTATTGGTTTTATACTTAAAGGATGCCAAATAAGTCCTGTTGACTTAACAAAAGACAAAAAAAGACCACTAACTTCAAAAGCAAGAGAATTATCATCAGCAAACAGCTTCCTGTATCTCTTACCCTTCCTGTGACACTGGTATCACACAGAAGGCTGAACTGACACTTACTATTCACCCTGTCCCACAACATTTCAAGCCTCAGGTTAAATAGTTTTCCTTCAGTGGAAGGCTCTAAGTTCCACTGCTGGTCAATTATGACGTTTAATGTGCTATCAGATATTCCTCAGACATGGGGTATTCAGTATGCAAAACCTCCAGTCCCTTTAAAACAGATTATTTACTGGAAGGCATAATGTGCAACCACAGCTGTAGATCCTGAACGATTTAGGGTGACTTTAACCACAGCCAGCTCATTACTGCTGAAATAATATTCCAAGTGCAAAGAAGTCATATAAATCCCTAAGAAAGATGAAACAAGGCCTCCTGGTTTTGTTCAATACTAATATGGTATGCATGATGCTGCACCTTGCTGTGGTGCCATTCACTGTGATGAGATCCTTCCCCCCAGCTTTTGGCACCTTGCATTGGCACACTCTTTGGGTATGGATGAGTATGTGAGACTTGTCTGCTTTAAGGTGAGACACAGCTGACTAGGAGCTCTAGGGGAAGGGATGATGCTGATCTCATTCCTTCTTACAGGAAATCCCCCTCAAAATGCATCACTTGGGAGCACGTCTGTTTCCGCAGCTTCTCGCTACTTTTTTAATGTGCTTTTTTTCCCATGAGTTATTTCCAGCCCTTCCTTGCTCTTTTTTTAAAAAACATGTTTTACTACATCATTGCCACTGCCAGGCTTGATGTGTCTGGCCCAAAGCAGACTTGTTCTGCAAAGCTGGAGCCCAGGACTCGCTGGTGGAGGCAGGCAGGGAGGCTGCTGGCTGTCATCCCTCACGCCTTCCCCCCTCACATGTAGCAGCAGGCAATCTTACAGATGAATACCTACAGCCAGCCTGTCACAAACATCTGATGCCAAAATAGGCAAAAAAGTACAATCAGAACTGTCCTGATGTGCCTGCCATACACAGAGGGATGAATATTTTATTGTTATTCCAGGAAAAGCTTTTAAAAGGACACACGAGATGATTCTGTGGAGCTTAGTACACAGATTTGAAATATAAGTATATCAGAAATATAATAAATTTAAAGGAAAAGACTTTTTAAAAGAAAATCTTCTTAAAACCATGAAATATCATGGACCAAAACAGCTAAAAGGTGTACATAGTCGACCTATTACCCACACTCACATTTTTAAATAATAGTTTTGGCCAGAAAATTATTTTAACGATGGCACAGAAGATGAGGGATGGATTACAGAGATATTTCTGTTATGCAGAGCAAAAGATGGAGTTTTGCCCAACAATTATCCGTGGCCTGACTTTGAAAGTCTCTTTGGCAGCATAATGAATTTAATAACAAAGGCCTGATTCACTGACACTGATAACCAAATTGTTCTTTCTAACACTCAGTGGCCCAAACTCGCAGCTGTGCTAGTATTCAGCAGCTCTGTATTGCCAGGAATAGCATCTCTTCAGGAAGAATTCAGGCAGGTATCCAGCTTGTATACATTAACATGTTTACATTTCAATTGGCAAACTGCTGAAGAACAAATTAATCCAGCAGTTAGTTTTATGGTTGCAAATATCCTGCTCCAGTCTGTTTGATCTCGTAAGTGCCCAGATTACACCATGTGGGTTTTCAAAGGTGTGTTTGGTCAGAGAGCATGGGCTGGATCTACAGAAGTATTCAGCTGTGTAGTCCCCATGTTGGCACCTGACTCCATTTGGTTGCAATTAGGGATCAAGAGCCCTAAAAATACCTCTGCAGACCTAGCTGTGTTTACCCACGTCCCCATAGGCTCTTTGGAAATGGATGTATTCCCTACACGGCTCAAAGTGTGAAGTTGGCTGGACTCTTGGAAGAGGTGCCTGGAGAAAAGATCATGCCCTTGCCACATGTGGGGCTGAAGCTCACCGAGGATTTGGGCCAAGCTGTCCGCAGGCAGCAAGAAATTCACTGTTAACCACAGTGGAAGTTGGAGCACGGCCTTACCCTCTGCCATGACATCCTCACTAAGGCTTAATTTCATCTCCTATGGGAGTGGTTTGGGGGCTTTTTTTTTACAACTGTTTTTTTAAATTCTCTTTCAAAAAATGTTATTTTAACTAATTTTAATTGTATACAGATTGTTTTCTAAAAAATGCAGAGTAGCAGTTACTGTTTCTGTTTGAAAAACATGGAATTCAGCAAACCAACGTTATAAGAGGCTTTGAGAGTAGTTGATAAAGTCGTGCAGAGATAAAAGCTTTACTTATTTTAACTTCCAAATTTTGCAGATAGCAACCAAACTGGAATCTTCCTAAGGAAAAAGAAAACCAAACCAGTATAAACACAGAGGAAAATCTGTTTCTATGGTGTTCAGACACTAGCTTCCCTCTTCACCTCCCCCCCCCCCCAAAAACTAGCCATTAAAAGAAACGTGACTCATTCCAAAACAGATCCTTATAGCTGGATTAAAGCGATAGCTCTGTCAAGACTTCAATAGTATTAGTTGCTGACACTAGGGAGTAGGAAAACCTGGAGGAATTAGCAGCTCTGTCTGCCAGGGTCTCTCTTGCCCACAGGCTTTCTGTGCTGGAGTAGAGGAATCCTTCCCCTTTGACCAGAAAATTCTGCCTTGTCATGGAATATTGAACACAAGTCATTATCATTTATTATGTTAAGGCTTCTTAAAAGCTAGCCAAAGTACCAAGTGCAAAAAGTATTCCTAATCTTATTTACTTCACAAAAGGGAACATTATACAAGGATCACATCAGTTTTTAAGTTCATAGGTAGTGGCAATGCAATTTTCCATTATGACAACATTTTAGTTTCTTTAGACAGCCCACTTTTTCTTTTCCTCTCGGACTTTATAGAAATAAAAGCAGCAAAACCCTTTAATCTGTTTGTTGCAGAAGTCCATAGCAGTACACTTGAGATGAGATTGACCTGGACAGCTAATCAGACACAAGAAAGAGTCTTGCTATTATTATTATTAAAACAAAAAAAAAAAAACCCAAACCCAAACACCCATAAGAATCAGATATATTTATAGCATCATGACTGAAATATACTGTAAAATTTTTTCTTTTCATGCACTGTGGAGGTGATCAGCACTTTTAAGGTCAACATCAGACAAATCCAACGATTTGAGCAGGTTTCAAAGGGCACTGGATCTACTGCAGATTCTGTGTCCCAATATGTATTGCACTACTACCAATAAATCTGTGGGACTTTGAGATGTTCAAGTTTCACACCAGTCAAAGCAACATGCAAAATATCCATCCCAGAGAGCTCTCTTTTTGCTCTGCTTAGTGATACAGGGCAATGCAAAAGGGAAATGCAAATAATGCATTTCATCACCGATGCCACACTGGTATTGTGTGTGCCTCCTTAGAAACCATGAAGTGCATTATTTGGCATGAAAATGCATGATCTAAAGTTGGAACATCAAAGAAAACAATAAAAAGTGCAAATATATTCCATATTTTATGTACTAAATATAAAAGAGGACAAGGCATTATATGGAGAAAATAGAAACAGCTGAAAATAAGACATATGAGAGAGATGCATTATCTACTTTTTGTTATCTGTATTAGTTACCTATCTGCACCTATTACAGTCTGTGAGAGATATTTACCTACTGAAGTATATGCATTTTCCCTTCCTACCACATTCCCTGCATATAGCTTCTGAAATAATCCTGAAAATCTTAAAACAGATTAAAGCAGATCCTGCATTACAGTTTTAGGTCCACATTTCCAGGAAACACAAGACTAAAACCAGAAAAAACCAAACTGCTAAAGGGTTAACAACTTAAGTGTGTCGCGTAGAAATTCGCTTTAATTAAGGACACTGAAGAGAAAGAAGTCACAAAGGCTAAAGAAACACATCTCCTGCAGACAGACAAGAGACAAACCCTGTGGCTCCACTAAGAATGAAGATCTGTTTTATTTCACTTACCAGCATTATCCATTTTCCCTCCTCGGTATTCAAAAAAGCAGAGCTCCCCAGAAAAGCAGCCGGCAC